>NC_060180.1:38898932-39513932 GCF_021184085.1 Oncorhynchus gorbuscha | reverse complement strand
CGGTGAGTAGTACTGTTTTAGGAAGAGGAGCAGGAATATCCCACACATATGGATAAGCTGCTGGTCAAAGCAACACAACATGGGAGTGTTTGGTTGAGTTGAAATAAGATGTATCGATGATGTTTTTGCCCCAAAGCAAAAATAGATTTTGTGTCCGAAATTGGCTTGAGCCAATCGTCTTTCAATGGGAGTCATCCGTTGATGGATGACGGACAACTGGCATGATTGTCTGTCAAAAAAATACAAACGTTGACTTAGGTTGGAACTTTTGACAGACAAAAACTGACACTGATAAATTCAGATGTTTTCTTTATTACGTCTGTGTGTGTGTGTGTGTGTGTGTGTGTGTGTGTGTGTGTGTGTGTGTGTGTGTGTGTGTGTGTGTGTGTGTGTGTGTGTGTGTGTGTGTGTGTGTGTGTGTGTGTGTGTGTGTGTGTGTGTGTTTTTTTTTACAGGAAAAATTGGACGTCGTCCTGGACAGTCCTTCGGGGCTCCTTGCTACTATTCACTAAAAGCCAGGGGGGCGGGACCAGCTGGGTGAGTAGTGTCAATCTGCTACTGTACTCTACACTCGAGTGTTCAAACCATTTAGAAATAGAGTAGAACAAGAATAGATCCTCTTACATGGCAATTTACCCCATCCGTCTCTACAGCAAACCATATAACGTTTTTTATTTAACCTTTATTAAACTAGGCAAGTCATTAAAGAATACATTCTGATTTACACTGACTGCCTACCCCAGCAAAACCCTAACCTGGACGACGCTCGGCCAATTGTACCTTGGTGGCTCCTCCTTCGCTGAGCTGCTACTCTCGCTGCTAGGCAACTGGAGGCTCTCCTCGGTGGTCAAGCCCCACCCTGTCTGGTCTAAAGTAGTGTACTACTGTATATAGGCCGAAAAGAGAAATGCTTAAAAGAACATTTCGATTTAGAGTTATAAAGAAATTGAATAATTTTATCGGAGCAAACCAGAAACTTTTCAATATATAAATTCAAACCATACTTTAGAACCATTTAAATATAATGAATTGATTGGATGGTTGGTTGGATGGTTGGTTGATGGATGGTTGATTGGATGGTTGTGCAAGCTATGGTAGATGAAGTAATCAATCTATCTTTTCATTATGAGTATTTATCTGGTCAATATGTCAGAGTATAACTGTATGTCTGTTGTTTTAAACAGACATACAGTGTGTTATAAACTCAGCAAAAAACGAAACGCCCATTTTTCAGGACCCTGTCGTTCCACAGGTGCATGTTCACTAATTATTTATGGTTCATTGCTTGTTCAATGAACCATAAATAATTAGTGAACATGCACCTGTGGAACGGTCGTTAAGACACTAACAGCTTACAGACGGTAGGCAATTAAGGTCACAGTTATGAAAAATTAGGACACTAAAGAGGCCTTTCTACTGTCTCTGAAAAACACCAAAAGAAAGATGCCCAGGGTCCCTGCTCCTCTGCGTGATCGTGCCTTAGGCATGCTGCAAGGACTGCAGATGTGGCCAGTGCAATAAATTGCAATGTCTGTACTGTGAGACGCCTAAGGCTGCGCTAAAGGGAGACAGGACGGACAGCTGATCGTGCTCGCAGTGGCAAACATGTAACAAGACCTGCACAGGATCGGTACATCCAAACATCACAACTGTGGGACAGGTACAGGATGGCAACAACAGCTGCCCGAGTTACACTAGGAACGCACAATCCCTCCATCAGTGCTCAGACTGTCCGCAATAGGCTGTGAGAGGCTGGACTGAGGGCTTGTAGGCCTGTTGTAAGGTAGGTGCTCACCAGACATCACCGGCAAAAACGTTGCCTATAGGCCACCCACCGTCGCTGGACCAGACAGGGCTGGCAAAAAGTGCTCTTCACTGATGAGTTGCGGTTTTGTCTCACCAGGGGTGATGGTCGGATCCGTGTTTATCGTCCAAGGAATGAGCGTTACACCGAGGCCTGTACTCTGGAGCGGGATCGATTTGGAGGTGGAGGGTCTGTCATGGTCTGGGGCGGTGTGTCACTGTGTCATTGGACTGAGCTTGTTGTCATCACAGGCAATCTCAAAGCTGTGCGTTACAGGGAAGACATCCTCCTCCCTCATGTGGTACCCTTCCTGCAGGCTCATCCCGACATGACCCTCCAGCAAGACAATGCCACTAGCCTTAAGGCTCGTTCTGTGCATGATTTCCTGCAAGACAGGAATGTCAGTGTTCTGCCATGGCCAGAGAAGAGCCCGGATCTCAATCCCATTGAGCACGTCTGTGACCTGTTCGATCGGAGGGTGAGGGCTAGGGCCATTCCCCCCAGAAATGTCTGGGAACTTGCAGGTGCCTTGGTGGAAGAGTGGGGTAACATCTCACAGCAAGAACTGGCAAATCTGGTGCAGTCCATGAGGAGAAGATGCACTGCAGTACTTAATGCAGCTGGTGGCCACACCAGATACTGACTGTTACTTTTGATTTTGACCCCTACTTTGTTCAGGGACACATTATTCCATTTATGTTAGTCACATGTCTGTGGAACCTCTTCAGTTTGTCTGTTGTTGAATCTTATTATGTTCATACATATATACACATGTTAACTTAGCTGAACATAAACGCAGTTGACAGTGAGAGGACGTTTCTTTTTTTTGCTGTGTTTATGTGAAAATGTGATTTGTATTATAAATTGTATTTGAATGTTTAAGGACTCTTGGAAGATTAGTCCAAATGAGGACTTAGAGGTCATAATATATATATATATATATATCTTATTATATCAGTGAAAAGTTTGGACACCAACTCATTCCAGGGTTTTTCTTTATTTGTACTATTTTCTATATTGTGGAACAATAGTGAAGACATGAAAATAATTATATTTTGATTCGTTTACCACTTCTTTGGTTGCTACATGATTCCATATGTGTTATTTCATAGTTATGTCCTCACTATTATTCTACAATGTAGAAAGTAGTCAAATTAAAGAAGAACCCTTGAATGAGTAGGTGTGTCCAAACTTTTGACTGGTACTGTACATATATGTACAGTTGAAGTCGGAAGTTTACATACAGCTTAGCCAACTACATTTAAACTCTGTTTTTCACAATTCCTGACATTTAATCCTAGTCAAAATTCCCTGTCTAGGTCAGTTAGGATCACCACTTTATTTTAAGAATGTGAAATGTCAGAATAATACATACACTCAATTAGTATTTGGTAGCATTGCCTTTAAATTGTTTAACTTGGGTCAAACGTTTTGGGTAGCCTTCCACAAGCTTCCCACAATAAGTACATTTTGGCTCATTCCTCTCCTTGCTCGCAAACACTTTTTCAGTTCTGCCCACAAATGTTTTATAGGATTGAGGTCAGGGCTTTGTGATGGTCACTCCAATACCTTGACTTTGTTGTCCTTAACACATTTTGCCACAACTTTGGAAGTATGCTTGGGGTCATTGTCCATTTGGAAGAACCATTTGCGACCAAGCTTTAACTTCCTGACTGATGTCTTGAGATGTTGCTTCAATATATCTACGTAATTTTTGATCCTCATGATGATGATGATGATGATTATTTTGTGAAGTGCACCAGTCCCTCCTGCAGCAAAGCACCCCCACAACATGATGCTGCCACCCCCATGCTTCACAGTTGGGATGGTGTTCTTCGGTTTGCAAGCCTCCCCTTTTTCCTCCAAACATAACAATGGTCATTATGGCCAAACAGTTCTATTTTTGTTTCATCAGACCAGAGGACATTTCTCCAAAAGTACGATCTTTGTCCCCATGTGCAGTTGCAAACTGTAGTCTGGCTTTTCTTTGGCGGTTTTGGAGCAGTGGTTTCTTCCTTGCTGAGCGGCCTTTCAGGTTATGTCAATATAGGACTTATTTTACTGTGGATATAGATACTTTTGTACCCGTTTCCTCCAGAATCTTCACAGCATCTTCACTTCCTTTGCTGCTGTTCTGGGATTGATTTGCACTTTTAACACCAAAGTACGTTCATCTGTAGGAGACAGAATGTGTCTCCTTCCTGAGTGGTATGACGGCTGCGTGGTCCCATGGTGTTTATATTTGCATACTATTGTTTGTATAGATGAACGTGGTACCTTCAGGCGTTTGGAAATTGCTCCCAAGGTTGAACTAGATTTGTGGAGGTCTCAAATGTTTTTCTGAGGTTTTGGCTGATTTCTTCTGATTTTCCCATGATGTCAAGCAAAGATTCACTGAGTTTGCATTCACAGGTACACCTCCAATTGACTCAAATTATGTCAATTAGCCTATCACAAGCTTCTAAAGCCATGACATCCTTTTCTGGAATTTTCCAAACTGTTTAAAGGCACAGTCAGCATAGTGTATGTAAGTGTCTGACCCACTGGAATTGTGATACAGTGAGTTAAAAGTGAAATAATCTGTCTGTTAACAATTGGTGGAAAAATGTGTTGTGTCATGCACAAAGTAGATGTCCTAACCAACTTGCCAAAACTGTAGTTTATTAACAAGACATTTGAGGAGTGGTAGATAAACTAGTTTTAATGACTGTGTGTATATATATAAAATCTCAATGATGCACCTGTTATTTAGTAGTAGATGACAAACTCTAACTTAGACACAACATTATCTCAGTAATATCTCACCAAAAACACTGGATTGACAGTGGGATTGACAAGCTCCATTGACACGTGTGTGTTTCTTCACTGTATATACAAAAGGATGTGGACACCCTTGCTGACAGTTGTATAACATTCTGCAACACAGCCATGCCATCTCCATAGACAACCATTGGCAGTAAAATGGCCTAACAGAGGAGCTCCGTGACTTTCAACGTTTCACGTTGTGTCATAGGACAACAGCGTTGTGTCATAGGATGCCCCCTTTCCAACAAGTCAGTTCATAAAATGTCTGCCCTGCTAGAGCTGCCCTGGTCAACTGTAAGTGCTGTTATTGTGAAGTTGAAACGTCTAGGAGCATCAACGGCTCAGCCGTGAAGTGGTAGGCCACACAAGCTCACAGAACGGGACCCCCGAGTGCTGAAACGCGTAGCTCGTAACAATTATTTGTCCTCACTACCGAGTTCCAAACTGCCTCTGGAAGCAACGCCAGCACAAGAACTGTTCGTCGGAAGCTTTATGAAATGGATTTCCATGGCCGAGCAGCCACACACAAGCCGAAGATCACCATGCGCAATGCCGAGCATGTGCTGGAGTGGTGTAAAGCTTGCCACCATCTGGTAGTCCGACGGATGAATCTGGGTTTGGCGGATGCCAGGAGAACGCTATCTTCCCGAATGCATCGTGCCAACTCTTCAGTTTGGTGGAGGAGGAATAATGATCTGGGACTATTTTTCATAGTTTCTGGCAACAGTTTGGGGGAAGGCCCTTTCCTGTTTCAGCATGACAATGCCCCCGTGCACAAAGCGAGGTCCACACAAAAATGGTTTGTCGAGATCGGTGTGGAAGAACTTGACTGGCCTGCACAGAGCCCTGACCTGAATTGGAACGCCGACTGTGAGCCAGGCCTACAGGCCTAATCACCCAACATCAATGCTCTTGTGGCTGAATGGAAGCAAGTCCCCGCAGCAATATTCCAACATCTAGTGAAAAGCTTTCCCAGAAGAGTGGAGGCTGGTATAGCAGCAAAGTGGGGACCAATTCCATATTAGTGCCAATGATTTTGGAATGAGATGTTTGACGAGCATACTATTTGTCCACATACTTTTGGTCATGTAGTGTACTTGTTTCTCCCTGTAGTTTGGAGGCATCCAGTCCAAGCCAGAGTTTACTGTGGACCTGAGAGGAGGATCTATAGAGTGGGCTTCCAAAGACAAGTCCAGCAAGAAGCATGTTATAGAGGTGAGTGAGCTCCTACACAAAACTCAAACTGGGTTTGACTGCCCCTGAACAAGGCAGTTAACCCACTGTTCCCCGGTAGGCCGTCACTGTAAATAAAGAATTTGCTCTTAACGGATTTGCCTCGTTAAATAGAGGTTCAATAAATAAATAAGAATATTAATAAAACCTGCTTGAATACAGTGCCTTGCGAAAGTATTCGGCCCCCTTGAACTTTGCGACCTTTTGCCACATTTCAGGCTTCAAACATAAAGACATAAAACTGTATTTTTTTGTGAAGAATCAACAACAAGTGGGACACAATCATGACGTGGGACGACATTTATTGGATATTTTCAAAAACTGAAAAATTGGGCGTGCAAAATTATTCAGCCCCTTTACTTTCAGTGCAGCAAACTCTCTCCAGTTCAGTGAGGATCTCTGAATGATCCAATGTTGACCTAAATGACTAATGATGATAAATACAATCCACCTGTGTGTTATTAAGTCTCCGTATAAATGCACCTGCACTGTGATAGTCTCAGAGGTCCGTTAAAAGCGCAGAGAGCATCATGAAGAACAAGGAACACACCAGGCAGGTCCGAGATACTGTTGTGAAGAAGTTTAAAGCCGGATTTGGATACAAAAAGATTTTCCAAGCTTTAAACATCCCAAGGAGCACTGTTCAAGCGATAATATTGAAATGGAAGGAGTATCAGACCACTGCAAATCTACCAAGATCTGGCCGTCCCTCTAAACTTTCAGCTCATACAAGGAGAAGACTGATCAGAGATGCAGCCAAGAGGCCCATGATCACTCTGGATGAACTGCAGAGATCTACAGCTGAGGTGGGAGACTCTGTCCATAGGACAACAATTAGTCGCATATTGCACAAATCTGGCCTTTATGGAAGAGTGGCAAGAAGAAAGCCATTTCTTAAAGATATCCATAAAAAGTGTCGTTTAAAGTTTGCCATAAGCCACCTGGGAGACACACCAAACATGTGGAAGAAGGTGCTCTGGTCAGATGAAACCAAAATTGAACTTTTTGGCAACAATGCAAAACGTTGTGTTTGGCGTAAAAGCAACACAGCTCATCACCCTGAACACACCATCCCCACTGTCAAACATGGTGGTGGCAGCATCATGGTTTGGGCCTGCTTTTCTTCAGCAGGGACAGGTTAGATGGTTAAGATGGATGGAGCCAAATACAGGACCATTCTGGAAGAAAACCTGATGGAGTCTGCAAAAGACCTGAGACTGGGACGGAGATTTGTCTTCCAACAAGACAATGATCCAAAACATAAAGCAAAATCTACAATGGAATGGTTCAAAAATAAACATATCCAGGTGTTAGAATGGCCAAGTCAAAGTCCAGACCTGAATCCAATCGAGAATCTGTGGAAAGAACTGAAAACTGCTGTTCACAAATGCTCTCCATCCAACCTCACTGAGCTCGAGCTGTTTTGCAAGGAGGAATGGGAAAAAAATTCAGTCTCTCGATGTGCAAAACTGATAGACATACCCCAAGCGACTTACAGCTGTAATCGCAGCAAAAGGTGGCACTACAAAGTATTAACTTAAGGGGGCTGAATTATTTTGCACGCCCAATTTTTCAGTTTTTGATTTGTTAAAAAAGTTTGAAATATCCAATAAATGTCGTTCCAGTTCATGATTGTGTCCCACTTGTTGTTGATTCTTCACAAAAAAATACAGTTTTATATCTTTGTTTGAAGCCTGAAATGTGGCAAAAGGTCGCAAAGTTCAAGGGGGCCGAATACTTTCGCAAGGCACTGTATGTCCCCTTGGGGCAATTTTCTTTAGGCTATAGCAGTGTCTCAGACAATGGTAGCACTACGTGTATAGAACATGAATGATGACAGGGAGGATTATTTCATGTTGGAGCCTTGGTCTTACTGTTCAAAAACGTATTTGTCTCCTCATGCAGCTGAAAACCCGTCGGGGCACAGAGCTGCTGATCCAGTCAGAGAATGACAGTTTCATCAATGACTGGTACAGAGCACTGACAGACACCATCAGCACACATGTGAGTCTACACAAACACACACGCGCGACACAAATCTGATTCATCATAATGTTTGTCACCTTGAAATTGAAATGATCTTGAAATTCTTGATTCAGTTCCACATATATCCACTAAGTGGCGGAGTTGGCATGTTTAGTCATTGGGCCTTGATGCTATTGCCAGCCCAAAGGTATCCTACCTGTTTCTGACTGTCCCCTTCTTGCTTCCCTGTTTGTGTGTTTACCTACCACACTGTAGGCCTGGGAGTCAGATGAGGCCATAGAGGAGGACATGCCAGAGTCTCCTGGAGCTGAGAAACAAGACAAAGAGAAAGATCACAGAGACTCTAAGAGCAGAGGTTCTTGCAACCTCTCTGTCTGTTACCCTAACCCAAACCCACGTATATGTTTGAGATCGTTAATCTTTGTCTACCAATGATGTTATTGTTGATCATCATGCGTGTCAGTGTGTTAAGTCATCTCCCATTGCTATTTCTCTACAGAAGAGTTGATGATCATTTATTTTGTTAAGTTGTTAATAATATGGTCAAATCCCATTGTTATTAGTCTATAGCCATGAAACCTGTCAGTGTTTCTAGAGTTAGCAGTAAATGTGTCACCTGAACTTCTATTCTCATTGGTCTGTAGCCATGAAGAGTTCTACCAGTATGGACACATCAGATGACAAGAAGACCAGACACAAACTTATGAAGTTCCTCACACGCAGACCCACTCTGCAAGCCGTCAGAGACAAGGGCTACATCAAAGGTATTACAGAGAGACAGCACTGAACCATAGAAATAGAAATGCTAGAATGGGAATAGCCTCTCAGACCAAAGCAAGTTGACAGGGTTGACAGGGTTGGGGTCAATGCTGAGTTGAGTTGAAAATTGGTCTTTCAATTTGAATTCTTTAATTTTAATTGGCCACACCCCACAGGAAGCAGAATGCTCATTTAATTTGAATTAAAGAAAGTAGAATTTAATTAATTCTTTTAAAGTTTTAAATAATTACAGTGGTCTGGAAATATTTTAAGATAATTTTGTAGGTTGACTATAATAATTAATTATTCACTTAGATGTATATATTTCCCAGAATGCATTATCAACCCCTCCAGAATGTAAGTTAACAACCTAACATCTAATGACAAAAATATGAACAAAATATGGTTTGACATCATTAAATTAGAATCAAACTAATATTTGCAAAGGTTATCTGTTTTCTTAAGAGGTGGCAGGTGCATTTGGCAAAATCTTTGTATAAAGAATGAGTGTCATATGTCTAAGTTAAATTGATTTTAATTGGTTTGAATTAAATTCTACTTATTTTAATTTGATTCAAATTCTGCTTCCTGTGGGGTGTAACCAATTAAAATTAAAATTTGTGGGTCGAATTTAATTAAATTCAGGAATTTCAAATTGACCCCAACCCTGATACACTCAGTGTAGCTGACATGGTGATGTCCATTCTAGTGATTCTATTTCTAAACAGAGAACTTTACCACACATGCACAATTAGGACTCCATTTTGGCAAACTAAATCCATGCCATTGACTTGTTGTGTTAAAGATAGAAGAGCCTTTGTTTTCCAGTAGCGAAGTACTTTGGACCTCTATAATAATAAACCTTTCCCTGTCTGTGTGTCTCAGACCAGGTGTTTGGCTGCAGTCTGAGTGACCTCTGTCAGAGAGAGAACACATCCGTGCCAAGTTTCCTCACGATGTGCATCGACCACATGGAAAACAATGGTATGTGTGCTCGGAAACACGTTCTCATAATATGTCATAACCTGTCATAATATGGTCATAACACTGTCATGACACACCTACGTGAGTGTCTTAACACACAAAAACCTTCTAACATTCCATTACTCTATAGCCTACTTGTCAATAGTACTTTTCTGTTATGTAATATTTTCTGAAATTGTCCATATTAAATGACCATTGTAATTGCACACACATTGATGTCAGACATGTAGCTGTCCCAATGCTGTGTTTTGCTGATGACCAGGTTGAATGAAAGATCAGATTTCAGGAGCAGGATAAAGACACCTTCTTTATGACTGATATCTGACATAAGGGCCTATCTGGCTTGTATGATTATGATGTCATAATGCTTCAGAACAGTGTCATAAAGTGTGTTTTCTTCAAGTGCTTTCAAATATGATGGGGAAAAAAATGACTAAAGATTTCATTACAACAACAAAGGATTTTAACAAACAAACTTTCAAACGAAAGCAAACCTCTTGACAGGGAAGAAACGCATTTGAATAAATGTGTGTTTTGAGGCTCTTATTTAGGTCACAACAGGTGTAGATACATGTATCATGACAGTGCTATGACCATATTACGACAGGTTACGTCAGCTGTTATGACAGATTATGACATGGTTATGATAATAGCGTGTTATGATGCCAGGGGTCGGAGACAGTGTTTACCGTGTGCTCATGTGTCTGTCTGTCGGTTGTCTCTCATTCTGATGCTGTGATGATATTAGCAGGAAGAAGAAATATCCATGAAGGAAAGTTACAACAATGTTAAAAACAATTGGGCTACTGCCAACGTTTGTGTGATGATGGTGCTGTGTTTCTCTGTCTGTAGCTCTGAATGTGGACGGGCTGTACAGAGTGAGTGGGAACCTGGCTGTCATCCAGAAACTACGCTTCGCTGTCAATCATGGTAGGTGCTACTGTCCTCTCTCTTCACTGGCAATCGTGGTAGGTGCTCCTGTCCTCTCTCTTCACTGGCAATCGTGGTAGGTGCTCCTGTCCCCTCTCTTCACTGTCAATCATGGTAGGTGCTCCTGTCCTCTCTCTTCACTGTCAATCATGGTAGGTGCGCTTCTCTCTCTCTCTCTCTCTCTCTGTATACTGCAACTAGGCTTGCAAAATACCACAAAATCTCCTGGTTTTCCAGAAGTCCCGGTTAGAGTATTCAGGGTTTCCTGCTTATTCCCTCCAACCAGGACTTCTGGAGATTTTAGGAAAGTTACCACAATTGTTCAACTCTAACTGCAAGCATGTATACTTGTACCTATAGCGTACACACTACATAGTACACTGAATAGCCCTGTGTGTGTGTGTGTGTGTGTGTGTGTGTGTGTGTGTGTGTGTGTGTGTGTGTGTGTGTGTGTGTGTGTGTGTGTGTGTGTGTGTGTGTGTGTGTGTGTGTGTGTGTGTGTGTGTGTGTGTGTGTGTGTGTGTGTGTAGATGAGAAGGTGGACCTTGAGGAGGGAAAATGGGAAGATATCCACGTGACTACGGGAGCGTTGAAGATGTTCTTTAGAGAGCTACCTGAACCGCTCTTCACTTACAACTTATTCCATGACTTTGTCAATGCCATCAGTGAGTACACTGTTCCATTCATTGAAAATGTTCTTCATTTATCATCATTAGTGACATTACAAGTGTGCTATTACTTAATGTTGATGAAGGTTGTGACTACTGTAAATACATGGCATACATGTCATTGAGTTATTAGATCATGGGTGGGCAACTGACTGATGCCCCCCCCACACACACACACACACACACAAAGTGCCATTTAGAAATGTGTTTGTGCATCTCTTGTTATGTCAGTCACTGATAGTCAGTCAATTTGACCATGTCAGCTAGCATTTTTTGGATTGCTAAGTTAGTTTAGGTCCAAGCTATCTAAGATTGTTATCATGGTCAAATCACCGGTTGGGGGGCCCCCATTTGATTTCGTTAGTCAGTCTCACTCAGATATCATATTAATATGGTTGTGGGTACGCAGACCCAGAGCAACTGCATTCGTCTTAAGATAGCTAGGTGGGACCATTTGCCTCAAGTAGTGCGACACATCTTCTTCGCATAGAGTTGATCAGGCTGTTGATTGTGGTCGGTGGAATCTTGTCCCACTCCTCTTCAATGGCTGTGCGAAGTTGCTGGATACTGCTGGAACACGCTGTCGTACACGTTGATCCAGAGCATCCCAAACATGCTTAATGGGTGACACGTCTGGTGAGTAAGCAGGCCATGGAAGGACTGGTACAGAAAGACAGTCCCATCCGGCATGGGGTCGTGCTTTGTCTTTCTGAAACATGAGGTGATGGCGGCGGATGAATGGCAGGGCAATGGGCCTCAGGATCTTGTCTCTGTGCATTCAAATAGCCATCAATAAAATTCAAATGTGATCATTGTCCATAGCTTTTGCCAGCCCATACCATAACCCCACGGCCACCATGAGGCACTCTGTTGACAACGGTGACATCGACGCCACGCACACTGTCTACCATCTGCCCGGTATAGTCAAAGGTGAACATTTGCCAATCGAACGATGCCGATCTGCAGTCAGGTCAAAACCCTGCTGAGGACGACGAACACACAGCTGAGCTTCCCGGGGACGGTTTCTGACAGTTTGTTCTGAAATTATTTGGTTGTGCAAACCCACAGTTTCATCAGCTGTCCAACTGACTGGTCTCAGACGATCCCGCAGGGGAAGAAGCCGGATGTGGAGGTCCTGGGTTGGCGTGATTACACGTGGTCTGCGGATGTGTGGCCAGTTGGGCGTAGAGAAATGAACATTCAATTCTCTAGCAGTAGCTCTGGTGGACATTCCTGCAGTCAGCATGCCAATTGCACGCACCCTCAAAACTTGAGACATCTGTGGCATTGTGTTGTGTGACAAAACGGCACATTTTAGAGTGGCCTTTTATTGTCCCAGCACAAGGTGCACCTGTGTAATGATCATGCTGTTTAATCACCTGCTTGATTTGCCAAACCTGTAAGGTGGCTGCATTATCTTGGCAATGGAGAAATGCTCATGAACAGTGACGCAAATAAATTTGTGCACAAATGTGTGCATATGGAACATTTCTGGGTTATTTTATTTCAGCTCATGAAACATGGGAATTAAACTTTACGTTTTGCATTTATATTTTTGTTCAGTATAGTAGGGGGGTGGACAAGTGAAATGTGAGTGTTAGTTCATGAAAGGCTTTTTAGTGTTGTTTTTACTGTGTCTAAGACCATTTTCTTCTGTAACGTTTGTCCTGACTTCCTGTTAAACAGAGATCCCAGACTACATGCAGCGTGTCCAGTCTATCAAGGAGCTGGTCAAACAGTTGCCCAAACCCAATCAGGACACCATGCAGGCCCTCTTCAAACACCTCAGGAAGTAAGTCACACTTCAACAGTGAACTAAATTACAATGTGATCTGATTGTGTTAGCCTTATTCATGTTGATCCACTGGCTAACAGGAGTAGGGTTGCAAAATTCCTAGGTTTTCTAGAAATATAAATGTTCTGTACAATTATATAATGTTACAGCTTTGGCTCTAATAACCCCACATCTCACTCTCACTCACTCACTCTCTCACTCACTCACTCACTCACTCACTCACCACTCACTCACTCACTCACTCACTCACTCACCACTCACTCACTCACTCACTCACTCACTCACTCACTCACTCACTCACTGTGCTTTTACTTACTTTCATCGCCTCTTGCCAGGCCGTCAATGTGAAGAAGAAGTTGTGTTTATTTTAACTGGCTGGTTAAATAAAGCTTCAAGAAAAGAACAACTTGATCTCTCTCTGTCTGTCTGCAGGGTGATTGACCATGGCGAGGAGAACCGTATGACGACCCAGAGCGTAGCCATAGTGTTTGGCCCCACCCTGCTCAGACCCGAGACAGAGACCTGGAACATGGCGGTCCACATGGTCTATCAGAACCAGATAGTGGAGCTCATCCTGCTGGAGTACGAGGGTATCTTTAGGTAGAAACCAGAGGAGAGACTTTTCCCCGTGTACAGATCTAGTACCAGCTTACGCTCGCCCAATCCTAACCTTAACCATTGGTGGGGAGAATGCCAAACTGACCCAGGATCAGTGTTTATTACGGTCTATGGTAATGAATACAACCCCGGCCTACTCTCTGAACAACACCACCACCATGACCATACAGAGCTCTCAACCCAGCCCAACCAGACCAATCCCAAGCCTCTTCTTCCTCTAACCTGTGGTCATTCACAGCACACCTCAGATTCCATCCCCCACAGACCAGACCTGTATGGATACATGGGAAAAAAACAAAGGTGGACTTATTATCCACGACCAATAAACCAACCAAGTTGAGACTCTTTGCACTTGGCTGCAAACATGTGTGCTTCCCCCCTCCTCTTCTCACCATGGCTGGATTTGAGGGACTTACTGCCAAAGACAAAAATCCACTTTCTGTCCATACACTGGATTTCCATGGCCAGTACCTGAGTTAGCCTCTCGCCTGGATAGACTGGTCGGAAGGAGGCTACTGTCCGGATGGAGCATTGAAGAGAGGACAGACACTATATAATGGTTAGGGTGGAGTAACAACCTTGATATGTTCAGGAAAGGTGGGTCTGTCAGGCAGGCCTCAGTAACCTCAGTCTTCCCAACAGTGGTGTCAGTATTGCAGGGGGAGGGTCTATCTATCCGCTATTCTGGCTGCACTAAACAGTATTTAGCCTACACTGTACAGTATATTTACCTGTTAAGGACATACAGACCAGACTGTATAGAGAGGTCTGTCTGTATCTTGCTTGGTCTCTCTGTCTGCTGGGACACCTTCAGCTCCTCTACGAACACAATGTCGGCGTCCCAAAACGACTTCTGAACAGAGCCCTATGGGCCTTGGTCAAAAATGAAAATGCTGAGCTATATAGGGGAAAATACTTTACCTTTATTTTCTATATGCTGTTTGTTCAGGCACCTCTTCTCTCTGTGGGCTCAACTAGCGAATCAATGAATGTCTGTAAATAAAGTGGCTTTGTCTCCCTCTGCTGTTTCTAAAGTACAGAGCTGGGAGAGTGTGCCTGCGTCCCAAACTCTACTCTCTATCTAGTGCATCATCAAAAGTAGTGCACTATATAGGGTATAGAGTGCCATTAGATACGCAGCCCGTATGTACCTGTATGTCATGTAATGAGCTATATGGTAGACTCTTACCTCCTAATACAGCCCTGTGTGTGCGTGCATTTGTGTGTGCGCTTGCGTGCCTGTGTAAAGGCCCCAGCACGCATCAGAAATGACCCATATCCTCTAATATACACACTTATTTTCTCTCTCTCTCTCTCTCTCTGGAGATACTGGAAGCAGTCCGTTTTACACTACTCAAAGGTAGTGCACTATATAGGGACTACGGTGCCATTTGGGATGCTCCGACTGACTCATGGTTTTACTTCAGCCATTCATACCAAAACTACTCTGCTTCTCTGGTTTTTAGAACAAGTCCTCTCCTATCAGTCAGATAACTTAAAAACACAGAAATGGTACTGAGATGTGTATCTTTGGACTGGTTGTAATTGTATTATAATAAGGCAAGCAACATTTAATAAATATATGTAAACAAGGTGTGAATGTGTGTGTATGGACAGGGGACTGATAGACAGGAAGTATGTTGACTGATGGACAGGAAGTATGTTGACTGATGGACAGGAAGTATGTTGTACAGATCTCTGATAGTAATTAAAGTACGACTTTATGGTGACCATTAGAAACTTGAGGAAACAAACATGTTTATTTAAGACCCATTCCACCAAAATCATATGAACTGTTTAGGGTTGAGAAATTCCAGTAACTTTCCTAAAATTCCCAGGTTTTTCAGAAATCCCTGTTGGGAGGATTCTCCGGATATTCAGCAATTTCCTCCTGATTACGGGAACATTCAAACCAGGATTGTTGGAAAGCCTGGGAGTTTGGGGAAAGTTACTGGAATTTTACAATCCTAGAACTATTATATGAACTGCGATTTTAAAAGTTTAGCTGTATTTTTGGTAAGTGGCACATTTTGAATGTAATTATTTTCCAAACTAACTGCTGTTCATGACTTCTTTGTTTAATGGGAATAAAGGCCTCCATTGAGACCCTGTAAAAACCTGTGGCAGTCTTGTTTTATCATACGTTCTCGTCTGATATACACGCACACATTTCTGCACACGTGAGCACTGATACCTTCAACCAGAAACGTGCACGTTTCCGCCATCCATGCACACGAGGCAAAGTTCATTCAGATGGGGCTTGTTCATACTGTATATCATGATATGAGTTTTTGCTAAGAGGGCACGTGTCTCTTTAACTTTGTTGATCGGAAACATTTCTACTTGACCTTTGTGGTGAAAAATATGATTAAATCATTCATATACTTCCATACCTAATGATTAGAAAACAAACTCCTCAGCCAAAAGGCAGATTATATTTAGTTGTGTCTTGGGAATACGCTTATTGGCATTCTTTGTTCTGCTTTTTGTGTCACATGGTTGTCATTGGACCAAATCAGATAGAAGTAATCGTGGTGAACCAGTTTGAACTTTGTCTGGCTTCATATCTGCACGTATCACGTTTATTCTGTAAGGGCAATTGGCATAAAAACTCGATACATTTACATTTAAGTCATTTAGCAGACGCTCTTATCCAGAGCGACTTACAAATTGGTGCATTCACCTTATGACATCCAGTGGAACAGTCACTTTACAATAGTGCATCTAAATCTTAAGGGGGGGGGGGGGTGAGAGGGATTACTTATCCTATCCTAGGTATTCCTTAAAGAGGTGGGGTTTCAGGTGTCTCCGGAAGGTGGTGATTGACTCCGCTGTCCTGGCGTCGTGAGGGAGTTTGTTCCACCATTGGGGGGGCCAGGGCAGCGAACAGTTTTGACTGGGCTGAGCGGGAGCTGTACTTCCTCAGTGGTAGGGAGGCGAGCAGGCCAGAGGTGGATGAACGCAGTGCCCTTGTTTGGGTGTAGGGCCTGATCAGAGCCTGGAGGTACTGAGGTGCCGTTCCCCTCACAGCTCCGTAGGCCAGCACACCATGGTCTTGTAGCGGATGCGACTTCTAAGGTCAAATGTTGGATTCACCACTGCTCTTGGTCCATTTCAGCTACAAACACCACTACAACATTGACATGTGCAGACTGACTGAACTTAGATGGCTTCAACAGAGCTATTGGCCACCATTCATACTTCATAAACTATAAAGCTTGTTGTAATCCCCATTCATTTCAATGGCGGAACGCAGGCTTCAACATTCTAAACTGCAATCCCTGCCACAAAACCTTCAGAATGTTCAAACTAAAAACATTTTGAGAGCTTAAAATTACAGTACCTTACAGTAACTCCACACCTACAAACCACCCCAAGACCTAGCCCATAGCGTATGACAACCCTATTACTACCATTGTCGATACTACCATTACAACTGCCATCACTACCACTACTTCACTATGAATATTTCACTAGCTCTGGGCAAGTCCTGGGCATAGCTAGTGTCTAGCTAGTTTTGGTCTACACTAGCTCTGGTCTGCACTAACTAGCTCTGGTCCAGGGTGTAGCTAGTTCGCTCTTCTCCAGCTCTGGTCCAGGGCTTAGCTAGCTCTGGTCTGCTCTAGCTCTGGTCTGCACTAGCTCTGGACCAGGCCATAGCTAGTAGCATTGGTCTAGCTCTGGTCCACATTAAAAGTATCAGCGCTCGTGTGTGCACAAGTGTGTGTGTTTGAGAGAGAGAGAGAGAGAGAGAGAGAGAGAGAGAGAGAGAGAACACGTGCATGACATGATAGGAGGGCCGAGAACTACCCCATTCTCATCCACGGGGCTGTAGTTTAGCAGGCTGAGAGCTACAAGTTCCTTGGTGTCCACATCACCAACAAACTAACATGGTCCAAGCACACCAAGACAGTAAAGAGGGCACGACAGAACCTATTCCCCCTCAGAACCTATTCCCCCTCACTTATTTTCCACCATAATTTGAAAATAAATTCATTAAAATTCTACAATGTGATTTCTGGATTTTATTTTCTCACTTCATAGTTGAAGTGTACCTATGATGAAAATTACAGGCCTCTCTCATCTTTTTAAGTGGTAGAACTTGCACAATACTTTTTTGCCCCACTGTATGTAATTTCATCACAGGATTGAAAAATAATCTGCTTTTATTCAACACATTTTG
The DNA here is from genome assembly GCF_021184085.1 of Oncorhynchus gorbuscha. NCBI lineage: Eukaryota > Metazoa > Chordata > Actinopteri > Salmoniformes > Salmonidae > Oncorhynchus > Oncorhynchus gorbuscha. The sequence goes on along the minus strand of NC_060180.1, from coordinate 39,496,167 downwards.
TAGCTACATGACAAACACAACATAACGCACCACAAGATTTGAACAATCCTCTTACATAGTGAAGAGCAGGTGACCATTGAAGGTGCTGTGGCGATATTCATCATCATATAGCTTTCTTCCAGATTAGAGATGCGTGTAGACCTCATCTCCTACCTCCAGCAGGAGTGTTTGTGGCCTTAACAGCTATTTAGGTGACCATGTGCACAAACTAAACAGTCGTATCCCAAATTATTATGAGCAAAAAATGATGTATAGATAAAGAGTACAAATCTTGAGCTATATTGTGTGCACAGAAAAGGATCTTCTCTTTGTTTATAAAACTAAAAATGTTTAATATAAAGAGTCATAAAAATGTCACAAAAAGATACTGTCAAAAGTTTGGACACACCTACTCATTCAAGTTTTTTAATATATATTATTTTACTATTTTCTACTATGTAGAATAATTGTGAAGACATCAAAACTACGAAATAACACATGGAATCGTGTAGTAACCAAAAAAATATTTTCGATTTTAGATTCTTCAAAGTAGCCACCCTTTGCCTTGATGACAGCTTTGCACACTCTTGGCATTCTCTCAACCAGCTTCACCTGGAATGCTTTTCCAAAGTATTGACGGAGTTCCCACATATGCTAAACACTTGTTGGCTGCTTTTCCTTCACTCTGTGGTCCGACTCATCCCATACCATCTCAATTGGGTTGAAGTTGGGTGTTTGTGGAGGCCAGGTCATCTGATGCAGCACTCCATCACTCTCCTTCTTGGTCAAATAACCCTTACACAGCCTGGAGGTGTGTTTTGGGTCATTGTCCTGTTGAAAAACAAATGATAGTCCCACTAAGTGTAAACCAGATGGGATGGTGTATTGCTGCAGAATGCTGTGGCAGCCATGCTGGTTAAGTGTGACTTGAATTCAAATTAAATCACAGACAGTGTCACCAGCAAAGCTTATTGTCTTTTGGTAGGTCATCATTGTAAATAATAATTTGCTCTTAACTGACTTGCCTAATTAAATAAAGGTTAAATAGAATAGAAAATAAACCAAATAAAAGAAGTTTAGATAGATACACAGCCTAGCTACACATAGTAATGTGATATGTGATTGCTTCCATACAGCTGTTACACCTGATGGCAATATTGTACCTAACCTTTTTTTGGCTATACTTTATACTTTGGCTATATTGTTGTAGATTTGTAAGAAACTAGTCTCTTCTAAACATCCGTGTCCAGTTGCAGGTGCTACTCCAAAAAAACAGAGAATATACAGAAAGATATTAAATCCCCTTTTTGCACAGAGTGAGGAGTTCCCTCGCCATCTTAGCTGCAAGACATCTTTTATTTCCCAACATCTTTGCAGGAACTAGTCGTTTCTATGCCACCCTGCCACGTGTAGAAGTAGATGACAGCGCATCACACAGTGCGACCAAAACAGATCTACTACGGAGACAAGAGGCAGTTCAACGCTGGTCCGACCAATCTGATTCCACACTCCAAGACTGCTTCCATTACGTGGACTGGGATATGTTTCGTATTGCGTCAGACAACAACATTGACGAATACGCTGATTCGGTGAGCGAGTTCATTAGAACGTGTGTTGAAGATGTCGTTCCCATAGCAACGATTAAAACATTCCCAAACCAGAAACCGTGGATTGATGGCAGCATTGGCGTGAAACTGAAAGCGCGAACCACTGCTTTTAATCAGGGCAAGGTGACCGGAAACATGACAGAATACAAACAGTGTAACTATTCCTTCCGCAAGGCAATCAAACAAGCGTCAGTATAGAGACAAAGTAGAATCTCAATTCAACGGCTCAGACACAAGAGATATGTGGCAGGGTCTACAGTCAATCACGGATAACAAAAAGAAAACCAGCCCCGTCATGGACCAGGATGTCTTGCTCCCAGGCAGACTAAATAACTTTTTTGAAGTGCTTTGAGAGACTAGTCAAGGACCACATCACCTCCACCCTAACTGACACCCTAGACCCACTCCAATTTGCTTACCGCCCAAATAGGTCCACAGACGATGCAATCTCAACCACACTGCACACTGCCCTAACCCATCTGGACAAGAGGAATACCTATGTGAGAATGCTGTTCATCGACTACAGCTCGGCATTTAACACCATAGTGCCCTCCAAGCTCGTCATCAAGCTCGAGACCCTGGGTCTCGACCCCGCCCTGTGCAACTGGGTACTGGACTTCCTGACGGGCTGCCCCCAGGTGGTGAGGGTAGGCAACAACATCTCCACCTCGCTGATCCTCAACACTGGGGCCCCAACAAGGCTGCGTTCTGAGCCCTCTCCTGTACTCCCTGTTCACCCACAACTGCGTGGCCACGCACGCCTCCAACTCAATCATCAAGTTTGCGGACGACACAACAGTGGTAGGCTTGATTACCAACAACGACGAGGCGGCCTACAGGGAGGAGGTGAGGGCCCTCGGAGTGTGGTGTCAGGAAAATAACCTCACACTCAACGTCAACAAAACTAAGGAGATGATTGTGGACTTCAGGAAACAGCAGAGGGAACACCCCCCTTTCCACATCGATGGAACAGTAGTGGAGAGGGTAGTAAGTTTTAAGTTCCTCGGCGTACACATCACAAACTGAATTGGTCCACCCACACAGACAGTGTCGTGAAGAAGGCGCAGCAGTGCCTCTTCAACCTCAGGAGGCTGAAGAAATTTGGCTTGTCACCATAAGCACTCACAAACTTCTACAGATGCACAATCGAGAGCATCCTGTCGGGCTGTATCACCGCCTGGTACGGCAACTGCTCCGCCCACAACCGTAAGGCTCTCCAGAGAGTAGTGAGGTCTGCACAACGCATCACCGGGGGCAAACTACCTGCCCTCCAGGACACCTACACCACCCGATGTCACAGGAAGGCCATAAAGATCATCAAGGACAACAACCACCCGAGCCACTGCCTGTTCACCCCGCTATCATCCAGAAGGCGAGTTCAGTACAGGTGCATCAAAGCTGGGACCGAGAGACTGAAAAACAGCTTCTATCTCAAGGCCATCAGACTGTTAAACAGCCACCACTAACATTGAGTGGCTGCTGCCAACACACTGACTCAACTCCAGCCACTTTAATAATGGGAAATGATGTAAAATATATCTCTAGCCACTTCAAACAATGCTTTCTCATATAATGTTAACATACCCTACATTATTCATCTCATATGTATATACTGTACTCTATATCATCTACTGCCCCTTTATGTAATACATGTATCACTCGCCACTTTAACTATGCCACTTTGTTTACATACTCATCTCATATGTATATACTGTACTCAATACCATCTACTGTATCTTGCCTATGCTGCCCTGTACCATCACTCATTCATATATCCTTATGTACATATTCTTTATCCCCTTACACTTGTGTCTATAAGGTAGTAGTTTTGGAATTGTTAGCTTGATTACTTGTTGGTTATTACTGCATTGTCGGAACTAGAAGCACAAGCATTTTCGCTACACTCGCATTAACATCTGCTAACCATGTATATGTGACAAATAAAATTTGATTTGATTTGATTTCTCACTCGATACAAAAAGTTTTAAAAAACATTTCTGAATATTCTCTGGTTTGCAACAGGACACAGAAGGTTATGGGACAAGTTTCTTCCCAATAGAAATGGAAGGAAGTGCCACCAAGAAAAGGTTAGTTGAAAAATTGCTGCCGGGGCTTTCCACTAGCTAAGGAAGCATTCAAATATCACAGTTACAATGTGCAGCTCATACACAACCGAGCTCTGTAAACCACTGACAGGATGTTTTTATTATGATACTCTGAATAACTGACCTTACTGTTGATGACGTGTCTGATTTGACCCAGAGGTGTCACCATTATTCAGATAGAGTTGACTCATCTCTATCTCACAGACAGGAAGTTAGCGGACCTCCCTGGTCTACAGAAATTTAAACTCAAATATTGCAAATGCAGGTAGGCTAGTGGTTAAGAGTGTTGTGCCAGTAACCGAAAGGTTGCTGGTTCAAATCCCATGGGCGCAGATGATGTCGTTTAAGGCAGCCCCTGTACCTCTCTGATTCAGAACTGGAATTATGGGGCGCAGTAGCTGGTGGTGGTCGCTAGGCATACTCTAGAATGCAGTCTGGACATGACATAGACTATAGCCTTCACATTGATATAGGGGCTAGGCATACTCTAGAATGCAGTCTGGACATGACATAGACTATAGCCTTCACATTGATATAGGGGCTAGGCATACTCTAGATTGCAGTCTGGACATGACATAGACTACAGCCTTCACATTGATATAGGGGCTAGGCATACTCTAGAATGCAGTCTGGACATGACATAGACTATAGCCTTCACATTGACATTAGGGGATAGGCATACTCTAGAATGCAGTCTGGACATGACATAGACTATAGCCTTCACATTGGTATAGGGGCTAGGCATACTCTAGAATGCAGTCTGGACATGACATAGACTATAGCCTTCACATTGATATTAGGGGCTAGGCATACTCTAGATTGCAGTCTGGACATGACATAGACTATAGCCTTCACATTGATATAGGGGCTAGGCATACTCTAGAATGCAGTCTGGACATGACATAGACTATAGCCTTCACATTGATATAGGGGCTAGGCATACTCTAGAATGCAGTCTGGACATGACATAGACTATAGCCTTCACATTGATATTAGGGGCTAGGCATACTCTAGAATGCAGTCTGGACATGACATAGACTATAGCCTTCACATTGATATAGGGGCTAGGCATACTCTAGAATGCAGTCTGGACATGACATAGACTATAGCCTTCACATTGATATAGGGGCTAGGCATACTCTAGAATGCAGTCTGGACATGACATAGACTATAGCCTTCACATTGATATAGGGGCTAGGCATACTCTAGAATGCAGTCTGGACATGACATAGACTATAGCCTTCACATTGATATTAGGGGCTAGGCATACTCTAGAATGCAGTCTGGACATGACATAGACTATAGCCTTCACATTGATATAGGGGCTAGGCATACTCTAGAATGCAGTCTGGACATGACATAGACTATAGCCTTCACATTGATATTAGGGGCTAGGCATACTCTAGAATGCAGTCTGGACATGACATAGACTATAGCCTTCACATTGATATTAGGGGCTAGGCATACTCTAGAATGCAGTCTGGACATGACATAGACTATAGCCTTCACATTGATATAGGGGCTAGGCATACTCTAGAATGCAGTCTGGACATGACATAGACTATAGCCTTCACATTGATATAGGGGCTAGGCATACTCTAGAATGCAGTCTGGACATGACATAGACTATAGCCTTCACATTGATATAGGGGCTAGGCATACTCTAGAATGCAGTCTGGACATGACATAGACTATAGCCTTCACATTGATATTAGGGGCTAGGCATACTCTAGAATGCAGTCTGGACATGACATAGACTATAGCCTTCACATTGATATAGGGGCTAGGCATACTCTAGAATGCAGTCTGGACATGACATAGACTATAGCCTTCACATTGATATAGGGGCTAGGCATACTCTAGAATGCAGTCTGGACATGACATAGACTATAGCCTTCACATTGATATAGGGGCTAGGCATACTCTAGAATGCAGTCTGGACATGACATAGACTATAGCCTTCACATTGATATTAGGGGCTAGGCATACTCTAGAATGCAGTCTGGACATGACATAGACTATAGCCTTCACATTGATATAGGGGGACTAGACTATAGCATACTCTAGAATGCAGTCTGGACATGACATAGACTATAGCCTTCACATTGATATAGGGGCTAGGCATACTCTAGAATGCAGTCTGGACATGACATAGACTATAGCCTTCACATTGATATAGGGGCTAGGCATACTCTAGATTGCAGTCTGGACATGACATAGACTATAGCCTTCACATTGATATAGGGGCTAGGCATACTCTAGAATGCAGTCTGGACATGACATAGACTATAGCCTTCACATTGATATAGGGGCTAGGCATACTCTAGAATGCAGTCTGGACATGACATAGACTATAGCCTTCACATTGATATAGGGGCTAGGCATACTCTAGAATGCAGTCTGGACATGACATAGACTATAGCCTTCACATTGATATAGGGGCTAGACATACTCTAGATTGCAGTCTGGACATGACATAGACTACAGCCTTCACATTGATATAGGGGCTAGGCATACTCTAGAATGCACTCTGGACATGACATAGACTATAGCCTTCACATTGATATTAGGGGCTAGGCATACTCTAGAATGCAGTCTGGACATGACATAGACTATAGCCTTCACATTGATATAGGGGCTAGGCATACTCTAGAATGCAGTCTGGACATGACATAGACTATAGCCTTCACATTGATATTAGGGGCCTGGCATACTCTAGATTGCAGTCTGGACATGACATAGACTATAGCCTTCACATTGATATTATGGGCCTGGCATACTCTAGATTGCAGTCTGGACATGACATAGACTATAGCCTTCACATTGATATTAGGGGCCTGGCATACTCTAGATTGCAGTCTGGACATGACATAGACTATAGCCTTCACATTGATATTAGGGGCCTGGCATACTCTAGAATGAAGTCTGGACATGACATAGACTATAGCCTTCACATTGATATTAGGGGCCTGGCATACTCTAGAATGAAGTCTGGACATGGACATGCCAGACTTAGTCAATAAACAAAATTACATTCACTAGGATGTTGATGATGCTTAAAAAGACAGTGTATAATTTGAATCCAATTGTAATGAAAGCGAAACAACAAGTTGTTTTAAATAGGCTTTAAATACAGTGACAGGCCCCATTATTGCTCTCTGTGTGCGTGTAATACAGAGAAGACAACTTGGACTATGGAGGCTTTTACACACATCCAAACTCTTCACAGGAGCTCCACAAAGAGAGAGGGGGAATGTCCAGTCACTGTTGTACTGCTCACAAAAACATAACAAGTGAACTAGCCTCGGCTACAAGTGGATTCAGCACCAAGGACAACGATCGGGATTCCCGTAATGTGACAGTTCGGTCCAACAGATGAAAGTGGAAGATGCAATTTTTACAAAGTGATAAAAGTCCAAAAATAAGCAGTCCATTGTATTAACTTTATGTTCCTAAACAGACGTTATATAGTCACTGACACCTTTCATTCAATGGCTGTCGCACATCGTCCTATAATGAGTCCAAACGATTGACAGAAGCTGCATGGACAAAAAACAGGAATGAGTGTTGACTGTTTTGCTGCTTATGATATTTGAATAAAGCATTGGTTATAGGCTACTGATTAGGCTTCTGTGCACCGCCGCTGGCAGATGCCTTAACCAGTTGCATTAACGCTAAAACCAGCTTTTGGTGACTCGTAACCATCACCAGTAGAGCTGCTTGTAATTGGCACATTGGCACACGTTTTTAAGGGCACACCTGAAATATTTCCACCCCTCCCACCTCAGCACAAGCAAGCTGATATCAGACAGGTAAATGACCAACCCTGGCGCCAGGGTAGTAGAGCGCTGTCAAAGATTGTGCTTTTGACACCAGAGCCGCCTTAAGCCTGTCGCATGCTTCCCAGTCGAAACTGTTAGTGCACGTATTATGGCAAGCTTTTGTGACATTTTTGTTTGTTATGGTGTTTGGCCCGGTTTCTTCCCCGGCTGTTTGTGCACACAACATTGTTTCTTGAGGCAAATCGAAGTTCGGTAACCAAAGTCTATGTGATTCATCGGTGATTGATTGGTCAACAGTACTGCCCTTCGTAGAAGTGGGAACTATGGAGGGGATTCTTCAGTGAAGCGTTAGTTGTCATTCAACAAGAATCGACTCATTATTATGCAAATGTTTTCAACTTGAGAAATAATGCACCAAACATCTTAGTTAGATGTAAAACTGCATGACTAAGACCTCTTTGGCAAAAACATCCAAATGAATGACATATTTCTTTATGAATCTTAGATGAATTCAATTCATTGCTTGGCTCTGTTGTTGCTAAGGTGGGTCAAGTGGGACAAACGACAGTAACATTGCCGCTTTTTTCTTGTTTTTCAAGCAAAGGTATTTAGGGAGTATACGAGTACATACGTTCGCTTCGCCTAGCCGAGTTATGCTAGGAGCAAAACGAACCTATGTATGCGGACACCTTAAACGCCAGCTGAAAATAGAGGCCGTGGTCTAAATCAAACCAAACAAACACACAAAAAGGCACAGAAAGTAGTGCAGCCCAGGAGACAGGTGTCCATACTGTCATCTCACCAACTTATTCTGGTTCAAACTTCAGTAGCCATCCCTGACACAGCCAAACATGCACACACACAGACTGTAGTTTCACAAGCTCATAAAGCCAGTAAAGCTGTAAATCGGCCTATGGGGTTTATGAAACTGGAACATCGTGCAGTAGATATGCAACCTACAGGTCGTGGCCAAAGATATTGGCACCCTTGCACTTTTTTAGAGTAATGCACAATTTCTTCCAGAAAACTGTTCAAATAAAAACCTATTTTGGTATATACATACAGTACCAGTCAAATGTTTGGACACACCTACTTATTCACAGGTTTTTCTATTTTTTTAAACTATTTTCTACATTGTAGAATAATAGTGAAGACATCAAAACTATGAAATAACACATATGAAATCCATATGGAATCATGTAGTAACCAAAAAAGTGTTAAACAAATAAACAAAATATGTTATATTTAAAATTCTTCAAAGTAGCCACCCTAACTTGGTGATGGCTTTGCACACTTGGCATTCTCTCAACCAGCTTCATGAGGCTGGATAACCTGAGGCTGGATAACCTGGAATGCATTTAAATTAACAAGTGTGTGCCTCATTAAAAGTGAATTTGTGAAATGTCTTTCCTTCTTAATACGTTAGAGCCAATCAGTTGTGTTGTGACCAGGTAGGGGCGGTATACAGAAGATAGCCCTATTTGGTAAAAGACTAAATCCATAGTATGGCAAGAACAGCTCAAATAAGAAAAGATAAACAACAGTGCATCATTAGTTTAACACATGAAGGTCAGTCAATACAGAACATTTCGAGAACTTTGAAAGTTTCTTCAATTGCAGTTGCAAAACCCATCAAGCTCTATGATGAAACTGGATCTCATGATGACCGCCACAGGAAAGGAAGACCCAGAGTTACCTCTGCTGCAGAGGATAAGTTCATTACAGTTAACTGCACCTCAGATTGCAGCACAAATAAAAGCTTCACAGAGTTAAATTAACAGACACATCTCAACATCAACTTAAAATATATATATATATTTCACCTTTATTTAACCAGGTAGGCCGGTTGAGAACAAGTTCTCATTTACAACTGCGACCTGGCCAAAATCTGTATACAGTGTGTATACAGTAAGGCAATAAATAGGCCAATATTATTGAAGTAATTACAATATAGCATTAACACTGGATTGATAGATGTGCAGATGGTGATGTGCAAGTAGAAATACTGGTGTGCAAAAGAGCGGAAAAACAAAAACAAATATGGAGATGAGGTAGTTGGATGGGCTATTTACAGATGGGCTATTTACAGATGGGCTGTGTGCGATCGGTAAGCTGCTCTGACAGCTGATGCTTAAATTTAGTGAGGGAGATATGTCTCCAACTTCAGTGATTTTTGCAATTTGTTCCAGTCATTGGCAGCAGAGAACTGGAAGCAAAGGCGGGGATGAGGATGACCAGTAAAATATACCTATGGTGACCAGTGAGCTGAGATAAAGCGGAGGTTTACCTGTCAAAGACTTGTAGATGACCTGGAGCCAGTGGGTTTGGCGACGAATATGTAGCGAAGGCCAGCCAACGAGTGCATACAGGTCTCAGTGGTGGGTGGTATAAGGGGCTTTGGTGACAACGGATGGCACTGTGATAGACTGCATCCAGTTTGCTGAATAGAGTGTTGGAGGCTATTTTGTAAACGACATCGCCGAAGTCAAGGATTGGTATGATAGTCAGTTTTACGAGTGTATGTTTGGCAGCATGAGTGTAGGAGGCTTTGCTCCGAAATAGGAAGCTGATTCTAGATTTAATTTTGGATTGGAGATGCTTAATATGAGTCTGGAAAGAGAGTTTACAGTCTAGCCAGACACCTAGGTATTTGTAGTTGTCTCCATATTCTAAGTGAGAACCCTCCAGAGTAGTGATGCTAGTCGGGCGGGCAGATGCGGGCAGCGATCGGGTGAAGAGCATGAATTCAGTTTTACTAGCATTTAAGAGCAGTTGGAGGCCACGGAAGGAGTGTTGTAAGGCACTGAAACTCTTTTGGAGGTTTGTTAACACAGTGTCCAAAGAAGGGCCAGATGTACACAGAATGGTGTCGTCTGCGTAGAGGTGGTTCAAAGAATCACCCGCAGCAAGAGCGACATCATTGATATATACAGAGAAAAGAGTCGACACCCATAGAGACTGCCAGAGGTCCTGACAACAGGCCCTCCGATTTGACACACTTACCTCTATCTGAGAAGTAGTTAGTGAACCAGGCGAGGCAGTCACTAGAGAAACCAAGGCTGTTGAGTCTGCCGATAAGAATTCATAAGGTGAATGCACCAATTTGTAAGTCGCTCTGGATAAGAGCGTCTGCTAAATGACTTAAATGTAAATGTAAAAGAATTTGGCTTTTGACAGAGTCGAAAAAGTCGATGAAGACGGCTGCACAGTACTGTCTTTTATCGATGGTGGTTATGATATGGTTTAGGACCTTGAGCGTGGCTCAGGTGCACCAGTGACCTCAACTGTTCAGAGGAGACTGTGTGAATCAGGCCTTCATGGTCGAATTGCTGCAAGAAACCACTATTATTACACCAATAATAATAAGAGACTTGCTTTGGCCAAGAAACACCAGCAATAGACGTTAGACCGGTGGAAATCTGTCCTTTGGTCTGATGAGTTGAAATTTGAGGTGTTCAGTTCCAACCACAGTGTCTTTGTGAGATGCAGAGTAGGTGAACGGATGATATCCGCATGCGTGGTTCCCACCGTGAAGCATGGAGGAGGAGTGATGGTGTGGGGGTGCTTTGCTGGTGACACTGTCAGTGATTTCTTTAGAATTCAAGGCACATTTAAACAGCATGGCTACCACAGTATTCTGCGGCGATACGCCATCTCATCTGGTTTGCGCTTAGTGGGACTATCATTTGTTTTCCAACAGGACAATGACCCAACACACCTCCAGGCTGTGTAAGGACTATTTGACCAAGAAGGACAGTGATGGTGTGCTGCATCAGATGACCTGGCCTACACAATCACCCAACCTTAACCCAATTGAGATGGTTTGGGATGAGTTGGACCGCAGAGTGAAGGAAAAGCAGCCAACAAGCGTGGGAACACCTTCAATACTGTTGGAAAAGCATTCCAGGTGAAGCTAGTTGAGAGAATGCCAAGAGTGTGCAAAGCTGGGCGCCTCCCGGGTGGCACAGTGGTCTGTGCCACCAGAGACCCTGGATTCAAGCCCAGACTCTGTCGCAGCCGGCCGCGACCGTGAGGTCCATGGGGCAACGCACAATTCCCTAGCGTCGCCCGGGTTAGGGAGGGCCTGGCCGGTAGGGATATCCTTGTCTCATCGGTGTACGGTGTTTCCTCCGACACATTGGTGCGGGTGGCTTCTGGGTTGGATGCGCGCTGTGTTAAGAAGCAGTGCACAGTACTGTCTTTTATCGATGGTTTTTAGATTGTGTTTCGGAGGACGCATGGCTCTCCACCTTTGTCTCTCCCGAGCCCGTACAGGAGTTGTAGCGATGAGACAAGACAGTAACTACTAACAATTGGATTCCACAAAATTGTGGAGGAAAAAAAAGTGTGCACAGCTGTCATCAAGGCAAAGGGTGGCTCCTTTGAAGAATCTCAAATATATTTTGATTTGTTTCACACTTTTTTGGTTACTACATGATTCCATATGTGTTATTTCATAGTTGTGATTTCTTCACTAATATTCTACAGTGTAGAAAATAGAGAAAAAATCAAGAAAAACCATTGAATGAGTATGTATGTCCAAACCTTTTCCCTATGTAAGTGCACTACTTTTGACCATGGCCCATAGGGCTCTGGTCAAGATTAGTGCACTATGTAGGAAATAGGGTGCCATTTCGGACACATCATAGCTTCCACCTGACAAGAGCTCACTCAATCACAAAGGTGATTTAAACCAATCTTAACACTTAATTTTTCTAGTCTTGAAATGTTGTTTAAAGTGTATTTAGGAGTATTGTTCTCCCTACCTTTGTAACCGTTGTGGGTCTACACTTGAGGAACCCTTTTCAGAGTGTCACTCTCCACTTCCATGCCCAAATGGTACCTTATAATATTTCCTATATTACACAACTTTTGACCAGAACTCTATGGTGAATAGGGTGCCATTTGGGAGATACATTTGTCAGCATTTCACTCCATTATCAAAGATGGTTGAATGGTTATGCAGCATTTTTTTTATTAGGAAAACATTGACAAGGTTATTGGTTCAATTAATGACATCAGACCGCAAATAACACGTCAGCTGAAATGTCATCATCTGTGCAGCAGAGGGCAGAGTGGAATCTCTTCATGAGCATCTCTGGCGATAAGAAGTGTTCCTTCACTTCACTGTCAGGGTTACCCTTCTGTCACTAAAATAAAAAAAAGGTGCTATCTAGAACCTTAAAGGGTTCTTTGGCTTTTCCCACTGGAGAACCCTTTCTACAGTGGAGTTCTACCTGGAACCAAAATGAGTTATCATTATGGGGACAGCCGAAGAACCCTTTCTACAGAGTTCTACCTGGAACCAAAAGGAGTTATCATTATGGGGACAGCCGAAGAACCCTTTCTACAGAGTTCTACCTGGAACCAAAAGGAGTTATCATTATGGGGACAGCCGAAGAACCCTTTCTACAGAGTTCTACCTGGAACCAAAAGGAGTTACCATTATGGGGACAGCCGAAGAACCCTTTTGGAACCCTTTCTTCTAAGAGTGTAGTCCTTCTCAGCAGCAGAAGTTGTTCTCCTCCTGCCTGTGCTTCCCTCAGGCTCTCCTGTGTATTACCATTCCTAAGATAGCCTGGGATACCTGTCTGTTGGTGTGATCATTCTACTCCTTTCCTCTCCTTGTCGTGCCAAACACGTCATGATTGGCATGACAAGGAGTTGGAATGATAGCACAAACCGATCTGGGACCAGGCTATTCTTAAGCCATCTTGTATTGATAATGACTGTGGCACGTAGTCCTAAAGCATCCCAGAGTAGGAGTTTATTTATGAATACAGGCCCAGAAACAAGAGGAAGTGAGGTGTTCACAGAGGCTGGGAGAGGGGTTTGGCCTAGCAGAACTCCCCCAGGCATTAGGAGTCCATCTACTGTAACATACATGCTACCAGGGCCATCTGGCATGTTAGTAGAGAGAGAGAGAGAGAGAGAGAGAGAGAGAGAGAGAGAGAGAGAGAGAGAGAGAGGAGAGAGAGAGAGAGAGAGAGAGAGAGAGAGAGAGAGAGAGAGAGAGAGAGAGAGAGAGAGAGAGAGAGAGAGAGAGAGAGAGAGAGAGAGAGAGAGAGAGAGAGAGAGAGAGAGAGAGAGAGAGAGAGAGAGAGAGAGAGAGAGAGAGAGAGAGAGAGAGAGAGAGAGAGAGAGAGAGAGAAATAAATAGGGGCATGTACAGGTATGACAGTATTAGTTATAAAGCACTAAGCACACATACATACACACACTCAAAATCAATTAATAATAATGTTTCAGTTCATTCCATGAACAACATTTGTTTTTTTTCATCCTTATTGTCAGAAATCAATCAATTTGTTTTTAAGATGAAATACATATTAACTGTTTCAAACTGTGTCAAAAAGTCCTTCAATTATCTTCTGGTGAAGAGTAGGTGACCACTAAAAGTGCTGTGGCGATTTCCATGATCGTTTATCTGATTCCCAGCCCTGAGATGCATGTAGACCACATCTTCCACCTCCAGTAGCAGTGACACTCCATAGGAGGAATTAACAACATGGCCACTACCTTGGTGATCATAAGTACAAGTAAGCCATTTGTTGTTCATTCTTAAACAAGAATGCACATGCAGGTTGGGAATTAAAAACTCCATATAAAACAAACCTGAACAGTCACTTAGGTTGGAGTCATTAAAACTCGTTTTTCAACCACTCCACAAATGTCTTGTTAAATAAACTATAGATTTGGCAAGTCGGTTAGGACATCTACTTTGTGCATGACACAAGTAATTTTAACAACAATTGTTTACAGATTATTTCACTTGTAATTCACTGTATCACAATTCCAGTGGGTCAGAAGTTTACATACATTAAGTTGACTGTGCCTTTAAACAGCTTGGAAAATTCCAGAAAATGATGTCATGGCTTTGGAAGCTTCTGATAGGCTAATTTACATAATTTGAGTCAATTGGAAGTGTACCGGTGGATGTATTTCAAGACCTACCTTCTTTAAGGTTCGAAAGCCGGACGAGCCAGCTGAGGCACCCCCGGTTCCATTGGCGGTGGCACCCAGACCCGACGTCACCAACAAAAACAAAATCAACATGATCTTCCTGATCTTCCTTCTGTAGCTCAGTTGGTAGAGCATGGCGCTTGTAACGCCAGGGTAGTGGGTTCGATCCCCGGGACCACCCATACGTAGAATGTATGCACACAAGCCTGTAAGTCGCTTTGGATAAAAGCGTCTGCTAAATGGCATATATTATTATTATTATTATTAACGTGTGGTGTCAGCATTCTGTGAGGACAGACTCTTGGAGACAGGAAGCAAGTACAGGGAGTGAGGATTTAATGGATAAACGCACATATAACAAAACAAGAACAGCGTCTCGACATGGGGAATGACAATTAACTGTTTGATATCGCATACCAGGACCCTGTTTGCTTAATAAAGCTTGAATCGTGCTAACTGCACATACGTTTTAATGTGTGTGATTTACTGCAGTCCGTTTAGGTAACAGCACATATTAACAATTACAGCAGGGACACCTTATGCCTAGCGTTTTAGTCACATTCTACATGTGAGACTTTTGGGATCTGAACCATCATTATGCACACCTGGCACCAGCGTTAAGCGCAGCTGCACCTCATGAGACTCACCTGGACTCCGTCACTTCACCGATTACCTCTCCTATACTTGTCACTCCCTTAGGTTCATCCCCCAGGCAGTATTGATTATGTGTTTCAGGTCCAGACGTTACTCTTGGTTTGTATTGTTCCATGGTCATTGTGTTATTAAGCTCACCACCTTCTTCTTCCCAGCATCTCTGTTACAGAATACTGCCTCAACAAATGGAAGCAGCAGGAAATCAGGACATCCCCCAGTCGACGAACGTGGTCGTCAACAACACGACCAGCTGGTGCAACTGGGGATGGCTATGGAAGAGGTTCTTCGCAGTCTTCAACATCTCAAACATACCCGAGAGACGTTGCCTTCAACTAGGGGAGGATACTCTAACAGCAGTCGAGCCAGCACACCAGTCCATTCAGCAGCCTGGCCAGGTTAGCGATGCCATCTGTCCCTCCTGGACAAATATGACGGAACCCCATTTAAATTCCGTGGCTTCCTACTCCTGTGCTCCCTCTATTTTGCTCGCAGATGGTAGCCACGGTTATTTCTCTGCTGACTGGGTGGGTGTTGGAGTGGGCTACGGCCATCTGGGAGAACGACGAGGTGGTGCTGGCTTCGTATGAGGGGTTCATGGCTCCGTCCAGAGGTATCCTCGATCATCCACCGGAAGGCAAAGAGCGCCTACTCCTTCCAGAGGGGGGGTGTCATGTCTACTCCCTCTTCAGTGCTCGCCATCGCCGGTTTACTAATCACTGGTTCTGACAACCATCATTACGCACACCTGGCACCATCGTTATGAGACTCACCTGGACTCCATCACTTCACGGATTACCTCCCCTATATCTGTCACTCCCTTAGGTTCATCCCCCAGGCAGTATTGATGGTGTTTCATGTCCAGATGCTACTCTTGTTTTGTATCGTTCATTGTGTTATTAAACTCACCACCTGCTTCAAATCCCAGTATCTCTGTTACATTCAGTTTGATTCTATTCTGCTGATGTGTTTCCCCTGACTTAAAATGTGCTTTCTCTAGATGCATTGCTCTCCACAAGCTGGCTCCGTGTCAGAACTGTAGAATACCTTTCTCTAGATGCATTGCTCTCCACAAGCTGGCTCCGTGTCAGAACTGTAGAATACCTTTCTCTAGATGCATTGCTCTCCACAAGCTGGCTCCGTGTCAGAACTGTAGAATACCTTTCTCTAGATGCATTGCTCTCCACAAGCTCCGTGTCAGAACTCTCTCTAGATGCATTGCTCTCCACAAGCTGGCTCCGTGTCAGAACTGTAGAATACATTTGCTCTCCACAAGCCTTTCTCTAGATGCATTGCTCCTCCGTGTCACAAGCATTGCTCTCCACAAGCTCCGTGTCAGAACTGTAGAATACCTTCCTCTAGATGCATTGCTCTCCAGAACTGTAAGAGATGCATTGCTCTCCACAAGAACTGTGGAATACTGGCTCCGTGTCAGAACTGTAGAATACACATGCATTGCTCTCCACAAGCTCCGTGTCAGAACTGTAGAATACTCCGTGTCAGAACTGTAGAATACATTTCTCTAGATGCATTGCTCTCCACAAGCTCCGTGTCAGAACTGTAGAATACCTTCCTCTAGATGCATTGCTCTCCACAAGCTCCGTGTCAGAACTGTAGAATACCTTCCTCTAGATGCATTGCTCTCCACAAGCTGGCTCCGTGTCAGAACTGTAGAATACCTTTCTCTAGATGCCTTGCTCTCCACAAGCTGGCTCCGTGTTAGAACTGTAGAATACCTTTGGTCCCAGAATATTACTGGCATAACAGATCATGTTCAGGAAATAGGTATTTCATTTTAAAGGCCATTTCCCTGCCGTTCGCTTTCATGGTAAACGCTGCGGAAGACGGCTCAAGTGTAAATGACCTTTAAGAGGCACATTGTAGATAGTGCCGTTGAATGAACCCAGACCTGACTCTCTAGATATGGTCATCTGATACAAACATACAGTCAGGTCCCAAATTATTGGCAAAAATATCTATTACAAATACTGAGCAACAGTTGAAGTCGGAAGTTTACATACACTTAACTTGGCGTCATTAAACTTGTTTTTCAACCACTCCATAAATGTATTGCTAACAAACTATAGTTTTGGCAAGTCGGTCAGGACATCTACTTTGTGCATGACACAAGTAATATTTCCAACAATTGTTTACAGACAGATTAGTGACCCTATAATTCACTGTATTACAAATCCAGTGGGTCAGAGGTTGACATGCACTAAGTTGACTGTGCCTTTAAACAGCTTGGAAATTTCCAGAAAATTATATCACGTCTTTAGAAGCTCCCAATAGGCTAATTGACATATGTGTGGGCAGAACTGAAAAAGCATGTGTGAGCAAGGAGGCCTACAAACCTGACTCAGTTACACCAGCTCTGGCAGGAGAAATGGGCCAATATTCACCCAACTTATTGTGGGAAGCTTGTGGAAGGCTACCCAAAACATTTGACCCAAGTTAAACTATTAAAGGAAATGCGACCAAATACTAATTGAGTGTATGTAAACATCTGACCCACTGGGAATGTGATGAAAGAAATAAAAGCTGAAATAAATCATTCTCTCTACTATTATTCTGACATTTCACATTCTTAAAATAAAGTGGTGATCCTAACTGTCCTAAAACAGGGAATTTTTACTAGGATTAAATGTCAGGAATTGTGAAAAACTGAGTTTAAATATTTTTGGCTAAGGTGTATGTAAACTTCCGACTTCAATTGTATATTGTAATCATAAAAAAACATGTTATACTAATTGCTGCGAGAGATTTTGTTTAACAAGTAATCATTTTTCCTCAAAGATGGTCAAAAGTATTGTTTTCAACATCTTTCAATACTTCACATTGCAAGGCACTGAGCCTTGTCCTAAAATGTTTTATGAGATTGAAAAAAAAACATTGGGAGGGATCTTAGACCATTCCTCCATAAAGAATGTTTACATTTGTTGGATGATATAAGTGTATTTATTTTGTCGTGGAAATCAGGACGCATAAGCAGAGAATAACCCCATATCTAATGTAAAATATCACCATACTAACCCCTACCCCTACTAACGACACGCATCAATCACGACATCAACCATTGTCTCCTGACTCCCACTAAGAACTAAAGAAGCAAGTATATGATATATTACAGATGAATTCAACATTGTTACCTAAAAAATAAAGATCACCCAATCTCAGAAACGCTTTCTTGTATTTTATTGTGATGGTGGGGTCATAAAAAAAACAACTATGAAAACAGACAGATTAAACAGGAAATGTATAAAACAAAGTGTGGCCTCTGACATATAACAACAATGTAACAAGTTGGCACAAAACTGAAAGAAAAAGAGTATGTTGACAACAAAAAAAAGGGAGTTACGTATATCTTCATAACAACAGCGAGGACTCATGCATTTAGTCACACAGTTAGTTTTCAGTAGCTTCATATCAAATTAAGGACGAGGTCAGTCTAACCAACTCGTCTGATGATGGATGCACATGGAACACTTTTCATTTCTCTCTTCATTTGTGTCTTTCCTTGTTCTTTTTTTTTTTTTTTTTTTTTTTTACAGCTTAAACAGACATCATGTTGACGTAATACTTCAGGTTGCTTTTTGGAAAACAGACTTCGTGACTCCTGGAGCTGTACTTCAGACCGCTCTGGATTCATTGACCTTCAAATCATTTTTCATACTAAAATATATTATTATTGTATCAATTCAAACTACAGTATTGTACACTACAATGTGTGTAATAAATAACCATAAAGAAATATAAAAATAAGACACATAAATATAAAAAGTCCTCTAAAAACTAAATAGGTACACTTTCATCAGTGACAAGGGTTCTAATACTGCCAAATGCACACATGAAAAACACTAAAGCCAAACTGAAAAAGAATGAAGTAACACTGTTAGGTCAAATCAACTGAAACACGTCATAAAACACAGGGACCATATTCACTAACATTTGTTACCTGAAGTGAGGGTTAGTTTGCCACCATTTTTTAAAACTAGTGCACTCAACTAATAATGGCTGACACTCCAACACAGGAAAATCCCCTTAAACACAGTAAAAAACCTTTCCCATCCATCTTATTCTCTTTGTCACTTTTGTCACATGAAAGATTCCTTATTCGTGCTATTGTCCGCGTCCCAAATGGCCACTTTTTCCCTCCATAGTATAGTACTTTGGACCAGAGCCCTATAGTGCACCAATAGGGAATATGGTGCCATTTGGGATGAAGCACTATTTAACAAAAAATGTGTCCAAGCAAGTAAACAAACATTATTCAATATGGGCCTTGCGCAGATTGAAAGATGTACTGGCTACATCCGTGAAGTAAAAATAACACTGTTCAATGGCACTTACAGCACACAGGACTGGTCTTGCATAAGGCTGGAGGCATTGGGGTGGGGTACAATGCAGAGAACTGCCCCCCTCCTGCTTCATATGACCCTATAACACTGATGATCATTGATTAACAACTCACCTAACCGAAAACAAGGGGTGTCCCAATAATCAAACCTTTCACCAAACGTGCGCACTTGCTCTCTTCCCTTCATGGATTTGAAAGGAAATGACTGGTATACAAAATATTGTGTAAACTTCTTGTAGTTTAGCCCATGCCTACACCAGTCCAATGCGTTTCAATTTGTGGGGAGTGGTAAACAAGTGCACACTGCAGGAAGGAGAGATTATTGGGGCGCGACCAAGGAGGAGCATGGTAAGAATGCCGGATTTGAGGTTGTGACACCTTCCCTGATAGGACAGTTTGGTTATGGCATCAGATGCCACATCATCATCCCCACCCTCTCACCTCTCCCTAGCCTGGTCCCAGATCCGTTTGTGCTCTTGCCAATTCCATTGCTGTCCTCGACAAGCCAAACATGGCAAGACAATGAGTGACAAGGAGTTAACATGATCGAACAAACAGACTGGCACTCAGGCTAACCCCCTTCCCAGAATCCTCTTTTCTTCTTAAGGCTAACAATCCAACTTAAAACAAAATGCTATGCTAAGGTTAGCTAACATAAAGAAGATCTATAGCTAGTGTGTACATAAATCATACTGAAGGTTGCACAACACATCATGAGGCATGTTGTATCCATAGGTAAACCAGGAATACTGTAGTGCAGATGTTTTTTTTTTTTTACAACTCAATAAAATACTGATTTTAGCAAACACCATCATTTGGCAATAAAAAGGTATAGAAATCTTTGTTCAACTGTACAGGTTAAAAGGTTAAAACATGAGCTGCAAAATGAGTAATAACACTGACAAACAGAAATGACCTGGGAAGGGATGTCTCACTCTCAGTAACAAATGTCCACATGGGTGTTTCCTTTCTTCCTTCTTTTCAGATGTATAATACTACTATAAACAAGGTCTAAGTAACACTGATTTTTTTCCCACAAATAAAAGTCACTTCTTTTTTTGTCTAGTTCAGGCACACCTGGGTTTGAACACAGTAGTGGACCGACAACACAGCATCAACATGGCAGCCATGTTTGTTTTGTTTCTTCTTCTGACAACAAGACAATATTTTCCTGTCCTGCTATTTGACATTTTCAACACAAAATGTATTTTTCATTCACTGTTCATCTTGTTTTCCTCTGTTTCTTTCTGTCCATTTTCTAATGTTTCTGTAATGTTCTCCTTGTCCACATGCGGTTCTTTGTCCTCTGTTTCCTTCTCTGTTACCACAGTTTCCTGCTCTGCTTCTCCTTCCTCCCCCTCCCCCATCACCTGTACCTCCATCTCCTCCTCCTCCGCTTCCCCATACACATCTTTCACCTGTTTCTTTCTGTCCTCTGTTTCCTTAGCCTTCTCTGTTACCACAGTTTCCTTCTCTGCCTCTCCTTCCTCCCCCTCTCCCATCACCTGTACCTCCATCTCCTGCTCCTCCTCTTCCTCATACACATCTTTCTCCTGCTGTACAGACTCCTCTCTGCTCTCTTCCTCTCTACTCCATTCCTCTTCCTCCCCCTCCTTCTGGTGTGCCTCCTCCTCTCTCCTCCCTTCTTCCTCCTCCTCTCTTCTCCCTTCCTCCTCTTCCTCACACACCTGCTCCTGCTGTACAGACTTCTCTTCCTCTCTCCTCCCTTCCTCCTTCTTTTCCTGCTGTCCCTCCTCCTCTTCCTGCTGTGCCTCCTCCTCTCTGCTCCCTTCTTCCTCCTCCTCTTCCTGCTGTGCCTCCTCCTCTTCCTGCTGTGCCTCCTCCTCTTCCTGCTGTGCCTCCTCCTCTTCCTGCTGTCCCTCCTCCTCTTCCTGCTGTGCCTCCTCCTCTCTGCTCCCTTCTTCCTCCTCCTCTTCCTGCTGTCCCTCCTCCTCTTCCTGCTGTCCCTCCTCTTCCTGATGTGCCTCCTCCTCTCTGCTCCCTTCTTCCTCCTCCTCTTGCCTCTCCCCTTCACACTCCTCCACCTCGTAGATCTCACTCTCTTCATCATCCTCGCCCACCTGCACCACCCGTATGTCGTCCATGCTCATGGCTTCCATGCCTTCCTCCTCTCCTTCCTCTTCCTCCAGCTCCTCCTCACTCTCCCTCTCGTCTGAGTCCAGTTGGGAGGGAGGGGAGGTGGGCCGGCTGTCTGACTGCTGCTCCTCTGCTTGGGGGCTCATTTCGGGGGTCATGCTGAGCCGACGCCCCACCAGATAATCTCCTTGGGGCTCCTTCTTGCAGTATGAGTATCGGTGGTTCATGTGCTGGGAGTAGGAGCCCGAGTGGGAGAAACACTTGCCACACTTGTCACAGCGGTAGGGCTTCTCTCCGGAGTGCAGACGCGTGTGCTCTATCAAGTGGTGCTTGTGTTTGAAGGCTTTGTTGCAGATGCCACACTCGTGTGGACGTTTTCCTGAAAACAGAAGAGAAGAAGAGAGAAGAGTAGATTACTTTAGTGTCCAATGTACATGGATGTTTAACAGAAACTTGATTTAAAACCCTCTGAAAGACACACAGCCACATACTGAGTTTGGGTTGCAAAAGTTGGAGAGAGAAACAGAGTTTCAAACTCAACCAACTTCTCCATTAAACACACCACCTGTAAAAAGGTTTTTTTCAATCCGCAACCCATCACTCTTGATTTGCTCTGTGTGTGTGTGTGTGTGTGTGTGTGTGTGTGTGTGTGTGTGTGTGTGTGTGTGTGTGTGTGTGTGTGTGTGTGTGTGTGTGTGTGTGTGTGTGTGTGTGTGTGTGTGTGTGTGTGTGTGTGTGTGTGTGTGTGTGTGTGTGTGTGCGCGCCTTGCTTTTAACATTACATCAGGTCTGTCACAGTCTACATTAGACTGACCTGCCTGTAGACTGTGACCTGTGAAACCAACAGCATTTGTTATGGAAACATAACAATCATAACACAAATCCTCACAATGAAGTATATACTGAACAAAAATATAAATGCAACAAGCAACAATGATTTTACTGAGTGACAGTTCATATAAGAAAATCAGTCAATTTCAATAAATTCATTAGGCCCTAATCTATGGATTGACTGGGCAGTGGTGCAGCCATGGGTGGGCTTGGGAGGGCATAGGCTCATCCACTGGGGAGCCAGGCCCAGCCAATCAGAATGAGTTTTTCAACACAAAAGGGCTCTACTAGAGACAGAAATACTCCTCAGTTTCAACAGCTGTCCGGGTGGCTGGCCTCAGACCATCCCGCTGGTGAAGAAGCCAGATGTGGAAGTCCTGGTCTGGAGTGGTTACACGTTGTCTGCAGTTGTGAGGCCGGTTGGACGTACTACCAAATTTGGAGGCGGCTTATGGTGGAGGAATTAACATAAAATTATCTGTCAACAGCTCTGGTAGACATTCCTGCAGTCAGCATGCCAATTGCACGCTCCCTCAACACTTGAGACATCTGTAGCATTGTCTTGTGTGACAAAACTGCACATTTTAGAGTGGCCTTTCATTGTCCGAAGCACAAGGTGCACCTGTGTAATGATCATTCCATTTAATCAGCTTCTTGATATGCCACACCTGTCAGGTTGATGGCTCACTAAGAGGGATGTAAACACATTTGTGCACAAAATTGGAGAGAAATACACTTTTTGTGCATATGGAAGATTTCTGGGATATTTTATTTCAGCTCATGAAACATGGGACCAACACTTTACATGTTGCGTTTATATTTTTGTTCAGCATAAAACACTTCAGAATATTCCACCAAATGGATTCCAGCAGGTCTGTTGCACAGGAATACTTTTCAGTAAAATAAACAAACATCTTAGGGTGAATGGAGATCAAACTAGCTGCCAAATGCTGAAATTTTCATATATTCTGCTTGACCGGTCCCCTAGGGGCCCTGGTTAAAAGTAGTGCACTATAAAGGGTTCAACTGGGCCCATCCAACGGGGCCATTAAACACCCCCTTTTCTGAAGTGATTTGGACACTGCCTGCCTGTCCTACGCCAGGCCAGTTTCGCTTCCCAAATGGCACACTATTTCCTATATGGACCCAGGTCAAAAGTTGTTCAATAATTCATATGTGTTTTAGGAGGACATTAGGTGGTTTAAAGATGCACTATGCAGAAAAATGGCTCCTCCATTTCCTGGTTGCAAAAATTCAAATAGTTTGCCTAATTTCAGTTAATGTGACAAAACAAGCAGTTATTGGGTAGAATCTGTACCATCTAAACCGCTGTGAAATATATTTTCCATAACCAAAAATATTGTATTTCAGCTGTTTGAAGCTGGCTAAAATACCATCTTCAGGGAAGAACCATTGGTTTACCATATGAAAGTGCCAGGTAAAGTAAAGACCTTGGTGTTTTAAATGCCTGTCAATGCCATCCACATTCTTCATATCATGCAAGAAGTGAAGTAATGTCTCATAGCAAGACGAGAAGGACTAGCACAGGCCGGGCAGCACTCATTAAAAAGTCAAGAATGATCAGAGTAGGAGTGCTGATCTAAGATCAGGTTCCCACCTGTCTGTGTAATCTTATCGTGATCTAAAAGGCAAAGCTGATCCTAAATCCACACTCCTACTCTGAGATGCTATATACGGCCCCTGACCCAATGGACCCGCAACCACCGGGCATATGATTTACCTGTGTGTTCGTATTTATGCCTGAGCAGGGAGCTGCTCTTCTGGAAGATCTTGTCACATAGGTCACAGGCATACATGCCACTCTCCAGCCGACGCATCTTCTTCTGTGGAGGGGCTGAGTCTGAGTCGTTCTGCTCCTCTACCGCCGACACGCTCTCTGAACTGGTGTCAGCCTTCTCCTCCTCCTCAAAGTAAAAGAGAGATGCTTTAATCATTTATCATTATTATTAAGTATTTCACTTATTATGCTTTTCATTACATAAACATTTCCCCAGTGCTTACAAAGCAAAATACTTATAATGCAAAACCCGAAATCTGTTCCAATGTGACATTGCTATTACTGTATAATCATGCAAGACTAGACCATACAAGCAGCAGTATGTAAAACACAGTGTTTCCACTGTCACAGGCCTTTGTGTCAGTTCTAGTGAGCCAGCAGGAGTACTTAGAGAGATCTGTCTGCCAGACACCGCGCTGTGAGCTGCTCACATGTAATAACATGCAAGGATTCATTCTGCTAGTCCTTCTTTACACACACACACACACACACACACACACACACACACACACACACACACACACACACACACACACACACACACACACACACACACACACACACACACACACACACACACACACACACACACACACACACACACACACACACACACACACACACACACACACACACACACACACACACACACACACACACACACACACACACACACACACACACACACGCCATCCCTTGACTCCTACTGGAAGAATCCAACTCAACTCCAGGCTGCGGCAGATAATTCTGTCTGCTGTCATGCACGCACAGAGTATTAGGTAACTTCACCTGGTACATACATCATCCAGCTCAGGGAAGCCTGGAGGGAGCCCAAACCATTCAGCCAGGACTGCTTTCATTTTTCCACAGGCAGGGGGAAAGCATTCCAAATTGCATCCGATTCCCTATATAGTGCACTACTTTTGACCAGAGCACTATGGGCCCTGGCCAAAAGTTCTACACTATATAGGGAATAGAGTACCAATTGAGATGCAGACTTACTTCTTGGTGCTGGGTTATTCAGGCTACTCAGTAAAACTGCAGGACACTGAAGGAAACTCACAGTGCATTCCTCCTCATGTCTCCTCTGCTCTTCAACTGAATCAATGTGTTCTGTTAGACATAACACTCTCCTCTGTTGGTGTGTGCTGTGTGTGTGTGTGTGTGTGTGTGTGTGTGTGTGTGTGTGTGTGTGTGTGTGTGTGTGTGTGTGTGTGTGTGTGTGTGTGTGTGTGTGTGTGTGTGTGTGTGTGTGTGTGTGTGTGTGTGTGTGTGTGTGTGTGTGTGTGTGTGTGTGTGTGTGTGTGTGTGTGGTATCCCTCTCCTTCACCGATTGATTTCCCCCTAATATTGACGAATAACCATCTCTGTGGCCCATCTACTGTATATCTTCCTATTGTCTCATCTCACACATTTCAAACATTCTGAATAGCTTGCTCACAAACCAACCTGGCAACCGTTGATTCTGACGGTCTTCTGGGCTCCGTCGGCCCCAGTGGCGTCGCTGCCTGCTTTAGTGGTGTATGTGTAGGTAAGCTGGGGGATGAGAATAGTCCGTTTGGTGGTGCCAGTGGAGATGGCCCTGAGACAGGGCACACCGCTGCCCTGGTTGGTGATGGCTACTAGCTGGGTGGTCATGATGTTAACCGGGCTGGAGGTGGCCATCTGCGGGGGGGAAGTGACGTAGATGGTGTTGGTGGTTCCCTGAGCCTGGAGCTGGGTTTGGAACCCCGGGAGCTGGGCCTGGAGCTGGGGTTGGAGCTGGGCCTGGATCTGGGCCTGGAGCTGGGGTTGGAACCCTGGGAGCTGGGGTTGGAGCTGGGGTTGGAGCTGGGCCTGGAGCTGGGGATGGGACGTTTCCTTCTTCAAACAGGTGAGGTTGAGGGGTTGCTCCTGGGGGACATGGGGGACCTGGGGCTCTGATTGGGGCTGCTTGGGAAGGGACAGGTCCAGGGGAAGATCTTGAGACTCGCCCTCTGAGTCCTCCTCCGTTTTCACGATGACCCGGCCGCTGGAGGAGAGGTTTAGTGGTGAAGGAGCCGAGGCTGAGACCAAGGGGGAGGCGGAGGTCGAGGCAGGGGAACTGTTGGGAGGTTGGGAAGATGATGTCTCCTGGGTTTGGGCCGAGGCGAATTGCGCCTCTGTCTGCTCTCCGCTCTTCTTTTGGGCAGCCTGGGTCTCTGTGCTAGGACCTGTTGAAGGTAGAGGGGAAGAGGAACCAGGGGGCTCGACAGTAATCTGACCGGACTGCATCTTCTCAAACCATTTCTTGACTATGTCCACGGGCAACCTGACGTTGTCAGAGATCTTGGCCAGCTCTTCCTCGGTGGGCTCTGCGTTTAAGGCAAAGTAGGCCTTGAGGAGGGAGAGCAGGTTCTTCAGAGGGGGCTGGCCTGGTGTTATCCCTGCTTCTGCCAGCAGGGCGGCGATAGAGGGGTCCAGGGGGCTGACGTCACCCCCCTCCCCATTGGTAGGTTTACAGTGCTGGAGCATGTGTAGTGCATCCAAACCACCAGGACAGTCATCACACAGCAGACATGTTGTCTTGCCTGTCTGGGCCTTTGGTGTTTCACCCTCCTTACTCTGCTCTGCCTCTGCCTCGGTCTGAGCCTCCTCTTTCTCCATCTCCTTCTCAGACTCCGAGTCGGGCTGCTCGGTCTTGATGATGCTGAGGTCCTGGGTGACTTTCTCTGTTACTTTGGAGGCTGGCTGTGTGTTTGTGGTGGTGGGGGCAGGGAGAGGTTCCTTCTTGAGGAGCTGAGGTGCGCTGGGCTGTTGGGCCAAGCTGGGCTCCAGGGTGTAGTTAATAATGATCTTGGTGGTTCCGTCTTGGTCCACGAAGCCAGGGAGGCTGATGGCTGAGATGACCTGCTGCCCAGCCTGCCCCACCACCCCCTGCTTGGACGAAACCAGCCCGTTGGCTGTCCCCAGCACCTGGCGAAACACATTCCCATCCATGGCCACCTTGGAAATAAGAGCACCACAATGGCAATAAGAAACCTTTTTTGGGTGCTATCCTTGATGAGTAGTGGTACTAAAGCTTCATGTTAAAATGTGCAAAAGTCACTGGGATGATAGACACACCAACTGCGAGGTTAACAAATGACCACAACATCAAGGGGCTCCATACAATAGCTAGATTTGGTCATTTCTGACCGCAAAGGGGCCTTTTACACCTTTTTGTATTTAGAAAAACAATCATTTTAAATGCATGGTTGAATTCTGTTTTTAAATCGGCAAATAAATACAAAATCAAACCTTGAGTACGTTCTGCAGGTCGCTGAGATTAATACTGATAGGAGACATCAAACCAACGGTGGGCAGTACCACCGCCTGGACCGTGCCCTGGGGTACCGCCATGCCACCGGTAAACACTGTCCCGTTAGTCCCTGCTGCCCCGTTAGGCCCCACCGCCACCGGCTTGTACTCGTATTCCACCGGCTCGGATTTGATCTGGTTGACGGGGAGCTGCTCCTGAAGGGGCTTGCCATCTGTCTTCTCCCCCCGGAGGAGCAGTCGGGTAGGGGCTACGGGGGCAGTGCCGGAAAGCTGGTTCTGTGTGGTGGGGGTCTGGGAGGCCTTTATGACTGGTCGGGGGGTACCGTTGACAGGCACCATGCCAACACACTTCTTACTGCTGATGTGGGAGCTGTAGGACCCGGAGTGGGAAAATCGCTTCTTACAGTTGGGGCACTCGTATGGCTTCTCTCCTGAGAGAAATTTGTCAAATAAGAAGAATAGAGTAATCAAATAAAGCTACTTCCAGGAAACATCTGAAAACATAAGGTTTGTGTCCCAAATGGCACCCAATTCCCTATATAGTGCACTATGTTCGACGCCTATGGGTCCTGGTCAGAAGTAGTGCACTACCTGGGGAATAGGGTGCCATTTGGGATGCAGGTGCACCTATTATTAACAAACAGGCTGAGGTAATGGAGTCATGTCCCTGAAGCCAGTCTTCTGTAGCTCAGTTGGTAGAGCATGGCGCTTGTAACGCCAGGGTAGTGGGTTCGATCCCCGGGACCACCCATACGTAGAATGTATGCACACATGACTGTAAGTCGCTTTGGATAAAAGCGTCTGCTAAATGGCATATATTATTATTATTATTATTATTATAAGCCAACAGCAACAGAATTATGGCACATTGGCCAGAAGCACAGATTCAATAATTATCATAATCAAGAATCAGAAATTATAGAACGGCGTATTATAAACATTATCAAAGGAAATGGTTAGTTAGATACATCTGGACCAGCAGTGCTGTGAATATATTGGTGAGTCACTAGGATTCAGTCCCAAATGACATCCTCTTCCCTATAGCACTACCTTTGACCAGGACTGTGTCCCAATTGGCCAATAGGGCTCTGGTCAAAATTAGTGCGCTATATTAGAGAATAGGATAGCATTTGGGATGTGAGACATCCCATGGGTGTGTTGCCATGGTGACCAAGGTGTTGCCAGTATTACTCACCGCTGTGAATACGCAGGTGCTCCTTCAGGTGGTGCTTGTATTTAAAAGCCTTGGAACACTCTGTACACGTGAACTTCCTATTCCCCCCTGTTGTTGTCGTGGTTTGGGGCATGTGGCGCTAGCAGACAGACAGAAGGGCAGACGGGTGAGTGAGGACACTCTCCAGTCAACGGGTACAGCATAGTTCATTTTTGCGTCCCAAATGGAACCCTATTCCCAATGCAGTGCACTACTTTTGACCAGGGTTCTGGGCTCTGGTCAAAAGTAGTGCAAAGAAGTGTGGTATATAGGGAATAGCATGCCATTTGGGACACAGATAATGTGTTTGTTGTGCATGGTGAGAAGCCTCTTCAGTCAACGTGTACAGTGGAGTTAATGTGTGTGTTGATCATGGGGATGTTTTGGTCTGGATGAATATATTACATGTCACAACAGTACTCTGTCTGAAGTCAGTGCATACTCATGTTGCTGTCTGAAGGGCGTGTAATGCATTCCCAGTCAACAGTAACAGTAATCCTGCGTGGCTCAGTTGGTAGGACATGGTGCTTGGATGCCAGGGTTGTGGGCTACATTCCCATGGGGGACCTGTACTAAATAGTATGAAAATGTATGCAGTCACTCTGGATAAAGACATCTTGGTTCAAATTGCTCTGTCAAAGAATAAAGGGATAGTTCTGTACAGTACAATTCAAATACGGGTTTAAACGTTTAATAGGTCAGCTAACATGTTGTGTTCATCCCAAATGGCACCCTATTCCCGATGCAGTGCACATTTCTGACCAGAAAAAAGTATGCATTATATAGGGAATAGGGTTCAATTTGAGACGCAAACTTAGTTTGCATCTGTGTCAGCAGACAGTGATAAAAACAGTGCTGAGATAAGACAGAATTATGAATTGTAATGCAAAACAGAAATCCATAAAGTTAATTTATTCAACAGGAGCAGATAAACATCCAGGAATTTTTATAATATACAGTTCCAGTCAAAAGTTTGGAAACACCTACTCATTCAACAGTTTTTCTTTTAATTTGACTATATTCTACATTGTAGAATAACAGTGAAGACATCAAAACTATGAAATAACACATATGGAATCATGTAGTAACCAAACAAGTGTCATACAAATCAAAATTCTTTACGTTTAGTGGGGTGTTAGTGGGGCTGGGAAGGATGGCTACTTCTTTAAAGTAGCCACCCTTTGCCTTGATGACAGCTTTACACACTCTTGGAATTTTCCCAACCAGCTTCACCTGGAATGCTTTTCCAACAGTCTTGAAGGAGTTCCCACATATGCTGAGCACATGTTGGCTGCTTTTCCTTCACACTGCGGTCCAACTCATCCCTAACCACCTCAATTGGGTTGAGGTCGGGTGATTGTGGAGGCCAGGTCATTTGATGCAGCACTCCATCACTCTCCTTCTTGGTCAAATAGCCCCTACACAGCCTGGAGGTGTGTTGTGTCGTTGTCCTGTTGAAAAACAAATGATATTCCCACTAAGCCGAAACCAGATGGAATGGCGTATCGCTGCAGAATGCTGTGGTAGCCATGCTGGTCAAGTGTGCCTTAAATTCTAAATAAATAACAGGCAATGTCACCAACAAAGCAACCCCACACCATCACACCTCCTCCTCCATGCTTCACGGTGGGAACCACACATGCGGAGATCATCCATTCACCTACTCTCTGTGTCACAAAAGACACGGCGGTTGGAAACCAAAATCTCAAATGTGGACTCATCAGACCAAAGGACTGACTTCCACCGGTCTAATGTCTATTGCTCGTGTTTCTTGGCCCAAGAAAGTTTCTTCTTATTATTGGTGTCCTTTAGTAGTGGTTTCTTTGTAGCAATTAAACCATGAAGGCCTGATTCACGCAGTCTCCTCTGAACAGTTGATGTTGAGATGTGTCTGTTACTTAAACTCTGTGAAGCATTTATTTGTGCTGCAATTTCTGAGGCTGGTAACTCTAATGAACATATCCTCTGCAGCAGAGGTAACTCTGGGTCTTCCTTTCCTGTGGCGGTCCTCATGAGAGCCAGTTTCATCATTGAACTTGATGGTTTTTGCGACTGCACTTGAAGAATCTTTAAAAGTTCTTGAAATTTTCCGGATTGACTGACCTTTATGTCCTAAAGTAATGATGAACTGTCGTTTCTCTCTGCATATTTGAGGTGTTCTTGCCATAATATTGACTTGGTATTTAACCAAATAGGGCTCTCTTCTGTATACCCCCTTACCTTAAAGCTCAAATGCATTAAGAAGGAAAGAAATTCCACAAATTAACTTTTAACACTGCTCTTAATTTAAATGCAGTCCAGATGATTACCTCATGAAGCTGGTTGAGAGAATGCCAAGAGTGGCTACTTTGAAGAATATAAAATATATTTGTATTTGTATAAAAGTGGGAGGACTGATCGTATATTAATAACAGGCAGTCTGTGAGAGGGAGTGAGCTCAAGCAATGACAGCATCAGTGCTGCAAAAGTCTGGGAACTGTCCCAAAACACACAGGTTTTCCAGAAATCCCGTTTGGAGATCCCTGGAATCAGGAGGGAATAGTTAGGAACGCCAGAATACTCCAACAGGGTATCCTCCAATCACAGGGACAAGGAAAGAAACAGGCACAGAGACAGGCACACCCGCACACACACACACACACCCGCACGCACACTCGCACACACACACACACACACACACACACACACACACACACACACACACACACACACACACACACACACACACACACACACACACACACACACACACACACACACACACACACACACACACACACACACACACACACACACACAAACCAACATGTTGGTTGTGGTACCTGTACAGGTTCCTTGTGTTGAGTCTTGTGTTGGGTCATATGACGGTCCAGCTGTGTGCGGTAGGCGAAGGTGTAGCTGCACTGGGAGCAGCTGAAGTTGTCCTCACTCTTCTCGTGGCGCAGCTTGATGTGCTCCTTCAGGGCAGTGCAGCGTTTGTAGCCCCGCGAGCAGTACGGGCAGGTCAGGAGCTGGGAAAGAGTGTCTGGCGTGCCTGTATATATAGATAGAGAGAAGGAAAATACATTCAACGTGGAAGACCATGTTTTATGTGCCAAATCACTGAAAAGCTCTGCTGTCTCTCTGAAGATAGCATCATTATGAGTAGAAAAATAAGGTACGAGTTTTACGGTGCAGTGATGTACCATTCTCGTCTGGGACCCGTCTCTCAGGCCTGCTCTTCTGCTCGTCCTCTGGAGCTTCGGGGTAGATGACCGCTGTATCCCCCAACTGTAGCATCTCCTCTACCAGGGCATCCTTACCCCCCTCCTCCTCCTCCTCCTCCCCCCCTTCCTCCTCATCCTCCTCTTCAGAGCCACAGTCCTCCTTCACTGCAAAACAGAAACACAGGGATACATGGTCATGAAGCTGTTGCAGGTTCAGGTTGTTTTATATGTCTAGTGGCTCTCTCAAACATTTGTATCTACAAGGAACTCTTTGCATATAACCAGAATCGGTTGACAGGTTAATGTGGACTAAAATGTCACTGCAAAATATTAGGGTTCCTTCTTAATAACTCATCCCCAAAAGCCATGTAAACTTTAAAATCATTTCAGATCTAGTCTGTAGATTGTGAGAGAACAGTTCTCCCTTCTCCCTCTGTGTGACTAGTCTCTCAGATAACCACAGGATTGTGTGACCAGTCTTCCAGACCGTGTGCAGTGTGACAGGAGACAGCTGGAGGGCGCCTCAGGGTCTCTGTAACCTCAAATCAGCCTTCATCCAGCTCTCCCTTCACACGGTATAGCCATGACTACAGCACAAGACCCTGGGCCATCTCACTCTCTCTCACTCTCTCTCTCTCTCTCTCTCACATATTACTCACAAACAAACATACACACAGCACATTGGATTTCAATTACACCTGAAAACAGTATCTAAAAGAATAACAATTCCAACCATGGCCTGAAAATAATGCAAGGATAAAATGAAAACATGCATATACCAAGTTGATGTAGTCCTATGCCTTAGTAATATTAAACAAAGTGAAAGTGTGAAAGGTTCAACCATAACCACATATTAGTGTGAAACTCACCACTCCAAGCCTTCACAATGACTGACTCTTTCCATCTAATAAGGTGGCATGAGAGCCCTACAAGCTGACGAAGGCTGTCATCGAAACACGTCCATTTGACCTCTACTGCTGCTAAAGAACATAAAATACTATTTCAGTGAGTGCAGGTTTTCCTTTTCTCTGGCCCAGGTCAAGAAGGTCTGCCTGCCATGAGAGTTAGTAGGACTGCCTGCTGGACATCCAAACTGAGATCTCCACCGGCAGCACCCTCCCCTCACTGTCGATCACTTCTTTGTCTCCTCCTTTTTTCTTCTCCAGTGACACCTTCTCTCCTCCTCTCCTTTATCCCCTTCTCTCCTCCTCCTCCTCCTCTTTATCTCCTCCTCCTCTCCTTCTCCTCTCCTTTATCCCCTCCTCCTCTCCTTCTCTCCTCCTCCTCTCCTTTATCTCCTCCTCCTCTCCTTCTCCTCTCCTTTATCCCCTCCTCCTCTCCTTCTCTCCTCCTCCTCTCCTTCTCCTCTCCTTCTCACGCCACTCCAAGCAGAACACCCCACTAAACCTTCCTTCCCAGCCCCACTAACACCCCACTAAACCTTCCTTCCCAGCCCCACTAAAACCCAACTAAACCTTCCTTCCCAGCCACACTAACACCCCACTAAACCTTCCTTCCCAGCCCCACTAAAACCCCACTAAACATTCCTTCCCAGCCCCACTAACACCCCATTAAACCTTCCTTCCCAGCCCCACTAAAACCCCACTAAACATTCCTTCCCAGCCCCACTAACACCACACTAAACCTTCCTTCCCAGCCCCACTAACACCCCACTAAACATTCCTTCCCAGCCCCACTAAAACCCCACTAAACCTTCCTTCCCAGCCCCACTAACACCCCACTAAACATTCCTTCCCAGCACCACCTCTCTAACCACCAACTCACCCTCTACTGCGGACACAACTGTTGCATTTGTGTTGTCGAGAATATTACACAACTGTAACATTTTCCTTGCAGACCTGTACTCCCACAAGACCTGTTAATTGAAATGCATTCCATGTACAACCTCATGAAGCTGGTTGAGAGAATGCAAAGAGTGTGCAAAGCCATCATCAGGGCAAAGGGTGGCTACTTTGAAGAATCTCAAATATAACATATATTTTGACTTGTTTAACACTTGTTTGGTTACTACATGATTCCATGTGTATTATTTCATAGTTTTGATGTCTTCACTATTATTCTACAATGTAGAAAATAGTAAAAATAAAGAAAAACCTTTTAATGAGTAGGTGTGTTAAAACTTTTGACCCGTACTCTAACTCTACCGTATAGCCCTTCTTCTTAGTAACACCATAGTAACAGATGCAGATCACATATGTTACAACAACCAATAAGGATAAAAGAGAAACTCTGAGAAACTTGAGCACAGGTATTGTAGTGTCCACAACATATTGTTATTCCGTTCTACACCTCCTGTCTCAATATTGCACTCACACCACACTTATGACACACTCACGCCCTTACAAGCCTTGAGAGAGAGAGAGAGAGAGAGAGAGAGAGAGAGAGAGAGAGAGAGAGAGAGAGAGAGAGAGAGAGAGAGAGAGAGAGAGAGAGAGAGAGAGAGAGAGAGAGAGAGAGAGAGAGAGACAGAGACAGAGACAGAGACAGAGAGAGAGAGAGAGAGAGAGAGAGAGAGAGAGAGAGAGAGAGAGAGAGAGAGAGAGAGAGAGAGAGAGAGAGAGAGAGAGAGAGAGAGAGAGAGAGAGAGACAGAGAGAGAGACAGAGACAGAGACAGAGACAGAGACAGAGAGAGAGAGAGAGAGAGAGAGAGAGAGAGAGAGAGAGAGAGAGAGAGAGAGAGAGACAGACAGAGACAGAGACAGAGAGAGAGAGAGAGAGAGAGAGAGAGAGAGAGAGAGAGAGAGAGAGAGAGAGACAGAGAGAGAGAGAGAGACAGAGAGAGAGAGAGAGAGAGAGAGAGAGAGAGAGAGAGAGAGAGAGAGAGAGAGAGAGAGAGAGAGAGAGAGAGAGAGAGAGAGAGAGAGAGAGAGAGAGAGAGAGAGCTTCTTACGCGAGTGGTGCAGGTGTGGCTTCATGACAATGATCAAGAGCAGTCACTCACCGATTTGACAGCTCCAACGCAGTTACAATTCCGACACGCCAAAACATCGGCTATGCGGGTGTCGGCTATCGCCGGTTAACGCTTGATCTGATTGAATCTAGGCCTTGACCTGAGGATGCAATGGTACACAGCTCTGCTCTTCCCCTTCACCACCCTTCCTCCACTTCCTCTAATAAACACAACATACTCTGCTCAAACTGGCCTCAGAGCACACACACACACACACGACCTGGTTAACATAACTTGGTTATGATGATTTTATTTTTATTTTACCTTTATTTAACGAGGCAAGTCAGTTAAAAACGAATACTTATTTTCAATGACGGCCTAGGAACAGTGGGTTAACTGCCTGTTCAAGAGCAGAAAGACAGATTTGTACCTTGTCAGCTCGGGGGTTTGAACTTGCAACCTTCCGGTTACTAGTCCAACGCTGTAACCACTAGGCTACCCTGCCATAACAAAAGGGAGCTTTTCTTCCTGTATACCGCTCCGTGGTAATTCTCTGAAATTTTATATAAAGTTGATTTGATAGAATCCAACCTGAGAGAGAATCTGAATTCCCATGGATGGGTTTTATGTTAGGTAGCATGGTTAAGATAAGAAGACACTTGATTCTAGTATGACTGACAGTCAGAGCTACAGTTTAAAGTCTCAGTCTCCTCCACTGAAAAGACCTCTTAGCGGTTCCACCGCTCAGTGGATCCGAGCCATCGCTTAATACGACCGAAACTTCAGCAGGTAGCTATAGCGTTGCCATGGGGATTAAGCATTTTAAACGGTGCCAGGACCTGTGCCAGGAGGCCTTGGCCCTTCCTGCTGAGAGCAACCCAGAGAGGGACAGGTGCAGCTGGAGAGAGAAGATTCTGCCATAGAATTAGAATAAAGTAGAACGGACATCCCCATTCACCATCCACTATTGCCACGGTCAGAGCTTCTGCCCCCGTTCTACTCATTCTAATTCTATGGGCTCTGCTGCTAAAGGCCGTCTCATAAAAGGAGGGGAGGAGCCCAGGCTACAGGACTCCTGCTAACCCTCAATCCTTTCACTTCCCATGACCTCATTTTTTACCAGCTCTCCAAAACAATCCTGCTCTTCCACCTCTCTCTCTCTGCCCCTCCCCCTTTCTCTTACTCTCTCGCTATCTTCCTTTCTCTATTTTACTCTCCTTCTCTTTCTCTCTCTCTTTCTCTCTCACTCTCTGAGCTCATTCTTCAGAGACCTCTGAGTATTTTCTTCCACATTCTTTAATTATGCTTGATCTCTCTGTGAATCATCAGACTTGAGTAATTCCCATTCAAATACAAAAATGAATGGCAGCAGTCAAAGCCTCGATGGAAAATGTTCAATATCAGTGAGGAGGAACACAGTAAATCATCAGACCTCGGTTCAAATACTATTTGAAATATTTTTAAATACTTTATCTGCGCTTGATTGAGCTTGCCTGGTGCAATGGCACTAATAGAATAGTTGAAAAGGTGAAAGCCCCGCCCATCTGGCACTCTAGGTAGGCTAGAACAAACAAACACAAACATTTGATAGATTTCAAATATTATTTGAACCCACCCAGGTCTGAATAGCGTATGGTGCACCACTGTTTAGTCTTTCCCACACCGCGCTACAACATTTCACACAGACCCAACTGAATGTACAACCCAACATGGGTCCAACTGCAATGGAAATTATATACTGTATATAGAACCCCACATATAAAAAATGCTATAATATACTATGGCATAAATTCACTGTAGTGTTTCTGCAGACTTTACTGTAGTATTTATAGTATAAATTCTGTAGTGAAATAAAACTGTAGTGTATTCTATAGTAATACATGTAGTCTTTTGTGGATTGTCTACTGAACCAAAAAATGTACGCAACATGATCTTTTATTTCACGAGTTGAAATAAAAGATCCCAGAAATGTTCCATACGCACAAAAACGTATTTCTCTCAAATTATGTGCACAAATTTGTTTACATCCCTGTTAGTGAGCATCCTACTTTGCCAAGATAATCCATCCACCTGACAGGTGTGGCACATCAAAAAGCTGACTAAACAGTATGATCATTACACAGGTGCAACTTGTTCTGGGGACAATAGAACGTGCAGTTTTGTCACACAACACAATGCCACAGATGTCTGAAGCTTTTAGGGAACATGCAATTGGCATGCTGACTGCAATAATGTCCACCAGACCTCACAACCGCAGACCAGGTGTAACCACGCCAGTCCAGGACCTCCACATCCGGCTTCTTCACCTGTGGAATCGTCTGAGACCAGCCACCTGGACAGCTGGTGAAACTGAGGAGTATTTCTGTCTGTAATAAAACCCTTTTGTAGGGAAAAAACTCATTCTGATTGGCTAGGCCTGGCTCCTAAGTGGCTGCGTCATTTCCAGTCATGTGAAATGCATTGGTCGTAACAAATTTATTTAAATTGACTGATTTCCTTATATGAACTGTAACTCAGTAAAATCGTTGAAATTGTTGCATGTTGCAATTCTATTTTTGTTCAGAATAGTATACTGATGTATTTAGTCTAGTGTTTTTGCAGACTGCAGTATACTGATGTATTTAGTCTAGTGTTTTTGCAGACTGCAGTATACTGATGTATTTAGTCTAGTGTTTTTGCAGACTGCAGTATACTGTAGCATTTACTGTAGTGTTTTTGCAGACTTCAGTATACTGTAGCATTTACTGTAGTGTTTTTACAGACTGCAGTTTACTGTAGCATTTACTGTAGTGTTTTTGCAGACTGCAGTTTACTGTAGCATTTACTGTAGTGTTTCTGCGGACTGCAGTTTACAGTAGCATTTACTGTAGTGTTTCTGCGGACTGCAGTTACTGTAGCATTTACTGTAGTGTTTCTGCGGACTGCAGTTTACTGTAATATTTACTATAGTGTTTTTGCGGACTGCAGTTTACTGTAATATTTACTATAGTGTTTTTGCGGACTGCAGTTTAATGTAGCATTTACTGTAGTGTTTCTGAGGACTGCAGTTACTGTAGCATTTACTGTAGTGTTTCTGAGGACTGCAGTTTACTGTAGCATTTACTGTAGTGTTTCTGAGGACTGCAGTTTACTGTAGCATTTACTGTAGTGTTTCTGAGGACTGCAGTTTACTGTAGCATTTACTGTAGTGTTTGAGGACTGCAGTTTACTGTAGCATTTACTGTAGTGTTTTTGAGGACTGCAGTTTACTGTAGCATTTACTGTAGTGTTTCTGAGGACTGCAGTTTACTGTAGCATTTACTGTAGTGTTTCTGAGGACTGCAGTTTACTGTAGCATTTACTGTAGTGTTTTTGAGGACTGCAGTATACTGTAGCATTTACTGTAGTGTTTTTGAGGACTGCAGTTTACTGTAGCATTTACTGTAGTGTTTTTGAGGACTGCAGTTTACTGTAGCATTTACTGTAGTGTTTCTGAGGACTGCAGTTTACTGTAGCATTTACTGTAGTGTTTTTGTGAACATGACTGTTGTATTAACTATAGTGTTTTTGTTTTATTATCTTTGACATAGAAGTGAGGAAACCTTGAGGAAACCGACTGGAGAAATAATAAGAGCACATTTCCCACAACCTGTAGGTAGGTATAACTTGTTGTATAAACTGATTTTTCAGCGCTTCTGCTCTTTTCGATAACCAGTAGGGAACACAATATATGGTCCATACTTGGCATGTAGGATTCTCAAATATGGGTGGCATAATTTTAACATGGGGAAGGGGAATGGCCAGGGTATATAGTATGCAAATTAAATACTGTAGTATTTACTATAGTTTTAAAAAACGGTAGTGTTTTTGCAGACATTACTGTACATTGTTTTTTTGAGTGAATAATACTATATTATTTACTATAGTATTATACAAAATTCTACACATGATTGAGGGATATAAATTCTGTAGTGAAATAAAACTGTAGTGTATTCTATAGTAATACAAAATTCTACACATGATTGAGGGATACCACTGTGTGTAGTATAGTAAGTAATGTAGTATGATACAGTAAAGTGTAGTATTTTTCATGTGGGACACTGAATCCAGAGTCACATAGTAAACTGTTGTTAACTTGGGTCAAACGTTTCGGTTAGCCTTCCACAAGTGTCCCACAATAGATTTGGTGAATTTTGGCCCATCCCTCCTGACAGAGCTGGTGTAACTGAGTCAGGTTTGTAAGCCTCCTTGCTCGCACTTTTCAGTTCTGCCCACAAATTTTCTATGGGATTGAGGTCAGGGCTTGTGATGGCCACTCCAATACCTTGCCTTTGTTGTCCTTAAGCCATTTTGCTACAACTTTGGAAGTATGCTTGGGGTCATTGTCCATGTGGAAGACCCATTTGCGACCAAGCTTTAACTTCCTGACTGATGTCTTGAGATGTTGCTTCAATATATCCACAATGTTCCTCCTCATGACGCCATCTATTTTGTGAAGTGCACCAGTCCCTCCTGCAGCAAAGCACCGACACAACATGATGCTGCCAACCCCGTGCTTCACTGTTGGGATGGAGTTCTTCGGATTGCAAGCCTCCCCCTTTTTCCTCCAAACATAACAATGGTCATTATGGCCAAACAGTTCTATTTTTGTTTCATCAGACCAGAGGACATTTCTCCAAAAATTACGATCTTTGTCACCATGTGCAGTTGCAAACCGTAGTCTGGCTTTTTTTATGGTGGTTTTGGAGCAGTGGTTTCTTCCTTGCTGAGTGGCCATTCAGGTTATGTCGATATAGGACTTGTTTTACTGTTGATATAGATACTTTTGTACCTGTTTCCTCCAGCATTGTCACAAGGTCCTTCGCTGTTGTTCTGGGATTGAGTTGCACTTTTCGCACCATAGCACGTTCATCTCTAGAAGACAGAACGTGTCTCCTTCCTGAGCGTTATGGCGGCTGCTTGGTCCCATGGTGTTTATACTTGCGTACTATTGTTTGTACAGATGAACGTGGTACCTTCAGGCATTTGGAAATTGCTCCCAAGGATGAACCAGACTTGTGGAGGTCTACAATGTCTTTTCAGAGGTCTTGGCTAATTGATTTTGATTTTCCCATGATGTCAAGCAAAGAGGCACTGAGTTTGAAGGTAAGTCTTGAAATACATCCACAGGTAAACCTCCAATTGACTCAAATGATGAGAAGCTTCTTCTAAAGCCATAACATCATTTCCTGGAATTTTTCAAGCTGTTTAAGTTAAAGGCACAGTCGACTTAGTGTATGTAAACTTCTGACCAACTGGAATTGTGATACAGTGAATTATAAGTGAAATAATCTGTCTGTAAACAATTGTTGAAAAAATTACATGTGTCATGCACAAAGTAGATGTCCTAACCGACTTGCCAAAACTATAGCTCGTTAACAAGAAATTTGTGGAGTGGTTAAAAAACGAGTTTTAATGACTCCAACCTAAGTGTATGTAAACTTCCGACTTCAACTGTACATATTCACAGTTTTGTATACAGTGCAGTTGTCACGCCTGCACCCGCTCTCCCTCTCCAGCGCTCGAAGGCCAGAGATGCATGAAACCAATGCTTTTACGGTTACAGAAGTCAACAAAGAGAGAGAGCGCCTGGGGAATGGGAGTGGTGCTGGGGGCTGCAGGGCCTGGATTAACCTCTAAATCACCAGCGGAACAGAGGAGGAGTAGGCTAGCTAAGGCATATTGATCAGGGCTGGAGGCTCTACAGTGAAATAAGACAAAAATGACTAACCAAAACAGCAATAGACAAGGCATATTGACATTAGGGAGAGGCATGTGTAGCTGCATGATCAAAGGGTCCAGTGAGCAGTTAGGCTAGCTGGAGGCACGACGATTCGGATAGCTAGCAGGCCGGGGCTAGCAGCAAGCTAGCAGATGGGCCTCAGGGGGACATCGCAACAGGAGAGTCTGTTGAAACCCCCTCGGTCGGTTACGTCTGCAGACCAATCGTGATGGATCGGCGGGGCTCCGTGTCGGCAGCAAAGGGTCCAGGCCAATTGGCAGAAGAGGTATTGAAGCCCAGGAATTATCTGATGGAATTTTTCAGCTAGCTGGGAGAACGGCCTAGCTCCAGGCTAGCTCCAGGCTAACTGGTGCTTGCTTTGGGACAGAAACCCCCTCGGACGGTTACGTCGGTAGACCAGTTGTGATGGATCGGCGGGGCTCTGTGTCGGCAGCAAAGAGTTCAGGCCAATTGGCAAAAGAGATAATTGAAGCTACCTGGTGCTTGCTTCGGGGGACGTTAGAGACGTTAGCCAGGAGTAGCCACTCGGATAGCAGCTAGCTAGCTGCGATGATCCGGAGCAAAGGTTCGGAGCTTGCGGTAGGAATCCGGAGATGTGGTAGAGACATTTTTACACTCTTGGAATTCTCTCAACCAGCTTCATCAGCTAGTCACCTGAATGCATTTCAATGAGCAGGTGCGCCTCGTTAAGAGTTCGTTTGTGGAATTTCTTTCCTTCTTAATGTGTTTAAGCCAATCAGTTGTATTGTGAAACGGTAGGGGTGCAATACAGAAGATAGCCCTATTTGGTAAAACACCAAGTTCATATTATGGTAAAACAGCTCAAATCAGCAAAGAGAAACAACATTCCATCATTACCTTAAAACATGAAGGTCAGTCAATCCAAAAAACTTCAAGAACTTTTAAAGTTCATTCAATTGCAGCCACAAAAAAAACGATAAAGCGCTAAGATGAAACTGGCTCTCATGTGGACCGCAACAGGAAAGGAAGACCCAGAGTTACCTCTGCTGCAGAGAATAAATTCATTAGAGTTCACAGAGTTCAAGTAACAGACACATCTCAACATCAACTGTTCATAGGAGGTTTCTGCAAAGAAACCCCTACTAAAGGACATCAACAAGAAGAAGAAACTTGCTTGGGCCAAGAAACACGAGCAATAGACATTAGACCGGTGGAAGTCTGTCCTTTGGTCTGATGAGTCCAAATGAGATTTTTGGTTCCAACCGCCGTGTCTTTGTGAGATGAAGAGTACTGAACTGATGATCTCAGGATGTGTGGTTCCCACTGTGAAGCAAGGAGGAGGTGTGATGGTGCTTTGCTGGTGACACTGTCAGTGATTTATTTAGATTTCAAGGCACACTTAACCAGCATGTCTACCACAGCATTCTGCAGCGATACGCCATCCCATCTGGTGTGCCCTTAGTGGGACTATAATTTGTTTTTCAACTAGAGAATGACCCAACACAGCTCCAGGCTGTGTAAGGGCTATTTGACCAAGAAAGAGAGTGATGGAGTGCTGCATCAGATGACCTGACCTCACCCAACCTATTTTTATTTATTTAACCTTTAACCTTTATTTAACCATCCAAGTCAGTTAAGAACAAATTCTTGTTTACAATGACGGCCTACCCCAGCCAAACCCTAACCCGGACGACTTAGACCACTGCACCACTCGGGATGAGTTGGACCGCAGAGTGAAGGAAAAGCAGCCAACAATTGCTCAGCATATGTGGGAACTCCAGTTGTGGGAACTCCATTCAATCTCTGTCTTTTGTTTGACAAGCACTTTCATTAACTGAGTTGAAAATCAAATGGATCCACCCCCACGGACAGGCTGGCCACCACAGAGATGAATCCACCCCCACGGACAGGCTGGCCACCACAGAGATGGATCCACCCCCATGGACAGGCTGGCCACCACAGAGATGAATCCACCCCCACGGACAGGCTGGCCACCACAGAGATGAATCCACCCCCACGGACAGGCTGGCCACCACAGAGATGAATCCACCCCCACGGACAGGCTGGCCACCACAGAGATGAATCCACCCCCACGGACAGGCTGGCCACCACAGAGATTTATTTTATTTACAATTGTAAACAACACGGCAACTGTTTTATTCCTCAAGCTTCTGAAGTAGCAACAGTGTAGAATGATGGAGACAGAAACGAGAGAGGAGACCAAAACATAACCAGCTGAGAGTCGAGTGTAGAGTGTAAGAGACACTACTAATATGTTCTACAATCCTCC
Organism: Oncorhynchus gorbuscha; assembly: GCF_021184085.1. Classification (NCBI taxonomy): domain Eukaryota; kingdom Metazoa; phylum Chordata; class Actinopteri; order Salmoniformes; family Salmonidae; genus Oncorhynchus; species Oncorhynchus gorbuscha. The sequence continues at coordinate 39,453,375 of NC_060180.1, read as the reverse complement.
CTGCCTCTCCTCTCCCAGCACAGTGTTCTATGGGCTGATTCTGACCAGAGTTAAGTGAGTGTAGAGAGTAAGAGACACTACTAATATGTTCTACAATCCTCCCTGCCTCTCCTCTCCCAGCACAGTGTTCTATAGGCTGATTCTGACCAGAGTTAGGTGAGTGTAGAGACACTACTAATATGTTCTAAGAGACACTACTAATATGTTCTACAATCCTCCCTGCCTCTCCTCTCCCAGCACAGTGTTCTATGGGCTGATTCTGACCAGAGTTAAGTGAGTGTAGAGTGTAAGAGACACTACTAATATGTTCTACAATCCTCCCTGCCTCTCCTCTCCCAGCACAGTGTTCTATAGGCTGATTCTGACCAGAGTTAAGTGAGTGTAGAGAGTAAGAGACACTACTAATATGTTCTACAATCCTCCCTGCCTCTCCTCTCCCAGCACAGTGTTCTATGGGCTGATTCTGACCAGAGTTAAGTGGAGGTAAATGGAAAGTAATCCCCTTTTTATGCACTTTTCTCTCAGTGCTACAATCCTCTGATCTTGACAGTGTTAAACATGAGAATAGATTCTGACGAGATGAAGGTGAGTGTAGTGTGTCTACAGATACACTACTAATATGTTTGACAATCCTCCCTAATATCCTCTCCCATGCACAAGTGTTCTATGGGCTGATTCTGACCAGAGTTCCAAGTGGAAAAAGTATCTAGGCACTTTCTTTCTTTTATTCCAATAGAAAAAACAAAAGCTACTGATAACAGCTGGGTAAATGAGTACACCTCCCTGTTTGGAGATGGGCTGATTCTGACCAGAGTTCTGGAGTGTAGAATGTAAAACCAGTCAAATATGTTCAAACTCCCTGCCTCTCCTCTCCCAGCACAGTGTTCTATGGGCTTTTCCAGAGTTAAGTGAGTGTAGAGAGTAAGAGACACTACTAATAAAATCCTCCCTGCCTAACAGTGTTCTATGGGCTGATTCTGACCTTAAGTGAGTGTAGAGAGTAAGAGACACTACTAATATGCAAACTGAAAATTCTACAATCCTCCCTGCCTCTCCTCTCCCAGCACAGTGACTTTGGGATGCTTCTGACCAGGTTTGAACCTGAGTTGATGTATGAGACACTACTAATATGTTCTACAATATCCCTGCCTTTGCCCAGCACAGTGTTTATGGGCTTTCTACCATTTGTATCATGTTAAATACAAGCCACTATGTTCTAGGGCTGAGACCAGAGTTAAGTGAGTGTAGAGAGTAAGAGACACTACTAATATGTAATACAATCCTCCCTACATTTATAACTGTCACTTTAGTGTTAGTGTTCTTCATTTAAGTGAGTTTATATTTTGCATCATTCCATTTAAATCCTCCCTGCCTCTCCTTCCCAGCACAGTGTTCTATGGGCTGATTCTTCCAGAGGGTGGTAGCATTAGTGGAGCACAGTGTTCTATTAAGATAATAAGTGTAGAGAGTAAGAGACAATCATTTGGGACATGTAGCCTGTTTGAAGTGTTCTATGGGCTGATTCTGCACAAGTTAGACTGGCCACTGTCATACAGTTCCATGATTAGTGAGGATTCTGACCAGAGTTAAGTGAGTGTAGAGAGTAAGATTAATATGTTCTACAATCCTCCCTGCCTCTCCTCTCCCAGCACATGTCAGGGCTGTTCAACCGTTAATGTAGCACAGTGTTCTACTTTTTTCCAACCTTCTAATATGATTTTACTGAAGGAACTTGAATATGAACATTTCTATGAATCAAACTGTATTTTTGATTCCCAGCACAGTTTCTATAAAGGCTCTTCAAACCAGATTTTTAATGATTAAATGGAAACTAACCCTAAATAATCTACAAAATCTGAGTGTTTTGATCTTGAATTTAAACATGAGAATAGCATGCTATACGAGATGAAGGTGTGCCGGAGTGTGTCTACAGATACACCGTATTCTGAGTTTGACTTAATTCTCTCATAATATGCACGAGGAAACCATGAACAAGGTCTAGCGAACCTACCGGTTCCAAGTGGAAAAAGCATCTAGGCTACTTTCTTTCTTTTTTTTCCAATAGAAAAAACAAAAGCTACTGATAACAGCTGGGTAAATGAGTAACTCGTTTGGAGATGGGTTTTCCTTATGATCTCTGGAGACGAATGTGAAACCAGTCAAATAGAAGCAAACTGAAAATCATATGAACATGACATATATTGTGGCCCCTTTTCCACAGTAAAGTAGGCTATAAATAACTGTGCCTTTAGTTAGAATTGTTATTGCGTGCCATCATCATTTGCGTGGATGACATTTGGAGATGCTTCTGTAGGTTTGAACCTGCCGGGTTGATGTATGCGCTTTGGAACGTTTTAATTATATAACCAGGCTTTGCACCTTTTTATTTTACCATTTGTATCATGTTAAATACAGCCACTATCAGGAGCCGCCGTCAGTAATACCCACATACATTTATAACTGTCACTTTAGTGTTAGTGTCCTTCATTTGTAGTTTATATTTTGCATCATTCCATTTCATTCCGTTGACCTTTCTTTCCTCTGTCACGTCCGTGTAGTTGTTCCTGAGGGTGGCTAGCATTAGTGGAGCATATTAAGATAATAACGTGCAATCATTTGGGACATGTAGCCTGTTTGAATCATTATGGAACGCACAATTTACGAGGACTCGGCCACTGTCATACAGTTCCATGATTAGTGAGGATTAGGGTAGATTTATAGGATTCATGTTCAACCGTTAATGTACACTTTTTTCAACCTTCCAATATTTTACTGAAGGAACTTGAATATGAACATTTTCAGGATGAATCAAACTGTATTTTTGATTCATCAATATATTTTGCGTGTAAAGGCTCTCCAAACCAGATTTTTAATGATTCAGACATACTTTACTAACCCTAAATAATCTACAAAATCTGAGTGTTTTTAAATCTACCAATTGGTGCCGAAACAGAGACGAATATGCATATATTTCGATGGCTTCCTTTCACTGATCCCTGTATTCTGAACCCGTTCTCTTGATGTATTCTAGTCTATCGACACAATTGTAATTAAAGGTCAACCGTATTTAAAGGACTGGCTTAAGACAATTGTCCTGAAAACCCTATTGAATGAAAACTCCACGAGAAAATCTGTTGGCCAGCAAGTGGGAGGGTTTTCAGCAGTTTAATTAAATGTATTCAGCGTGCGCAAAGGGAACCACCCCTGCAAAGCGTGTTACGCACCTGCTTGAGGCAAGGCTGAATACCAACTACTGACAAGTACTTAGGAAAAGGCGTGCCTAGGAAAAACGTACATTTCCTAAATCGGAATCGGGCCCATAGTGCACTTCAGACTGTACAAATGGTGTGGAGTGGAGTGGCTCAGCGTCTGATTTAGCAGTGTAAAGTCAGAGGTTTTTCTATTATCAGGCCAATCGAATAAGGTGACAGCAGCCATTACCCGCTGCAGTATATATCTCTTCTGCTTGGCAGGAGAGGAGGGGAACTAGAGCAGGGACCAGGCTTAAATATACAGAGGAGAGCCTTTCACATAACGCAATCTAGGTTTTAGTCAACACAGAGTGAGAAAGGGAGGGGGTGGAGACAGAGAGTTTAACACTGGGAGTGCTAGGTTTACTGAGGTAGGTGGGTGCAGATGGTTCGCTACAATGCATTCGGAACGTATTCAGACCCCTTGACTTTTTCCAAATTTTGTTACGTTAAACCTTATTCTAAAACAATACATAATACTCCATAATCTCTCTCTCTCTCTCTGCTCTTTCCCCCATCTATTTCTCTATCGGTGTATTTAGGAGTCCAGCCAAAACCAAATGGAGTTTTTCATTTGTTCTAATAATCCCTCAGTAACTGTTCTGTTACCAGGAACTGTTCTGTCACCACCAGGTTCTGTCATACCTCTCAGAACTGTTCTGTCATACCACTCAGGAACTGTTCTGGTGGAGGTTAGAGGAACTGTTCTGTCATACCACTCAGGAACTGTTCTGTCATACCTCTCAGGAACTGTTCTGTCATGCCAGCCTAGGAACTGTCTGTCATACCTACCTACCAACTGTTCTGTCATACCTACCTACCTACCTACAGCTGAAGTCGGAACTGTTCTGTCATACACTTAGGAACTGTTCTGTCATTAAAACTAGTTTTTCAACCACTCCACAAATGTATTGTTAAACATCTATAACTTTCTGTCATACCGCTAGGAATCTGTTCTGACACAAGTCATTTTTCCAACAATTGTTTAGAGACAGATTATTTCATTTATAGTTCACAATTTCCAGTGGGTCAGGAACTGTTCTGACATACACTAAGGAACTGTTCTGTCAACAGCTCAGGAACTGTTCTGATAATTGTCATGGAACTGTTCTGTCATAGGCTAATTGACATGTTCTGTCATACCGTACTCAGGAACTGTTCTGTCAGACCGACCTTCAAACTCAGTGCCTCTTTGCTTGACATCATGGGAAAATCTGAAATCAGCCAAGACCTCAGAAAAAAATTTGTCATACCTCAACAAGTTCTGTCACACTTGGGAGAAATGTTCCAAATGTCTGAAGGTACCGTTCTGTCATCTGCACAAACAATGTACGCAAGTCATAAACACCATGGGACCACGCAGCCGTCATACCGCTCAGGAACTGTTCTGTCATACCACTCAGGAACTGTTCTGTCATACCGCTCAGGAACTGTTCTGTCATACCGCTCAGGAACTGTTCTGTCATACCACTCAGGAACTGTTCTGTCATACCGCTCAGGAACTGTTCTGTCATACCACTCAGGAACTGTTCTGTCATACCACTCAGGAACTGTTCTGTCATACCGCTCAGGAACTGTTCTGTCATACCACTCAGGAACTGTTCTGTCATACCGCTCAGGAACTGTTCTGTCATACCACTCAGGAACTGTTCTGTCATACCGCTCAGGAACTGTTCTGTCATACCGCTCAGGAACTGTTCTGTCATACCACTCAGGAACTGTTCTGTCATACCGCTCAGGAACTGTTCTGTCATACCACTCAGGAACTGTTCTGTCATACCACTCAGGAACTGTTCTGTCATACCGCTCAGGAACTGTTCTGTCATACCACTCAGGAACTGTTCTGTCATACCACTCAGGAACTGTTCTGTCATACCATTCTGTCTCCTAGAGATGAACGTACTTTGGTGCGAAAAGTGCAAATCAATCCCAGAACAACAGCAAAGGACCTTGTGAAGATGCTGGAGGAAACAGGTACAAAAGTATCTACATCCACAGTAAAACGAGTCCTATATCTACATAACCTGAAAGGCCGCTCGGCAAGGAAGAAGCCACTGCTCCAAAACCACCATAAAAAAAGCCAGACTACGGTTTGCAACTGCACATGGGGACAAACATCGTACTTTTTGGTCCTCTGGTCTGATGGAACAAAAATAGAACTGTTTGGCCATAATGACCATTGTTATGTTTGGAGGAAAAAGGCAAACGCTTGCAAGCCGAAGAATCCTATCCCAACCGTGAAGCATGGAGTTGGCAGCATCATGTTGTGGGGGGGGGGGCTTTGCTGCAAGAGGGACTGGTGCACTTCACAAAATAGATGGCATCATGAGGAGGAACATTATGTGGATATATTGAAGCAACATCTCAAGACATCAGTCAGGAAGTTAAACCTTGGTCGCAAATGGGTCTTCCACATGGACAATGACTCCAAGCATACTTCCAAAGTTGTGGCAAAATGGCTTAAAGACAACAACGGCAAGGTATTGGAGTGGCCATCACAAAGCCCTGACCTCAACCCTATAGAACAGTTGTGGGCAGAACTGAAAAAGTGTGTGCGAGCAAGGAGGCCTTACAAACCTGAATCCGTTACACCAGCTCTGTCAGGAGGAATAGGCCAAAATTCACCCAACTTATTGTGGGATGCCTGTGGAAGGTTACCCTAAATGTTTGACCCAAGTTAAACAATTTAAAGGCAATGCTACCAAATACTAATTGAGTGTATGTAAATCTTCTGACCCACTGGGAATGTGATGAAAGAAATAAAAGCTGAAATAAATTTCTCTCTACTATTATTCTGACATTTCACATTCTTAAAATAAAGTGGTGATCCTAACTGACCTAAAACAGGGAATTTACACTAGGATTAAATGTCAGGAATTGTGAAAAACAGAGTTTAAATGTATTTGGCTAAAGTGTATGTAAACTTCAAACTTCCGATTTCAACTGTACCTACCTACCTATCTGCCTACCTATCTGCCTACCTATCTGCCTACCTACCTGCCTGCCTACCTACCTACCTACCTACCTACCTACCTACCTACCTACCTACCTACCTACCTACCTACCTACCTACCTACCTACCTGCCTGCCTACCTGCCTGCCTGCCTGCCTGCCTGCCTGCCTGCCTGCCTGCCTGCCTGCCTGCCTGCCTGCCTGCCTGTCTGCCTGTCGTACTGTCTGTCATCAATGCGAACAGTTGTTTTGAGGGTGAAATTTCAACCACAGGATTATGTCATCATCAAATCAGGCTTTATTTAAACAGCACATTTCAGACATGGAATGCAACACAATGTGCTTCACAGGAAAAAACAAATAAAAACATATTTACTATACAACAAACATAAGAGGATAAAAAACTAAAGAATAACAATAAAAACTGAATGACTAAAAAAGCACCCTGAGGAACAGCAAAGCCAAAAAGGTGTGTTTTAAGATCTATTTAAAAAATGGCCACAGTTTTGGCCCCCCTCAGGTTCTCTGGCAGGCTATTCCAGAGTCTGGGGTGCATAGTACCTGCCTCTCCATGGTTTTTGGTGCTAGGCTTTGCGATAGTTAAAATGCCAGTGCCAGAGGACCTGAGGGACCTATTGGGTACATAACTTAAAAGCATGTCTGACATGTATTGGGGTGCATAATGGTGGAAGGATTTAAAAACCAAAAGAATAATCTTAAAATGAATGTTAAAACTCACAGGCAGGCGGTGCAGAGATCTGGTCTTGGTCAGTACCCATCAGTACCCGTGCTGCAGCATTCTGTATGTTTTGCAGTTGACCAATGGCTTTCAAAAGTTCCTAGAAGTCGTACTACATTCGCCAAAATACGAAGCATACAAGCAATGGACATAGTTCTTCAGAAAATTCACTTCACAATATTCTAGCATAGCATTACAGCAGTTGCTTGTATGTACCGGTATGTTATGTTGATTATTCACGTCATTATTAGCTAAGCGGTACTGTTCTTGTGCGTTCTCAATGGATTTTTGTTAATGAAGTCGTAAGATGTCTAGCTAGTAATTTGTTAGCCATACTAACAAGCTAGCAAGAAGTTGCATATCAACAGCATCAACTTCCAGTAGACAGGCGAAGCGTTACTACACTCAACTGAAAGGATATTGTTTGTTTACGGTATACTAAAATGTACTAATAGTATGTAGTATATATTCATTAAGTATGTAGTATACAGTAAGTTAGTATGTTAGTATTCAAACACAGCTCTGGTGTTTTATATTTTTTACCCGTGAATTAAAATATGCGGCCAGATTCTCTCTCTGTGCTTTGGCTCCAACAATAATTACCTCATTCTTGTCTTGATTTAGCTTAGGAAGTTGCGAGCCATCCAAGTATTTAAAAAACGAACACATTCTAATAATTTATCCGTGGAGCTAAAATCCTCTGGTGACACAAAAATGTAACGTTGTGTATCACCTGCATAATATTGAAAATCAATGCTGTGCTTTCTGATAAACTGAACAGTACCGGACCCAAAATCGAACCTTGTGGAACCATTTTCTTTGAGTTATGTTCACCAAGGGAGACAAAAAACTATTGACCAGTAAACTAGGTCTTAATCCATTTAAAAACTAGACCCGGAGAGGCCAACCCACTTCTCCAGTCTGTCCAGAAGAACATCATGGTCAACAGTGTTAAATGCAGCACTTAAATCCAAAAGTACAAGGACAGAGAGCTGTTTGGCATCTGTGTTGGCTCTAAGATCATTTACCACTTTAACTAAGGCAGTGGTGGGCCCGAAAACCAGAAAAATAAAAACAGTTGGCACTTTAAAAAAAAACATTTAGGTGTTTGAAAACCAATTTCTCCAGAATTTTGCTTAAGATTGTATGGTTGGAGATTGGCTGGCAACTGGAGCTGGAGAATCTAGATGACTTTTCTTTTGGAGTTTCACCATAGCAGTTGTTAATGCAGTGCCTGTGAACAGGGAGGGATTAACAATAGCTTGCACTTCTTCAGATATAAAATAAAACCTGTTTTGAAGAAGGTGGTGGGGATAGGATCCAGAACGCAGGTAGAAGGCTTAAGTAGTGATATCACTTTCCTGAGCATGTCTATGTCAACCAGGGAAAATAAATCCATAGTGCCTCTGCGTGGTAAACTAGGGCACATATCATCAAACTTCTCATCAGGTCTTGCTTGACTTATACCCGGTCTAATGTTTGTTATGTTATCTTATGTCGCAAACTCATCATATTTAGATGTGGAGGAAAGTTCACATAGATTTGCGGGGTTAGGATTTATCAGGCCATCAATGGTTGAGAAGAGCACTCTCACATTATTATGATCAAGTTTGAAAAATAAGCCAGTGTGGCATTTCCAATTGCCTTGTTATATATGCCAAGTTGCTCTCTCAGAGTATCATAATGGACCTGCAACGTTGACTCCCCACTCCCACTCTGCCTTTCTGCAATTTCTCTATCATTTATTAGTTTCTTCACTCATCCAAATGGGTATACGTTTGGATGTGGCCTTTTCAACTTTACTGTAGCTATGGCATCAATGGTTGCCCTTAATTTGCTATTAAACTTATCACTGAAATCACCACAAGAGGAAGGCAGAATAGGTGATGGAGTATTGTTCTTCAACTCAATCAAATCTGTAGCAACTTCAGAGATAAGATAGTGTTTCTGAATAATGCATTCAGTATTAACCTGTGCTATGGCAACAAGGTAGATACAAATACACAGTGGTGATCAGATAAAGCAGCATCAACAGTAGAAAGCCCCTTGGTAAAAACCAGGTCCAGAGTATGGCCACGGTTATGGGTGGGCCCACTAAAACATGTTGGATAAAGTCCATAGAGCTCAAAAGATTCATAAATACAATGGCCTTGGAGTCAGTCTCTTTGTCAACATTAATATTAAAATCACCCAGCACAATGATTTTTATCATAGTTCTCAAGGACAACAGACGATAGTTCAGATAAATCAGTAAAGAAAGTGGGGCAGTGCTTTGGTGGCCTATACAGGGTTATGGACAGCACAGGTGTGACATTTAAACAGTATAGCATGATGCTCTAAAGTCCCAAAGTCGCCAAATGAAATGTCCTAACAGCTGAGAGCATTAGTAAAAATAGAGGCTGCCCCTCCACCCTTTTCCCCTTTTTTGATAGAGTATGAAAAGCTGTAGTCCTGGGGGGGGGGCTTCAATTAGAGTCTGAACTACAGTTTGAAGAGAGCCAGGTTTCAGTGGGTAACATGCAATCAACTTTGTGCTCAGTAATGAGTTCATTTACGAGAAAGGTTTCACTAGTGATTGCTCTAATATTTAAAAGTGCCATATTCAATGAGTGTGGGCCACTCTGCCTTGGGGCGTCTGCCTAGACGTAACCAATGGAATAACAACCAAATTATTAACGTTACAAACACGTTTTCTGACAGTCTCCAATCTATCAGAATGGTAGGAGATGACGGTTTGTATAAACTCACTAGAAGAGTTAAAGGAACATAAATGAGATTACTTGCAATAACCATAGTGCCATTTCTGCAGGAGTTGATATGGTTTCCAAGTCCTCTGTTTGCTTATTCTGAAAGGGAGAACTGGAGCACTACCAGACCCTGTCTGTCAGTGTCTAAAACAGTTTGTGATGTTGCTGGAAATAATCGTGGAACCTCTGCGGTTAGGGTGAACCCCGTCTCTTTTAGAAAGTGCAGGTTGCTCCCAAAGCCAATCAAAGTTGTCACAAAATGAGACATTCCTGTCGTTGCAAAGGATTTTCAGGTACTCTTTCAGGGCAGAGTCAGCTCAAACGTTCTGAATCCCTTCGGTAGAACGGGAGGGGGCCAGAGATAATTATTCTCTTCCCTGTGCGAGCGTGGGTCTTTAAAAAAATGGTAGTCCTGTCATGTATTGTATTGTCATGTCTTGTCCCTGTGCTTTCTCTTCTCTTCGTTTCCCCCTGCTGGTCTTATTAGGATTCTTTCTCTCTCTCTATTCCTCTCTCTCTATCGTTCCGTTCCTGCTCCCAGCTGTTCCTCATTCTCCTAACGACCTCGTTTACTCTTTCACACCTGTCCCCTATTTTGCCCTCTGATTAAGTCTCTATTTCTCTCTCTGTTTCTGCTTCTGTCCTTGTCGGATTCTTGTTTACCGTTTGCTGTACCCTTGTTCCGTTCTGTTGTATTCTGCCTCGTCTTCAGATACTGCGTGTGAGCAGGTGTCTCTATCCTCTACGGCCCGCACCTACCCGAAGGGACCTGCAGTCTGTTGCCGCAAGCCCTGCAACTCTCCCCAACTAAGAGGATTTATGTTTTCCCTGTTTGGACATTTCCTGTTAAGGATTGAGGATTATGTTTTCTCTGTTTGGACTTTAATAAACTCAGTTTCTGTTAAGTCGCTTTTGGTTCCTCACTCACCTGCATAACAAGTCCTCCCTCAGTTCCTCAGATTGCCTAAAACGAAGGTTGTTAAAACCTACGTGGGTAACGATGGTGTACATACTGGAGTAGTTGGCCATAATCGTGGGGAGGAAAGAGCTGATGTCATGGTCACAGGCTCCTGGGTGACAGTGGAACTTTGTCGGTCTACAGAAATCTCTCACCATCGAGCTGCCCACAGTGGTTATAAGCACCGACGCCGGAGATGAGAAGCAGGTATGGGGAGTCAACATTTAATGAGGAACAGATGGGTAACAGGACCGTAACAGCGTCAGCACACGCGTATACAAAGACATACGGGCATTAATTCAGCAGTGGGGAACAGAGATGGGGAACTGACAAGTATTGGAGAGTTAATAAACAGGTGATTGAGTCCAGGTGAGTCCAATAATACGCTGATGCGCGTGACGGGGAAAGGCTGGTGTGCGTACTGATGGTGGCAGAAGTGCGTAATGCTGGGAAGCCTCTCTCCTTCGCACGCCAGGGAGGGAGAGCGGGAGCAGGTGTGACAGGTGGTAGTGATGGGATCCGATGGGGAAATGACCTGCTGAACTGTGGTGGCCGTGGGGGAGGGTGCCACCCCCCCTGTTGGTATACGCTCAGGATTCGTGCTGACTCCCGGGGCTGGTAGGTCCGTCTCAAGAGGGGCAAAGCTGCTTGATAGCTGGATCGGATCTTCTCAGATAGATGGGTGGCCAGGTCTCCCATGTGGCCGTGCAGTTGAATTAGATCAACACCGCCCAAATCATTGACAGCTTTGCATTTAAAAGTCAGATCGGTTTGCCTGGTTTACAGCAAGGTCAGTGTACATGTCATTCGTGTTCATTGTGTTAAGCAGGTTTTCCTTTTCTCGCCGCCTGCTAACAGCCAGAGGATCTCTTTCCTAAGATGCTTGATGGTGGTGGATTTAGGGCAGACAAATCTCTAAATTCTCTACCACATCTCCGGATTCCTACCGCTAGCTCTGAAACTTTACACCGGATCATCACAGCTAGCTAGCTCCAATCCTAATGGCTACTCCTGGCTAACGTCTCTGTCCCGAAGCAAGCACCAGTTAGCCTTGAGCTAGCCTCGAGCTAGGCCCATTGGAGTGACAGGTAGCCTAGAGGTTAGAGTATTGGGTCAGTAACCAAAAGGTTGCTAGATTGAATCCCCGAGCTGACAAGGAAAAATCTGTCGTTCTGCCCCTGAACAAGGCAGCTAATCCACTGTTCCTAGGCCGTCATGGTAAATAAGAATTTGTTCTTAACTGACTTGTCAAGTTAAATAAAGGTTAAATAAATAAATCTCCCGGCTTGCCGAAGAGGTCCACCAGCTAATTCTTGGGCTACAATACCTCTTTTGCCAATTGGCCTGGACCATTTACTGCTGACACGGGGCCCCGGCCATCCATCACGACTGGTCTGCCGATGCAATGTCCGAGGTGGTTTCAACAGTCTCTTCCGTTGTGACATCGCCGAAGGCCCATCTGCTATCCCCGACACGCTAGCTGTATGAATCGCTGTGTCTCCAGCTCGCCTAGCGTAGTAGTGACTACTGAATCGGCTCCCTGACTCACCCATTGCTACTCATTGGAATGTCAATATGCCTTGTCTATTGCTGTTTTGATTAGTGATTATTGTCTTATTTCACTGTAGAGCCCCCAGCCCTGCCTTAGATAGCCCTTTTATCCCACCCCCCACACATGCAGTGGCCTCAGCTGGCTTAACTGGTGCCTCTAGAGACAAAACCGCTCTCATCGTCACTCAATGCCTAGGTTTACCTCCACTGTACTCACGTCCAACCATACTCTTGTCTGTACATAATGCCTCAAATCTATTCTTCCATGCCGAGAAATTTGCTCCTTTTACACTCTGTTCTGAACGCAATAGATGACCAGTTCTTACAGCCTTTAGCCATACCCTTATCCTAATCCTCCTCTGTTCCTCTGGTGATGTAGTTGTTAACCCAGGCCCTGCAGCCCCCAGCACCACTCCCATTGCCCAGCTGCTCTCATGTGTTGACTTCTGTAACCGTAAAAAGCATTGGTTTCATGCATGTTAACATTACCACCCTGGACCCAAACTGTTACAGACCTATATCCATTCTGCCCTGCCTATCTAAGGTCTTCGAAAGCCAAGTCACCAAACAAGTCACTGACCATCTCGAATCCCACCGTACCTTCTCCACTGTGCAATCTGGTTTCCGAGCCGGTCACAAGTCTCTCACTGTTTCCTCTTGTTATAGACCCCCCTCAGCCTCCAGCTGTGCCCTGGACACCATATGTGAATTGATTGCCCCCCCATCTATCTTCAGAGTTCGTACTGTTAGGTGACCTAAACAGGGATATGCTTAACACCCCGGCCATCCTACACTCTAAGCTAGATGACATTAAGCTCACACAAATTATCAAGGAACCTACCAGGTACAACCCTAAATCCGTAACCATGGGCACCCTCTTAGATATCATCCTGACCAATTTTCCCTCTAAATACACCTCTGCCATCTTCAACCAGGATCTCAGCGATCACTGCCTCATTGGCTGCGTCCATAATGGGTCTGCGGTCAAACAACAACCCCTCATCACTGTCAAACGCTGCCTAAAACATTTCAGCAAGCAGGCCTTCTAATCGACCTGACCCGGGTATCCCGGAAGGATATTGACCTCATCCCGTCAGTAGAGGATGCCTGATTGCGATTTAAAAGTACTTTCCTCACCATCTTAAATAAGCATGCCCTATTCAAAAAATGTAGACCTAAGAACATATATAGCCCAGACTTGACTGCCTGCCCTTGACCAGCACAAAAACATCCTGTGGCATTCTGTTCTAGCATCGAATAGCCCTCGTGATATGCAACTTTTCAGGGAAGTCAGAAATCAATATACACAGTCAGATAGGAAAGCTAAGGCTAGCTTTTTCAAACAAGAATTTGCATCTTGTTGCACTAATTCCAAAAAGTTTTGGGACACTGTAGTCCATGAAGAATAAGAGCACCTCCTCCCAGCTGCCCACTGCAGTGAGGCTAGGAAACACTGTCACCACCGATAAATCTAACTTCAATAAGCATTACTCCTACCCCGGCCAACAACTCTGTACCCCCTGCAGCAACGTAAGTTAACAAACAGATCACCAACCATTTCGAATCCCACCGTACCTTCTCCACTATGCAATTTGGTTTCCGAGCTGGTCATGGGTGCACCTCAGCCACGCTCAAGGTCCTAAACGATATTATAACCGCCATTGATAAAAGACAGTACTGTGCAGCCGTCTTCATCGACCTGGCAGAGGCTTTCGACTCTGTCAATTACCACATTCTTATCGGCAGACTCAATTAGCCTTGGTTTCTCAAATGACTGCCTCGCCTTGTTCACCAACTACTTCTCAGATAAAGTTCAGTGTGTCAAATCGGATGGCCTGTTGTCCGGACCTCTGGCAGTCTCTATGGGGGTGCCACAGGGTTCAAATCTCGGGCCGACTCTCTTCTCTGTATATATCAATGATGTCTCTCTTGCTGCTGGTGATTCTCTGATCCACCTCTACGCAGATGACACCATTCTGTATACATCTGGCCCTTCTTTGTGTAATGGATGTGAAACAGCTAGCTTAGTTAGCGGTGGTGCGCGCTAAATAGCGTTTCAATCGGCGACGTCACTTGCTCTGAGACCTTGAAGTAGTAGTTCCCCTTGCTCTGCATGGGCCGCGGCTTTTGTGGAGCGATGGGTAACGATGCTTCGAGGGTGACTGTTGTTGATGTGTGCAGAGGGTCCCTGGTTCGCGCCCGGGTATGGGCAAGGTGACGGTCTAAAGTTATACTGTTACATTGATGCTGTTGACCCGGATGACTGGTTCCTACGGAAAAGGAGGAGGTCAAACAGGGGGTGAGTTTAACGGATGTGAAACGGCTAGCTTAGTTAGCGGTGGTGCGCGCTAAATAGCGTTTCAGTCGGTGACGTCACTTGCTCTGAGACCTTGAAGAGGTAGTTCCGCTTGCTCTGCAAGGGCCGCGGCTTTTGTGGAACGATGGGTAACGATGCTTCGAGGGTGACTGTTGTTGATGTGTGCAGAGGGTCCCTGGTTTGCGCCCGGGTATGGGCGAGGGGACAGTCTAAAGTTATACTGTTAAACAAGCTTCAATGCCATACAACACTCTTTCGGTGGCCCGCACCCGCCCGCCCGACTAGCATCACTACTCTGGACGGTTCTGACTTAGAATATGTGGACAACTACAATTACCTAGGTGTCTGGTTAGACTGTCAACTCTCCTTCCAGACTCACATTAAGCATCTCCAATCCAAAATTAAATCAAGAATCGGATTCCTATTTTGCAACAAAGCCTCTTTCACTCATGCCAACAAACATACCCTCGTAAAACGGACTATCCTACCGATCCTTGACTTTGGCGATGTCATTTACAAAATAGCCTCCAACACTCTACTCAGCAAACTGGATGTACTCTATCTCAGTGCCATCCGTTTTGTCACCAAAGCCCCATAAACTTACCCACCACTGCCACCTGTATGCTCTCGTTGGCTGGCCCTCGCTACATATTTGTCACCAAACCCACTGGCTCCAGGTCATCTATACGTCTTTGCTAGGTAAAGCCCCACCTTATCTCAGCCCACTGGTCACCATAGCAACACCCACCCATAGCACGCGCTCCAGCAGGTATATTTCACTGGTCATCCCCAAAGCCAACACTTACTTTGGCCGCCTTTCTTTCCAGTTCTCTGCTACCAATAACTGGAAAAAATTGCAAAAATCACTGAAGTTGCAGACTTAATATCTCCCTCTCAAACTTTAAGCATCAGCTGTCAGAGCAGCTTACCGATCACTGTACCTGTACACAGCCCATCTGTAAATAGCCCACCCAACTACCTCATCCCCATATGGTTATTTATCTGCTTGCTCTTTTGCATCCCAGTATCTCTACTTACATATCATCATCTGCACATCTATCACTCCACTGTTAATGCTAAATTGTAATTATTTTGCCTCTATGGCCTATTTATTGCCTTACCTCCCTAATCTTCTACATTTGCACACACTGCAAATGAATGTTTCTATTGTGTTATTGACAGTACATTTGTTTATGTGTAACTCTGTGTTGTAGTTTTTGTCGCACTGCTTTATTTTATCTTGGCCAGGTCGCAGTTGTAAATGATAACTTTTTTTCAACTGGCCTACCTGGTTAAATACAGGTGAAATTAAAACTAAAATAATATATAATAATCTCCTTTGAATGTTGATATTTGTCTGCAATGTCAACCAAACACAATTTCATATACATTTTTTAATAGCCTAAAGTTAATCTTACAAACGAATGTAACCGTATTTGTTTGACCTTAAAATGATTAACACATCTATGGCCACAATCTGAGGTCACTGTTACTAAATGTCCTCTTATGTAATCATATAAAGTCTGCATGTTCAAGATAGCATGTAAAGGCTGCAGGTCTGTGGAGATCTTCACAACTGCTATAATAATCTGCACAAAATCTCAAACCAAAAATTAGTGTTAAGTGCCTTGTTCAAAGGCAAAGGTTTTACCCTTGTCGGCTCGGGTCGGCTTGGGTAGTCAAACCAGCAACCTTTCGGTTAGTGCAATCCAGGACATTTGGTTGTGCTATTAGATGAAGCACAGTGATAACTCATTAAATTGTTGTATAAATACAAAATATCTGACATATCTCCCAAAGGTAGCCGCCCTGTCTGAGGAGAGTAGAGATCATCTGTTCAGGAAAATAGAGAGAGGGAGAGAGAGTCCTCCCAGGCTCTGAGTACAGTACTCCCAGGCAGCTCACAGTACCACACAGGAAGCCAGGTGACGCTAGCCAACAGGGGCTATATGAAATCAAGAGCGTAATGGAGTAACTTCCCATCTCTCTTCTTTCCCACAGCACACAGAATGGACACTCACAGAGGATATCATGTTCACCTTAATTATTTCCTAGAAAGGTGTTTTTTACAGAAGAAATGCCTTTATATGCCCTTAACATACATTTTATTATTAAACAATTTTCAGAAAGACTCATATTCCAATAGATTGAAGGAGAAAAAAGTGTCAGTGCTTTAGTTGCATTCTCTGCTACTAAATCCCTACTCACTCAAGATATTCTCACGATGAACCAACACTGGCGCAAGAGGGATTTGGTGGGTGAGGCATGTTTTTGGCACTCGTACTGTGTGAGACGTATTGGAGCAGGTGGAGGGATCAGGGTGCACAACTGTTTCCAAATGGACAGAGTTAGTAAGGCGAGTGTTGGCACAGGCACTGGATTACAGTACGCTTTTAGAAAAAAAAGGTGCTATCTAGAACCTAAAGGGGTTCTTCGGCTTTCCCCATAGGATAACCCTTTGAAGAACCCTTTATGGTTCCAGGTAGAACCCTTTTGGGTTCCATCTTGAAGTATTTCCACAGAGGGTTTTACATTGAAACCTAAAAGGGTTGATCATTTGAGTCAGCCGTGTAGAGCTAGGGCAAAAAACAAAACGTGCACCCCTGGGAGGCCCCAGGCCCCAGTTTGGGAAACCCTGACCTATATAGAGCACTACTTTACAACAGGATGCAGCCTATCACATATAACATGGTCCTCTGTGGGTCTATGTGAGGAAGATTTGCAGTATCAGGGGAAAGTTGAGTAATGCAGTACTGATTTGATGCAAGACGTGGGACTAGACAAGCATTTTTCAGTATGAAAGTGTGTAAATAAGATGGCAGCAAGTGTCCGCCGAATACCATCATATCTATTCTACCTGATGAGAGGGAGAGAGAGAGACAGAGAGACAGAGAGAGAGAGAGAGAGAGAGAGAGAGAGAGAGAGAGAGAGAGAGAGAGAGAGAGAGAGAGAGAGAGAGAGAGAGAGAGAGAGAGAGAGAGAGAGAGAGAAAGCTGGGTAAATAGTGGACAGAGCACGTGTTGGGTTATTTTTGACCCAGCCAGTTGGGTCACTTAGTTGGGTTATTGATCTATGATCTTCCGGGTCAGATCAGAAGCCTGGAGGCGAAGCTTGATAGGATTGTGGCTTTCAGATAGTTATTTTTGACCACATATGAGAGTAAATGTATTTCCGGTTAATCTGTTCTGTTGTCAACACATGTTAAGGTTAAGCACGGACACTTTTGTAGCTTAATGAGCCTCGCACGGTTTGAGTTCCTCAAGTGCCTATGTGTATCCCAATGTTGGGATAGTTACCCCTTTTTATGGTATACAATGTCATTCATTTTAAATACAAATATGTAATGTGCAAAAATATTGAAGGGAAATGTAATTTTGCAGTGCACAAACACAAAAAGCATGAGCTGGCGCACACCCAGATACAATTATTTAGTGAGAGGTGCTGGCTAATGGCGAATAAACAGTAAGCTATAAAAACAAAGAGAGTCGTACACTCCATATGTATAAACTATGGAGTGGGTATCTATTGGGTAAAACACCAATGTTTCGGCATCCCTGTGCCTTCCTCAGGGTGAACATAACATGATGAACAGGAACGCCATTTACTCTCTCCTGAAAATAGCCTATGGATTACATTAAAAAAGACCCCTCTGCTGGATCAACTCAGCATGAAAGTGAATAAAAACCCAACTGATGGTTAAATTAGCCCCTGTTTGGGTAATCCAAAAGTGTGGCCCATTGCGGCGTGGCTTTCAGATAGTTATTGTAGGCCACCCGTGAGAGTTAATGTCATTCATGTTCATCGTGTTAAGTTTGTACACTGCAAATTTCAATGTTCCTTCAATATTTTTGCACATGAGATATTTCATATACAATTTATAATTATTTAAATATCAAAACACAGTGGTAACTATCCCAGCATAGGGAAATACATAGGTATTTAAGGAACTTCGACACTTGTGTTAGCTTTATTAAAGCTATAAAAGTGTCAGTGCTCAACCTTAACATGTGTTGACAACACAACAGAACAGATTAAATGGAAGTACATATGCTCACAGGTGGCAAAAAAGAACTATCTGAAACCCACACCGCTGCTAAACCACGCCTCCAGTCTTCTGATCTGAGGCAAATGGATCATAGCTCAAAAAGCCAACATCAACAACCCAACTTAAAGAAAACAGTGGGTTGTTTGTGACCCAACTGGCTGAGTCAATATAAGCCAATGTGTGTTCTGTTCAATATTTACCCAAATTGTGTTGTTTTAACCCAGCATTGTTTTGTGTGTGCACGCAGACAACAGCATCAATGGTGCATAAACTGCCAGCAGTCATGTAGGTGTCCAGTCCATGTGTACAATCTTCAATACTACAGCACATCCTCAAACAGACCACACCTAAAAAGACATCTTAACCACAACTAGTCTCTTTACAGTGCACCAACTTTTGACTAGGGCCCATAAGGCCCACAGTCTTTGTCGAGCAGGATAATGTAAATGTAGTTGTCCTACCTCTTAAATATGCCTGATGTGTCAGTGTCATTACCAGTTGAAGTTGCCCACAGTCTTTGTCGAGCAGGATAATGTAAATGTAGTTGTCCTACCTCTTGAATATGCCTGATGTGTCAGTGTCATTACCAGTTGAAGGTGCCCACAGTCTTTGTCGAGCAGGATAATGTAAACGTAGTTGTCCTACCTCTTAAATATGCCTGATGTGTCAGTGTCATTACCAGTTGAAGTTGCCCACAGTCTTTGTCGAGCAGGATAATGTAAATGTAGTTGTCCTACCTCTTAAATATGCCTGATGTGTCAGTGTCATTACCAGTTGAAGTTGCCCACAGTCTTTGTCGAGCAGGATAATGTAAATGTAGTTGTCCTACCTCTTAAATATGCCTGATGTGTCAGTGTCATTACCAGTTGAAGTTGCCCACAGTCTTTGTCGAGCAAGATAATGTAAATGTAGTTGTCCTACCTCTTGAATATGCCTGATGTGTCAGTGTCATTACCAGTTGAAGTTGCCCACAGTCTTTGTCGAGCAGGATAATGTAAATGTAGTTGTCCTACCTCTTGAATATGCCTGATATGTCAGTGTCATTACCAGTTGAAGGTGCCCACAGTCTTTGTCGAGCAGGATAATGTAAATGTAGTTGTCCTACCTCTTGAATATGCCTGATGTGTCAGTGCCATTACCAGTTGAAGTTGCCCACAGTCTTTGTCGAGCAGGATAATGTAAATGTAGTTGTCCTACCTCTTAAATATGCCTGATGTGTCAGTGTCATTACCAGTTGAAGTTGGTGTGTTTCTAAAGTCAATGAAAAGATGTTAACAAAAAAACGAAACAGCAATGTGGTTGTATGTTCTGTTTTTTGCACTCACACCTGCAATTGTTTTTCTCTTCCTGGCACGGATTCTGCTGATAGCAGCTATTTCGAAGAAGGGCAATGACTGTCGTATGCAATATTTTCTCCCTACTAAACTTAGTTGATGCATTGACTGTACATCGCTCTAGATTAGAGCATCAGACAAATTAATACAATTGAAAAGTAATTGTTCTGTATGTACTGTATAGTCTAACCACACACGAACGCACACACACACACACACACACACACACACACACACACACACACACACACACACACACACACACACACACACACACACACACACACACACACACACACACACACACACACACACACACACACACACACACACACACACACACACACACACAAAGTTATCATATTCTATGTTCTAGCCTAGAGTCTCACCTCCATCCCAGGTGTCTTGGTGAGTCTCTGTACCGTTCTGGGTTAATACTACTGAGGCGTCTTCTGGCAGCGTGCTGTCACCATCAGGGTCTTCCTCCACTATGTGTAGCTTGTCCTCATCATCAGAGTCTGACTGGCCCTCCACAACATTGTTGTAATTTGTTACTGTGGAGACACAGAGAGAAGAGAAAGAGGATGGTCAATGAATAAGTAAGTAAAGAAGTAAGTCTCAGCCAGAACAGCCCATAGAGCAGGAGCCTATCTCCTGTTTCTGTAGTAAGGTAGCTTGTTGTACAAGTACACCCCCTGGACAGGACGCTAAGTCAATGAGAGATAGAGGGAAATAATCTGGTAGTCAAAGTGCCTGGGCTTACAGTTTAGTGGGTCACTGTTGCATTGTTGTTGCAGAAATCTAACATACTATTATAACTGCGCAGTAGAAAGATAAGATAATTACTAGGCCTACATGGAGATGCGTTGGAATTGTTAAGTGGGAAAAACTGATGTAAAAAGTTTGGAAAACGTAATGGAAAATGCTAAAATCATTCAAAATACAACAAATAAAGAGTAACCTTTGTCCTCTAACCTTTGCTCTCTACGACATGTTGAAAGTTGAAATTATCCATAATAACACTGCTAGCTATCTTGAATGTAATTTTCTCAAGTGATGAACCCTGAGACCTCTGTTCCAGTGTTTACACAGCCCCATTGACAGATAAAAGAGAGAGAAATAGAGAGGGAGAGAGAGACCTATTGACGGATAAGAGAGGAGAAGAACGTGTTGATTTGATGCAGAGCAGCAGCACCTTTAAATAAGCTAGGCTGTGTATGCTAAGAATATGTGTGTGCTAATGATGCATCCCAAATAGCACACTATTCCCTACATGGTGTACTACTTTTGACCAGAGCCCTATGGGCCCTGGTCAAAAGTAGGGCACCATATAGGGAATTGAGTACCATTTGAGATGCATCCTCTGTGAGTAGACTGCTCTGACAGTCTGTCAAGTAGCCTACACCTCCTTGGTCACCAGCACCTCAGCATTAGACCTAGCTATTGTTTCTTCCCAGAAATGGACACGCTGTTTTCAAATTGGCCCACATTTGTTTCAGGTGTGTTTCAAATGAGTTTGTCTAATTTTACCTCCTCCTGATGCATGCTCATTTGCCAAATATAGAGTAATAGACTTAAATTGGTTACACAGGTTGATAGGCATACTGCCTGCATCCCAAATGGCACCCTATATAGTGCACTACTTTTGACCTGGCCCCATAGGGCTCTGGTCGACAGTAGTGCACTATATAGGGAATAGGTTGACACGTGCCAGCAGCATACCACGCTGCATCCCACTGCTGGCTTGCTTCTGAAGCTAAGCAGGGTTGGTCCTGGTCAGTCTCTGGATGGGAGACCAGATGCTGCTGGAAGTGGTGTTGGAGGGCCCATAGGACGCACTCTTTCCTCTGGTCTAAAAAACATTCCAATGCCCCAGGGCAGTGATTGGGGACACTGCTCTGTGTCGGGTGCCGTCTTTCGGATGGGACATTAAACGGGTGTCCTGACTCTCTGAGGTCATTGAAGATACCATGGCACTTATTGTAAGGGTAGGGGTGTTAACCCCGGTGTCCTGGCTAAATTCCCAATCTGGCCACCTAATCATCCCCAGCTTACAATTGGATCATTCATCCCCCTCCTCTCCCCTGTAACTATTCCCCAGGTTGTTGCTGTAAATGAGAATGTGTTCTCAGTCAACCTACCTGGTAAAATAACATTAAAAACAATGAAATGTGTGATGGGGACTAGTAGGGCAGTGATTGTGTGACTCAGTTTATGTGCTGCTAGACTATTTCATGAGCCTGTAGAGGGAATCAGGAAGTACAGTATGGTTTTCAGAAGACTAGGAATGTCACTTTAAACCAGGAAGATGTGCAGTATATTGAAGTGGATGCTGCATTGGACATGAGGAATAAGATGACCCCCTATTCCCTATGTAGTGCACTACTTTTGACATTTGGGACATAGTAAAAAAATAGGCTCATATTGTCACTAAGCAGTCATTGGTAGATTATATAGTATTCTGCCCAGTTTCACAGAAGTAGTCAGAAAACAAGCTACAATTAATAGGTAGGCTATGTCTTAAAAAAAAGATGAAAGGTGACCCAGGTAAGTATAAATAGCTTTCTAACTTTGAATTCATGATTCATGGTCTTTCAGGTCGTCACACACAAAGTGGCGTCTCATCTTTTCTGTAAAGAGCTGCTATGCTGAGTTGGTGATGTGTGTGCCAATTGGCACCTATTCTTATAGTGATCTACTTTGGCTAGAGTCCTATAGAGGGGTTGGCTGACAACGTCACAAAAATGATGAGCGCGCATCGATGGGGCCAGAAGCCGTGCTTTGTTATGATTCTGAATGGTCAGATCGCTACCAACAATTTGGGGAATCATAGATGGCTCGTTTTAGCTAGTTTTATCTTGTCTTGATGCCATGTCTTGTTTTGACTGATTTCATGTCAATGCTAGTGTGGCTCAAATTCACTAGCTAGCAAACCAACAACTGTGACATTGTATTTGAGAGACAACAAAAAGCTCATTGTGCAAATGTATTTATGTTATCAATAAACATTTGGAGACTAAATATAGTTTACATCAGAGACGTCACTAGACATTCAGAACATCCGGGTCTCAGCCCTGAAGACCTGGGGCTAACTCCGGAAGGGGGGATTTTATCTCTGCGTGACCATAATGAAGCGTCCCGCACTCTTGGCCTTGCACGCTAGCCGTGAACACTTTGCAAAAACATAACTCTATGTTGCATATCTCACTGCTTTCCTCCATGCGCTGTGCTCTCCTGACGCCTAATAATTAACACTTCTTAATATTAATTCAATGGGTTGGGGTCAGTAAACCAGTCAGTAAACCCATGGAATATCTATTAGCAAGTACAAATTACAAGTGCATAACTATATCTTAATTTTCCATGAAGAAAAATAGTTGGAAAAAGTATTCATAATTTTGTTGCAATGTTTTCATAAACCATGTCCAATATTTGATTGTCAGTAGAAAAAGCCTCTTGTTGATGTTGGTGACATTACTGCTAACTAATGTGAGATTGTCATGCTGCGCTCACTGTGCAGTTTCAAAATGGTGGCAGCCTACACCACTAATGCATGTTTTGCACAAAACACTTTAGTAGTTACATGTAATATAGCAGGATTGGGATTTTAGGTTGACTTCCTTTGGATTAGGTCTGAACTGCATAACCTCACGTTAGCAGTAGGCTTGAATTAACGCCAGGGTAGTGGGTTCAATTCCCGGGACCACCCATACGTAGAATGTATGCACACATGACTGTAAGTCGCTTTGGATAAAAGCGTCTGCTAAATGGCATATATTATTATTATTATTATTATTACGTTAGCAGTAGGCTTTAATTATAACTGTAGAGTGGGGGGTGACAACTTTTGGATTAGGTTTGAACTGCATAACCTCACGTTAGCAGTAGGCTTGAATTATAACTGTAGAGTGGGGGGTGACAACTTTTGGATTAGGTTTGAACTGCATAACCTCACGTTAGCAGTAGGCTTGAATTATAACTGTGTGGGGGGGGGTTGTCAACCTTTTGCAGATAATATGTACAAACATGCTTGAAAATCATGATTTTAGAATATTTGGGGTAATAAATCACAGATTCCAAGGTCAATTAGCTACAGGACAATATTTCTACCTAATGAATTACACAAAAAATAAATACACCCCCTCCAACACCCCTGTAGTAACAACACTTCACACTATTACACACATGTACATACCAGCATACAATCCTTTCTCCAACTAAATATTCACAATGTTTGCTTTTGGAAATGAGTTATATTACACAGTACTAGGATGTTAGTCCACCCATAAAGATAAAAAATGTAACAAAATCAAACTGTAGGTGCAAACCTGTCTATGACTTCACTCTTTCCCAAGGGTGTTAGTATGTACAGTACCAGTCAAAAGTTTGGACACACCTACTCATTCCAGGGGTTTTCTTTATTTTTAAATAATAGTGAAGACATCAAAACTATGAAATAACACATATGGTATCATGTAGTTACCAAAAAAGCATTAAACACATTTAAATCTATTTTATATTGGAGATTCTTCAAAGCAGCCACCCTTTGCCTTGATGACAGTTTTGCGCTCTCCTGGCATTCTCTCAACCAGCTTCATGAGGCGTTGAATGTGTGTGCCCTGTTAAAAGTTCATTTGTGGAATATCTTTCCTTCTTAATGCTTTTCAGCCAATCAGTTGTGTTGTGACAAGGTAGGGGTGGTATATAGAAGATAGCCCTATTTGGTAAAAGACCAAGACAATATTATGGCGAGAACAGCTCAAATATTTCTGCCCCATGGAAGCGCACACATCGTTTTCATGATGTTGTCAGCCAACCCATCTATGTAGCTAGATGCTAAATAATTGTATTGTAAACACACACACAATCTATTAACTTACTTCTGCAAATACAACAACTGCCTCTGTGTTTGCTGAGCTACATCTTCATTTCTGTATAGCCAGCTTTGTTTTTTCAACAGATAACCTTAATGTTAGCTAGCTAATTGAGCTGACGTTAGCAAACGTAGCTACGGTCATGTTAGCCATGTTGAGCCTTAAGTTAGCTAGCGATCTTTATTAGTAACTTTAGCATATTTGGACAGTACTTGATTACACAGTAATTGGTTAGTTAGTGATACTTTGTCGGTTGGTGATGCAGAGCTCCAGCAGTTGTATTCAGTGTCCAGATAGCTAATCAATAACTGTACTGACAAAGTAAAAATATTTCATTCTGCACCGCAACTCTCTGATTCAGAGGGGTTGGGTTAAATGCGGAAGACACATTTCAGTTGAAGGCATTCAGTTGTACAACCGACTAGGTATCCCCCTTTCACTTTCCTG
The DNA here is from genome assembly GCF_021184085.1 of Oncorhynchus gorbuscha. Lineage (NCBI taxonomy): Eukaryota > Metazoa > Chordata > Actinopteri > Salmoniformes > Salmonidae > Oncorhynchus > Oncorhynchus gorbuscha. Next base: position 39,428,160 of record NC_060180.1, on the reverse strand, counting down.
TCAAAACTGTCATGCAGGTGAAAGAGGACCCAAACGCGACTTAACAGAAACAGAGTTTATTAATGTTCAAAACCGAATAACTGAAATCCTCTAGATTAGTAGAGGGGAAAACAACTGGAGAAGCGGCCACAGACTGCAGGTCGCTTCGGGTAGGCGCAGGCCGTAGTCAACTGAGACACCTGCTCACACGCAGCGTCTGAAGAAGGCACAAAACACGACAGGACAGGGTGATACACAATCACGGCAAAAAACACGACAGGACAGGGCGAAACGCAATCACAGCATGGAATACAAAACAAGGAACCGATGGAACAGGAACGGATCACAAAGGAATAAATAGGGAGTCTAATCAGGGGAAAGGATCGGGAACAGGTGTGGGAAGACTAAATGATGATTAGGGGAATAGGAACAGCTGGGAGCAGGAACGGAACGACAGAGAGAAGAGAGAGCGAGAGAGTGAAAGGGGGAGGGGGAGAGAGGGGATAGAACCAAACAAGACCAGCAGAGGGAAACGAATAGCATGGGGAGCACAGGGACAAGACATGACAATAAATGACAAACATGACAGTACCCCCCACTCACCGAGCGCCTCCTGGCGCACTTAGGAGGAATCCTGGCGGCAACGGAGGAAATCATCGATGAGCGAACGGTCCAGCACGTCCCGAGACGGAACCCAACTCCTCTCCTCAGGACCGTAACCCTCCCAATCCACTAGGTATTGGTGACCCCGTCCCCGAGAACGCATGTCCATAATTTTATGTACCTTGTAAATAGGTGCGCTCTCGACAAGGACGGGAGGGGGAGGGAAGACGAACGGGGTGCGAAGAAAGGGCTTAACACAGGAGACATGGAAGACAGGATGGACGCGACGAAGATGTCGCGGAAGAAGCAGTCGCACAGCGACAGGATTGACGACCTGGGAGCACGGAACGGACCAATGAACCGCGGAGTCAACTTACGAGAAGCTGTCGTAAGAGGAAGGTTGCGAGTGGAAAGCCACACTCTCTGGCCGCAACAATACCTTGGACTCTTAATCCTGCGTTTATTGGCGGCTCTCACCGTCTGTGCCCTGTAACGGCAAAGTAGACCTCACCCTCCTCCAGGTGCGCTCACAACGTTGGACAAACGCTTGAGCGGAGGAACGCTGGACTCGGCAAGCTTGGGATGAGAACAGAGGAGGCTGGTAACCCAGACTACTCTGAAACGGAGATAACCCGGTAGCAGACGAAGGAAGCGAATTGTGAGCGTATTCTGCCCAGGGGAGCTGTTCTGCCCAAGACGCAGGGTTCCTGAAGGAAAGGCTGCGTAGTATGCGACCAATCGTCTGATTGGCCCTTTCTGCTTGACCGTTAGACTGGGGATGAAACCCGGAAGAGAGACTGACGGACGCACCAATCAAACGACAGAACTCCCTCCAAAACTGTGACGTGAATTGCGGACCTCTGTCTGAAACGGCGTCTAACGGGAGGCCATGAATTCTGAATACATTCTCAATAATGATTTGTGCCGTCTCCTTAGCGGAAGGAAGTTTAGCGAGGGGAATGAAATGTGCTTTAGAGAACCTATCGACAACCGTCAGAATCACAGTCTTCCCCGCAGACAAAGGCAGACCGGTAATGAAGTCTAAGGCAATGTGAGACCATGGTCGAGAAGGAATGGGGAGCGGTCTGAGACGACCGGCAGGAGGAGAGTTACCCGACTTAGTCTGCGCGCAGTCCGAACAGGCAGCCACGAAACGTGGCGTGTCACGCTCCTGAGTCGGCCACCAAAAGCGCTGGCGAATAGACGCAAGAGTGCCTCGAACACCGGGATGACCCGCTAACTTGGCAGAGTGAGCCCACTGAAGAACAGCCAGACGAGTGGAAACAGGAACGAAAATTAGGTTACTAGGACAAGCGCGCAGTAGGCTTTAATTATAACAGTGTGCGTGAGTGCTTGCTTAACCTGTCTTTCAATTCCCCAGACTGTTAACCCGACAACACGCCCATAAGGAAGAATCCCTCGGGATCAGTAGAAGCCACAGAAGAACTAAACAGACGGGATAAGGCATCAGGCTTGGTGTTCTTGCTACCCGGACGGTAAGAAATCACAAACTCGAAACGAGCGAAAAACAACGCCCAACGAGCTTGACGGGCATTAAGTCGTTTGGCAGAACGGATGTACTCAAGGTTCTTATGGTCTGTCCAAACGACAAAAAGGAACGGTATTATCCAACCACTGTCGCCATTCGCCTAGGGCTAAGCGGATGGCGAGCAGTTCACGGTTACCCACATCATAGTTGCGCTCAGATGGCGACAGGCGATGAGAAAAATAAGCGCAAGGATGAACCTTATCGTCAGACTGGAAGCGCTGGGATAGAATGGCTCCCACGCCTACCTCTGAAGCGTCAACCTCGACAATGAATTGTCTAGTGACGTCAGGAGTAACGAGGATAGGAGCGGACGTAAAACGTTCTTTTTAGAAGATCAAAAGCTCCCTGGAACCGGACCACTTAAAACACGTCTTGACAGAAGTAAGAGCTGTGAGAGGGGCAGCAACTTGACCGAAATTACGAATGAAACGCCGATAGAAATTAGCGAAACCTAAAAAGCGCTGCAACTCGACACGTGACCTTGGAACGGGCCAATCACTGACAGCTTGACCTTAGCGGAATCCATCTGAATGCCTTCAGCGGAAATAACGGAACCGAGAAAAGTAACGGAGGAGACATGAAAAGAGCACTTCTCAGCCTTTACATAGAGACAATTCTCTAAAAGGCGCTGTAGAACACGTCGAACGTGCTGAACATGAATCTCGATAACGGAGAAAAAATCAGGATATCGTCAAGATAGACAAAAACAAAAATGTTCAGCATGTCTCTCAGAACATCATTAACTAATGCCTGAAAAACAGCTGGCGCATTGGCGAGACCGAACGGCAGAACCCGGTACTCAAAATGCCCTAACGGAGTATTAAACGGTTTTCCACTGCATCCCCTCTCTGATGCGCACGAGATGGTAAGCGTTTAAGGTCCAACTTAGTAAAGCACCTGGCTCCCTGCAGAATCTCGAAGGCTGATGACATAAGGGGAAGCGGATAACGATTCTTAACCGTTATGTCATTCAGCCCTCGATAATCCACGCAGGGGCGCAGAGTACCGTCCTTCTTCTTAACAAAAAGAACCCCGCCCCGGCCGGAGAGGAAGAAGGCACTATGGTACCGGCGTCAAGAGACACAGACAAATAATCCTCGAGAGCCTTACGTTCGGGAGCCGACAGAGAGTATAGTCTACCTCGAGGAGGAGTGGTCCCCGGAAGGAGATCAATACTACAATCATACGACCGGTGAGGAGGAAGGGAGTTGGCTCGGGACCGACTGAAGACCGTGCGCAGATCATGATATTCCTCCGGCACTCCTGTCAAATCGCCAGGTTCCTCCTGAGAAGTAGGGACAGAAGAAACGGGAGGGATGGCAGACATTAAACACTTCACATGACAAGAAACGTTCCAGGATAGGATAGAATTACTAGACCAATTAATAGAAGGATTATGACATACTAGCCAGGGATGACCCAAAACAACAGGTGTAAACGGTGAACGGAAAATCAAAAAAGAAATAGTCTCACTGTGGTTACCAGATACTGTGAGGGTTAAAGGTAGTGTCTCAAATCTGATACTGGGAAGATGACTACCATCTAAGGCGAACATGGGCGTAGGCTTATCTAACTCTCTGAAAGGAATGTCATGTTTCCGAACCCATGTTAGTCCATGAAACAACCCTCAGCCCCAGAGTCTATCAAGGCACTACATGTAACCCGAACCGGTCCAGCGTAGGTGGACCGAACAAAGTAGTACAGGACTTTGATGGAGAGACTTGAGTAGTTGCGCTCACCTGTAGCCCTCCGCTTACAGATGAGCTCTGGCTTTTACTGGACATGAATTAACGAAATGTCCAGCAACTCCACAATAGAGGCACAGGCGGTTGGTGATCCTCCGTTCCCTCTCCTTATTCGAGATGCGAATCCCTCCCAGCTGCATGGGCTCAGTCTCAAAGCCAGAGGGGGAGATGGTTGCGATGCGGAGCAGGGAAACACCGTTGATGCGAGCTCTTTCCACGAGCCCGGTGACGAAGATCTACCCGTCGTTCTATGCGGATGGCAGAGCAATCAAAGAGTCCACATCTGAAGGAACCTCCCGGGAGAGAATCTCATCCTTAACCACAGCGTGGAGTCCCTCCAGAAAACGAGCGAGCAGCGCCGGCTCGCTCCACTCACTAGAGGCAGCAAGAGTGCGAAACTCAATGGAATAATCCGTTATGGACCGTTCACCTTGGCATAAGGAAGCCAGGGCCCTAGAAGCCTCCCCACCAAAAACTGAACGGTCAAAAACCCGAATCATCTCCTCTTTAAAGTTCTGAAATCGTTAGAGCAAACAGCCCTTGCCTCCCAGATAGCTGTGCCCCATTCTCGAGCCCGGCCAGTGAGGAGTGAGATGACGTAAGCAACCCGAGCTCTCTCTCTAGAGTATGTGTTGGGTTGGAGAGAGAACACAATCTCACACTGCGTGAGAAAGGAGCGGCACTCAGTGGGCTGCCCGGAGTAGCAAGGTGGGTTATTAACCCTAGGTTCTGGAGGCTCGGCAGGCCAGGAAGTAACAGGTGGCACGAGACGTAGACTCTGGAACTGTCCAGAGAGGTCGGAAACCTGAGCAGCCAGGTTTTCCACGGCCTGGCGAGCAGCGGACAATTCCTGCTCGTGTCTGCCGAGCATGGCTCCTGGATCTCGACGGCAGTGTAACGAGCGTCTGAAGTCGCTGTCCATTCTTTGATCGGTTCCTTCTGTCATGCAGGTGAAAGAGGACCCAAACGCGACTTAACAGAAACAGAGTTTATTAATGTTCAAAACCGAATAACTGAAATCCTCTAGATTAGTAGAGGGAAAACAACTGGAGAAGCGGCCACAGACTGCAGGTCGCCGGGTAGGCGCAGGCCGTAGTCAACTGAGACACCTGCTCACACGCAGCGTCTGAAGAAGGCACAAAACACGACAGGACAGGGTGATACACAATCACGGCAAAAACACGACAGGACAGGGCGAAACGCAATCACAGCATGGAATACAAAACAAGGAACCGATGGAACAGGAACGGATCACAAAGGAATAAATAGGGAGTCTAATCAGGGGAAAGGATCGGGAACAGGTGTGGGAAGACTAAATGATGATTAGGGGAATAGGAACAGCTGGGAGCAGGAACGGAACGACAGAGAGAAGAGAGAGCGAGAGAGTGAAAGGGGGAGGGGGAGAGAGAGGGATAGAACCAAACAAGACCAGCAGAGGGAAACGAATAGCATGGGGAGCACAGGGACAAGACATGACAATAAATGACAAACATGACAAAAACCCTGCGCATAAAATGTGCTAGGTTGCTAATGAAGCAGCACTGCTAGCTAGACTGGGTAGTCCCTCAGTGAAGCTTTTGAGTCAACATGTTTAAATGTAAATTACTCGAATTTGATTTACGAGGTCAATAACTCTGAATAACATCATCATGGGCTAACAAAATGTGCTACAGTAACAGCTACCTAACAAAGTTAACCTCCGGTTCTCCTTCTCATTTTTGCGCTCGCTTCCTCAGAGAATGAACAGACGCAGTGTGCCGGATTATCATTTCTTTGGACAAATAAGAAAAGACTTTAGAAAACCACTTTGACTCTGCCTTCTAAAGTGCCACCGTACACAAAAATGCTGTTATTAGGCAGCACTAAATAGGCAGGGCAGGCAAGGGCTCATGTATTAATTGCAGTGTAGCCTAGCTTGTTTTAAACCATCCCAGCAGTGAAAAAGCCTCGGGACGGAGAGAATATAATTTAGGGCTGAAACTCTGAAAGCCCAGGTCTGGTGACCTCAATGGTTTACATGTTGTCAGCAATCTAAAACAGGGGTGTCAGACTCATTCCATGCAGAGCCTAGTGTCTGCAGGTTTTTGTTTTTCCCATTCAATTAAGACCTAGACAACTAGGTGAGGGAAGTGATTTACTAATTAGTGACCTTAATTCATCAATCAAGTACAAGGGAGGAGCGAAAACCCGCAGACACTCGGCCCTCCGTGGAATCAGTTTGACACATAATCTAAACCAACTGTCACGCCCTGACCATAGAGAGCCCTTGGTTCTCTATGGTGTAGTAGGTCAGGGCGTGACTAGGGGGTGTTCTAGTATGTCTATTTCTATGTTGGTGGTAATATCTTTCCCAATTAGAGGCAGCTGTTTATCGTTGCCTCTGATTGGGGATCATATTTAGGTAGCCATTTCCCCACCTGTGTTTTGTGGGATATTGTTTGTGTTTAGTTGCACGTCATGACGTGACATTTCTTTATTTCTTTATTGTTTTGTTTGTTTCAAGGAGATTAAAAAATATGTGGAACTAAACTCACGCTGTGCCTTGGTCCGCTCATTACGACGATCGTGACACCAACCCCATAGTTGTGCACACGTTGGTATTGTACCTAACCGTCTATGGGTTGAGACACTATGGTTGATTGAAAAGGGTGTATAGTTTTTCACACTTGCTATTATATTAATGATGAAGTCTCCCGAGTGGTGCAGCGGTCTAAGGCACTGCATCTCAGTGCTAGAGGCAGCACTACAGACACTGGTTCGATTCCAGGCTGCACCATAACCGGCTGTGATTGGGAGTCCCATAGGGCGGCGCACAATTGGCCCAGCGTGGTCCGGGATAGGTTTTGGCCGAGGTCTGCCATTGTAAATAGGAATTTGTTCTTAACTGACTTGCCTAGTTTAATAAAGGTAAACATATATATATATATTTTTGAATAATCTCAATTTCACCAGCAGTACCATACTGAAATACATCACTGGCTGAGGCATTGCTCTCCATCTTGACCACTGGCCCACTACTCAAGCTTCTCTCCTCTGCTATCATATCATGGCCCTGGTCTGCCAGCTTCCACACAAAGACAAGGGAATGATGCCACACCCTGCCTCACATCATCAGTAGCAGGCTGTGCCTCTGTCATAGGAGCCTGTAGTATGAGCAAATACAATTAGAGTCTCTCTGTGTTGCTACACCCCCCCCTCAGCTGTGGCTGCACCCGTGGTTGTCTATGTCCACCCCGGCCCAGCCCTCCCTACCCAACACCATCCCACCAGCTGCACACAGTCATACTCACCCTGTGCATGCCTTGTTTCAGCCAGGTGTTTATGCAGGTCTAATTACACACAGCCATAGGAGGAGATGGGAAATTGATTTAGCGGCAAGCTGTGACGACTGGCTGTTATCTAAACACTGTGAGTGTAGCATGGTGATAACACGCAGATAAGACTTAGATGCCCCGGGGCTGCCATCTGTCTGTCTTACTACTGCCTCTTAAGAACAAAGCAGACTGCGCAGATGAATGGTTAAAAACAACAGATCGCCTTACTATCGCCTCTGACCACAGAACATCGCCCGTCATTTTCAGGTTAACTTCACCACAATTCTAGCCTAGGCTATATGTTGAATCTGGCTTTTCAGATGTACTTTCCAATCTATGGCAGATGATGTATCAGTATGGCACTTCTCATCACTCATTACAGGTTGAAACCAGACACCGGCTGCCCTACACATCATTTCATCCCAGAGCTATTTCTCCTGGAGAGTTCATCTGAAAAGGACAAACTGCAACCAAGAGGAAAAATAATCACTTGCTCATCACCCTGGAGAGAGCAAATGTATTTCACATGGCTGCAGTCACTGATTTGATCTGTAGGCACTTTGTTTTAATGTGGGACTGTGTGAAAAATTGCCGTCCATACTGCTTGAATGAACTGCTCCTGTACAGGGGCACAGGGAGGTGGGTGAAGAAGACTATGAGGAGGAGGGAGGAAAAATGTTTGCATGGTGCTGGAGTGAGGAACGAGACCCATTTGAAAATGCAGGAGGGAGTTTGTGTGTGTGTGTGTGTGTGTGTGTGTGTGTGTGTGTGTGTGTGTGTGTGTGTGTGTGTGTGTGTGTGTGTGTGTGTGTGTGTGTGTGTGTGTGTGTGTGTGTGTGTGTGTGTGTGTGTGTGTGTGTGTGTGTGTGTGTGTGTGTGTTGGGAGCGATGAGGAGGTTGTTTAATGAGGGCTAAGAAGTGGTTGTTTGTTCACAGGTGACAGGTGCTACAGTTACAGTGCTTCTTCATTACTCTGTGGTTAGGTGCATGTACCCGTAACTCCACACACACACACACACACACACACACACACACACACACACACACACACACACACACACACACACACACACACACACACACACACACACACACACACACACACACACACACACACACACACACACACACACACACACACCCTCCACATCGATCCAGATTGTCATCGACCCCGACCTGCTCTTGTCTGGTCATGATGGCATGATCGTCTGCCTGCCCGGCAGAAAACACTGAATCAGCCCAGAAGGAAATATGACTGGACTAAAGGGGAGAAGAAGGCATAGGCTGTGTCCCACATGGTGCCCCATTCTCTATATAGTGCCCTACTTTTGACCAGGGCCCATAGGGCCCCATAGGGCTCTGGTCAGAATTAGTGCACTATTGTAGGGAATAGGGTGCCATTTGAGACTTATCCAGATGGTGCTAACTCCGCCTTTAATGAGTGGTCATATAAATCAGAACAGATAGGGGGCAGCACAGAGCAGGTTTAGCAACAGACAAAACAATACAAAAGCTGCTACATACACACACTGCTAGTTATTTATTGAGCAGCAGCTTCTCCTGGTATTATGTGTGTGTGTGTGTTTGTATGTGTGTGTGCGTCTTTCTGGAAGTAGTACACTACATAGGAAAGAGCAGCAAGAGACAAGTACATTCCTGCATTCACACGGACACAGCCTGTCTGTTTGATTGAGCTGTTAACATAGAACAGGGAGGCCCATCAACAACGTAGGAGTCCTCTGTAGCCACGTCACAGCAGAATCCGCTGTTAGACAAACTTCCCACCTTCTCCGGCCGCCCTGACATGAACTGCCGAAGAAAACAGCCAGGAAAACGTCAACAGTGGAATCATATAGGAAATATGAAGAACATACAGCTTGCTATGTTTCAAAGCACTCTCAGTATAAAGACTTGCACAGACACACACACACACACACACACACACACACACACACACACACACACACACACACACACACACACACACACACACACACACACACACACACACACACACACACACACACACACACACACACACACACACACACACACACACACACACACACACACACTGTGACAGCTGGGGTCCTTAGGTACATTGAATCAGTTCCTCTCACAGGTTGGAGTTGGACCTGTGTTGCCCCTGGCTTGAAACTCTATCACGTAGATTTTCATTATTCTCCACTCTCTTTTCTGGCATTTGTGTGCTAGCTGAGTGGTTTCTGAGAGAGACAGAGAGAGACAGAGTGACTGAATGGATGCAGAAGAACCGTAAGCCCTCTGGGTCTTCTGCTCTGTGAAGAAGAAGACGCATCATAGGTGACATCAACTACACACAGCACAGACCCCTTTCCTGCTCCTCCCACCTTAGTGTGTGTGTTTATGGGTGCTTTACACTATTTGCTTACATTATATACATCTGTATTTTCTACAGTATAGGCTATGTGTATAGTAGTGTATATAGGCTACGTCTTAAGGCTACATCTTATAGTAGTGTATATAGGCTGTGATATGTGTAAGGCTGTATGTGTGTGTGTGGAATATGTGTAATTCCTGTGATAAGTTGTGTAACGTACTTCACGTCATTATCCTCTGGGTCAGTTTCAAAGAAGGAAGGAAAGGGGGTCAGCACAGTTTCTCCTAATCTCTTATTCTTGGCAGAGCAGCCTTAGCTGTGACACACACACACACACACACACACACACACACACACACACACACACACACACACACACACACACACACACACACACACACACACACACACACACACACACACACACACACACACACACACACACACACACACACACACACACACACACACACACACACACACACACACACACACACACCTGTGCTATTTCTGCCTTCTCCAGTCCCTCCCCTCAGCCCTGCACCAGCCCAGGGGGAGGCTCTTACCAAACACAGACATGCCACGGCCACAGGGAGGAGGAAGGCCATTTTTGTGACCCAAATGGCACCCTACTCCTTATATAGCGCACTACTTCTGACCATAGGCCCATAGGGAACAGGGTGCCATTTGGGACGCTGCCTAAATCATCCTCTAATATTTCAGTCAAACAAGGCTCCAGAAGGAAACTCATGGAAAACCTTATTCACTAGGCACCAAACGGGACAACATGAACTTGTTTTCGTTTCCCGTTGCAAATAGTTTAGTACTGTGTACTAACGAATATGACCCGGAGGTAGACACATACAGTTGTGGCCTGATCACTCCCTCTCTAATCACCTCACACACATGTTTACATAATACCACAGATTTGATTTAGGCTACACCAGTATTTCTCTGAGCCTGGTGTATAAACACAGGAAGGCTACATCAGTGTTACACACACTGTATAAACAATAGAGCAAAGAGCATGATGCAGATTCATTCATTAATCATGGATTAGAAATCCCTATAATCCAGGAGAGAGCCAATATCAACAACACAGTGTCACATGAGATTATGAGGCTGGTTGTGTTTGGCCTGTTGTTGTCACAGTAGATTAGTACTGTACTTGTGATCTTCAGTATATCAGCTCTGGTCGTCTATCTGCAGGTTGTTTCGAGAGGAAGAGGGGCCACACCCTGTGCGTGTGTGTGTGTGTGTGTGTGTGTGTGTGTGTGTGTGTGTGTGTGTGTGTGTGTGTGTGTGTGTGTGTGTGTGTGTGTGTGTGTGTGTGTGTGTGTGTGTGTGTGTGTGTGTGTGTGTGTGTGTGTGTGTGAGGGACTTTAGCAAGCGGGCGGTCGATCATGTTACATGCACCAGGTACCTCAGAGTGCAACACACACACACACACACACACACACACACACACACACACACACACACACACACACACACACACACACACACACACACACACACACACACACACACACACACACACACACACACACACACACACACTAGTGATGGGAAAAAAAATCAATAGTTACATATCAGGATACTATTTCTGACGATGTCATTTTTGACAATATCTCAATATTATTTTGGCACTAGTTGGCTGTACCTGCACCAAAACTCTCCTTCATAGCTGGTTCTCCATCTTTTTAAATAGGGAGCCAACTTGTTTTCAGCACTTTTATTTCCATGACTGATCAAAATGTGTTTACTCATGGCTCTCTCTTGTCCCTCAGCAGCAGACATACCGTGAGCAATATGTTTGAAAAGCTCTATCGCGGTAAAATCACAGTATCGAAACGCAATACATAATCGTGAGAATCGCAGAACAAAGTATTGTGATCATTTCATATTGTGAGGTCCCTGGCCATTCTCAGCCCTAATACACACACACACAGCAGACAGATAGCACTAGGTAACCAGATACCCCTCCTCTTTAACGTGATCGCTGTAAGCAGGCAGGCTTCTTCATTTGATCACTGAAGTATTTAAAGACCATGTGCCACCATGCATAATGTAACACACACACACACACACACACACACACACACACACACACACACACACACACACACACACACACACACACACACACACACACACACACACACACACACACACACACACACACACACACACACACACACACACACACACACACACACACACACACACACACACACACACACACACACACACACACACAGTGTCTGTCTGCTATCAAACAGATGATCCCTTGAGTGATCCGGTAGCTATTCGAAGAAGCTAAATGGAGAAATGAGAGTAAAGGGGGTGGAGACAGAGGGAGTAATCTCAATTGCATACTCCTGCCGTCCTCTCTCCTCTCCTCCTTCTCAAAACCCATTGGATGAGAACGCCCGCTGACATTCTCCTCCAATGGGTTTTGAGGTGAGGACTCTACCCTTTCCTCTGTAGCTATACATCACATCCTCTTAGTGCATTCTACTTATTAGATCATCTGTCCTCTTCTCTATGGGCTCAGAGAAGACAATTCAGACATTTTGCTAGATTTGTGTGTGTGTGTATATATGTGTGTGTGTGTGTGCTAGGTTGTGCCTGTGTGACTTTAGCTGTACTGCTACAGTTATCTGGTCAGGGAGCCGGTGGGTATTTTAAATGGCTGTTGTCACGCTTGGCTGCTTCCAATCACACCTCACTGGACAGATAGCAGGAAGAGCAGATAGCATGGTGTGTATATGTGTCTGTCTCCAGTCTGCCAGGTTACACTGCCCTGCCCTCTCTCCTAGATAAATAGCCTCTCTGAATGAAGCTGACTGACTGACAGGAACTGACTGCTCTACTTTGTCAAATCACAGTATAAGGTTGTGGGTCTGCTCTGCTAGCACTGTCATACTGGCTTAGAACCACGGAAAACACTCTGTGGATAAAGACATAACACACAGATACTGTACATATGTGATAATTATGGTGGAAGTGATGGGGATTATGATGGTGGTGGTGGTGGTACTGTAGTGTACTCACTGAGGACGCTGCTGATGTGTCTTGTTAGCAGCCCTTCCTTAGTGATTAGTCCAAAAGGTGTAAGAGTGTGTTAGGTACTGCTGAAGGTACACAGTACAAGCATGCACGCACGCACAAATGCACACAAACACACACACACACACATTCTCCATCTCTCTCTGTCTCTCTGATGGACTCTGTGTGATTGTGATGACGTGTTACCTCGTCTCCAGTACAGCAGTACAGTAACTCTCTCTGGCAGGTAAATGTCACATCCTAAAGTATTGTCTGGATTGAAAACCACATTACTAAGCTAACACTCCACACTGTAAAGGAGTTACCATGAATTTGACAGTAGCTTACAGGCAGCTCAGTCACAAGTATAATAATGTATTTCATATTAAAGTACACCTACTGTAATATAAATACGGTATCAAAGGACTTTTACTGTAAAAAAGTAAAGGCTACTGTAATCGGTATGAATGAATGGATGAATGAAATTCTTTGAGAGGAGGGGTTTGTATTTCAAAGTATTTTACTGTAATTACAAGGGATTGGTGCTAGCTGGTTGGCTACTAGGTAAAGTGTTTACAAACATTACAGCATATTAATGAATGTTTGGTGTTTTACTCTGTTCAGGGAACTTCTAGAGGCCTACCAAACTGGCAGTGACTATAAGGCAAAACAGACAAAAAAGGACATTGTCACGGATCCCTCCGGAACTTTCATTACGCACAGCTGGCCCCTATTCCCAGTGATTAGTATTTGTATAAGTGTGTCCTTGGTTTCCATTGTCCTGTCCATTATTGTTACTATGTCCGTTGGTGTATGTGAGTACCTGTGCTGTGTGTTTTGGCTTTCGTGTCATTGTGGATTGCGCATATGATTATGGGTCTCGTCCCGTGTGAAAATCATTGTGCGCTTGTGTTATTTATTCGAGATACTCCTCGCTCTTTTGTTTGGGTTTCAAACCTGTGTTATGTATAGTGTTTGTTTGGTCTTTGTCCCCGTGCCTTTACATGGCACGCCGTCATTTGGGTGTAATGAAAACCCCGATTACGCATTCCTGCGCCTGTCTCCTGACCCTTTATGCCAGCGTGACAGATATCAAATCAAATCAAATTTTATTTGTCACATACACATGGTTAGCAGATGTTAGTGCGAGTGTAGCGAAATGCTTGTGCTTCTAGTTCCGACAATGCAGTAATAACCAACAAGTAATCTAGCTAACAATTCCAAAACTACTACCCTATAGACACAAGTGTAAGGGGATAAAGAATATGTACATAAAGATATATGAATGAGTGATGGTACAGAGCGGCATAGGCAAGCAGACTGATATGTTAAATGCTCTACCATTTAAGAATTAAGACTAGCTGGCGAAGGCTTTTTGGCACTCCAAAAATATGGTTGAGTACCACTGTATTCCGTTGGGTGGAATTAGAGTACCATTAGAAATACAGCAATTTTCCCATAATGCACCATCATTTACACTATGATGCAGTAAAATGTTTCAGATTTTTTAAAACTCTTTATAAACATTAAATGACCACATACAGTTTTCCATCACAGTACAGGAGAAAGGCTGAAAGGACATTTAAGGAGTTGGTTACAAAAGTGTTCGGTGTTTTACCATGTGGAGAATAGGTAGCCTAGTTAGCCTAATTAAGATATTACTTCTATAGAATGTTGGATGGTTTCCTCACACACACACACACACACACACACACACACACACACACACACACACACACACACACACACACACACACACACACACACACACACACACACACACACACACACACACACACACACACACACACACACACACACACACACACACACACACACACACACACACACACACACACACACACCTCAAACTCTCCCCCACACTTCCCTCTAAGCATCTGCGCTGAGTGAGAACAGAGTCACCAAATTTCCCCTCCGACTACATCACTAAATCACGATGATGTCATTGGATTTGCTAGGTAGCACACACACACACACGAACACAGCAGACTGATTTCACGACATCACTAGGTTTGCCAGGCAGAGTCTCATCTGATCCAGTCCGAGCCACCGTAAAGGCAACCTGCCCTGGGCTCTAGTCTAAAACCCTAGAGCTTTACACTGGAGCTCCTCCAATATTGATTAAACTCAGACATGCACTATGAAAGTCTCTGCAAACAGAGGAAAGCTAATCTCATCAAGAGTGACTGTGTCAAATTGGACTTTGCCCAATATTTTCACCTGGGGGTTCTCAGTGTAATCGTTACTCAGTGTATTACTGTTAAGAGACTGACTTTACCTTAGATAACCAATGGTTACAGATCTGGGGTCAGTTCCCCCTGTCATCCATCAGCTGAATGATTGTGGCCAGAGAATAGCTGAGGCCATGGCCCTTAGTTTGTGTTCAAACACTGAAGAGGGAATGGGGAGCTATTAAGGAGACTGCTTGTGTGCGCAGTGTGTTTGTATGTGCATGTGTCACGGGTGGCACCTTTTAACTAGGTAGACCAGTTGAGAACAAGTTCTCATTTACAACTGCGACATGGCCAAGATAAAGCAAAGCAGTGCGACACAAACAACAACACAGAGTTACACATAAACAAATGTACAGTCAATAACACAATAGGAAGATCTATGTACAGTGTGTGCAAATGTAGTAAGATTAGGGAAGTAAGGCAATAAATAGGCCATAGTGGCAATATTATTACAATTGAGCATTAACACTGGAGTGATAGATTTGGGGATGATGATGTGCAAGTAGAGATACTGGGGTGCAAAAGAGCAAGAAGATAAACAGCAATATGGGGATGAGGTAGTTGGGTGGGCTATTTACAGATGGGCTGTGTACAGGTACAGTGATTGGTAAGTTGCTCTAACAGCTGATGCTTACAGTTAGTGAGGGAGATATAAGTCTCCAGCTTCAGTGATTTTTACAATTCGTTCCAGTCATTGGCAGCAGAGAACTGGAAGGAAAGGCGGCCAAAGTAGGTGTTGGCTTTGGGGATGACCAATGAAATATACCTGCTGGAGTGCATGCTATGGGTGGGTATTGCTATGGTGACAAGTGAGTTGAGATAAGGCGGGGATTTACCTAGCAAAGACTTATAGATGACCTGGAGCCAGTGGGTTTGGCGACGAATATGTAGCGAGTGCCAGACAACGAGAGCATACAGGTCAGACAACGAGAGCATATAGGGCTTTCGTGACAAACCGGATGGCAGTGTGATAGACTACATCCAATTTGCTGAGTAGAGTGTTAGAGGCTATTTTGACGAAGTCAAGGAACGGTAGGATAGTTCATTTTAAGACGGTATGTTTGGCAGCATGAGTGAAGGAGGCATTGTTGTGAAATAGGAAGCTGATTCTAGATTTAATTTTGGATTGTAGATGCTTGATGTGAGTCTGGAAGGAGAGTTTACAGTCTTACCAGACACCTAGATATTTGTAGTTGTCCATATATTCCAAATTGCTAGGCAGATGCAGGCATCGAACGGTTGAAGAGCGTGCATTCAGTTTTACTAGCATTTAAGAGCAGTTGGAGGCCACGGAAGGAGTGTTGTAAGGCACTGAAACTCGTTTGGAGGTTTGTTAACACAGTGTCGAAAGAAGGGCCAGAAGTATACAGAATGGTGTTGTCTGCGTAGAGGTGGATCAGAGAATCACCAGCATCAAGGGCGACATCATCGATATATACAGGGAAAAGAGTCGGGCCGAGAATTGAACCTTGTGGCACCCCCATAGAGACTGCCACACCTTAATTGGGGAGGACGGGCTTGTGGTAAAGGCTAGAGGGGAATTAGTGGAACGGTATCAAACACATCAAACACATGGTTTCCAGGAGTTTGATGCCGTTCCATCTGCTCCGTTCCGACCATTATTATGAGCCGTCCTCCCCTCAGCAGCTTCCACTGATATGTGTGTGTGTGCATGTGTGTGTTTTTTTGGGGGTTGCTGTCCTCGTAGGACCCAGAGGTCCTCACAAGGATAGTAAAACAAGGAGAATTTGGACAATTGGGGACATTTTGCCAGTCCCCACAACGAAAAATGCTATTTTGGGTTAATTAAGGTTATTGTTAGGGTTATGTGGTTAGGTTGAGGGTTAGGAGTTAGGGGTAAGGTTAGGAGTTTGGGATTAAGGTTAGGATTGAGGTTAGATTAAGGTTTAGTGTTAGGGGTTAGGGAAAATAAGATTTTGAATGATAATTCAATGTTTAGTTCCCACAAGGATAGTAAAACAAATGTGAGAGTTAGTGTGTGTCACATGTGTGTTGCTTGTGTAATTCTGTCTTGTGTGCCTGTATTTGTGTGTGTGGAGGCACAGAGGTTAACTCCTCTCCCGTTCCAAGTTCCTGCCATTCTGTGCTGGGGGCCAGCACTGGCTCTGTCTGTGTCCCAAATGGCACACAATTCCCTATATAGTGCACTACTTTTGGCCAGAGACCATTGGGCTTTGGCCAAAAGTAGTGCACTCTATAGGTAATAGGGTGCCATTTGGGACTCTGGCGCAAGCTGTGTCTCTGGGGGGAGAAAGGGCTTGAGCACCTGGGTCTCCCCACACAGGAAGCAGCTGGAGAGGCCTGATTACTGCTAACCCTGATGACTCCAACACACTTCCCTCCCTGCTGGGGTCTCTCTCACTACGTTCCACTATGTCACACACACGCACATGTGACACGAACACACACACAGCGCACACCTACAAACACACAACCATATGTACTCAAAAGTTTTGGGGGAAGTCCCTGGCTTACAGCGCTGGCTACATCTAGAGGGGCTTTCCTCTGTGTGTTGGGGTGTGCGTGAGTGTGTGTGTCAGGGTGTGTGTGTTCTTTGCTGAGAGTGGGCATGGAAACTCTCGTAGTGTGCCTGGTAATTACTGGCTGCCTCTCATCTCCATGGAAATTACGATTCCTGGGTCTGACTTCATGATTCAGAATTCTGCCAGACGCCGTGTAGCTATATGACACAAGGAAAGAGCTCTGTTTTTAACCTGCATCGTAACTACAATACTGGATTCATTCCAATGATGCCCTAAGCCACAGAAATGTTCATCTCTCATCTGCCTCTCCCTCTGTTGCCATTTATCATGGTTATATTCACACTGTATGTGGGTTATTTGTTGCGGTATTCATGTGATTGTCCGTGCTTAAGTGAACGAGCTAGTAAAGTGATCCACACACCGCATTGTTTGTCAGTGTCAATCTGCACCGTCATTCATCACCACCTGGCAAAAACAATGGTGGGAATGCCATCAATTTACAAGCGATTCACCATCATCAGAGGCGTGACAAATTGCAACGACACCTGAATTCAACTATTCTGTTATGGAAATGCAGCATTAGGCCTCTCTCTCTTTCTCTAGCCTTATAGTCAGTTTAGTAGCAGGGCCTCTCTTCTCACTGTTCTCTTCCCTGTGTGGTTCTCTCTCTATCTCGCTCTCCACCCCCTCCACCCCTCTTTCACTCTCTTTTTTTTCTGTCTCTCTCTTTATCTGTCTCTATCCCTCTGCGGTTCTATCTACTCTCTCTCTCTCTCTCTCTGGGCCTCGTCACTAAACTGTCTGTCAGAGCAGCTCACGTGCCGCATCATCAATGTCTTACCTTTAACACTGACAGAGAAAAGGAGCGCAATGCTGCAGAGCATCCCACCTTAGTTCACCTCTGCCCCCTCCCCTTTGACACACTCTCTCTCTTCTCCCTCTACGCCCCGCGCTCTTCACTCTCTCTTCTCCCTCTACGCCCCGCGCTCTTCACTCTCTCTCTCTTCTCCCTCTACGCCCCGCGCTCTTCACTCTCTCTACCTCTCTGTCCTGTCTCTTCAACCTCTCTCTCTCTCTTCTCCCTCTACGCCCCGCGCTCTTCACTCTCTCTCTCTTCTCCCTCTACGCCCCGCGCTCTTCACTCTCTCTCTCTTCTCCCTCTACGCCCCGGGCTCTTCACTCTCTCTACCTCTCTGTCCTGTCTCTTCACCCTCTCTCTCTCTCTTCTCCCTCTACGCCCCGCGCTCTTCACTCTCTCTACCTCTCTGTCCTGTCTCTTCACCCTCTCTCTCCCTCTTCTCCATCCTCCTGGTCTAACAATATCGGGCTGTCCGCTGTGACACACTCACCCCCCCCAGGGCCGGCGTCATGCACAAATGAGCACAGAGGACTGACGAGCCAGGTTTTGTGTTTTTGAGTCATTAGCAGTTTCTCTTCCCTCAGTCCTCTCTCTCTCTCTCTCTCTCTCTCTCTCTCTCTCTCTCTCTCTCTCTCTCTCTCTCTCTCTCTCTCTCTCTCTCTCTCTCTCTCTCTCTCTCTCTCGCTCTCTCTCTCTCTGCTTCTCTTCTATCACTCACCAGACAGAGCATGGCTAAAAATGGGGTCTTCACTTCACCTCACTGTAGAACGCCTGATTCAGATTACTCCTGTTTTCAAGTAGGCTATTACAGGCAGTTGTTGAGTTCCTGTTTTGGCAGTAAGATGTGTGTGATTAAGCCAGGGGCAGCAGGAAAGGAGGGCTCAGGAGAGGAGGGCTCAGGAGAGGAGGGCTCAGGAAGGGAGGACTCAGGAGAGGAGGGCTCAGGAGAGGAGGGCTCAGGAAAGGAGGACTCAGGGGAGGAGGGCTTGGGAGAGGAGGGCTCAGGAGAGGAGGGCTCAGGAGAGGAGGGCTCAGGAGAGGAGGGCTCAGGAAGGGAGGACTCAGGAGAGGAGGGCTCAGGAGAGGAGGGCTCGGGAAAGGAGGACTCAGGGGAGGAGGGCTTGGGAGAGGAGGGCTCAGGAGAGGGGGGCTCAGGAGAGGAGGGCTCAGGAGAGGAGTGGAGGTAGGAGGAGTTTCTCCCGGGGGCTTGGAGATAAAGCAGGGTAGAGCAGGGGGGGTTGAAGGCGAAGCGTTCCGCCTGGCTGAGACTACTGACTTCACACCTGGTGCCCGGCAGCATTGACCCTGGCAGCTGGGGGGGCGGAGGGAAGAGGGGGCTGAGGGGAACAGCTACTGGCAGAACAGAAACTCCCTCTGGCTGAACAGCCTGGCAGAGAGTTTTCCCCAAATGACACCCTATTCCCCATGGGGCATAGTAGTACACTATGTAGGGAAACAGGGTGTCATTTTAGATGCACCCAGAGGGGCAGCGACAGGCCTCACCACTGAGTAGTTTACCACTAACATTCACTGCTCTAATCAGGCTTACAGTCGCTAGGGTCTGGAGTTAGTTTTTTACCACATGTCCTGATCAGGAACAACTCCCTAGATGGCCTGATTGGTCATTTGTGGACCACTGTAAATAGCCAGTGTCAGCAGTTCTGGCTAGACACCTATTTCTCCCCTCTATTGTTAGACTCAAGGCTCTTATACATTGTCTATGTTGCCTCTTTTCTTTCTGTTACCCTTGCTAACAGGCAATAAGTTATTAGACTGTATGCGTTCAGAGAGAAGCTTTATCAGAGCCATATGGTTTCAGGTGAAGGCCGTGTTAATATGCAGTCAGCCATCATCCAAGCACCCAGAAGTCTCTCTGAGTGAGTGTGACTGGGTGGGCGGGTGAGTCTACATGCACTACAGTCACCTTCTCTCATAAGCAACAAGTAACAACCACACCATGACCAAAATAGTGCCGATATTGAGCATGTGTTGGTTAGGCTATGTGTGTGTGTGTGTGAGTGTAAGTGTGAGAGAGAGAGAGAGAGAGAGAGAGAGAGAGAGAGAGAGAGAGAGAGAGAGAGAGAGAGAGAGAGAGAGAGAGAGAGAGAGAGAGAGAGAGAGAGAGAGAGTTTTTATTCTTATTTTCGATAGTGCCTGAGCATTAGGGTTTACTTCAGTGTTT
Source organism: Oncorhynchus gorbuscha (assembly GCF_021184085.1). NCBI lineage: Eukaryota > Metazoa > Chordata > Actinopteri > Salmoniformes > Salmonidae > Oncorhynchus > Oncorhynchus gorbuscha. The sequence goes on along the minus strand of NC_060180.1, from coordinate 39,407,760 downwards.
AAACTTCAACATCAGGAGTTTGAGTCATCTCATAAATGTAAAAAAGATAAGTATGAGAATCTTTTAAAACTGTAGCTATATGGAAATACCTGTGGTACTCTGGTATTCCCTGTCAATGTTGTGCGCTGCTGGTACGAAGTCAGGTGCAGGAGAGAAGTGAGTTGTGATCAGGCGCACTTTTATTTGGCAAAAGCACAAAAGACAGGCGCAACTGCGTCAAAAACCCTCCAGCCACAGATAAAAGTCAATAAGTGCGAAAACATTCACAAATATACAAATGTATGAGAAATACATACAATGGGTCAAAATATGATACCGGGGAGAAAAACCAGTCTGGCGCATCACATCAAACACATAACAAAACAATTTCACACACAGACATGGAGGGGAACAGAGGAATAAATACATGCAGTCTGATTAGTAAACCAGGTGTGCAGGGAACAAGACAAAACAAATGGAACAATGAGAACATGAGTGGCGATGGCTAGAAACCCGGCCACCTCGAACGCCGAACGCCTGAGGAGGAGGACTGAACCAGCACTGTATTGTACTTTATGGTACATAGCAAATTGTCCCGTTTTACCAAATGTTGATTTTTCAGTGTAATATTTATAGTGTTGATTCAGGAGTTAAATTTAACACTCAGTAAAATAACCCTAGTGTTGTTAATAACCAGAGTTAATAACCAGAGTTAATAACCAGCGTTAATAACCAGCGTTGCTGTGTTGAGTAAAACGAAAGTCAAATGATTATAGATGACGTCCCATACATTGTAGAGGGTGCGCAGAGTAGCCACTTTTTGTCTTCTACCATAACCAATACCAAACCGATCGGGTGGTTGTTCGCCGAAACGAAGCTCCGGACGTCATCGCTGTTCTTCTAATAAAGTGACGGAGGCATCAGGCAAAGTGAACCGCTTAGCGACTTCGATCGTGTGCTTCGGAGCTCCGGTGTCAAACGTAACACCACTAGTCCCAGGTAAAACCAATTACATTCGGTTCTATGAAAACCCCGTCATAGAGGGTTTCTACGTAGCGCTTTCTTCCTAACAATGTTTGTTGATTCCTCTTTCTTTTTCTCCCTCCTTTTTTCAACCTTGCTTTCATTCTCTCTCTTTCTCGTGCACTCTCTCATCTGAACCCTCTCTGCCACACCACCAGGTCTCCCCCACGCAACAACTCCCGTAACAAGAATAACACTTTAGAATCTTACTCTGGAATGCCCAGACAGGCTCCAGTCACCTGTTCCCACAATGCAGCAGCTGAGCTCCCCAGAAGCAGTACCACCTAGGTGGGATTGAAACCGGTTCAATCCGGTTGTGGCCCCTTCTCTACTCTGAGCTGAGGGACCTGTCGAGGTAGAAATACGTTCAAGCCTTTTACAACCTCAGAGTGCAGCAGTATCATAGCTGATCCAATCCACATTGACTCATGAAAAAGAGAGGGAAGGAAAGCAAGATAGACAGGGCGGGAGGGAAGGAAAGAGGAATAGAAAGAGTGAGGGAGGTTTCTCCTCTAAATGAGCTCCACACCTCTCTCCTCTCTCTTTCTCTCTAGGTGTAGGCAGCCACCCTCACAGTCTATAGTTCCTGTAAAATCCTGCTGTGTCTGGGAGCAGAATGAGGCACATGCAGGGCAGAAAAGCTATTAAACCTCACTACCATACTGTGAAGGACTAGGCCATATACACCACACAACTGTTTCTTCCAGTGTTAACTTTACTCTCTGCCAGACATGACCTTTTTCTCTATCTCTCTTTCTATCGCCCCATCGATGGACTGCTCCCCAGAGTGCTGTCAGTCCCCAGGCTCTAGTTTCTTCTCCACAGTCCCTGAGCTCCCCTTTCATCTCCTCTCCTCAGTTTTACCACTGTCCCCTGTTTACATTCCCCAGGAGTTGACTCACCTCAGGGGACTCAGCAACCCCCCCCAAAAAATGTACAAACACAGACGGTATACACAGTCGTACATGCTGTACTATCCCTTTCAAACAGACACACTCTCTCTGCCTCTCATGCACATACACACAAACGCACACACACACAATCCTATTGCCCAAAACATAAAGGAAGCAGCACTAACCGTAAAACACTAGCAGACCCTAGTCACGTGACAAGCTCTACTACTCCCTGAGGAGAAGGCTGGTCCACATCCATGCTGGAAGCCCAGTCACACACACACACACACACACACACACACACACACACACACACACACACACACACACACACACACACACACACACACACACACACACACACACACACACACACACACACACACACACACACACACACACACACACACACACACACACACACACACACACACACACACACACACACATACACACACACAGCTTCTGCTTGCTGCTGTCCTGATGTGAACCTATCCTGTACACATGAACCGTTCTCTCTCTCTCCTTTCAGCCAACTACCACTGAAAGGTCCCACTCATCATTGCCTTCTCAGGCTAATTGAATGAAATATACCTCAAAGCAGATGAAATTGCTAATCCCTATATAATGCACTACATTTGTCAAGAACCCTATGGGCCCTGGTCAAAAGTAGTGCACTAAATAAGGAATAAGGCTCCATTTGGGATACACCTTATGATAGGTTTAGTCTAAAATATCTTCTCCAGCAAGCAGCAGACCTTGTGCATGTTTCAGGATGTCTCCCTGAAGCACTCTACTAAAAACCTAACTCGATTTAACTCAAAGGGCCAAAGGTAATATCGGGTGAATTCAATAACAGAGCCATGTTCCATTCAGTTACAGTCTCAGGAACTGGTCCTTTTAATTTCATCATTGAGCACATTCTCCATTCTAATCCCATGTCTTAAAAAAGGACGCATCTTTAGAATCAATTCTATATTATAACCTTGGGAGGAAGTGCATCACACAAAATCATGGCAATCTGTGATAGAGATTACAGCATTATGCTATAGGTTTAAAGTGTAAACTAGTCTGCTAAGTGGGTTTTTTATAACATATTATGAATGTCAGAAATGCACTTGTATTCAACAGCAAGAAAATAATGTAACGGAACACTCATTCTGCCTACACCTCTGTGCAGTTATAATCTTGGTCCACTTCTAAATACATAGGGTGCAGCCAGGCAGAGTGAAGTGTAAAGTAGGACCTAGGACTTTGGTCAAAAGTAGTGTCCTACATGGGGAATAGGGTTCCATTTGGAACACAACCTAGCTTTAAGTTAACAGTTGTAGTGCAGCCAGGCATTGTGTAGGCCTAGTAGTGTAAAACCAGGAGCTAGCAGACAGAGGCAGCCAAGCAGAAGAGCAGGCTACACTAAACACTCTTAAAGAGGTCGTAAAGGTCACCAGAGAGGCATCTGGGTGTCCATTGACTGGGAACAGCCGCAAAGCCGTGGAAAGAGAGAGGCCACTGTGGGTGAACTATATTGGGAATAGGGACAAAGTCACAGTCTCCTCTGATGCCTTGTGACCATAGAAATAGATTCATCATTACAGACCTACTAACTTGAATAGGAATGCCATTCTAGTGATTATATTTCTACTCATTAGAAATGGACAACTAGAGGGAGAAGAAGGCATGTTGGCACATACTGTTCTTACATCAATCTCATATCCAGGGTTGTTCCTGATTCCATAGTCAGAACCCTTTACATTCCATTTTGGCCTATTCTAAACTGTGCAGGTGCGGCCTCTGTAGAGCCTGAATATAGGCCTTACTGTGGCTATATATGCTGTGGCTGATTTAAGCATGAACTAAACTAGACCTATATAATTGTCACCACATTGTTCAGACACCTACAGTGAGGGAAAAAAGTATTTGATCCCCTGCTGATTTTGTACGTTTGCCCACTGACACAGAAATGATCAGTCTATAATTTTCAAACGTTTCTTGTAGTTGGCCACCAGGTTTGCACACATCTCAGGAAGGATTTTGTCCCACTCCTCTTTGCAGATCTTCTCCAAGTCATTAAAGTTTCGAGGCTGCCGTTTGGCAACTCAAACCTTAAGCTCCCTCCACAGATTTTCTATGGGATTAAGGTCTGGAGACTGGCTAGGCCACTCCAGGAGAACATCAATGTGCTTCTTCTTCAGCCACTCCTTTGTTGCCTTGGCCGTGTGTTTTGGGTCATTGTCATGCTGGAATACCCATCCACGACCCATTTTCAATGCCCTGGCTGAGGGAAGGTGGTTCTCACCCAAGATTTGACGGTACATGGCCCCGTCCATCGTCACTTTGATGCGGTGAAGTTGTCCTGTCCCCTTAGCAGAACCCCCCCCCCCTCAAAGCATAATATTTTCACCTCCATGTTTGACGGTGGGGATGGTGTTCTTGGGGTCATAGGCAGCATTCCTCCTCCTCCAAACACGGCGATTTGAGTTGATGCCAAAGAGCTCCATTTTGGTCTCATCTGACCACAACACTTTCACCTAGTTGTCCTCTGAATCATTCAGATGTTCATTGGCAAACTTCAGACGGGCATGTATATGTGCTTTCTTGAGCAGGGGGACCTTGCGGGCGCTGCAGGATTTCAGTCCTTCACGATGTAGTGTGTTACCAATTGTTTTCTTGGTGACTATGGTCCCAGCTGCCTTGAGATCATTGACAAGATCCTCCCGTGTAGTTCTGGGCTGATTCCTCACCGTTCTCATGATCATTGCAACTCCACGAAGTGAGATCTTGCATGGAGCCCCAGGCCGAGGGAGATTGACAGTTCTTTTGTGTGTCTTCCATTTGCGAATAATCACACCAACTGTTGTCACCTTCTCACCAAGCTGCTTGGCGATGGTCTTGTAGCCCATTCGAGCCTTGTGTAGGTCTACAATCTTGTCCCTGACATCCTTGGAGAGCTCTTTTGTCTTGGCCATGGTGGAGAGTTTGGAATCTGATTGATTGCTTCTGTGGACAGGTGTCTTTTATACAGATAACAAGCTGAGATTAGGAGCACTCCCTCCCTGTATAAAAGACACCTGGGAGCCAGAAGTCTTTCTGAGATGTGGGGGGGTCAAATACTTATTTCCCTCATTAAAATGCAAATCAATTCATAACATTTTTGACATGCGTTTTTCTGGCTGAACCCTACGTCACAGCCATTGACAAAGCATATGCCTGCTATCCATCGTAGTGCAGCAGGAGAGAGTGGTTTCGTCACTATTGCACATTCAGATTTATAGCCATTAATTTAAAATAATTCATAGATTTTAACCTCTTGAAGCTATGGGGGCGCTATTTCATTATTGGATAAAAACACGTGCCTGTTTTACGTTTTACGTTTTCAAAACTGCAAAGACATTATCTGTGAGTTCCCCAGAACTGATCTTACAGGCGAAACCGAGATGAAACTTCAAACAGGAAATGATCAGGATTTTTGACACTCTGTTCTACTAACGTCTCCTTATATGGCTGTGAATATGCTGTGAACAAGCTTATGCGCTCTGCCGTTCGTCCAAGATGTCTGCAGCATTGTGACGTATTTGTAGGCATATCATTGGAAGATTGGCCATAAGAGACTACATTTGCCAGGGGGCCGTCCGGTGTCCTTTGTCTAAGTCGGTGCGTAATTCCCAGTGGCAATCCTTGTACCATGCGATACAGAAGGAGACTCATACTTCCAGGAACGATACATCATTGAAGAGATATGTGAAAAACACCTTGAGGATTGGTTCTAAACAACGTTTGCCATGTTTCAGTTGATATTATGGAGTTGATTTGGAAAAAAGTTCGGCGTTTGGATAACTGAATTTTATTTTATTTTTGGTAGCCAAACGTGACGCACCAAACGGACCGATTTCTCCTGCACAAAAAATCTTTCAGGAAAAACGGAACATTTGCTATCTAACTGAGAGTCTCCTCATTGAAAACATCCGAAGTTCTTCAAAGGTAAATGATTTATTGAATGTTTTTGCTGGTTTTTGTGAAAATGTTGCCTGCTAAAGCTAACGCTAATTGCTAATGCTAAATGCTATTGCTAAATGCTAAATGCTAGTTTGCTATGGTAGAGAAGCATATTTTTGAAAATCTGAGATGACAGTGTTGTTAACAAAAGGCTAAGCTTGAGAGCTAGCATATTCATTTCATTTCATTTGCGATTTTCATGAATAGTTAACGTTGCGTTATGGTATTGAGCTTGAGGCTATGATTACGCTACCGGATCCGGCATGGCTCGACGCAAGAAGTTAAACAACAACCCTTCCTGTTTGTCATAGACGGAAAATATCAATATGACATGAAAAGAGAGTTCCTCGCGAGTTCAGGAAGCCAAGAACGAGCTCTGCGTGACCTTCACAGCAGTGGGGGCAGATGTTTTGATCAAGAGAGATATGCACATTTTCTCTAACACTAAATATACAAATATGTATTTTACAGTTAAATAAGGAAGGTTAAATATTATAGTTAGTGGTTGTATAATTTGATTATACTATATTTAGAAAGCATATAAGTCATGCCAAGCCTTATTCATACAGTTTTATTGAATAGGAAATATGTCATTTAAATATTTCTTATTTTCATCATATTTGTACTGTGTACTTGAGCTTGTCCTTAAAAGTGACTGCACCTCAGTAATTTATAAAAACAAATGATCAGAAAGGTGAGATTCTTCGATTTTTTTGTTGGAGTATGCAGCATGACTAGTTATTGTTTATGGTCCTCTCATGTAACAGCAGATCTCCTCTTCGTCTGAAGAGGAGCAAGGATCGGACCAAGATGCAGCGTGGTAAGTGTCCATAACTTTAATCAAAGAAAGCACTAAACACTGAATGCAAAAATAACAAAAGAAACGTGAAGAAACGAAACTGAAACAGTACCGTGTGGCGATAAACACTGACACGGAAACAAACACCCACCACTCAAAAGTGAAACCCAGGCTACCTAAGTATGATTCTCAATCAGAGACAACTAACGACACCTGCCTCGGATTGAGAACCATACTAGGCCAAAACAGAAACCAAACATAGAAAAACAAACAGACTGCCCACTCCAACTCATGCCCTGACCATACTATATAAAGACAAAACAAAGGAAATAAAGGTCAGAACGTGACAACTCATGATAAATAATTACTTTAGGGGGTTACGTAGATTACATTTTAGAAATTATTAAATAGATGTGAAATGGTTCGACTATGACTTTCCTACCCAAAACACATCAACATTATTTACAGATGTATTGTTTTAGCTTTTATTAATTCAGCCTGTTATGAGGAATTAAATGGGGTTCGTCAGGGGAAGTTACATAGGTCATTTTTTTAAACGTTAGACAGCACATTGTAGCCAATCTACTTTCGTGCGATCTCATTACCTTTTGCGAGATACGAGAGAGATCAGTGCAGGCAGAATCGACTGCCAATGACTGAGGTGATTGGTGCAACTTGTTTAGTGCACATGCCACACTGACACCGTTTTAGTGCATCAGTCAACCAATCACTGTGTCAGACTGAGGCAGCTCATTATTGGTCATTGTCTAAAAACAATCGTAATACACCAAAAGAGATTGTGAAACAATATAAATGTGTTAAAATCCTACCTTGATTCAAAATTACATGCTTGAATGACACTCAAGAAGAGATACGCTCATCAAAAGCCATCAACTAAACCTTGAGGACGGAAATGATGCCGTGCAGCAACACTATCATAAACACCTGACGTGAGAATTGAGAATTGTGCTACGATAGCAACAAAAACAGCCTGGAAGCTCCACTAGAATTTGCCATCAGCAGCCATGTGACTCTCCCTGTCCTCCCCTGCTGTGTGTGTCAGCTTTGGGCACATCTGGAGAACACAGCCCAGCCCCTGAACCAGCTCGTTAGCGTAAAGCAACATCCCACCCCAGACTCCCCCAGAAAGAGCCTACGCTTCTCTTTCCACATCCCACACACAGTACTGTACAGTACGCTTGTGCATGAAGTACAATCAAACAAACAGACAAACATGCAGGGCTGACACTTTTATAAAACAGCTGAGGTACTGGGGGTTTTGTGCCTCGAAATTCGCCCTCCTAAAAGGATCCTTGATTGCTCCAACAAAGTGACAGAAGAGAAGGTGAACTGGCCAATAATATTGTGATAACTTGAGCGATATCTCCACACTACATGACCAATAGTATGTGGACACCTGCTTGTCGAACATCTCTAACCAAAACTCATGGGCATTAATATGGAGCTGGTCCCGTTTTTGCTGCTTTAACAGCCTCCACTCTTCTGGGAAGGCTTTCCACTAGCTTTTTTTGGAACATTGCTGTGGGGACTTGCTTCCATTCAGCCACTGTCACGACTTCGGCCGAAGTCTGGTCCTCTCCTTGTTTGGGCGGCACTTGGCGGTCGGCGTTGCCGGTCTTCCAGCCATCGTTGATCCACTTTTCATTTTCCATTTGTTTTGTCTGGTTTTTCCTCACACCTGGTTTCAATTCCCTCATTTACTTGTTGTGTATTTAACCCTCTGTTCCCCCCATGTCTTTGTGTGGGATTGTTTATTGTAGTGCTTGTGCACGTTCCCTGGAGCGCACTTTGGGTTATTTTGTGCCCATTTACTCTTGTTGTTCTGGATGCCGTTGGTTTTGCTTAATAAATCTCTGGTTATTACCAAGTTCTGCTCTCCTGCGCACCTTTATTTAACCAGGTAGGCTAGTTGAGAACAAGTTCTCATTTGCAACTGCGACCTGGCCAAGATAAAGCATAGCAGTGTGAACAGACAACACAGAGTTACACATGGAGTAAACAATTAACAAGTGAATAACACAGTAGAAAAAAAGGAAGTCTATATACATTGTGTGCAAAAGGCATGAGGAGGTAGGCGAATAATTACAATTTTGCAGATTAACACTGGAGTGATAAGTGATCAGATGGTCATGTTCAGGTAGAGATATTGGTGTGCAAAAGAGCAGAAAAGTAAATAAATAAAAACAGTATGGGGATGAGGTAGGTAAAAATGGGTGGGCTATTTACCGATAGACTATGTATAGCTGCAGCGATCGGTTAGCTGCTCAGATATCAGATGTTTGAAGTTGGTGAGGGAGATAAAAGTCTCCAACTTCAGCGATTTTTGCAATTCGTTCCAGTCACAGGCAGCAGAGAACTGGAACGAAAGGCGGCCAAATGAGGTGTTTGTTATAGGGATGATCAGTGAGATACACCTGCTGGAGCGCGTGCAACGGGTGGGTGTTGCCATCGTGACCAGTGAACTGAGATAAGGCGGAGCTTTACCTAGCATGGACTTGTAGATGACCTGGAGCCAGTGGGTCTGGCGACGAATATGTAGCGAGGGCCAGCCGACTAGAGCATACAGGTCGCAGTGGTGGGTGGTATAAGGTGCTTTAGTGACAAAACGGATGGCACTGTGATAAACTGCATCCAGTTTGCTGAGTAGAGTGTTGGAAGCAATTTTGTAGATGACATCGCCGAAGTCGAGGATCGGTAGGATAGTCAGTTTTACTAGAGTAAGTTTGGCGGCGTGAGTGAAGGAGGCTTTGTTGCGGAATAGAAAGCCGACTCTAGATTTGATTTTCGATTGGAGATGTTTGATATGAGTCTGGAAGGAGAGTTTACAGTCTAGCCAGACACCTAGGTACTTATAGATGTCCACATATTCAAGGTCGGAACCATCCAGGGTGGTGATGCTAGTCAGGCGTGCGGGTGCAGGCAGCGAACGGTTGAAAAGCATGCATTTGGTTTTACTAGCGTTTAAGAGCAGTTGGAGGCCATGGAAGGAGTGTTGTATGGCATTGAAGCTTGTTTGGAGGTTAGATAGCACAGTGTCCAAGGACAGGCCGGAAGTATATAGAATGGTGTTGTCTGCGTAGAGGTGGATCAGGGAATCGCCCGCAGCAAGAGCAACATCATTGATATATACAGAGAAAAGAGTCGGCCCGAGAATTGAACCCTGTGGCACCCCCATAGAGACTGCCAGAGGACCGGACAGCATGCCCTCCGATTTGACACACTGAACTCTGTCTGCAAAGTAGTTGGTGAACCAGGCAAGGCAGTCATCAGAAAAACCGAGGCTACTGAGTCTGCCAATAAGAATATGGTGATTGACAGAGTCGAAAGCCTTGGCAAGGTCGATGAAGACGGCTGCACAGTACTGTCTTTTATTGATGGCGGTTATGATATCGTTTAGTACCTTGAGCGTGGCTGAGGTGCACCCGTGACCGGCTCGGAAACCAGATTGCACAGCGGAGAAGGTACGGTGGGATTCGAGATGGTCAGTGTATGTATTTCAGAAGCAATGCTGAATAACAGATTTCAAGTGAAATACAAGTACTGCTTAGAATTTCCAATGTAGTTAACAGTGCAAAAGATGACTGCATTACCTAGAACTTCCTTACCAATAAATCCACACTAGGTTGCCTCCCAAAAGGTGCCCTATTCACATTGTAGTGCACTACACTTAACCAGGGCACATAAGGCTCTGGTAAAAGTAGGACACTATATAGGGAATATGGTGCCATTTGGGACACACACGAAATGTGCTTTTGCAGAGGCTCTGGGTCTCTAACATGGACTTTCCGTTTGCAGTACCAACACATTATATTATTTCCATTTAGCTCAATCCAATCTTTGTCATCCACCTCAGTCTGCCGAACTGAAGAATAGCAACAACCATGTAATCATATAGAAAGCCCCTATATGATTATAAAACATATTCTCTCTGTTGGTGTGTGTGTGTGTGTGTGTGTGTGTGTGTGTGTGTGTGTGTGTGTGTGTGTGTGTGTGTGTGTGTGTGTGTGTGTGTGTGTGTGTGTGTGTGTGTGTGTGTGTGTGTGTGTGTGTGTGTGTGTGTGTGTGTGTGTGTGTGTGTGTGTGTGTGTGTGCCGATGCACTGCTTGTAGGCGTAGGCCTATATCAATGAAGATAACTATTACAAAGTCTCTAATACGGAAATTCATTGCCGAAGATGTAATATCTATTTTCTAGCAACTAAACCCTACCCTGTATGACAGGAAGTCACTCCACTAGCTTCTATGGGTCTGATAGTACATCATACAGGCACGCAGCAGGTAGGCCTAAGCACGGTATGCTGATGTTGATTTGATAATAATGTACTATTGCTTAGCTCTGAACTCTTCATTTTCTCTACTGATTCTCAACATCCACTTCACACACACACACACACACACACACACACACACACACACACACACACACACACACACACACACACACACACACACACACACACACACACACACACACACACACACACACACACACACACACACACACACACACACACACACACAGACACACACAGACACACACAGACACACACACTTTGCATGAGAAGAGCTTTCCATGGTGTGATGGAGAAGAGCAACCACATCATGACAAATCTGCCAGGGGTGGGATGTGGTGATGGTGGAACAGTCATATAAACAAGCCTGTAGGCACAAGGTGCATAGGACATGCCATGACTCTTTCTGTGTAGTGTTTGTGTGATTAGATTTTTCTATCCTTGTGGGGACCAGAAGTCCTCACAAATCAAATCAAATTTTACTGATCACATACACATGGTTAGCAGATGTTAATGCGAGTGTAGCGAAATGCTTGTGCTTCTAGTTCCGACCGTGCAGTAATACAAGTAATCTAACAATTTCACAACAACTATCTTATACACACGTGTAAAGGAAGGAATAAGAATATGTACATGTAAATATATGGATGAGCGATGGCCCGAACGGCATAGGCAAGATGCAGTAGATGGTATAGAGTACAGTATATACATATGAGATGAGTAATGTAGGGTATGTAAAAATGAGTATATTAAAACAAGTGTAGTACAACAAGTGGCCGGCCCTCACAAGGAAAAAGGCTATTTTAGGTTTAGGGGGGTTAGGTTTAGGATGAGGGTAACAATTAGGGTAAGGGTTCAAATTAAAGTCAGATGTTAGGTTTAGCGTTAGGAATTAGGGTTAGGTTTTGTTTCGGGGTTGTGCTCGAGACCAACTAAAGCGAGACCGATTCAAGACCAAGACCGACCAAAATCAAGTCAGAGTCAAGACTGATACCGTCCAAGACAGAGACCAATAAAATGTGAGTCCAATTCAAGAATATAATTGTAATTGTGTCGAATAAGAATTCAAAATGTCCAGTATTTCTGTGTTCATATTTCAGAAGAACCTATGGATTCCGGTTGGAGCGAGTGGTCGCATCTGCACGTCGCTCCAACGGGTAGTATAACTTTTTCATTATATTTCATTATATTCATTATATCACAACGGTTTGATTTGTCTTATCTTAGCAATTTCTTCTCAGCTAGCTACATAGCCGTCTTTGTATCAAAGATAATTGCGTAATTATCGTATTTCGCCGTCCTAACGTAGTCTTCACTAGCCAGCTAGCTAACGTCCACTGATTAGCTGCACTGAGAAACTTTTACACTCAACTGAACGACTTGATTAGTTTAGTGTTAGCTACCTACATAGCTGTCTTTGCTGTCTTCGTATCATCGTATCATCGTATCCAAGATAATTGTGTTGTTTAGGTTTAGAGTGTGTAGTCTTAGAGTGATTATCTTAATTTACCGAGGTTAGCTAGCCAGCTATTTGTCGTCCTTAACGTAGGTGACTCTGCTAGCTAGCCAACAGCTAGCCAACGCTAGCCAACGTCTTCTGTATAGAACTCAACTACCCGGTCGCATTCACAGGTTGTATCACATTTTCACTTCATTTCATTACAGTACAACGGTTTGATTTGTTTGATCGTAGCTAGCTACTTAGCTAGCTACATAGCCGTCTTTGTATCAAAGATAATTGTGTAGTCTAGAGCGATTTTCTAGGTTCGCTAGCCATCTATTGTCGTTCTTTTAACGCAACGTAACGTAAACAACACTGCTAGCTAGCCTGCTAGCCCCGAATAGCAACACTGCAGAAACTATTACACTCAACGGAATGACTTGATTAGTGTAGTGTCAACAACGCACCCACTGCCAGCTGGCCTACTTCAGCAGTACTGTATCATTTTAATCATTTTAGTCAATAAGATTCTTGCTACGTAGCTTAACTTTCTGAACATTCGAGACGTGTAGTCCACTTGTCATTCCAATCTCCTTTGCATTAGCGTAGCCTCTTCTGTAGCCTGTCAACTATGTGTCTGTTTATCCCTGTTCTCTCCTCTCTGCACAGACCATACAAACGCTCCTCACCGCGTGGCCGCGGCCACCCTACTCTGGTGGTCCCAGCGCGCACGACCCACGTGGAGTTCCAGGTCTCCGGTAGCCTCTGGAACTGCCAATCTGCGGTCAACAAGGCAGAGTTCATCTCAGCCTATGCCTCCCTCCAGTCCCTCGACTTCTTGGCACTGACGGAAACATGGATCACCACAGACAACACTGCTACTCCTACTGCTCTCTCTTCGTCCGCCCACGTGTTCTCGCACACCCCGAGAGCATCTGGTCAGCGGGGTGGTGGCACCGGGATCCTCATCTCTCCCAAGTGGTCATTCTCTCTTTCTCCCCTTACCCATCTGTCTATCGCCTCCTTTGAATTCCATGCTGTCACAGTTACTAGCCCTTTCAAGCTTAACATCCTTATCATTTATCGCCCTCCAGGTTCCCTCGGAGAGTTCATCAATGAGCTTGATGCCTTGATAAGCTCCTTTCCTGAGGACGGCTCACCTCTCACAGTTCTGGGCGACTTTAACCTCCCCACGTCTACCTTTGACTCTTTCCTCTCTGCCTCCTTCTTTCCACTCCTCTCCTCTTTTGACCTCACCCTCTCACCTTCCCCCTACTCACAAGGCAGGCAATACGCTCGACCTCATCTTTACTAGATGCTGTTCTTCCACTAACCTCACTGCAACTCCCCTCCAAGTCTCCGACCACTGCCTTGTATCCTTTTCCCTCTCGCTCTCATCCAACACCTCCCACACTGCCCCTACTCGGATGGTATCGCGCCGTCCCAACCTTCGCTCTCTCTCCCCCGCTACTCTCTCCTCTTCCATCCTATCATCTCTTCCCTCCGCTCAAACCTTCTCCCACCTATCTCCTGATTCTGCCTCCTCAACCCTCCTCTCCTCCCTCTCTGCATCCCTTGACTCTCTATGTCCCCTATCCTCCAGGCCGGCTCGGTCCTCCCCTCCCGCTCCGTGGCTCGATGACTCATTGCGAGCTCACAGAACAGGGCTCCGGGCAGCCGAGCGGAAATGGAGGAAAACTCGCCTCCCTGCGGACCTGGCATCCTTTCACTCCCTCCTCTCTACATTTTCCTCCTCTGTCTCTGCTGCTAAAGCCACTTTCTACCACGCTAAATTCCAAGCATCTGCCTCTAACCCTAGGAAGCTCTTTGCCACCTTCTCCTCCCTCCTGAATCCTCCGCCCCCTCCCCCCTCCTCCCTCTCTGCAGATGACTTCGTCAACCATTTTGAAAAGAAGGTCGACGACATCCGATCCTCGTTTGCTAAGTCAAACGACACCGCTGGTTCTGCTCACACTGCCCTACCCTGTGCTCTGACCTCTTTCTCCCCTCTCTCTCCAGATGAAATCTCGCGTCTTGTGACGGCCGGCCGCCCAACAACCTGCCCGCTTGACCCTATCCCCTCCTCTCTTCTCCAGACCATTTCCGGAGACCTTCTCCCTTACCTCACCTCGCTCATCAACTCATCCCTGACCGTTGGCTACGTCCCTTCCGTCTTCAAGAGAGCGAGAGTTGCACCCCTTCTGAAAAAACCTACACTCGATCCCTCCGATGTCAACAATTACAGACCAGTATCCCTTCTTTCTTTTCTCTCCAAAACTCTTGAACGTGCCGTCCTTGGCCAGCTCTCCCGCTATCTCTCTCTGAATGACCTTCTTGATCCAAATCAGTCAGGTTTCAAGACTAGTCATTCAACTGAGACTGCTCTCCTCTGTATCACGGAGGCGCTCCGCACTGCTAAAGCTAACTCTCTCTCCTCTGCTCTCATCCTTCTAGATCTATCGGCTGCCTTCGATACTGTGAACCATCAGATCCTCCTCTCCACCCTCTCCGAGTTGGGCATCTCCGGCGCGGCCCACGCTTGGTTGCGTCCTACCTGACAGGTCGCTCCTACCAGGTGGCGTGGCGAGAATCTGTCTCCTCACCACGCGCTCTCACCACTGGTGTCCCCAGGGCTCTGTTCTTGGCCCTCTCCTATTCTCGCTATACACCAAGTCACTTGGCTCTGTCATAACCTCACATGGTCTCTCTTATCATTGCTATGCAGACGACACACAATTAATCTTCTCCTTTCCCCCTTCTGATGACCAGGTGGCGAATCGCATCTCTGCATGTCTGGCAGACATATCAGTGTGGATGACGGATCACCACCTCAAGCTGAACCTCGGCAAGACGGAGCTGCTCTTCCTCCCGGGGAAGGACTGCCCGTTCCATGATCTCGCCATCACGGTCGACAACTCCATTGTGTCCTCCTCCCAGAGCGCCAAGAACCTTGGCGTGATCCTGGACAACACCCTGTCGTTCTCAACTAACATCAAGGCGGTGGCCCGTTCCTGTAGGTTCATGCTCTACAACATCCGCAGAGTACGACCCTGCCTCACACAGGAAGCGGCGCAGGTCCTAATCCAGGCACTTGTCATCTCCCGTCTGGATTACTGCAACTCGCTGTTGGCTGGGCTCCCTGCCTGTGCCATTAAACCCTTCAACTCATCCAGAACGCCGCAGCCCGTCTGGTGTTCAACCTTCCCAAGTTCTCTCACGTCACCCCGCTCCTCCGTTCTCTCCACTGGCTTCCAGTTGAAGCTCGCATCCGCTACAAGACCATGGTGCTTGCCTACGGAGCTGTGAGGGGAACGGCACCTCAGTACCTCCAGGCTCTGATCAGGCCCTACACCCAAACAAGGGCACTGCGTTCATCCACCTCTGGCCTGCTCGCCTCCCTACCACTGAGGAAGTACAGCTCCCGCTCAGCCCAGTCAAAACTGTTCGCTGCCCTGGCCCCCCAATGGTGGAACAAACTCCCTCACGACGCCAGGACAGCGGAGTCAATCACCACCTTCCGGAGACACCTGAAACCCCACCTCTTTAAGGAATACCTAGGATAGGTTAAGTAATCCCTCTCACCCCACCCCCCTAAGTTTTAGATGCACTATTGTTAAGTGACTGTCCCACTGGATGTCATAAGGTGAATGCACCAATTTGTAAGTCGCTCTGGATAAGAGCGTCTGCTAAATGACTTAAATGTAAATGTAAATGTCTTTAGACCGGGGATGGGCAACGAGGAACCGAGATCTCAACTTACTGTTGAGAGTTAGAATAGTAGAATACACAAGGTGCAATTTCAAAATTTAGATGTGCATCAGCAGTTTTTCCATTGTTACAGTATGCCAGAGAGCCGTTTTATTTCTCTATTTGGTTAGGTCAGGGTGTATTTGGGTGGGCATTCTATGTTTTCTATTTCTTTGTTTTTGGCCGAGTGTGGTTCCCAATCAGAGGCTCCATATCGTTGTCTCTGATTGGGAATCATACTTAGGCAGCCTTTTTCCCACCTGTGTTTGTGGGTAATTATTTATTTTCTGTGTGTGTTTGTGTACGCCACGGTTGCGTCACGGTCGGTTTCTGTTTACCTGTTATTTGTGAAGGTTTCACTTTATTATTAAAGATGTGGAACTACATACACGCTTCGCCTTGGCTGCGCCTTGGCTCATTTATGACAGGGAGTTTGAAGACAGTGATCGTGACACAATTAGCCTATGCCAGTTCAAATGTTTTAGTTAGTCCACCGGCCAGCTAATCAAACCTGCAAACATTTGTCTCCACCCTATGGCCTCAAGTTCAACTGTCAGAGTCAGTTGGCGCGCCGGTGTGCAATGCCTTCAAATCAAAGGCCTGCAATAGGCTAATAGCCTCACCCCATTAAACCTTCACAAATGTTTTCAAACTTCACTAGGATAATATCAAAAGTAGGCCGAAGTCAAGTCATTGTTTATTGGAAAAATCCAAGCAAGATACTGTATTATATTGCGGCAAACACAACATTACATTTAGAACGTAATTTGCCTAAAGAAAATGTTTCAACAGAATTAAATAAAACACTTCCGAACACAAAAGTGTTTTACAGGCTATATAGCAGCAATTACCAAGTAAGGCCAGTGCCTACCGTATCCAACAAATGACAGCAATAAGCTAATGATATTTATTTTACAACAGGCCTACTTATAACTTATCTTACACTAAATAATGTCCAGAGCACACAAATAAAAATATTTGTTGGTTTCTACTTGTCAGTATTACTTAATAAAACTGCTGTTACTCTAAGGTTTTTATCCAAAGAGAAACAAAAATGTTCTATTATATTCCATGAAATTCTTAAGATATAACGTTCAAAGGTTTGGCGTCACTTATAAATGTCTTGTTTTGGAAAGAAAAGCAAATGTTTTGTCCAATAACTTCTCTAGGGTAGGGGGCAGCATTTGGAATTTTGGATGAAAAGCGTGCCCAAATTAAACTGCCTTCTACTCAGGCCCAGAAGATAGGATATGCATATAATTAGTAGATTTGGACAGAAAACACTCTAAAGTTTCCAAAGCTGGTAAAATAATGTCTGTGAGTATAACAGAACTGATTTGGCAGGCGAAAACCTGAGAAAAATCCATTCAGGAAGTAGGATTTTTTTGTTTGTTTATAGTTTTCTTTTCAATTCCATTACAGTATCCATTGACTTAGGATTCAAATTGCAGTTCCTATGCCTTCCACTAGATGTCAACAGTATTTAGAAATTGTTTCAGGCTTGTATTCTGAAAAATGAGGGAGTAAGACCAGTCTGAATGAGTGGACCCTGCCGTGTCACAGAGCTTTTTCATGCTCTCGACCGAGAGAGTGCCTTTCTTGTTTACCTTTTATATTGACAACATTATTGTCCGTTTGAATATTATTGATTATTTAGGCTAAAAACAACCTGAGGATTGAATATAAACATAGTTTGACATGTTTCTATGAACTTTACAGATACAATTTGGATTTTTTTTGTCTGCCTGTTTTGACTGCGTTTGAGCCTGTGGATTACTGAAGAAAACGCGCAAACAAAATGGAGGTTTTCAGATATAAAGAGAGACTTTATCGAACAAAATGAACATTTATTGAAAAAATGAATGTCTTCTGAGTGCAACCATATGAAGATCAAAGGTAAGTGATTAATTTGATCTCTATTTCTGACTTGTGTAACTCTTCTACTTGGCTGGTTACTGTTTGTAATTATTTGTCTGCTGGGCTATGTTCTCAAATAAAGGTATGCTTTCACCGTAAAGCATTTTAAAAAATTTGACAATGTGGCTGGATTCACAAGAAGTTCATCTTTAAACCAATGTAAAATAGTTGTATCTTTTCTGAATTTTTATAATGAGTATTTCTGTATTTGAATTTGGCGCTCTGCAATCTCATTGGATGGCCAGCTGGGACGCTTCCCACATACCCTAGAGAGGTTAAAAATAACATCAAATTGATCGGATACACAGTGTAGACAGTGTTAATGTTGTAAATTACTATTGTATCTGGAAACGGAAGATGTTTTATGGAATATCTACGTAGGCGTACAGAGGACCATTTTCAGCAACCAACACTCCTGTGTTCCAATGGCATGTTGTGTTAGCTAATCCAAGTGTATCATTTTAAAATGCTAATTAAAAAACCTTTTTGCAATTATGTTGGCACAGCTGAAAACTGTTGTTTAGACTAGTTGAGTATCTGGAGCATCAGCATTTGTGGGTTTGATTACAGGCTCAAAATGGCCAGAAACAAATAACTTTTTACTGAAACTCATGAGTCTATTTTTGTTCTGAGAAATGAATGCTTTTCCATGCGAGAAATTGCCAAGAAACTGAAGATCTCGTACAGAGCTGTGTACTACTCCCTTCATGGAACAGCGCAAACTGGCTTTAACCAGACTAGAAAGAGGAGTGGGAGGCCCCGGTGCACAACTGAGCAAGAGGACAAGTACATTAGAGTGTCTAGTTTGAGAAACAGACGCCTCACAAGTCCTCAACTGGCAGTTTCATTAAATAGTACCCGCGAAAACACCAGTCTCAACGTCAACAGTGAAGAGGCTACTCCGGGATGCTGGCCTTCTAGGCATATTCTTCAGGCAATGGGCACAGCCATCTTTGACTTTCTTTATTTGCGTTATATAGTGAATGCCATTCTGGGATTAGGGAGTTTTTGCTTGTCGAACATAATCATAAAGAATTTAGCTGCGGTTAGTTTAGCTGACACGCATCTCTTTTCTAAACAATATTACATCTCTCCCTGGTTCAAGTCTAGCTGTTAGGTCACTAACTTGTGTTTTAAACATTTTCTTTATGGATTGAGTTTGTCTTTGGATGTGTTCCGCATGATATTTGGATGATGAAGTTCGCATTTATCTTTTACAATAAAAGGTGAAATTGAGAAATAAAGTTGTGAAGACCTTTATTTCCCATCAGTACAAAACATCGTTTAGATGCTTTTCAGACAACAATGCTGCTTAGCCACATTTGTTGCATCATACGTTCTGTTGCTACTATTCCAATCACATATTTGCGATGATACGCTGCAGGGACCACTCAACAATGATCACAAATATGTGATGGTACATGTCAAAGGGTTAAGCCGATTAAGCCAATGCCTATGCGCCAGAAGTTTCTCCCAGTCTTTCTCTTTTGGCTAATGAAGGCCAAGTTTGACATGTTGGTCCGCCAGACTCTTTGCGTACTTGGGCGGAACTGTCTGCGAACGAGATTAGGTCTAGGTTAGCGTGGGCAAGGCTAGCTACAGTTTGAATGGCTGTAAATGAGCCCAGCATCAAGCTGTGGGATGGGACCTCTAGGACACTAGAAGCTGGCAGCTAGTCAGTTGAGTTGATATTTGAGTGGCACAGACCCCAATGGCGCTCTATTCCCTATATAGCGCACTATTTTTGACCCTGGGCCTTGGTCAAAAGTAATACACTCTAAAGTAGTGCTTTATAATGGTAATAGTGTGTCATTAGGCACAGACCAAGAGTGGAGAAAGCTTTGCTAGTGCCGTTATATTAGAAGCTTGACTGAACCACTGGGGTGAGGACTGGGCTGGGAAGGAGTTGTGTCCAGGATAGCCAGGATAGCCTAGTGATCTGTAACGTCTGCTTCCAACTCACACTCTCAAACACGTAGATCCCCTCAACGCAGCTCGCTCTCATGATCCCAATCACCTGAATTCTGATCACCTGTTCACATACCTGATAGGTCATTTACACACACCATTTAGTTCAGTTCTTTGTACCGCATCATTGTTAGGTATTGTTTGTTTTGTTACACGTTCTATTCGGAGCTCTGTTTATTTCCGTATTAGTACTCCTGTGTAGCGTTGTTTTGGCCATCAACAGCCATGTAGCTGATCTCCCGGACTTTGTTATTAGCCTTTTCCCTGCCTGTACTGTTACCTTTTTGGAGTCCATGTGTATTACCTTCTGCCTGCCCCTGGACCCAGCTACCTGCATCTTCCTGTTGTCCTTTACTAATAAACACCTGCTGTGCCCTGTGCTTGAAACCAGCACTCTGTCTCCCATCGTATTCATTACACGATCACAATCATTCTTCAGTCAGTTTGACCTCACAGGGCACTGCACACGGTGCGGGTTAAAAGTGATTCCCCTTACAACATAATTAAATGATGTGTGAATTTGGTAATTAAATTGACTCTGACTAGAGTACCTAAATATAATGTTCATTTGTTGGGACGATGAAACGTAAATGATTGTGTTTGAAGCCTTTGTACGGTACTACATGGGAGAAAAATAAAAAGAGGGTATTACTGTATGTATGTATACAGGAACAATAATCCTCAGCCTAGCTGTACACGTACTGTTATCCCCAAGGGGCATGCAGTCTGTCACAGTGTTTTCACTGCACGTTTAACCTGACTTCATCCCAAATGGCACCCTACATAGTGCACTACTTTTCACCTGAGCCCAGTGCACTATATAGGGAATAGGGTACCATTTGGGATTCACACTCTAGTTACACGATGCAGTGCAGAGTGGGGGAGAAGGAAGGAAACGCAAGGACAGGCAGGACCCTCCGAATGCAGTTTAGCAAATGTCAGGCGCATTCAGAGAGCCGTCATCTAAAATGTCACCCAGATGAGGAGGCAGGAGAGAGCTGAAGCTGAGGGGGGAGATACGGAGGTGCGTGCATGCAGCGAAGAATGCCACACACATACATAAATAAAATTAAATGACAAAAACCATGCAGATAGCTGCATTGAAAGTATGATAACCAGTCTCACATTTACAGTACACACACACTGTGAACTAACATTCACAATGGCAAACTGACTCACAATGACAAACAAACTAAACAAAACACAACACAAACAATGTGGTAACCAATTTGGGACAGAAATAAGATACGTGACAGTTTTTGTTTGTTTCTGAGAAGCATGTTAACCAGATATTTCAGGTACCTTTGAAAACGTCTGACGGTCATTGCACACGCAAATGAAACTGAAGTGTTATGTCTTCAGAAGAGAATGTCAGTGTCTTTCAGCCTATTAGCAAATTCTAAACATTGTCTGCGAACCTATGGGCCATGGTCAAGTAGTGCACTACATAAGGAATAGGGTGCCACTTGAGGCGTAACAGTTTTCATGCCTGGAAAACGGTTGCTGACACTAAGACACTATGACACTAATATTCCATGCCTCCTACTGCCTCCCTCTCCTCTTCACCTGTCTTCCCCACCTCCTCTCTGCCTCCCCTCGCCCCATCTATTCCAGCAGAGCAGACAGATGCCTCTGGGCTCCAGTCCCGTTAAACCTCTCATAAAGAACACTTGACAGAGTTTGGTCAGGAGGATTTTAGAACTGTTTCCTCCATGGCGCGAGCGTGCAGTAAGGCCTTCAGGACAATTATGTTAACATGTTTCAAGGGGAAAAAGTGATACACTTTTCAAATGCCATTTAGCAGAATAACCTGGACACGAGGTTCCTTCCTCCCTTGGTTTGTATATAGTAGGACCTAGCCAAGCTGAATACCTAACCAAAAGATGACATTGGGATCTAGCATGCTATATAAAGCTCAGCTATAGAGCTCTGGTCAAAAGTAGTGCACTTGCCTACATGGGGAATAGGGTGCCATTTGGAAAACAGACGTTACAGTTAAGGCATTACATGTAGACTATACCAGGACCTCCTGCTAAGAGTTTAGAAATAGTAACATGAGAGGAATAAAATTTTAAAAAACATGGAGCTATATTCAGGGAGAACCAGTACCAGATCAATGTGCAGAGGTACGAGGTACAGTATGTGAGGTAGATATGTACATGAAGGCAGGGTAAAGTGACTAGGCATCAGGATAGATAATAATAAGGTATGTGAGGTAGATATGTACATGAAGGCAGGGTAAAGTACCTAGGCATCAGGATAGATAATAATAAGGTATGTGAGGTAGATATGTACATGAAGGCAGGGTAAAGTGACTAGGCATCAGGATAGATAATAATAAGGTATGTGAGGTAGATATGTACATGAAGGCAGGGTAAAGTACCTAATAAAATCAAATCAAATCAAATCAAATTTTATTTGTCACATACACATGGTTAGCAGATGTTAATGCGAGTGTAGCGAAATGCTTGTGCTTCTAGTTCCGACAATGCAGTGATAACCAACAAGTAATCTAACTAACAATTCCAAAACTACTGTCTTATACACAGTGTAAGGGGATAAGGAACATGTACATAAGGATATATGAATGAGTGATGGTACAGAGCAGCATACAGTAGATGGTATCGAGTACAGTATATACATATGAGATGAGTGTGTAGACAAAGTAAACAAAGTGGCATAGTTAAAGTGGCTAGTGATACATGTGTTACATAAGGATGCAGTCGATGATGTAGAGTACAGTATATACATATGCATATGAGATGAATAATGTAGGGTAAGTAACATTATTACATTACATTTACATTTAAGTCATTTAGCATAAGGTAGCATTGTTTAAAGTGGCTAGTGATATATTTACATCATTTCCCATCAATTCCCATTATTAAAATGGCTGGAGTTGGGTCAGTGTCAATGACAGTGTGTTGGCAGCAGCCACTCAGTGTTAGTGGTGGCTGTTTAACAGTCTGATGGCCTTGAGATAGAAGCTGTTTTTCAGTCTCTCGGTCCCAGCTTTGATGCACCTGTACTGACCTCGCCTTCTGGATGATAGCGGGGTGAACAGGCAGTGGTTCGGGTGGTTGATGTCCTTGATGATCTTTATGGCCTTCCTGTAACAACGGGTGGTGTAGGTGTCCTGGAGGGCAGGTAGTTTGCCCCCGGTGATGCGTTGTGCAGTCCTCACTACCCTCTGGAGAGCCTTACGGTTGAGGGCGGAGCAGTTGCCATACCAGGCGGTGATACAGCCCGCCAGGATGCTCTCGATTGTGCATCTGTAGAAGTTTGTGAGTGCTTTTGGTGACAAGCCGAATTTCTTCAGCCTCCTGAGGTTGAATAGGCGCTGCTGCGCCTTCTTCACGACGCTGTCAGTGTGAGTGGACCAATTCAGTTTGTCTGTGATGTGTATGCCGAGGAACTTAAAACTAGCTACCCTCTCCACTACTGTTCCATCGATGTGGATAGGGGGTGTTCCCTCTGCTGTTTCCTGAAGTCCACAATCATCTCCTTAGTTTTGTTGACGTTGAGTGTGAGGTTATTTTCCTGACACCACACTCCGAGGGCCCTCACCTCCTCCCTGTAGGCCGTCTCGTCGTTGTTGGTAATCAAGCCTACCACTGTTGTGTCGTCCGCAAACTTGATGATTGAGTTGGAGGCGTGCGTGGCCACGCAGTCGTGGGTGAACAGGGAGTACAGGAGAGGGCTCAGAACGCACCCTTGTGGGGCCCCGTGTTGAGGATCAGCGGGGAGGAGATGTTGTTGCCTACCCTCACCACCTGGGGGCGGCCCGTCAGGAAGTCCAGTACCCAGTTGCACAGGGCGGGGTCGAGACCCAGGGTCTCGAGCTTGATGACGAGCTTGGAGGGTACTATGGTGTTGAATGCCGAGCTGTAGTCGATGAACAGCATTCTCACATAGGTATTCCTCTTGTCCAGGTGGGTTAGGGCAGTGTGCAGTGTGGTTGAGATTGCATCGTCTGTGGACCTATTTGGGCGGTAAGCAAATTGGAGTGGGTCTAGGGTGTCAGGTAGGGTGGAGGTGATATGGTCCTTGACTAGTCTCTCAAAGCACTTCATGATGACGGAAGTGAGTGCTACGGGGCGGTAGTCGTTTAGCTCAGTTACCTTAGCTTTCTTGGGAACAGGAACAATGGTGGCCCTCTTGAAGCATGTGGGAACAGCAGACTGGTATAGGGATTGATTGAATATGTCCGTAAACACACCGGCCAGCTGGTCTGCGCATGCTCTGAGGGCGCGGCTGGGGATGCCGTCTGGGCCTGCAGCCTCGCGAGGGTTAACACGTTTAAATGTCTTACTCACCTCGGCTGCAGTGAAGGAGAGACCGCATGTTTCCGTTGCAGGCCGTGTCAGTGGCACTGTATTGTCCTCAAAGCGGGCAAAAAAGTTATTTAGTCTGCCTGGGAGCAAGACATCCTGGTCCGTGATTGGGCTGGATTTCATCTTGTAGTCCGTGATTGACTGTAGACCCTGCCACATGCCTCTTGTGTCTGAGCCATTGAATTGAGATTCCACTTTGTCTCTGTACTGACGCTTAGCTTGTTTGATAGCCTTACGGAGGGAATAGCTGCACTGTTTGTATTCAGTCATGTTGCCAGACACCTTGCCATGATTAAAAGCAGTGGTTCGCGCTTTCAGTTTCACGCGAATGCTGCCATCAATCCACGGTTTCTGGTTAGGGAATGTTTTTATCGTTGCTATGGGAACGACATCTTCGACGCACGTTCTAATGAACTCGCACACCGAATCAGCGTATTCGTCAATATTCCCATCTGACGCAATACGAAACATATCCCAGTCCACGTGATGGAAGCAGTCTTGGAGTGTGGAGTCAGCTTGGTCTGACCAGCGTTGGACAGACCTCAGCGTGGGAGCCTCTTGTTTTAATTTCTGCCTGTAGGCAGGGATCAGCAAAATGGAGTCGTGGTCAGCTTTTCCGAAAGGGGGGCGGGGCAGGGCCTTATATGCGTCGCGGAAGTTAGAGTAACAATGATCCAAGGTTTTACCACCCCTGGTTGCGCAATCGATATGCTGATAAAATTTAGGGAGTCTTGTTTTCAGATTGGCTTTGTTAAAATCCCCAGCTACAATGAATGCAGCCTCCGGATAAATGTTTTCCAGTTTGCAAAGAGTTAAATAAAGTTCGTTCAGAGCCATCGATGTGTCTGCTTGGGGGGATATATACGGCTGTGATTATAATCGAAGAGAATTCTCTTGGAAGATAATGCGGTCTACATTTGATTGTGAGGAATTCTAAATCAGGTGAACAGAAGGATTTGAGTTCCTGTATGTTTCCTTCATCACACCATGTCCCGTTAGTCATGAGGCATACGCCCCCGCCACTCTTCTTACCAGAGAGATGTTTGTTTCTGTCGGCGCGATGCGTGGAGAAACCCGTTGGCTGCACCACCCTGGATAGCGTTTTCCCAGTAAGCCATGTCTCCGTAAAGCAAAGAACGTTGCAGTCTCTGATGTCCCTCTGGAATGCCACCCTTGCTCGGATTTCATCAACCTTGTTGTCGAGAGACTGGACATTGGCAAGAAGAATACTGGGAAGTGGTGCGCGATGTGCCCTTTTTTCGGAGTCTGACCAGAACACCGCCGCGTTTCCCTCTTTTTCGGAGTCGTTTCCTTGGGTCGCTGCATGCGATCCATTCCGTTGACCTGTTTGTAAGGCAGAACACAGGATCCGCGTCGCGGAAAACATATTCTTGGTCGTACTGATGGTGAGTTGACGCTGATCTTATATTCAGTAGTTCTTCTCGACTGTATGTAATGAAACCTAAGATGACCTGGGGTACTAATGTAAGAAATAACACGTAAAAAAACAAAAAACTGCATAGTTTCCTAGGAACGCGAAGCGAGGCGGCCATCTCAGTCGGCGCCGGAAGTAGGCATCAGGATAGATAATAATAAGGTATGTGAGGTAGATATGTACATGAAGGCAGGGTAAAGTGACTAGGCATCAGGATAGATAATAATAAGGTATGTGAGGTAGATATGTACATGAAGGCAGGGTAAAGTGACTAGGCATCAGGATAGATAATAATAAGGTATGTGAGGTAAATATGTACATGAAGGCAGGGTAAAGGGACTAGGCATCAGGATAGATAATAATAAGGTATGTGAGGTAGATATGTACATGAAGGCAGGGTAAAGTGACTAGGCATCAGGATAGATAATAATAATGTATGTGAGGTAGATATGTACATGAAGGCAGGGTAAAGTGACTAGCCATCAGGATAGATAATAATAAGGTATGTGAGGTAGATATGTACATGAAGGCAGGGTAAAGTGACTAGGTATCAGGATAGATAATAATAAGGTATGTGAGGTAGATATGTACATGAAGGCAGGGTAAAGTGACTAGGTATCAGGATAGATAATAATAAGGTATGTGAGGTAGATATGTACATGAAGGCAGGGTAAAGTGACTAGGCATCAGGATAGATAATAATAAGGTATGTGAGGTAGATATGTACATGAAGGCAGGGTAAAGTGACTAGCCATCAGGATAGATAATAATAAGGTATGTGAGGTAGATATGTACATGAAGGCAGGGTAAAGTGACTAGGTATCAGGATAGATAATAATAAGGTATGTGAGGTAGATATGTACATGAAGGCAGGGTAAAGTGACTAGGTATCAGGATAGATAATAATAAGGTATGTGAGGTAGATATGTACATGAAGGCAGGGTAAAGTGACTAGGTATCAGGATAGATAATAATAAGGTATGTGAGGTAGATATGTACATGAAGGCAGGGTAAAGTGACTAGGCATCAGGATAGATAATAATAAGAGTAAAATAAAGAACAGAGCAGCAGCAGCAAATGATGAGTGTAAAAGTGTGTGTGCATGTAATGTGTATGTATGTGTGTTTATGTTGTGTCGGTCTGTGTGTGTGTGTGTGTGTTATGTATGTGTGTATGTAGTGTATATGAATGTTTGGTGGTTTTGTGAGGGAGTGTCAATGTAGTTTGTGTGTGAGTGAGTGTGTCTATGGTTTGTATATATAGTCTAGCAAGTGTGTGTGGGGTCAGTTCAAGATAGAATCAGTGCAGATATTTTGGGTACCCTTTACTGACTATTTAGCAGTCTTAAGACTTGGGGGTAGAAGCTGTCTCGGAGCCTGTTGGTCCGAGAACCGATGCTCTGGAACCGTTTGCCGGACGGTAGCAGAGTGAACATTCTATGGCTTCGGTGGCTGGAGTCTTTGGCCATTTTTCGGCCCTTGACTGTGAAATTAGACTGTGAGTGAGCTCAGGGCAAACTGGAAAACATTGGATACATCGCAAATGGCGCCCTAGTAAAGAATAGTACACTACATAGGAAATAGATAGGCTTTTGGGGTGCACATATACTTCAGGAACTAGGGAGCGTATGGTATTCTCCAGGATACAAGAAAGAGAGCAAGTGTTCCAGATCTTATCCACTCAGCAAGAAGGTAAACCAAAACAACAACAAAAACAACAACCACAATGACAGAGGACAACTCTGAGGGGAGGTAAATATTGTGTGGAGACTGAGAGAGACAGATATATAGGGGGAAACTCTGTACCTAGACCCAATCACCTAAGTGAGTCAAGATGTTTAATGCATTAGCCCACTGTTAACCCATAGTGGGTTTTTCAAAGACGACAAACACAGTAGACATACAGCTTTCTCCTAACAGCCTCATCAACACAGCCTCCGCTGACACACCCTCTGCTCACATCACCTCTGAAAAGGACATTTAGCTGACAATTCTCCAATTCAATACCACACATGTACACACACACACACACACACAAGTGCACACACTGCACCGAGCAGACACACACTCACAATTGCACGTGCACACACACGTATAATATACTCGGCACACACACCCTGCAACATAAACCCATATTAGGCCATGTCTTTCGATCATCAATCTTCTCCAAAACAACAAACCTTTCCAGTGTTCTTTATACTAACGTACCCCCCCCCCCCCACACACACACACACACACACTCCCAGGGGCCTCTTTGTAGAGTACAGTACCCCTCACCCACCTGTCTGACCCTGATTAATGTCCTCAAAGACAAGATCATCATCCCAAATGGCACCCTATTCCCTATGTAGTGCGCTACTTTTGACCAGAGCCCATGCAAAAGCAGTGCACTATATACAGTGGCAAGAAAAAGTATGTGAACCCTTTGGAAATACCTGGATTTCTGCATGAATTGGTCATAAAATTTGATCGGATCTTCATCTACGTCACAACAATAGACAAACACAGTCTGCTTAAACTAATAACACACAAACAATTATACGTTTTCATGTCTTGTGAAAACACTGTGTAAACATTCACAGTGGAGGGTGGGAAAAGTATGTGAACCCTTGGATTTAATAACTGGTTGACCCTCTTTGGCAGCAATAACGTCAACCAAACGTTTTCTGTAGTTGCGAATCAGACCTGCACAACGGTCAGGAGGAATTTTGGACCATTCCTCTTTACAAAACTGTTTCAGTTCAGCAATATTCTTGGGATGTCTGGTGTGAACAGCTCTCTTGAGGTCATGCCACAGCATCTCAATCGGGTTGAGGCCAGGACTCTGACTGGGCCACTCCAGAAGGCGTATTTCCTTCTGTTGAAGCCATTCTGTTGTTGATTTACTTCTGTGTTTTGGGTCGTTGTCCTGTTGCATCACCCAACTTCTGTTGAGTTTCAATTGGTGGACAAATAGCCTAACATTCTCTTGCAAAATGTCTTAATAAATTGGGAATTTATCAGTCATCTTTGCAGGACGGCCACTCCTAGGGAGAGTAGCAACAGTGCTTCCTCCATTTATAGACAACTTGTCTTACCATGGACTGATGAACATTAAGGCTTTTAGAGATACCTTTGTAACCCTTTTCAGCTTCATGCAAGTCAACAATTCTTAATCTTAGGTCTTCTGAGATCTATTTTGTTTGAGGCATGGTTCATATCAGGCAATGCTTCTTGTGAATAGCAAACTCAAATTTTGTGAGTGTACTTTATAGGGCATGGCAGCCTTAACATTTTGCATGTAGGGGGCAGTATTTTTGTTTTTGGCTAAAAAACATACCCATTTGAAACTGCCTATTTCTCAGCCCCAGAAACTATAATATGCATATAATTGTCAGATTCGGATAGAAAACACTCTAAAGGTTCCAAAACTGTAAAAATATTGTCTGTGAGTATAACAGAACTGAGGAAAATCCAATCAGGAAGTGCCTCTTATTTTGAAACAACTCTGTTCCTATGCAAGCCTATCCTCCATTTAAAGGGATATCAACCAGATTCATTTTTCTATGGCTTCCCTAAGGTGTCAACAGTCTTTAGACATAGTTTCAGGCTTTTATTTTGAAAAATGAGCGTGAAGGATCACATTGCGTAAGTGGATAGGAGGGGGCTCTCAGAGTGAGTTTTTGCGCAACTGCGTAAAGCCGCCATTGTTCCTCCCGCTGTTATTGAAAAACCTACACACTCGGTTGATATATTATCGAATATATATTTTAAAAACAACATGAGGATTGATTATAAAAAAACATTTGACATGTTTCTGTGGACATTATGGATATTATTTGGAATATACGTCTGCGTTGTCATGACCGCTCTTTTCTGTGGATTTCTGAACATAACGCAACAAACAAACATTGGTATTTTGGGTATAAAAATAATCTTTATGGAACAAAAGGAACATTTGTTGTGTAACTGGGAGTCTCGTGAGTGAAAACATCCGAAGATCATCAAAGGTAAACGATTCATTTGATTGCTTTTCTGATTTTCGTGACCAAGCTTCCTGATGCTAAGTGTACATGATGTTATGCTATGCTATCGATAAACTTACACAAATGCTTGGATTGCTTTCGCTGTAAAGCATAATTTCAAAATCTGAGACGACAGATGGATTAACAAAAGGCTAAATTGTGTTTTGCAATATTGCACTTGTGATTTCATGAATATGAATATTTTTTATTAATATTATTTGACTGTTGCGCTATGCTATTCAGCGGTTGCTGACGAAAATGATCCCGCTAACGGGATGGGTAGCGCCAAGAAGTTAACAAACATCTCCAATCTTGTCTCATTGATTGGACTCCAGGTTTGCTGACTCCTGACTCCAATTAGCTTTTGGAGAAGTCATTCGCCTAGGTGTTCACATACATTTTCCAACCTACACTGTGAATGTTTAAATTATGTATTCAATATAGACAAGAAAAAAACAATAATTTGTGTGTTATTAGTTTAAGCACTATGTTTGTCTATTGTTGTGACAGACAAAGATCAGATCAAATTTGATGACCAATTTATGCAGAAATCCAGGTAATTCCAAAGGGTTCACATAATTTTTCTTGCCACGGTAGGGAATTGGGTGCCATTTCGAACACAACAGAAAGCAGCTGGGCTGAGGCAAAGGTGCCTGCTGCTGGGAGGTCTTTCTCCCTCCACCCACCCACCTCTCTCATTCTCCTTTTGTCTCTCTCTCCCCCTCTCCTTCAGTTTCCCTCCCTCCACCATTTTCCCTCCCTCCATCAGTTTCCCTCCCTCCACCAGTTTCCCTTCCTCCACCAGTTTCCCTCCCTCCACTAGTTTCCCTCCCTCCACCAGTTTCCCTCCCTTCACCAGTTTCCCTCCCTCCACCAGTTGACCTCCCTCCACCAGTTTCCCTCCCTCCACCAGTTTCCCTCCCTCCACCAGTTTCCCTCCCTTCACCAGTTTCCCTCCCTCCACCAGTTTACCTCCCTCCACCAGTTTCCCTCCCTCCACCAGTTTCCATCCCTCCAGCAAATCAAATCATAACTCAGCAGATAGCAGCACCAAAAACACCATAGCTGCTGTTAGCACTAGCTAATGATCCCTCATTACGCTACATCACAGCTCCTCTGTACTGTCAACTCCCCAGCCATCCCACTCTAACACTAAGTCCTTGCCTCTCCTTATTACTGGTATTATGGTTTTGGATAATGTTAGTGAACCCTGTTAGTGAAGACAGATATCACAATAGAAACTACTGTATTTCAATGCCACCACCAGGAAGACATAATGCCCAGAGGGGCTAAGAGCCTAGGCGTAGCTAGTGAGATTTCGAATGATTTCATAACTTCCTGGAATGGAGTGCCTCTCTAACTCGGTATTCTTTGCAGAGGCTTCCATAATAAAGAGCATGGGAGGATTTGCAAATGAGATGATGAAAACAAGGAGAGAGTTTCCCACCAGCCGAGTGTGAAAGAAAGAGAGTTCCCCCTTCTCAGTATTGCCTGTGAATGGGCTCTTTTTCTGCCTCACACTTTAACTTCTTGGTGACAGGGGGCAGTATTGAGTAGCTTGGATGACTAAGGTTCCCAGAGTAAACTGCCTGCTACTCTGTCCCAGATGCTAATATATGCATATTATTAGTAGTATTGGATAGAAAACACTCTGAAGTTTCTAAAACTGTTTGAATTATGTCTGTGAGTATAACATAACTCATATGGCAGGCAAAAAACCCTGAGACAAATCCAACCAGGAAGTGGGAAATCTGAGGTTTGTAGTTTCATTTAAGTGATTGCCTATCCAATATGCTGTGTCTATGGGGCCAGATTGCACTTCCCAAGACTTCCAGCAGATGTCAACAGTCTTTAGAAAGTTGTTTGAGGCTTCTATTGTGGAAGGGTGTCGAATAAGAGCTGTTTCAACAAGTGGACTAGGCTGAGGCCAATCAGTTGTTTACTGCACGGTCCTGTGGGCGCGCCGTTCCTTCTTTTTCCTCTGTAATGAATACGCTATTGTCCCGTTGGAATATAATTGAAATTTATTATAAAAAGACCCTAACGATTGATTGTAAACATCGTTTGACATGTTTCTACAAACTGTAATGGGACTTTTGACTTTTCGTCTGGATTTTGCGCTTGCGCATTGTGCCTTTGGAATAGTGAACTAAACGCGCAAACAAAACAATAGGTATTTGGACATAAATATGGACGTAATCAAACAACGCGAACATTTCTAGTGGAAGAGGGAGTCCTGGGAGTGCATTCCAACGAAGATCAGCAAAGGTAAGTGAAGATTTATAATGCTATTTAAGACTTTTGTTGCCTCCACAATTTGGCGGGTAACTGTATGGCTTGCTTTTGTGGCTGAATGCTGTTCTCAGATTATTGAATACTGTGCTTTTGCCATAAAGCTTTTTAAAAATCTGAACAAGTTTATCTTTAATTCTTTTTTTTCCTTTTTTTTGAATTTGACCCCTTTTTCTCCCCAATTTCGTGGTATCCAATTGTTGTAGTAGCTATTATCTTGTCTCATCGCTACAACTCCCGTACGGGCTCGGGAGGGACGAAGGTTGAAAGTCATGCGTCCTCCGATACACAACCCAACCAAGCCGCACGGCTTCTTAACACAGTGCGCATCCAACCCAGAAGCCAGCCGCACCAATGCGCCGGAGGAATCACCGTGCACCTGGCCACCTTGGCTAGCGCACACTGCGCCCAGCCCGCCACAGGAGTCGCTGGTGCGCAATGAGACAAGGACACCCCTACCGACCAAGCCCTCCCTAACCCGGGCGACGCTAGGCCAATTGTGCGTCGCCCCACGGACCTCCCGGTCGCAGCCGGTTACAACAGAGTCTGGGCGCGAATCCAGGGACTCTGATGGCACAGCTGGCACTGCAGTACAGCGCCCTTAACCACTGCGCCACCCGGGAGTCCCCTGTTTTATCTTTAATTCTATGTAAAACATGCATCTTTCATCAAAGTTTATGATGGCTATTTATGTTAATTTATGTCGCTCTGCAATTTCTCCAGATGTTTTGGAGGCATTTCTGAACTGAGGTTTTTGGATATAAATATGAACTTGTTCGAACAAAACATACATGTATTGTATAACATTGAGTCCTGGGAGTGTCATCTGATGAAGATCATTAGGTTAGTGATTCATTTGATCTATATTTCTGCTTTTTGTGACACCTCTCTTTGGTTGGAAAATGGCTGAATACTTTCTGTGACTAGTTGCTGACCTAACATAATGATATGTTCTGCTTTCGCCGAAAAGCCTTTTTGAAATCGGACACTGTGGTTGGATTAACGAGAAGTGTATCTTTAAAATGGTGTAAAATACTTGTATTGTAGGGGATTTTTAATTATGAGATTTCTGTTGTTTTGAATTTGGCGCCGTGCAATTTCACTGGCTGTTGGCGAGGTGGGACGCTAGCGTCCCGAACGATCCCAGAGAGGTTAAAGGTAGGAGGGAGGCCAGTCAATTACATAGGTAACTAGGGACACGTCCAAAATGGCGCCCTATTCCCTATATTGTTCACTACTTTTGACTAGGGGCCAATATATTCCCACTATAAAGGGAATAAAGTGCCATTTTGGATATAGGGGCCTTCGTGGGCCTTATTTCACTCTAAATCCAGCACACAATAGCTTAGCCATCACAAGACCCAATAACGCACCTATAGGCTATTGCTGGTATTCAGGTGACTGAATGAAGCTAGTTTTTTAAAATCCTTTATTCAGTTCAGAACAAATTCTTATTTACAAATGACAGCCTAGGAACACTGGGTTAACTACCTTGTTCGGGGGCAGATTGACAGATTTTTACCTTTTCAGCTCAGGGATTTGATCTAGCAACCTTACTGGCTAAACACTCTAACCACTAGGCTACATGCAGCCCCAGCTAATGTGTGTGAGGGAGAGAGAGAGAAGAAAAACATGTTATTTCTGGAATGAAGTTTCTCAAACAATGATGTGGTGGCCTCTGGAAGAAAGCCTGTAAGAAATCAGTCCAACCCACTCTCAAATCATTCCAACTGTACTAACTCAAAATTAAGATAAGCCTATAGTTTGACATTATAAAAAAGCCTACCTAGGCCTATACTGTTCTGGTAACAGTGAAAAACATTGATCACAGCCTAGCTGACGGGACATTAGAACTAGGCCTACAACTGGATGAGATCTCTTTCAGAGGGTTGAGAATTAGCCTATGTTTATAATCATAGCCCCCATACCCACAGGAGACATTTTGCCTTCTGGTAGTCTGTCATTGTAAATAAGAATTTGTTTTTAACTGACTTGCCTAGTTCAATAAAGGCTAATAAAAAATATGATAATAAAAATTCACTAGGAACTAAATGGAAACCAAAACAGGGAAGGACTACTATCTGAACGTGTCCAATAAGGAACCATTGTTTTCGTTTTTCTGTTGCAGAACATATTGTTACAGTGTGCACTGATGAATATGACACTGCAGTTCCGTATTTTGTATCACTTGAGAATTTAGGATTGTTAACATGGATATAAATGTTCCTGTAAAACTAATACACAATAATAGCCTTATTAGCCTATTTGATCTAATTAAGCCATCTCTCACAAACAAGCTGGACAGTAATAATCTAAGTGTTATCTGGCTAGTGGCTACATCATTTCATTTCAACACAAAATACTCACAATAAGGAACAAGTGCTTAAAGGAAAACTCCACCCAAAAACTAGTCCATTGTTGGTATAGTCTGAAAATGTTTTGCATGTCAGCAATCAAGTTTTCAAGATAGGTACCTTTCAAAATACAGAAATATTGCCGGAATTATGCATTTTGCATCATATGTGGTATTTTGAAAACTATATACCTTGAAAACTTGATTTCTGACATGCAAAACATTTCAGGACTGTATCAATAATGGTCTAATGAAACAAACACCAAAGGATATTTGTTTGGCGTGGAGTTTTCCTTTAAGCCTTGCCACACAATTCATGTAAATTCACCGACCATTTCAAATCCCACCGTACCTTCGCCACTATGCAATCTGGTTTCCGAGCTGGTCACGGGTGTACCTCAGCCACGCTCAAGGTCCTAAACTATATCATAACCGCCATCAATAAAAGACAGTACTGTGCAAACGTCTTCATCGACCTGGCTAAGGCTTTCGACTCTGTCAATCACCACATTCTGATTGGCGGACTCATTAGCCTTGGTTTCTCAAATGACTGCCTCGCCTGGTTCACCAACTACTTCTCAGATAGAGTTCAATGTGTCAAATCGGAGTGCCTGTTGTCCGGACCTCTAGCAGTCTCTATGACGGTGCCACAGGGTCCAATTCTCAGGCCGACTCGTTTCTCTGTATATATCAATGATGTCGCTCTTGCTGCTGGTGATTCTCTGATCCACCACTACGCAGACGACCATTCTGTGTACATCTGGCCCTTCTTTGGACACTGTGTTAACAAACCTCCAAACGAGTTTCAATGCCATACAACACTTCTTCCGTGGCCTCCAACTGCTCTTAAATGCTAGTAAAACTAAATGCATGCTCTTCAACCGGTCGCTGCCCGCACCCGCCCGCCAATCTAGCATCAGTACTCTGGACGGTTCTGACTTGTGGACAACTACAAATACCTAGGTGTCTGGTTAGACTGTAAATTCTCTGTCCAGACTCACATTAAGCATCTCCAATCCAAAATTAAATCTAGAATTGGCTTCCTATTTCGCAACAAAGCCTCCTTCACTCATGCTGCCAAACATACCCTTGTGAAACGGACTATCCTCCCGTTCCTTGACTTCGGCAATGTCATTTACAAAATAGCTTCCAACAGAATATCAGTCTGTCCCTGATGTTTTTCCTGGAGAGAAGTGGCTTCTTTGCTGCCCTGCTTGACACCAGGATATCCTCCAAAAGTCTTCGCCTCACTGTGCGTGCAGATGCACTCACACCTGCCTGTAGCCAGTCCTGAGCAAGCTCTGTACTGGTGGTGCACCGATCCCGCAGCTGAATCAACTTTAGGAGAAGGTCCTGGCACTTGCTGGACTTTCTTGGGCGCCCTGAAGCCTTCTTCACAACAATTGAACCTCTCTACTTGATGATCCGATAAATGATTGATTTAGGTGCAATCTTACTGGCAGCAATATCCTTGCATTGTGAAGCACTTTTTGTGCAAAGCAATGATGACAGCACGTATTTCCCTGCAGGTAACCATGGATGACAGAGGAAGAACAATGATTCCAAGCACCACCCTCATTTTGAAGCTTCCAGTCTGTTATTCGAACTCAATCAGCATGACAGAGTGATCTCCAGCAGTGTCCTCGTCAACACTCACACCTGTGTTAACGAGAGAATCACTGACATGATGTCAGCTGGTCCTTTTGTGGCAGGGCTGAAATGCAGTGTAATGTTTTTGGGGGATTCAGTTGATTTGCATGGCAAAGAGGGACTTTGCAATTAATTGCAATTCATCTGATCACTCTTCATAACATAATGCTTTGCTTTATCTTGGCCAGGTCGCAGTTGTAAACGAGAACTTGTTCTCAACTGGCCTACCTGGTTAAATAAAGGTGAAATAAAAAATATAAAAAATGTAATGTAAATCAAATCAAAGTTTATTTGTCACGTGCACCGGATACAACAGGTGTAGTAGACCTTACAGTGAAATGCTTACTTACAGGCTCTAACCAATAGTGCAAAAAAGGTATTAGGTGAACAGTAGGTAAGTAAAGAAATAAAACAACAGTAAAAAGACAGTGAAAAATAACAGTAGAGAGGCTATATACAGTAGTGAGGCTATAAAAGTAGCGAGAGGAGCCACGCAAAGCCCAGGGGAAAAGAGACATTTCCCACCTTCCTAAACACACACATACACACACACACATTAGCCACAGCAGCCCCTCCCCCAGTCTAGATTCACCTCCCCTTTACCATAAAAGTAGAGAGGTGGGGTTTGTTATTCCTCAGCACAATTTCATTAAAGGGACACATACACAAGCACACATACATACATGCACACGCACACGCACACGCACACGCACACACATACATACATACATACATACATACATACATACATACATACATACATACATACATACATACATACATACATACATACATACATACATACATACATACATACATACATACATACATACATACATACATACATACACACATACACACATACATACACACATACATACACACATACATACACACATACTATATATATATACACCCACACCCTCAGGGTCTAGGGTAAGGGAAAAGTGAAATTTGATGTCTCCAGTCACAGGTCAATCAACACTGTTAGGGCTATTGTGGCAAATCACTGCCATTGAAAGTGTGAATTAGCCCCTTTTATAATCAACTAGGCCAATTTAGATTTAGCCAGCTGCCAGTTGCAGCTACATCAAAGTCAAAGCAGATTGGCTTTAATTTAAATACTCAAAACACACTGTTAAATCATTTATATCTAGACACCACTATCAGAAACAATTTGTAACATCTAGGCAGTCATTGAGGGTGTGACTTTACACGTGGATTTAGCTCGTCTTTAATCAGTTAGTCCCAAATGGCACCCGTATTCCCTATTCAATAGAGTACTTTTCACCAGAACCCTATTGACCCTGGTCAAAAGCAGTGCACTATATAGGGAATACTATGGTGCCATTTGGGACATAGACAGTGAGTCTAAGTGAAATCCTAAGCTGCTACAGGGCCAGTGCTGAGAAGGCTGTGTTTATACTGTGAAGTATGTTAACACGGGCCCACATTCCTCTATTCCCAAATTGTAGTGTTGAAATTACAGCCTCGGCAGAGAGGCGTGACAAAAGCAGCACGCTTAGGGATGGCCAGCACCTGTTTAACCCAGCCAGGACACACACACACACCGTCCTCCTAGCTGCCAGTTTATGAACCCGACGCCCTGATTTTTACAGCTGCATGGGGCATCATATCAGGACTGAGACTCAAATGGCACCATATCCCTACATAGTGCACTATATACGGAATAAGGTGTCATTTGGGACACCATTTGGGATGCATCCCAAACCTTCACCTGTCAAGGCAGTGCACTGAGCAGCCTTGGTTCTTCTAAACTGTACCTCAGCAGGAGGTCTTGCTCACACACCACACCAATGTGCTTGCATACTAGTCTCTCCAACAGCTGGTAGAATAAGTCCCAAAATCTGAAGTAGGCTATGATACCATAATTGGCTACAAGATGGAAATAGCAGCTTAACTACAAGATTCAACTACCCGAGAAGAAACAGCATCAAGGTAATGAAAACAACCCCCCCCCCCCTGTACGGGGGAGAGACACCACGTGACACCCTGCCTGCTCTAACATCTTTTGATTTGCTACCGGGAGGGAGAGCTTCATGAAAGAACACTGTTATTTTCCATTATTACGCATCAATAACGTAAGAATATCACATCAGTCCAATATGTAATTAATAATTTAAAATGTAGGCCTAACTCAAATTACTAATATGAAGCGGGACAATGTTTCTTTTTCAAACAATAAAAAAATGACAGAATGACAAAAATAACACTGAAGGGTTTAACACATAAGGTGTAGGCTAAAATAAAACACCATGAAGACTGGCACCTCAACCCTATGGCCCGCGGTCAACCGTCAAAATGACCGTTGCCCGTTATAGAATAACACTAAGCATGCCTTGCTATCATAAATGATACGTGATCGAACAGACTGAATATGTATTAAAACAATGCAAATGACACAGGAATATAGAAACGGCATAGTTCGAGGCACCTCTATAGGTGTTGCATCACCTTGCATACCTGGCCGTCTCATAACATAAAAAGCAACCGCCCCGCCTTCACTGCAGTAACGGTACACACCGCCATTCCATTCCATCGACCCACTCGGAAATTGCATAACGATATAATTGAAAACAATAGATGGAAAACATTTAGGTGTGTGCTGTCTGTTTCACAATATTGCTATCTATTACAGGAAATAACGGAGTCATTCGCAACCACCTTGTGTACTGCTTTCCTTTTCTTTCACAACCTATTCTTCCCTTGGCTGCACGGTTGGACACACACAGGGCGGTAGGCTACACTAGAGTAGATTAAACATCACTTGTTTCGACAAAAAGAAAAAGAACGGAACAAAAACCATCATATTCAAGCATCAACAAATTGGACATCATCATGCATGTTTATGAGTGAAAAATCCCGCGAGAACAAAACCAACAGTGAGAAACCAATAATCTACTGACGCTGATATGCACGGATAAACTAAACAACCATAATGTTTTTCTACCTGCACAAGTTGCCATTTTCTGCAGCGTATATTGGAGTCTTTTCCCTCGTCTGCTCTAGAATGAAGATAGGTTTAAAATAAACAAATATTTCCCCCAATCTGTGCCAATAATACCGTACAGATAAATGCCGCAGGTAGGGTTTTATAGGAGGACATTTGCGAGCCCCGTTTTCACTGTTCAGGTGAACATGTTGATGGCTCCTGCCTGCGCACAGACGCTGCCTGGGCGGCACGGCGCTCAGCTCTGTGTCACATCTTGTGTCGTCAGCGGCCACAGGAAAAGGTGCTTTCCTGTTTCCAGCCCTCATCTCACTACTCGAATAACGGTACTACCTATAATATTTGATTGGCCGGTAGGTAGAGTGAAAGTGTGGAGGAGAGGTAGAACACAGGTAAGATACCCTCCAATGAGAGGGAGCTACTCTTTTCTGATCAAATCTAAAGTGGAATCCAAGCTACAATAATTTGCTGACAAACTTAATCAAATCAAGTGAATGGTTAGGCTACATCGAAAATATCAATTGCCGTTGTTTGCTATTGTAGGTATAATGTTGTTCATTTAATTGAGTATCATGAGCCTGTTTATGCTCATGTAGCAATTGAACTATGCAATAAATACATAAAATCGTGCAGTGTATTATGTTCTGTTACCTTTCATTCACGTGAAGTTTGGGTCGTTAGACAGAATGTCCAGGCTGCGCTGTTGCTGCTGCATAACTCGATTCCTTATATAGACTGCAGCAGTTGCTCACACACATCGGAAGGCTATGGGCTGTGTGACGCCCATTTCTTTCATGCATTGCTTACACCACCCAGCATAACAGGTAAGTACTAGCCTAGGCAATATATCAGCTTCTCTTCCACAAATTAAAATCAACATCAAGCTATTCAAGAAGCGACATTTGAGGACTAAAATGTAAAGTCAAACGGATCGGTTAAGATCGAAACAAAGTTATGCTACCTAAAAAGGAGACCACGAGAAGCCCGAGTGTGATGTAATTCAAATCGAAATGAACAAAAGTGGACTAATACGACAAAATACGTTGTACAAGACAGATCTCCTTCCTTAGCAAAACCCCTTCGACAACAATGCATCAAACAGTGTTGCGTGCAGATAATAGAAGGGGTTGCTGCCCAAGTCACAACACAAGCCCGATGAAATGTATTTTATTTATCTATTACTATGGGCCTAATGCACGTCCAGAATGACATGCAACTAGTGAGTCTACAAAGTCAAATGGAAGAATATACCATGCATTCAAATAACGCTGCTACCTGTAGCAAAACACGACAGACTAGCTATTACCATTATCTCGTCATTTTTCAGTAAAATTACAGGTGGCTGAGTTTAACTGAACTGAATGTCTGGGACAGCAAGTTAGCAAGCTGCTAGCCTGTTAGCTTAGAAGTTTTTCTTGAGCAAAAGCGTAGCAAACGAAAGGATTTCTGTTTACAAATATAACACACCGCATCTTGTCTCTTATAAAAACAAGGTGACAAGTGACCGTAAAAGAAAATTGGATCGAGGAACAAAATCAGTCTCTCACTCAAATCCACGGGATGATAGGTGCGTATAACGGTACGCTCGGGCAGCGCTGCTGCGCTAGGCGGAGAGAAGGGAGCCAGGTATAACGGTACACACCACATTTGAATATACGTACTACTTTCCAGCACTTCAACTCCCTAAAACGTGGATAAGAAAAGTCCCAAAGTCGGCGAACACAGTTGAATGAACCCAAAAGTACGTAGTCCATCTCACTTATTCGTTTCCCGTCGGTTTACGGAGTTTGGCTTACCGTTATTCCTCTTCGGGTTCGCCTGTTTTCTGCGCTTACACCTGGGGCCATCCGCCATGATCCTTTCGCTCTGTCTGAATAATGCCTGCCGGGGCGAGTCACCTCCTCTCTCGCCACCTCCCCCCGTACCCCACTCCTCTCTCCACTCCACCTCCCTCCCTCCTCTGCACCTGGTTTGCGACACTTTCTGCTTTACGACATCACCTTCTCCAGTTTCCTAACATGCTAAATTCGTTCTCCTAACCTGCAGCGTAAATTCTAACCTGCTACGAAGAAGTCACTTCGGTATCGAAGTGGCGTGAAAAGAGTGTTTCCCCACTGCTTAACACCCCAGCACATGGCCCAACTCCCTACTGGCAGCACATAGAGTCCACCCCGAGCTTTTGCTTTCGCCGAACTCTTGATCGTTTGCTCCTGTTGCCGAAAATATAAGATGCATGGTCAAAATAAGAACACGGTAATGTGTTTTGATAACAGATAACATTTTGACAGGTAACAGACAGTCCATCATTAGGCTGCTACAATTATAAACTATTCTTTTGGAAAGGAAAATACTTCAAGCGACAGGGAACAGTTCACGTGACAGAGCATTAACCCCTTAAATGCCAGACTGTAGCTGGCGCACGACTACGTTCAAATTGGCTATTCTATAAGAG
Organism: Oncorhynchus gorbuscha; assembly: GCF_021184085.1. Lineage (NCBI taxonomy): Eukaryota > Metazoa > Chordata > Actinopteri > Salmoniformes > Salmonidae > Oncorhynchus > Oncorhynchus gorbuscha. The sequence continues at coordinate 39,366,198 of NC_060180.1, read as the reverse complement.
ATTTTAACACACACACACACACACACACACACACACACACACACACACACACACACACACACACACACACACACACACACACACACACACACACACACACACACACACACACACACACACACACACACACACACACACACACACACACACACAGTTTAGCAACACGTTTGATGGCAACAAATGCACTATTTGTACATTACTATGATCATGATGAAATTGAAAACAACAATTATGAAAACTATGATATCCTGATCCTAATACAGATAATAACACAATGATTATTATGAATATAAAATCATATTCTAATATTTTGTTTAGTTATGACGTATGCAGGATTCCTGGCTTTATAGACGTACATTTTTTCTCTCTCTCTCTTCATCTGTCCAGATTCAGACTGCTATCACTGTATCACGTCTTGCATAACCCAGATAGATAGATAGAGTTTTTAAAACGTATTTCACCATTATTTAACCAGACAAGTCAATTAAGAGCTAATTCTGATTTAGACATACATTCTTCAGATGACCCACCTGAGAGAGGAAAGATAGAGGCAACAAGAGACACAGTCCGATGCAGCGATCAAGGTTTGTCTCTACAAACAAGAGTACACGGTTTCCTCAAAAGGGACAAGCAGCCATAAGCTCAATGACAGTTCGTTACAAGAGCAGCTTCCAGACTGCAGACCCATCAAGCTATTCTTGTACCTGAGGTCAGTTTTTCGGACTGAACCTGGACTTGCCAGGTGCTGTATATGTTCCATGCCTTTCCTTTCAAAGTCAGGTCGACTGTTCCAGTACAGTACATGAAATAGACATTTTACAGATTATTACATTCTATTTCAGATCTTATGCATTTTATATCCATCTTCACTTCCAATTTTTGGCATGGATCTAAGTTTTCATTTTTCACAGTACTGAACACAGTATGATGACATAATTCAAGTTTTGTCTTATTTGTCATTTTTAGCAAATCTGTTTTAAAGCCGCAATTAGCAGTTAAAACCATAACAAATCCTTCCCCGCCCCTGTTTGAGTAAAAAGCTGAGAGATTGGACTGTAGAAATGTAGCCACTCTCCAATTCATAGACAGCTAATGTATGTTTACATTTACTTTGTTTACAAACATTGGAGTAAAACAAGCTTATATTTTGGGTTCTGATGGGGTACATCAGTTGAACTAAGCTCATGAGGCATTTATAAGTTACATTCTTCAAGAATCAATGCGTACATATAATTAATGTATATGTTACACAATTGATGTAGCAACTGCGGAGTGCCCCTTTCAAGATTTGAGTAAATTAAAAGATCTATTGTCTTTATAGATGGTGTAACCACATTTCTAGTTCACAGGTCATGATGAAGTCAATTCCCAGCCCTTGATGACAGCAACAAACAACTCACCAGTCTCCCCCATGAGGCTTTACCACACCCACCACCAGGGGACAATCTCTGGAGGTATCTTATTGCATTAAAACATTTGTTTATGTTCAACCAATCAAATAAGTATTGAATGTAACCCAGGTTTAACTGGCAGGTGCAAGATTACATCACCCAAAATATTTAATATTATAACACAATTTGGCTGTAATCTGAACTACAAGGGCAGGAAAATAGCATTGAATGAGCAGGGAGCTGTTGTCTAAATCAAAGCACATCTGTCAAGCCTGGTCCTCCTGTACTCACGTAGAGCTACAACAGAGCTCATGGGTCTCTCTCTGTACCTTATTCCCAGTCTGCCCCATATGGAGATTGCAGGGGCACGGTATCCAAACATTCATGGCTTGAGAGATGTGGTCATCAGTCAAGTGTGTGTAGCTGGCTATCTAGTTTGACTATCAACAGTACTGCCACAGCAGCATAACATTTGATTAACACTTGATAACACATCATTTAGCTTACATCATCATCATCATCAATATTCAGTCTAGTTGGCTGATACACGCAGCAGAGAGAGGCAGAAACACGAGGTAAATAACAATCAGTAAAATAAATCAAGCTAGCTAACTAGCATGTACAATGATATTATTTTGTTTACGGGGGAGGGTTGCCCTTTCAAAATTTTGAGTGCCTGCCCCCTGAAAGGTCTGTGAACGACCCTAGTGATAGTGCATGGTCCAGTCCATAGGCGGTGTCAGTGATCTTTTGCCCATATTAATCTTTACTTTTTTTTGGCCAGTCTGAGATGTGGCTTTTTCTTTGCAACTCTGCCTAGAAGGCCAGCATCCCGGAGTCGCCTCTTCACTGTTGACGTTGAGACTGGTGTTTGTGGGTACTATTTAATGAAGCTGCCAGTTGAGGACTTGTGAGGCATCTGTTTCTCAAACTAGACACTCTAATGTATCTCTCCTCTTGCTCAGCTGTGCACAGGGGCCTCCCACTCACGGCTCTTTCTATTCTGGTTAGGGCCAGTTTGAACTGTTCTGTGAAGGGAGTAGTACACAGCGTTGTACCAGATCTTCAATTTCATGGCAATTGCTCGCATGGAATAGCCTTCACTTCTCAGAACAAGAATAGACTGACAAGTTTCAGTAGAAAGTTATTTGTTTCTGGCCATTTTAACCCTGTAATTGAACCCACAAATGCTGATGCTCCAGATACTCAACTAGTCTAAAGAATGCCTGTTTTATTGCTTCTTTAATCAGGACAACAGTTTTCAGCTGTGCTGACATAATTGCAAAAGGGTTTTCTAATGATCAATTAGCCTTTTAAAATTATAAACTTGGATTAGCTAACACAACGTGCCATTGGAACACAGGAGTGATGGTTGCTGATAATGGCCCTCTGTACGCGTATGTGGACATTCCATAAAAAAATCAGCCGTTTCCAGCTAAAATAGTCATTTACAACATTAACAATGTCTACACTGTATTTCTGATCAATTTGAAGTTATTTTAATGGACAAAAAATGAGCTTTTCTTTCAAAAACAAGGACATTTCTAAGTGACCCTAAACGTTTGAACTGTGGTGTAGGTCCTGGATGGCAGGAAGCTTGGCCCCAGTGATGTACTGGGCCGTACACACTACCCTCTGTAGCGCCTTACGGTCAGATGCCGAGCATATGCCATACCAGTTGGTGATGCAACCGGTCAGTATGCTGTCGATGGTGCAGCTGTCTAACTTTTTGATGATTTGGGGACCCATGCCAAATCTTTCAGTCTCCTTAGGGAGAAAAGGCATTGTCGTGCCCTCTTCACGACTGTCTTGGTGTGTTTCGACTATTATAGTTTGTTGGTGATGTGGACACCAAGGAACTTGAAACTCTCGACCCACTCCAATAAAGCCTGTCAATGAGAATGGGGGCGTGTTGGCCCTCCTTTTCCTTTAGTCCACATCAGCTCCTTTGTCTTGCTCACATTGAGGGAGAGGTTGTTGTCCTGGCACCACACTGCCAGGTCTCTGACCTCCTCCCTATAGGCTGTCTCATCATCATTGTTGGTGATCAGGACAATGTTGTGTCGTCAGAAAACTTAATGATGGTGTTGGAGTCGTGCTTGGCCATGCAGTCGTGGGTGAACAGGGAGTACAGAAGGGGACTAAGCACGCTCCCCTGAGGGGCCCCCGTGTTGAGGATCAGCATGGCAGATAAGTTGTTGCCTACCCTTATCACCCCTAATGACCAGCCATTAAGGATCAATTGGAAGGATGTCCTAGTGCGGCCTTTACAGACATACTTCAGAGAGATCCTGTGGCGTTCTACGTTTGCATCGAATAGTCCCCGCGATATGCAACTTTTCATGGAAGTCAAACCAATACACGCTAGCAAAGGCTAGCTTTTTCAACAGAAATTTGCATCCTGTAGCTCTAACTCCAAAACGTTTTGGGACACTGTAAAGTCCATGGAGAATAAGAGCACCTCCTCCCATCTGCCCACTGTACTGAGGCCAGGAAACACTGTCACCACCGATAAATCCACGATAATCGAGAATTTCAGTAAGCATTTCTCTACGGCTGGCCATGCTTTCTTCCCGGCTACCCCAATCCCGGCCAACAGCTCCGCTACTTGCCCAAGCCTCCCTAGATTCTCCTTCACCCAAATCCGATACCAGATGTTCTGAAAGAGCTGCAAAATCTGGACCCATACAAATCAGCTGAGCTAGACAATCTGGACCCTTTCGTTCTAAAATTATCCGCCACCATTGTTGCAACCCCTATTACCAGTCTGTTCAACCTCTCTTTCGTATTGTCCGAGATCCCTGAAGATTGGAAAGCTGCCGCGGTCATCCCCCTCTTCAAAGGGGGTGACACCCTAGACCCAAACTGTTACAGACCTATATCCATCCTGCCCTGCCTTTCTAAAGTCTTTTAAAGCCAAGTTAATAAACAGAACACTGACCATTTCCGTACCTACTCCGCTGTGCAATCCGGTTTCCAAGCTGGTCACGGGTGCACTTCAGCCACGCTCAAGGTATTAAACGATATCATAACCGGCATCAATAAAAGACAGTACTGTGCAGCCGTCTTCATCGACCTGGCCAAGGCTTTCGACTCTGTCAATCACCACTTTCTTATCGGCAGATTCAATAGCCTTGGTTCCTCAAATGACTGCCTCGCGTGGTTCACCAACTACATCATATAGAGTTCAGTGTGTCAGATCGGAGGACCTGTTGACCTCTGACAATCTCTATGGGGGTGCCACAGGGTTAATATCTCGGGCCAACTCTTTTCTCTGTATATATCAATGATGTCGCTCTTACTGCTGGTGATTCCCTGATCCACCTCTACACAGACGACACCATTCTGTACACATCTGGCCTTTCTTTGTACACTGTGCTAACAAACCTACAAACGAGCTTCAATGCCATACAACACTCCTTCCGTGGCCTCCAACTGCTCTTAAATGCTAGTAAAACTAAATGCATGCTTTTCAACACATCGCTGCCCGCACCTGCCTGCCCGACTAGTATGACTACTCTGGACGGTTCTGACTTAGAATATGTGGACAACAACAAATACCTAGGTGTCTGGCTAGACTGTAAACTCTCCTTCCAGACTCATATTAAACATCCCCAATCCAAAATTAAATCTAGAATCAGCTTCCTATTTTGCAACAAAGCCTCCTTCACTCATGCTGCCAAACATACCCTCGTAAAACTGACTATCCTACCGATCCTCGACTTCTGCGATGTCATTTACAAAATAGCCTCCAACACTCTACTCAGCAAATTGGATGTAGTCTATCACAGTGCCATCCGTTTTGTCACAAAAGCCCCATATACCACCCACCACTGCGACCTGTATGCTCTCGTCTGCTGGCACTCGCTACATATTCGTCGCCAGACCCACTGGCTCTTGGTCATCTATAAGTCTTTGCTAGGCAAAGCTCCGCCTTTATCTCAGCTCACTGATCATGATAACATCACCCACCCATAGCACGCACTCCAGCAGGTATATCTCACTGGTCATCCCCAAAGCCAACACCTCCTTTGGTCGCCTTTCCTTCCAGTTCTCTGCTGCCAACTAGGTTGAATTGCAAAAATCGCTGAAGTTGGAGACTTATATCTCCCTCACTGACTTTAAACATCAGCTATCTATACACAGCCCATCTGTAAATAGCCCATCCAATCTACCCACCTCATCCCCATATTGTTTTTATTTACTTTTTTTCTCTTTTGCACATCATCATTTGCACATCTATCATTCCACTGTTAATTTGCTAAATTGTAATTACCTCACTACTATGGTATATTTATTGCCTTACCTTTTCATGCCATTTGCACACACTGTATATAGACTTTTTTTCTATTGTGTTATTGACTGTACGTTTGTTTATTCCATGTGTAACTCAGAGTTGTTGTTTTTGTCGCACTGCTTTGCTTTATCTTGGCCAGGTCTCGTTGTAAATGAGAACTTGTTCTTAACTAGAATACCTGGTTAAATAAAGGTGAAATATATATTTTAAACATTAAAATAGAGATAAAAGTAAAGACCAATTAAATATATTGTATGACATCTTCTGTGTTTAAAAATCACTCTGCCATTTCCTGGTTGCTAAATAGTTTGCCTATTAAAACAAGCAGTCATTGTGTAGGGTATCATTGTACAATCTAACCGCTATGAAATATATTTTCCATAACCCAAAATATTGTTTTTTTCAGTTTTTTGAAGCTGGTGTATAAAACCGAATGTAAAAGACGTAAAAACTAAACTTCAGAACGGGAAGCATAGAAATTTGCACATTTGCCGCTTCTTAGACTTGCTTTTAATGAGAATGAAATATCTATAACTCACATTTCTATGTGAATTTGGTCTCGTCGCCCAAAAAGTTGCATCTTTAACTGAAGGATTTGTATGACAAGTGTCGCTGTGAAGTCGTCATTGATATATATTCATACTTAACAATGCCATTAAATGCCATTAAAGTTCATATAAGAAAATCTAATCTAGGCCTCAATCTATGGATTTCACATGACTGGGAATACAGATTAAAATATATATATATTTAACCTTTATTTAATTAGGAAAGTCAGTTAAGAACAAATTCTTATTTACAATGATGGCCGTAACCCGGACAACGCTGGGCCAATTGTGCACCGCCATATGGGACTCCAATTACGGCCGGTTGTGATACAGCCTGGAATCGGACCAGGTTCTGTAGTGACGCCTCTAGCACTGAGATGCAGTGCCTTAGACTTCTGCGCCCCATCTGTTGGTCACAGATACCGTAAAAGGCAGGGTTGTATAAGATAACCAGTCAATATCTGGTGTGAAGACCATTTGACTCATGCAGCGTGACACAACTCCTTCGCATAAAGTTGATCAGGCTGTTGATCAATGTTCCTTCTAAACGGCGTGTGCTCCTCCAGGACTGCCGGGCAGAACAAATGCCATGCTGTGCAGAGATGCAAGAGATTGAACTCCACTAAATTTGCACTATATAGATCAAATATTTTTCTGTAATCGAATAAACATTAAATCAGCCCCCTTTCAATGCAACAAACCAAAACAAATCTAATTTTGCAACATTGAGTCTGTGATGTTGTTGTAGGCAGAGCCAGAGCGTAAGGAAGTAAAATTATATTGGTGGGGGTAGCCCACGAGCAGTCTCTTAATCACTGCAAGTGAATGCGCTTTTCAGATCAGAGCGCCGAGTCGCGTGTGTACACATTTTTTGACATTCTTTGCTAGTTAGCGAGTTATTAGCCCAGTTCTAGATAAGTATAGGTCAGCAATGGGGAGTTACTGCTTCCTACAAGAGCACAAAACGTGTAGGCCACATTTCAAGCTGTCTTTGAAAAACAGCCAAGTAAAAAGCTTATGTCCTTAATTAAAGGGGCAGTGTTGTATTTTGAGACAGGCTAGAAGGTTAGCCTGCGTTGCCTAATTCTCTGTATGTTAATAATAATACTACATTTTATTTTGTAAAGTGTTTTTGTTGTTGTTGCATCATACAACACAATACAATGCAATTTAAAGTCACGTATGTATTACAGACCAAGTAAAAAAACTAATTAATTCATGTCAAGCCCTTCATAATGTAAAAACTTTTTTAAAAGTCTCATGCAGTGTAGGCCTGCATTGAACACCACATATAGGCAACTGTAGGCTATATGGGGCGGCAGGGTAGCCTAGTGGTTAGAGCGTTGGACTAGTAAGCGGAAGGTTGCAAGTTCAAACCCCCGAGCTGTCAAAGTACAAATCTGTCATTCTGCCCCTGAACAGGCAGTTAACCCACTATTTCTAGGCTGTCATTGGAAATAAGAATTTGTTCTTAACTGACTTGCCCAGTTAAATAAATAAAGGTAATATCATGAAAAGCTATTTCCATGTGCAAATGTTATGGGATTTGCTCCATTGGTTTTGTTGGTAGGTATCACATCACATCACAGTGTCGAAGTAACACACTTTTATTACTGGAACAGAGGGTAGGCAAAACGACAGGTCAAGGGCAGGCAGAGGTCGGTAATCCAGATCAGAGTCCAAAAGGTACAGAACGGCAGGCAGTCTCATGGTCGGGGCAGGCAGACTGGTAAAATCTGGGAATACTAGAAAACAGGAACTAGAAACAGACAGGCACAAGGGGAAAACCGCTGGTAGGCTTGACGAACGTCTTGCCGAGGTTCAGCTTGACGGATCACCACCTCAAGCTGAACCTCGGCAAGACGGAGCTGCTCTTCCTCCCGGGGAAGGACTGCCCGTTCCATGATCTCGCCATCACGGTTGACAACTCCATTGTGTCCTCCTCCCAGAGCGCTAAGAACCTTGGCGTGATCCTGGACAACACCCTGTCGTTCTCAACTAACATCAAGGCGGTGGCCCGTTCCTGTAGGTTCATGCTCTACAACATTCGCAGAGTACGACCCTGTCTCACACAGGAAGCGGCGCAGGTCCTAATCCAGGCACTTGTCATCTCCCGTCTGGATTACTGCAACTCGCTGTTGGCTGGGCTCCCTGCCTGTGCCATTAAACCCCTACAACTCATCCAGAACGCCGCAGCCCGTCTAGTGTTCAACCTTCCCAAGTTCTCTCACGTCACCCCGCTCCTCCGCTCTCTCCACTGGCTTCCAGTTGAAGCTCGCATCTGCTACAAGACCATGGTGCTTGCCTACGGAGCTGTGAGGGGAACGGCACCTCAGTACCTCCAGGCTCTTATCAGGCCCTACACCCAAACAAGGGCACTGCGTTCATCCACCTCTGGCCTGCTCGCCTCCCTACCACTGAGGAAGTACAGTTCCCGCTCAGCCCAGTCAAAACTGTTCGCTGCTCTGGCCCCCCCAATGGTGGAACAAACTCCCTCACGACGCCAGGACAGCGGAGTCAATCACCACCTTCCGGAGACACCTGAAACCCCACCTCTTTAAGGAATACCTAGGATAGGATAAGTAATCCTTCTCACCCCCCCCCCTTTAAGATTTAGATGCACTATTGTAAAGTGACTGTTCCACTGGATGTCATAAGGTGAATGCACCAATTTGTAAGTCGCTCTGGATAAGAGCGTCTGCTAAATGACTTAAATGTAAATGTAAATGTAAAACAAACTTGCAACAGACAAACAGAGAACACAGGTATAAATACACTGGGGATAATGGGGAAAATGGGCAATACCTGGAGGGGGGGTGGAGACAAGCACAAAGACAGGTGAAACAGATCAGGGTGTGACAGCTATTGTGGCTCAAATAGCACAATAGCCTATTAGCTACTGTGTAAAACTATAAAGGTACAGCCTCAGTGTTCACTGTAAACGTGCTACAGAAGATGCACAAAATTCTCACAACATTCAAGTTTCTGCTCACACGACCAAAAATGTGCCTTGTCCCCAAAAAATTGAGGAAACATTTCTGTTGATGTTGGCCTATGGATTGTTGTCACACTCCTCTTCAATGGCTGTGCGAAGTTGCTGGATATTTTGGTGGGAACTGGAACATGCTGATATACACGTTGATCCAGAGCATCCCAAACATGATCAAATGGGTGACATGTCTGGTGAGTATGCAGGCCAACTGGGACATTTGTGTACTGGGACAACTGTGTACAGATCCTTGCAACATGTGGCCATGTATTATCATGTGGGAAAATGGGGTGATTTCGGCAGATTAATGGCACGAAAATGGGCCTCAGGATCTCGTCACAGTATATCTGTGCATTCAAATTGCCATCAATAAAATGCAGTGTTCATTGTCCGTAGCTTATGCCTACCCATACCATAACCCCACCGCCACCACATGGGGCACTCTATTCACAACGTAGATATCAGAAAACCGCTCACCCACATAATGCCATGCCTGCCATCTGCCTGGTACAGTTGAAACCAGGATTCATCCATGAAGAGCACACTTCTCCAGCATGCCAATGGCCATTGAAGTTGAGCATTTGCCCACTGAAGTCAGTTACGACGCCAAACTACAGTCAGGTCCAGACCCTGGTAAGGACGCCGAATTATTACTGCCAAATTATTCAAAACGACGTTGGAGGGCGCTTACGGTAGAGAAATTAATATTAAATTCTCTGTTAACAGCTCTGGTGGACATTCCTGCAGATAGCATGCCAATTGCACGCTCCCTCAAAACTTGAGACATCTGTGGCTTTGTGTTTTGTGACAAAACTGCACAATTTAGAGTGGACTTTTATTGTCCCCCCGCACAAGGTGCACCTGTGTAATGATCATGCTGTTTAATCATCTTCTTGATATGCCACACCTGTCAGGTGGATGTATTATCTTGCAAAAGGAGAAATGCTCACTAACACAGATATAAACAAATGTGTGCGCAAAATTTGAGAGAAATGGTCTTTTTGTGCATTTTAAAAATTTCTGGGATCTTTAATTTCAGCTCATGAAACATGGGACCAATACTTTATATGTTGCAATTATATTTTTGTTCAGTATACGTCAGTCATGAGTTATGATTTAAGCATTAGACACGTGTTTTAATACGTGAGTAGGAGTAATGCTCTACTGTGTTAGACTGAGCATTCCTGACTGACTGTGGGTGTCCGTAAAGGAAAGCAAGATATGAGCAATTCCCAGTCAACGCACATTGACTTTGACTTTCATCTCGATTAATGTCAAATAAAATGACTCGTGTTCCAGAGAGCTTAATCAGCCAATGTGCAGACAACAGGAGAACTCTGGGGCTGCATCCTAAAATGGCACCCCAGTGCTCTACTTTTGACCAGGGCCGTAGGTAGTAGTAGTGGTGGACTATATAGGGAATAGGATGCCATTTGGGGCAGACTGGCTCTGCCCTCTATCCTATCGTACAGTGGGAATCAGGACATGAGTGAGTTCATCACTGAGGTGAAGTGAGGTCGTATGAGGGTGAGATGTGGATGGGGTTGAGCAGACAGACATTTACATTCAGTCCTACTGAACCCACAGAAGACATGGAGATCTGACCCAAATCAATACATAGGAACTGTACACATGCACATACACACACGCGAGCACACACACACACACGAGCACACACACACGAGCACACACACACACACACACACACACACACACACACACACACACACACACACACACACACACACACACACACACACACACACACACACACACACACACACACACACACACACACACACACACACACACACACACACACACACACACACACAGCTTGTTTTGCATGCTGTCATAACCTAACACGCATGTATGCAAGTAAATTCCATGTGCATGCATACGGCTACAGTGGTAGAATTGTGCAATACAGTTGCAATTCTCATGTCAGCAACACAAGACATACAGTGCCTTGCGAAAGTATTCGGCCCCCTTGAACTTTGTGACCTTTTGCCACATTTCAGGCTTCAAACATAAAGATATAAAACTGTATTTTTTGGGACACAATCATGAAGTGGAACGGCATTTATTGGATATTTAAAACTTTTTTAACAAATCAAAAACTGAGAAATTGGGCGTGCAAAATTATTCGGCCCCTTTACTTTCAGTGCAGCAAACTCTCTCCAGAAGTTCAGTGAGGATCTCTGAATGATCCAATGTTGACCTAAATGACTAATGATGATAAATACAATCCACCTGTGTGTAATCAAGTCTCCGTATAAATGCACCTGCACTGTGATAGTCTCAGAGGTCCGTTAAAAGCGCAGAGAGCATCATGAAGAACAAGGAACACACCAGGCAGGTCCGAGATACTGTTGTGAAGAAGTTTAAAGCCGGATTTGGATACAAAAAGATTTCCCAAGCTTTAAACATCCCAAGGAGCACTGTGCAAGCGATAATATTGAAATGGAAGGAGTATCAGACCACTGCAAATCTTCCAAGACCTGGCCGTCCCTCTAAACTTTCAGCTCATACAAGGAGAAGACTGATCAGAGATGCAGCCAAGAGGCCCATGATCACTCTGGATGAACTGCAGAGATCTACAGCTGAGGTGGGAGACTCTGTCCATAGGACAACAATCAGTCGTATATTGCACAAATCTGGCCTTTATGGAAGAGTGGCAAGAAGAAAGACATTTCTTAAAGATATCCATACAAAGTGTCGTTTAAAGTTTGCCACAAGCCACCTGGGAGACACACCAAACATGTGGAAGAAGGTGCTCTGGTCAGATGAAACCAAAATTGAACTTTTTGGCAACAATGCAAAACGTTATTTTTGGCATAAAGGAACACAGCTCATCACCCTGAACACACCATCCCCACTGTCAAACATGGTGGTGGCAGTATCATGGTTTAACCCTAACCCTAACCCTAACCCTAACCCTAACCTTAACCCTAACCCTAACCTTACATATCCAGGTGTTAGAATGGCCAAGTCAAAGTCCAGACCTGAATCCAATCGAGAATCTGTGGAAAGAACTGAAAACTGCTGTTCACAAATGCTCTCCATCCAACCTCACTGAGCACGAGCTGTTTTGCAAGGAGGAATGGGAAAAAATTTCAGTCTCTCGATGTGCAAAACTGATAGAGACATAACCCAAGAGACTTACAGCTGTAATCGCAGCAAAAGGTGGCACTACAAAGTATTAACTTAAGGGGGCTGAATAATTTTGCACGCCCAGTTTTTCAGTTTTTGATTTGTTAAAAAAGTTTGAAATACCCAATAAATGTCGTTCCCCTTCATGATTGTGTCCCACTTGTTGTTGATTCTTCACAAATAAATACAGTTTTATATCTTTATGTTTGAAGCCTGAAATGTGGCAAAAGGTCGCAAAGTTCAAGGGGGCCGAATACTTTCGCAAGGCACTGTATTTCTTCTCACGCATAGCTTACTCGTATTAATAGAATGATAAATACATTCCTTGAACATCAGAAGTTAAGATTGACTTGAATGACTTGTTTATGATGGCTGGGATGTTTGTGATGTTCTAATGTAATGTACTTATTGTATCTTGTATCTTGTAGTTTTATATATGTCCTAAGGGAACCATTGAAAATGAGACCCTGGTCTCAATTCGTCTCCCCTGCATAAATACAAGTTCAAAAGAATAGCATGGTATATAGTGTAATGAATGTTTCCTCAGCAGGCCCTCTCTTCTCTGCCTGTGTTCTGCACAGCGGGGTAGCAGAGGCACATAGTATTTTAAATGTCGAAATAAATACAATACGACTTGAAATAGGATTCCACCCTTGAAGTAATATGCATGTGTCACAAGGCCAATTGACTGCAGTGACATTAAACTGGTTGGGAGCCATGATGCTGCTGTTTGTCTGGGAAGGAGGATTAATCATACGATTGCATCCAAAATTGCACACTATTCCTTATATAGTGCACTACTTTTGACTAGTGCCCTGGCCAAAAGTTTTACACTATATAGGGAAAAGGGTGCCGTTTGGGGGACAGACTTTATGTGGGCACCAGAGGAACCAAACTGGGCTCTCTCCCTGCTCATAGAGGAAATAAAAGTTATACTGTCTATGAAATATGCACAACAACTGAATACAACAAACATCGTCAGTGTTGGTTGGCTTGGCTGTGTTAGGTGCATGCGATGAGACCGAGTCAATTGAACTTGAGATATTTAACTCGATGTGATTTCAGAACTTTTATCAATTGAATGTTTTTCTGAAATATTGTATAAAATATGCAAATTAGGTGAGATGTACTGCAAATCAGTTTCTGGACACTTGATGGAGTCTGCCTAAATATTTTGCTTTAATTTTCAAGAAAAGAATTGCAGACATTTGGGTAACACTTTACTTGACACCCAGAGTCATAATATGTCACAACCAGTCATAATATGGTCATAACACTGTCATGACGCATATAGTTACACCAGTTGTGACATATTTTCCATTGTTTTATGGCTGGATATGATATGACAAACATCTAGCTTACAAATTTTACATATCAACAATTCCCTCTGGAGTATCTATCTAACGATAACCACACCAACCTTGGTGAATGAATATGCTTCTGAAGCTAAGAAAAATGTGTTGGTGTGTGGGAACAGTCTGACTTTCGGGAAATGACAGTTAAAGGCAAGTACATTGAACCTTGCCTAGCAATCGCAAAATGCGAGTTTGACCCAATCACTATCTATTCAAAGTAAGTTACAACATTTGGTCCAGTTTTGTAATGTTCTCTATGGAATGGGCTTTAAGATTATATTTTGAAATTATGGATGTATGTCCATTTAAAAGGGGTTCAAATTCATGAAATATTGATGAAAATGCACATTTACATAAAGTTTTTGAAATGTTATATTTTGAAAGTACTCATGGGTGTCCCTAAACCGGGATGGTTGCTGCTAATGTGATGACATAGTATACAACAGCCAACTGTCCGGGACATAGACATGTCTTATATGGACAGAAAACTTAACTTTTTGTTAATCTAACAATTTCCAGTAGCTATTACAGTGAAAAAGACCATGCTATTGTTTGATGAAAGTGCACAACAACAAAACACTTTTATTATGGTAACTGGTTTGATACATTCACCTATGAAGGCAAATGATGTACTTACATTTAGTAATCTTGCTCTGATTTGTTCTCCTGAGGGTCCTGGAGATAAAATGTAGCATAGTTTTGTTTGATAGAATTCATATTTATGTTAAAATGTTTCTGGCTCCACACCCACCCCGCCCGGCCATCTAGATGTGTGAAAGTTAGTGTTTTAGCTAATGATCCATAATGTAAGGCATTCCTGGGAGTGTGTAAACTTAAATGTTTTATTACCATAACATTCTTTGTATGTTTCCTATAGTTATGTACTTGAAAATGTATCAATTGACCAATTCGGCAAATTTGGGCAAACTCCTGGCAGACTTGATACAAAATTATTGTGCAGTAATGTAATTCTTCACTGGATCAGTCTGAAACTTTGCACACACACTGCTACCATCTGGTGGCCAAAATACAAATTACCCATAGGCCATACTTTCAGATAGGAGTCTTTCTCTTTCAAATATGGCATTTCAAATATGATGGGGGGTGGAAAACAAGTTTTTTTTGTATTATCTTTTACCAGATCTAATGTGTTATATTCTCCTACATTAATTTCACAATGGTATCACAAATAAGCATATCCTTACTTCAGGTCCTGAGCTACAGGCAGTTAGATATGGGTATGTCATTTTAGGCGAAAATTGAAAAAAAAGGGCACGATCCTTAAGAAGTTTTAAAGGACCAAAATACCCCAAAACCTCAAAATGTACAAGTAGATAAGTTGTTGAAATGTAATTTCAGCCTGTGGTGCCTGGCCTTATTTTAAGAAGTAAAGGGGTGTTGAAGTTGTGATTTCTGTTGGTCATTGATTATTAATTGAATCACACAATACTGTCAGAAGTGTTGGTGATAAAAAGGTGACCTAGATCCTTCCAGGTTGTAACACATATTTTGTGGATCAAAGTCTGTGAGGAGGATATTTGATTGGGCAGACAAACAGACAGGTGAACCTGCGGTCAACTGGCTGACCAGTTTATTTCCTCCAACAGGTGTGCATTAACAACAACACAAAAAACAACACACACCAGGGCCGGTTCTATCCTTTTGGGGGCCCTAAGCGAGATTTGGTTAGGCCCCCCTCCCCTCTCAGGCTAAATATTTCACGCTTCACAGTGAATTTCCTGCCATTCTACACATTTTGCCATGGCTTATGCCATGTTAATGGTACTGTATCTGAGTAAGTGACAAACAAAATCAAAGGGGGGCCCCCTGGATTTCAGGGTCGGTATTCGGCCACGATTACTACAAGTTTAGATAGCTAGATAGCTAGACTAATTTACAAATTTAAACATTTGTAAGCTGACATTGCTAATTGAATGACTGTCTTTGACTGACATAAGAGAAAAGTTACTGAACCAAATTTCAAACTTGCACCTTGTGTATTCTACCATTCTAACTCTCAACAGTAAGTTGAGACCCGACTGAGTTGGGTGCCCCCTAGCAGGAAACAGGTGATAAGTGAGTTAGCCAACAGACAGGACCCGAGCATTCTCTCTCTCTCTCTCTCTCTCTCTCTCTCTCTCTCTCTCTCTCTCTCTCTCTCTCTCTCTCTCTCTCTCTCTCTCTCTCTCTCTCTCTCTCTCTGTAATTTAGGCTTCTCTAAGTTACGTAATGAGTCACATACAGTATGTCAGGAGAAGATGAGGACAGGGTTTGATGTCACTGAGCATCACATCATTCCCACTGGGGACTATGTGTGGGAGGCTTCTCCTAGGGGACCGCTGCTCACCCTCTGTGTGTGTTGCAGGGCTGGGAGTGCTTTTCCTATGGGACCGCTGCTCATCCTGTGTGTGTGTGTGTGTGTGTGTGTGTGTGTGTGTGTGTGTGTGTGTGTGTGTGTGTGTGTGTGTGTGTGTGTGTGTGTGTGTGTGTGTGTGTGTGTGTGTGTGTGTGTGTGTGTGTGTGTGTGTGTGTGTGTGTGTGTGTGTGTGTGTGTGTGTATTGGAGTCAGTTGTACTCCTGTGGGACCGCAGCTCAGTGCTTGGTGCTAAGGCCCATGCCTGGATGCTGACCTCATTGTTGCGGCAGCAGTGGACACGTGGATTGCATATCACTGAGTACTGAGTTAGGTTAGATCACAGCTCCCTCTGGAGCCTTGCTCCCCCCCTTCCTGTCTTAGGTAGCGCCCCAAATGGCACCCTATTCCTTATATAGGGAGACCAAGGCCCATAGGGCTCTGGTCAAAAGTAGTGCACTATAAAGGGAATAGGGTACCTTTTGCTTTTGGGATGCATACTCAGTCTCGGAGACTACATTACATTACTAAACTCCCCAGCTGCTCATTCAGACACGTGATTTATGCTGACATCACTCATAGTAACACAGCATTCTATATTATTCCTTTGTTTGTTGATAATCCTCCTTTACTGTCTGTATGTGATATAACTACATAAAATAGTCAAAAGAGTATTAATTGATGGCCAAAGCTATGAATACAGAGTTCACACCCCCCGTCCCATCCCGCCCCCGTCCTGCCCCCGTCCTGCCCCTCTGGAAACTTAATCTCAAAACTAAGGTTCCGAATCACATTTGTGCAATTTATATTTTACGCACAAATTCAAGCTTCTCTCTTTACTCTATGCATTACGCACCACGAGCCCGTCCTCCCCAATTAAGGTGCCACCAACCTCCTTTGGCTGTCGTATAGGCAGAGCTGCTGAAAAAGAACTCTGCCTCCCAATAGTCAATGTTTGCACATTAAATTGCTATTCCCTGCCTGTCTGTGTCTTGCTTGTTGCTATGCTGTGTACGTATACAATAGCTTGCCTAAATACTGTAGCTGCATGTAGGCTAACCCTTCCTGAAAAGAGAACACGAAATCGCTAGGCTGCCTGTTGTGCCGTGCTTATGTTTTCTTCGATTACTGTTACAACAGACAAAGAACTAAGTTTGTTCGAACAAGCGGCAGTGGAGTTACAGGGAAAATCTCAATTGTATGTATACTCTTCGTTGTCCTCTCCTCTCGCCTCCTTCTCCAAACCCATTGAATAAGAGAGCCAGAGGTCCCGCCCCTCTGACGTTCTCCTCCAATGGGTGTTGAGAAGGAACCGAGGAGAGAGGAAAGAGGACACGAGGAGTATGCAATTGAGATTCTCCAAAGGTGTGAGTGAGTACTGAGCAGCAGCTGAAAGAACTCGAAGGGGGAAGCGCGCATGCATATATGTCCCAAATCTTCCGTATCTTTAGTCCAAAACTTCTGGGTTCCAGAAAATCCAGAACCACAGCAACTACATTCATTTACTCATGCAAACTGTAACAAAGGAAGGAACTCTATTAACAAAAAAGCAGTGTTTAACCTATCCAGGGGTACAGGCACATTAATTTGCCCCTCATTCACAGAGCCAGCTCCCTCAAAAAAGGTAGAACACCTACAGTACAGTAGTTATTCCCCAACATCACAATACACAGCCCTAAGGAAGAGGTCATGCAGGCTTTAGGCCTGTAGAGATGATTCCATCTCAAAGGCAACATGCAGGCAAATCCCCATTGGCCTATTCATACACAGAATAACATTCAATAAACCTGTGAATGACTTCACTGGAGAAAGGGCGGCTTAGCTTCACATTAAATTATAATGTTAATGTTGAAAATAGCATCCAATAGCATCCTCTCTTGATTCTCCAGTAGCATGGCAATGGGTTGTCTGTTGTTAAGTAGGACTCCCTCCCTGACTAAAGCTACATCCAAAATGGCACCCTATTCCCTACATAGTGCACTACATAGGGGCTCTGTTCAAAAGTAGTGCACTATGTAGGAAATAGGCGGCCATTTGGGACTTACCCCGAGGCTCATCAAGCCGAATCCGTCCCGGCAGGAAATGCAATTAGCTCATTACTGGTGCAGAGATGAGAGCATCATGTCAGCTAATGGGACGTATCATCTTACTGCTACACTGATGCTGTATCCATGTATGTGTGTGTGCGTACAGTATGTATGTCAAATCGTATTTATCACATGCCCCGAATACAACAGGTCACAGACCTTACCATGAAATGCTTACTTACAAGCCCCTAACCAACAATTTCAATTTCAAGAAGTAGAGTTAAGAAAATGATTTCCTAAATTAACTGGAATCTAAAAATAAACAAATTGCATAACAATACCGAGGCTATATACAGGGGGTACCAGTTCCGAGTCAATGTGCGGGGGTACAGGTTAGTCGAGGTAATTTGTAAAGTGACTGTGCATAGTATGTGTGTGTTTATGTATGTGTGTGACTATTAAACATTGATCAAGCCTGAACATTGAAAACATATACTGTAAGTGCAGGTTTGTATGTTGGATCATTAGGCTATGCAAATAAACTGTATTGAAGACAAATAGGGCTAAACATTTTGAACCACAATCAACCCAAAATTAAATAATGTGTGTTTAAAACGGCACATCTTAATTAATAGAAAATATCCTTCATTTGATTTAGTAAGTCATTCAACTAAAAAGCAGTTGGTAGAGCATGGCGCTTGTAACGTCAGGGTAGTGGGTTCGATCCCCGGGACCACCCATACGTAGAATGTATGCACACATGACTGTAAGTCGCTTTGGATAAAAGCGTCTGCTAAATGGCATATATTATTATATTATTATTACATATATTAACTGTAAATATTATTTTCTGAATAAGAATTCTCAAACCACTATAGATGTATCAATGCATGAAAGTCACATACTGCACTGTTGAATTTAATTATAGGAAGGTTAACTGTGTACTGTTAAGCACCAAATATCCTGAAATTTCCTTCCCCAACTACAACATTTTCCGACAAGAGAGAAATGCCAAAGGGGGCGGAGTTTCAATCTACTGTAGAGATCTGTCATATTATCCAGGTCTGTGGCCCAAATATTTGAGCTTCTACTTTTAAAAATCCATCTTTCCAGAAACAAGTCTCTCACCGTTGCCACTTGTTATATACCCCCCTCAGCCCCCAGCTGTGCCCTGGACACCATATGTGAATTGATTGCCGCCCATCGATCTTCAGAGTCCGTACTGTTAGGTGACCTAAACTGGGAAATGCTTAACACTCCGGCCGTCCTAAAATCCAAGCGTGATGCCCTCAATCTCACACAAATGATCAAGGAACCTACCAACCTACTAAGTCCATTACCATAGGCACCCTCTTAGATATCATCCTGAGCAACTTGCCTTCTAAATACACCTCTGCTGTCATCAACCAGGATCTCAGCGATCACTGCCTGTGTCCTTAATGGGTCTGCGGTGAAACGACCACCCCTCATCACTGTCCAACGCTCCCTAAAACACTTCAGCAAGCAGGCCTTTCTAATAGACCTGGTCTGTGTATAATGGAAGGATATTGACCTCATCCCGTCAGTAGAGGATGCCTGGTTTCTCTTTAAAAGTGCTTTCCTCACCATCTTAAATAAGCATGCCCCATTTACAAAATGTAGAACTAAGAACAGATACAGCCCTTGGTTCACCCCAGACTTTTACATTTTTTTAAATGTTCTTTAAAGGGTTGATTGGACTTGATTGCCCTTGACCAGCACAAAAACATCCTGTGGCGTTCTGCATTAGCATTGAATAGCCCCCGCGATATGCAAATTTTCAGGGAAGTCAGGAACTAATATACACAGTCAGTTAAGAAAGCTAAGGCTAGCTTTTTCAAACCGAAATTTGCTTCCCGTAGCACTAATTCCAAAGTTTTTGGAAACTATAAATTTAATGGAGAATAAGAGCACCTCCTCCCATCTGCCCACTGCACTGAGGCTAGGAAACACTGTCACCACCGATAATTTTAATGAGCATTTTTCTATGGCTGGCCATGCTTTCCACCTGGCTACCCCTACCCCAGCCAACAGCTCTGCAACCCCTGCAGCAACTTGCCAAAGTACTCCCCGCTTCTCCTTCACCCAAGTCCAGACTGCTGATGTTCTGAAAGATCTGCAAAATCTGGATCCCTACAAATCAGCTGGGCTAGACAATCTGGACCCTTTCTTTCTAAAATTATCCGCCGAAATTGATCCAACCCCTATTACTAGCCTGTTCAACCTCTCTTTCGTATCGTCCGAGATCCCCAAAGATTGGAAAGCTGCCGCGGTCATCCCCCTCTTCAAAGGGGGAGACACTCTAGACCAAAACTGTTATAGACCTTTATCTATCCTGCCCTGCCTTTCTAAAATCTTTGAAAGCCAAGTTAACAAACAGATCACTGACCATTTCAAATCCCACCGTACCTTCTCCACTATGCAATCTGGTTTCCGAGCTGGTCATGGGTACAACTCAGGTCCTAAACGATATCATAACCCCCATCGATAAAACACATTACTGTGCAGCCGTCTTCATACACCTGGCCAAGGCTTTCCACTCTGTCAATCACCGCATTCTTATCGGCAGACTCAATAGCCGTGGTTTCTCAAATGACTGCCTCGCCTGGTTCACCAACTACTTTTCAGATAGAGCTCAGTGTGTCAAATCGGAGGGCCTGTTGTCTTGACCACTGGCAGTCTCTATGGGGGTGCCACAGGGTTAAATTTCCAGGCAGACTCTTTTCTCTGTATATATCAATGATGTCACTCTTGCTGTGGGTGATTCTCTGATCCACCTCTACGCAGACAACACCATTCTGTCTACATCTGGCCCTTTGGACACTGTGTTAACAAACATCCAGATGAGCTTCAATGCCATACAACACTCCTTCCGTGGCCTCCAACTGCTTTTAAATGCTAGTAAAACTAAATGCATGCTCTTCAACCAATTGCTGCCCGCACCTGCCCGCCCGTCCAGCATCACTACTCTGGACGGTTCTGACTTAGAATATGTGGACAACTACAAATACCTCGGTGTCTGGTTAGACTGTAATCTCTCCTTCCAGACTCACATTAAGCATCTCCAATCCAAAATGTAATCTAGAATCGGCTTCCTATTTCGGAGCAAAGCCTCATTCACTCATGCTGCCGAACATACACTCATATAACGGACTATCCTACCAATACTTGACTTCAGCGATGTCATTCACAAAATTGCCTCCAACACTCTACTCAGCAATCACAGTGCCATCTGTTTTGTCACCAAAGCCCCATACACTACCCACCACTGCGACCTGTATGCTCTCGTTGGCTGGCCCTTGCTACATATTCATCGCCAAACCCACTTGCTCCAGGTCATCTATAAGTCTTTGCTAGGTAAAGCCCTGCCTTATCTCAGCTCACTGGTCACCATAGTAACACCCAGCAGCACGCGCTTCAGCAGGTGTATTTCACTGGTCATCCCCAAAGCCAACACTTCCTTAGCTGCCTTTCCTTCCAGTTCTCTGCTGCCAATGACTGGAACGAATTGCAAAAATCACTGAAGCTGGAGACTTAACTAAAGTCCCTCACTAACTTTAAGCATCCGCTGTCAGAGCAGCTTACTGGTCACTGTACCTGTACAAAGCCCATCTGTAAATAGCACACCTAACTACCTCATCCCCATATTGTTGTTTATCTTCTTGCTTGCTGAAGGAATCAGGCGCAGAGTTCCAGTTGTGAAAAGTGCTAATTTAATACGGCACAGAAAAATGCCCAACAACACAGGGCAACAAAGTGACTACCCAAAAACACAGGGTGCCAAGTTCCAAAAATATATCCACCTCTACCTAAAACGCACACACGTAACATATAGACAATCCCGCACAACACAAGGGCGGGTACACGTACTTAAAATAGGGAAGCTCATTAAGCCATACAACAGAACACAGGTGAAACTAATAAGATAAAACAAACAGACAAACGAAAAAGGGATCGGTGGCGGCTAGTAGGACGGTGACGACGACCGCCAAGCACCGCCCGAACAGGCAGGGGAGCCACCTTCAGGGGAGCCACCTTCGGGGGAGCCACCTTCGGGCGGAAGTCGTGACAGATCTTTCTATTGTGTTATTGACTGTACATTTGTTTTTGTGTAACTCTGTGCTGTTGTTTTTGTCGCACTGCTTTGCTTTATCTTGGCCAGGTCGCAGTTGTGAATGAGAACTTGTTCTCAACTCGCCTACCTGGTTAAATAAAGGTGAAATAAAGTAATAATAAAAGAACTAATACATCATTTGAATTTTAAAAATCCATTCATAAAAGGCACATGATCCAAGCCACTGGTTGCACTATAAAGTCAGCATGTCATATTTTAGAAAAGGTCTCTCAATAGAGAATCTTAAGGTCTCTTAAAGGTCTCTTAATTGAGACTCTTAAGGTCTCTTAAAGGTCTCTTAATGGAGAATAGTCTCCAACACAACAGCACACAACACACAGTCTCTCCTACCTCTAGGTTAACCCTTAACTGCATCTCAAATGGCACCCTATTCCAATTATAATGCACAACTTCTTGACCAGAACACTATGGTGCCTTGTTAAAAGTTTTGCACTATAAAGGAAGTAGAGTGGCATTTGGGCCGCAACCCATGTAAGAAAGATAGAGCCACCCTCCCCCGAAGCTCCCCTCCAGACTACACTGTAGACTAGACTAGAGTCCTCTCTCTGACTACTGCATGTTTTGGAACTAATTGCACTTTGTCAAGATCAAGATGGCACGCGGCTGTGTTTTCCTATCTCATAGAATTTGACAGGCAGAGAGAGACTGGATTGTGTCCCAAATGGCACCCTATTTCATATATAATGCACTACTTTTCACCATGGCATATAGGGAATAGGGTGTCGTTTGGGATGCACAGAGCGAGGAGGCCTCTATCCGACCGAGGCATCACACCACGTCTAGCTGCCAGAATGATAAAAATTGGATGTAATATTCATACCTTCTCACTCCCTCAGTCTTCCTCATGCCCCATCTCAATGTTAAATTGCCGTACCCTCCTTTGGTTGGGTGGATCTCATTCAAGGTGGGTGATGGCAGAATGATGAGTGTCAATACAACAGGAAGAAAGGAAGAGTTTATTTCCAAAAATCTTTTAAAAGGGACCAATTTTTCACATTTGTGATTTTTCATCCGAAAGGATTGCCCATGGGCAGCTTCATGTGTGAAAACATGGCTATCTGGAGCCATGTGAGCTGTTGGTTGTAGATGCCCTTACCTGCTATTGACTTAAGCTGACTCACCTTGGTCTAACCCACTACAGGCGGTCCGGCAAGAACCAGGCAGACGTGTCCATGTTCAGAGTTGTATCTTCTAGGTCACCACCACACATTAACACACACACACATAGAAGAAGTCATATTGGGGATGCACGCACAAAGGCTTCTACGATAAACTCGCTGATAGCTTGGTCGGCAGCCAAACTTGCATTTTCTCCTTCTGTTGACGAAAAACACTGACCTGGAGTGGGAGGGATCAGAGTCCAAATGTGTGATGATCGGTGGAAAACAGGAGGCTGCGATAGACAGCTGAGAAGGGGAGAAATCACAGTGGGTAAAGTCACTTGCACAGGCATGGCCTTTTGTAGAATGTGTTAACGAATTAATGACATGAATGAGTTACATTTTATTTTCCTATCAAATCATCTTTGGCAATCCATCCCCTACGGGATTAATTGACACATAAACAAACATGACAATAATTCAATGATAATTCTTCCAGTGTCCTGTGCAGTGTGAGTGAAATATAAATCAATACATAATTGTAAATAATATTATCCAAGCAATAATTATAACCATAGAGCAGTAAAAAATAATACGAAGAAATACAAGCAACCCAGTCTGGCACAAAGTGTGAGACAGGCCTACACACAATCTATAAACACGTGTAAAATATTACTGTTCTCAGATTTTATTAATATATTTTAGATGTGTACAAAAATCCTGTTGATATGCGGTTGTCTCGCCTAGCTGTCTTAAGATGCAAGATGGCGCCGACAGACATGGCAGCTCTGCTTCTAGCTCCTAAGCAACTTTGCAGTATTTTAAACATTGTGTGTGTGTTATTTCTTACATTATTAGCCCAGAAAGTTTTTTGTGTTATTACATACAGCTGGAAATAACTTTTGGATGTCGGCTACGACCAGGAATATGACATTTACATTTTTTTAAGACAAGCCTTTCGCTACACACGCAATAAAATCTGCTTAATATGTGTAAGTGACCAATGAAATTTGAATTGATTTGAAGATGGGTGCACTTACTGTAAGTCGTGCTGGGTAAGAGCATCTGCTAAATGACTAAAATGTCACATGTAAATGTGATACAGTACTACTAATTTCACTGAGAGTTTTTATTTATTTATTTCACCTTTATTTAACCAGGTTGGCCAGTTGAGAACAAGTTCTCATTTACAACTGCGACCTGGCCAAGATAAAGCAAAGCAGTGCGACAAAAACAACAACACAGAGTTATACGTGGGATAAACAAACGTACAGTCAATAACTGTAATGAGGTGCGTACTGGCGGCTGAGAAGTCAGGTGCAGGAGAGCGGATAATAATATTAATTGATGAACGTGGCCTATAACTGTAACGAGGTGCGTACTGGCGGCAGAGAAGACAGGTGCAGGAGAGCGGATAATAATAAAAATTGATGAACGTGGCCTATAACTGTAACGAGGTGCGTATTGGTGGCAGAGAAGTCAGGCGCAGGAGAGCGGATAATAATATTAATTGATGAACGTGGCCTATAATAATATAATAATAATATATGACATTTAGCAGACGCTTTTATCCAAAGCGACTTACAGTCATGTGTGCATACATTCTACGTATGGGTGGTCCCGGGGATCGAACCCACTACCCTGGTGTTACAAGTGCCATGCTCTACCAACTGAGCTACAGAAGGCCTATAACTGTAACGAGGTGCGTACTGGCGGCAGAGAAGACAGGTGCAGGAGAGCGGATAATAATAAAAATTGATGAACGTGGCCTATAACTGTAACGAGGTGCGTACTGGCGGCAGTGAAGTCAGGCGCAGGAGAGCGAATAATAATATTAATTGATGAACGTGGCCTATAACTGTAACGAGGTGCGTACTGGCGGCAGAGAAGTCAGGCGCAGGAGAGCGGATAATAATATTAATTGATGAACGTGGCCTATAACTGTAACGAGGTGCGTACTGGCGGCAGAGAAGTCAGGCGCAGGAGAGCGAATAATAATATTAATTGATGAACGTGGCCTATAACTGTAACGAGGTGCGTACTGGCGGCAGAGAAGTCAGGCGCAGGAGAGCGAATAATAATATTAATTGATGAACGTGGCCTATAACTGTAACGAGGTGCGTACTGGCGGCAGTGAAGTCAGGCGCAGGAGAGCGGATAATAATATTAATTGATGAACGTGGCCTATAACTGTAACGAGGTGCGTACTGGCGGCAGAGAAGTCAGGCGCAGGAGAGCGAATAATAATATTAATTGATGAACGTGGCCTATAACTGTAACGAGGTGCGTACTGGCGGCAGTGAAGTCAGGCGCAGGAGAGCGAATAATAATATTAATTGATGAACGTGGCCTATAAATGTAACGAGGTGCGTACTGGCGGCAGAGAAGTCAGGCGCAGGAGAGCGGATAATAATATTAATTGATGAACGTGGCCTATAATAATATAATAATAATATATGCCATTTAGCAGACGCTTTTATCCAAAGTTACAGTCATGTGTGCATACATTCTACGTATGGGTGGTCCCGGGGATCGAACCCACTACCCTGGCGTTACAAGTGCCATGCTCTACCAACTGAGCTACAGAAGGTCTATAACTATAACGAGGTGCGTACTGGCGGCAGAGAAGTCAGGCGCAGGAGAGCGGATAATAATATTAATTGATGAACGTGGCCTATAAATGTAACGAGGTGCGTACTGGCGGCAGAGAAGTCAGGCGCAGGAGAGCGGATAATAATATTAATTGATGAACGTGGCCTATAATAATATAATAATAATATATGCCATTTAGCAGACGCTTTTATCCAAAGCGACTTACAGTCATGTGTGCATACATTCTACGTATGGGTGGTCCCGGGGATTGAACCCACTACCCTGGCATTACAAGTGCCATGCTCTACCAACTGAGCTACAGAAGGTCTATAACTATAACAAGGTGCGTACTGGCGGCAGAGAAGTCAGGCGCAGGAGAGCGGATAATAATATTAATTGATGAACGTGGCCTATAACTGTAACGAGGTGCGTACTGGTGGCAGAGAAGTCAGGCGCAGGAGAGCGAATAATAATATTAATTGATGAACGTGGCCTATAACTGTAACAAGGTGCGTACTGGCGGCAGAGAAGTCAGGCGCAGGAGAGCGAATAATAATATTAATTGATGAACGTGGCCTATAACTGTAACGAGGTGCGTACTGGCGGCAGAGAAGTCAGGCGCAGGAGAGCGGATAATAATATTAATTGATGAACGTGGCCTATAACTGTAACAAGGTGCGTACTGGCGGCAGTGAAGTCAGGCGCAGGAGAGCAAATAATAATATTAATTGATGAACGTGGCCTATAACTGTAATGAGGTGCGTACTGGCGGCAGAGAAGTCAGGCGCAGGAGAGCAAATAATAATATTAATTGATGAACGTGGCCTATAACTGTAATGAGGTGCGTACTGGCGGCAGTGAAGTCAGGCGCAGGAGAGCAAATAATAATATTAATTGATGAACGTGGCCTATAACTGTAACGAGGTGCGTATTGGTGGCAGAGAAGTCAGGCGCAGGAGAGCGGATAATAATATTAATTGATGAACGTGGCCTATAACTGTAACGAGGTGCGTACTGGCGGCAGAGAAGTCAGGCGCAGGAGAGCGAATAATAATATTAATTGATGAACGTGGCCTATAACTGTAACGAGGTGCGTACTGGCGGCAGTGAAGTCAGGCGCAGGAGAGCGAATAATAATATTAATTGATGAACGTGGCCTATAACTGTAACGAGGTGCGTACTGGCGGCAGTGAAGTCAGGCGCAGGAGAGCGGATAATAATATTAATTGATGAACGTGGCCTATAACTGTAACGAGGTGCGTACTGGCGGCAGAGAAGTCAGGCGCAGGAGAGCGAATAATAATATTAATTGATGAACGTGGCCTATAACTGTAACGAGGTGCGTACTGGCGGCAGTGAAGTCAGGCGCAGGAGAGCGAATAATAATATTAATTGATGAACGTGGCCTATAAATGTAACGAGGTGCGTACTGGCGGCAGAGAAGTCAGGCGCAGGAGAGCGGATAATAATATTAATTGATGAACGTGGCCTATAATAATATAATAATAATATATGCCATTTAGCAGACGCTTTTATCCAAAGCGACTTACAGTCATGTGTGCATACATTCTACGTATGGGTGGTCCCGGGGATCGAACCCACTACCCTGGCGTTACAAGTGCCATGCTCTACCAACTGAGCTACAGAAGGTCTATAACTATAACGAGGTGCGTACTGGCGGCAGAGAAGTCAGGCGCAGGAGAGCGGATAATAATATTAATTGATGAACGTGGCCTATAAATGTAACGAGGTGCGTACTGGCGGCAGAGAAGTCAGGCGCAGGAGAGCGGATAATAATATTAATTGATGAACGTGGCCTATAATAATATAATAATAATATATGCCATTTAGCAGACGCTTTTATCCAAAGCGACTTACAGTCATGTGTGCATACATTCTACGTAATTGAACCCACTACCCTGGCATTACAAGTGCCATGCTCTACCAACTGAGCTACAGAAGGTCTATAACTATAACAAGGTGCGTACTGGCGGCAGAGAAGTCAGGCGCAGGAGAGCGGATAATAATATTAATTGATGAACGTGGCCTATAACTGTAACGAGGTGCGTACTGGTGGCAGAGAAGTCAGGCGCAGGAGAGCGAATAATAATATTAATTGATGAACGTGGCCTATAACTGTAACGAGGTGCGTACTGGCGGCAGAGAAGTCAGGCGCAGGAGAGCGGATAATAATATTAATTGATGAACGTGGCCTATAACTGTAACAAGGTGCGTACTGGCGGCAGTGAAGTCAGGCGCAGGAGAGCAAATAATAATATTAATTGATGAACGTGGCCTATAACTGTAATGAGGTGCGTACTGGTGGCAGAGAAGTCAGGCGCAGGAGAGCGAATAATAATATTAATTGATGAACGTGGCCTATAACTGTAACGAGGTGCGTACTGGCGGCAGTGAAGTCAGGCGCAGGAGAGCAAATAATAATATTAATTGATGAACGTGGCCTATAACTGTAACGAGGTGCGTACTGGCGGCAGAGAAGTCAGGCGCAGGAGAGCGGATAATAATATTAATTGATGAACGTGGCCTATAACTGTAACGAGGTGCGTACTGGCGGCAGAGAAGTCAGGCGCAGGAGAGAAAATAATAATATTAATTGATGAACGTGGCCAATAACTAACGAGGTGCGTACTGGTGGCAGAGAAGTCAGGCGCAGGAGAGCGGAAACTGATTTAGTCGTTTAATAAACATAAACCACCTTCAACAGAACAATCAATGAATGGGTCAAACAAAACCTTGTATCCACCAGCGTAACACAAGCACTACAAGAAACAATTCCGGACAAGGACATGGGGGAACAGAGGGTTAAATACACAACATGTAATGATGGAATTGAAACCAGGTGTGAGGGAAGACAAGACAAAACCAATGGAAAATGAAAGGTGGATCGGCGATAGCTAGAAGGTCAGTGACGTCGACCGCCGAACACCGCCCGAACCAGGAGAGGGACCGACGTCGGCGGAAGTCGTGACAATAACACAATAGAAAAATCTATGTACAATCTGTGCAAATGTAGCAGGATTAGGGAGGTAAGGCAATAAGTAGGCTATAGTGGCGAAATAATTACAATTTAGCATTAACACTGGAGTGATAGATGTGCAATTAGAGATACTGGAGTGCAAAAGAGCAAAATGAATGAATACAGTGCCTTGCGAAAGTATTCGGCCCCCTTGAACTTTGCGAACTTTTGCCACATTTCAGGCTTCAAACATAAAGATATAAAACTGTATTTTTTGTGAAGAATCAACAACAAGTGGGACACAATCATGAAGTGGAAAGACATTTATTGGATATTTCAAACTTTTTGAACAAATCAAAAACTGAAAAACTGGGCGTGCAAAATTATTCAGCCCCTTTACTTTCAGTGCAGCAAACTCTCTCCAGAAGTTCAGTGAGGATCTCTGAATGATCCAATGTTGACCTAAATGACTAATGATGATAAATACAATCCACCTGTGTGTAATCAAGTCTCCGTATAAATGCACCTGCACTGTGATAGTCTCAGAGGTCCGTTAAAAGCGCAGAGAGCATCATGAAGAACAAGGAATACACCAGGCAGGTCCGAGATACTGTTGTGAAGAAGTTTAAAGCCGGATTTGGATACAAAAAGACTTCCCAAGCTTTAAACATCCAAAGGAGCACTGTCCAAGCGATAATATTGAAATGGAAGGAGTATCAGACCACTGCAAATCTACCAAGACCTGGCCGTCCCTCTAAACATTCAGCTCATACAAGGAGAAGACTGATCAGAGATGCAGCCAAGAGGCCCATGATCACTCTGGATGAACTGCAGAGATCTACAGCTGAGGTGGGAGACTCTGTCCATAGGACAACAATTAGTTGCATATTGCACAAATCTGGCCTTTATGGAAGAGTGGCAAGAAGAAAGACATTTCTTAAAGATATCCATAAAAAGTGTTGTTTAAAGTTTGCCACAAGCTACCTGGGAGACACACCAAACATGTGGAAGAAGGTGCTCTGGTCAGATGAAACCAAAATTGAACTTTTTGGCAACAATGCAAAACGTTATGTTTGGCGTAAAAGCAACACAGCTCATCATCTCCTCTCTGCACAGACCATACAAACGCTCCACACCGCGTGGCCGCTGCCACCCTAATCTGGTGGTCCCAGTGCGCACGACCCATGTGGAGTTCCAGGTCTCCGGTAGCCTCTGGAACTGCCGATCTGCGGCCAACAAGGCAGAGTTAATCTCAGCCTATGCCTCCCTCCAGTCCCTCGACTTCTTGGCACTGACAGAAACATGGATCACCACAGATAACACTGCTACTCCTACTGCTCTCTCTTCGTCCGCCCACGTGTTCTCGCACACCCCGAGAGCTTCTGGTCAGCGGGGTGGTGGCATCGGGATCCTTATCTCTCCCAAGTGGTCATTCTCTCTTTCTCCCCTTACCCATCTGTCTATCGCCTCCTTTGAATTTCATGCTGTCACAGTTACCAGCCCTTTCAAGCTTAACATCCTTATCATCTATCGCCCTCCAGGTTCCCTCGGAGAGTTCATCAATGAGCTTGATGCCTTGATAAGCTCCTTTCCTGAGGACGGCTCACCTCTCACAGTTCTGGGCGACTTTAACCTCCCCACGTCTACCTTTGACTCATTCCTCTCTGCCTCCTTCTTCCCACTCCTCTCCTCTTTTGACCTCACCCTCTCACCTTCCCCCCCTACTCACAAGGCAGGCAATATGCTCGACCTCATCTTTACTAGATGCTGTTCTTCCACTAACCTCATTGCAACTCCCCTCCAAGTCTCCGACCACTACCTTGTATCCTTTTCCCTCTCGCTCTTATCCAACACTTCCCACACTGCCCCTACTCGGATGGTATCGCGCCGTCCCAACCTTCGCTCTCTCTCCCCCGCTCTCTCTCCCCCGCTACTCTCTCCTCTTCCATCCTATCATCTCTTCCCTCTGCTCAAACCTTCTCCAACCTATCTCCTGATTCTGCCTCCTCTATGTCCCCTATCTTCCAGGCCGGCTCGGTCCTCCCCTCCCGCTCCGTGGCTTGACGACTCATTGCGAGCTCACAGAACAGGGCTCCGGGCAGCCGAGCGGAAATGGAGGAAAACTCGCCTCCCTGCGGACCTGGCATCCTTTCACTCCCTCCTCTCTACATTTTCCTCCTCTGTCTCTGCTGCTAAAGCCACTTTCTACCACTCTAAATTCCAAGCATCTGCCTCTAACCCTAGGAAGCTCTTTGCCACCTTCTCCTCCCTCCTGAATCCTCCTCCCCCCCCTCCTCCCTCTCTGCAGATGACTTCATCAACCATTTTGAAAAGAAGGTCGACGACATCCGATCCTCGTTTGCTAAGTCAAACGACACCGCTGGTTCTGCTCACACTGCCCTACCCTGTGCTCTGACCTCTTTCTCCCCTCTCTCTCCAGATGAAATCTCGCGTCTTGTGATGGCCGGCCGCCCAACAACCTGCCCGCTCGACCCTATCCCCTCCTCTCTTCTCCAGACCATTTCCGGAGACCTTCTCCCTTACCTCACCTCGCTCATCAACTTATCCCTGACCGCTGGCTACGTCCCTTCCGTCTTCAAGAGAGCGAGAGTTGCACCCCTTCTGAAAAAACCTACACTCGATCCCTCCGATGTTAACTACAGACCAGTATCCCTTCTTTCTTTTCTCTCCAAAACTCTTGAACGTGCCGTCCTTGGTCAGCTCTCCCGCTATCTCTCTCAGAATGACCTCCTTGATCCAAATCAGTCAGGTTTCAAGACTAGTCATTCAACTGAGACTGCTCTTCTCTGTATCACGGAGGCGCTCCGCACCGCTAAAGCTAACTCTCTCTCCTCTGCTCTCATCCTTCTAGACCTATCGGCTGCCTTCGATACTGTGAACCATCAGATCCTCCTCTCCACCCTCTCAGAGTTGGGCATCTCCGGCGCGGCCCATGCTTGGATTGCGTCCTACCTGACAGGTCGCTCCTACCAGGTGGCGTGGCGAGAATCTGTCTCCTCACCACGCGCTCTCACCACTGGTGTCCCCCAGGGCTCTGTTCTAGGCCCTCTCCTATTCTCGCTATACACCAAGTCACTTGGCTCTGTCATAACCTCACATGGTCTCTCCTATCATTGCTATGCAGACGACACACAATTAATCTTCTACTTTCCCCCTTCTGATGACCAGGTGGTGAATCGCATCTCTGCATGTCTGGCAGACATATCAGTGTGGATGACGGATCACCACCTCAAGCTGAACTTCGGCAAGACGGAGCTGCTCTTCCTCCCGGGGAAGGACTGCCCGTTCCATGATCTCGCCATCACGGTTGACAACTCCATTGTGTCCTCCTCCCAGAGCGCTAAGAACCTTGGCGTGATCCTGGACAACACCCTGTCGTTCTCAACTAACATCAAGGTGGTGGCCCGTTCCTGTAGGTTCATGCTCTACAACATCCGCAGAGTACGACCCTGCCTCACACAGGAAGCGGCGCAGGTCCTAATCCAGGCACTTGTCATCTCCCGTCTGGATTACTGCAACTCGCTGTTGGCTGGGCTCCCTGCCTGTGCCATTAAACCCCTACAACTCATCCAGAACGCCGCAGCCCGTCTAGTGTTCAACCTTCCCAAGTTCTCTCACGTCACCCCGCTCCTCCGCTCTCTCCACTGGCTTCCAGTTGAAGCTCGCATCCGCTACAAGACCATGGTGCTTGCCTACGGAGCTGTGAGGGGAACGGCACCTCAGTACCCCCCAGGCTCTGATCAGGCCCTACACCCAAATAAGGGCACTGCGTTCAGTGGATGAACGCAGTGCCCTTATTTGGGTGTAGGGCCTGATCAGAGCCTGGGGGTACTGAGGTGCCGTTCCCCTCCCTACCACTGAGGAAGTACAGTTCCCGCTCAGCCCAGTCAAAACTGTTCGCTGCTCTGGCTCCCCAATGGTGGAACAAACTCCCTCACGACGCCAGGACAGCGGAGTCAATCACCACCTTCCGGAGACACCTGAAACCCCACCTCTTTAAGGAATACTTAGGATAGGATAAAGTAATCCTTCTCACCCCCCTCCCCCCCTTAAAATATTTAGATGCACTATTGTAAAGTGGCTGTTCCACT
Source organism: Oncorhynchus gorbuscha (assembly GCF_021184085.1). Taxonomy (NCBI): domain Eukaryota; kingdom Metazoa; phylum Chordata; class Actinopteri; order Salmoniformes; family Salmonidae; genus Oncorhynchus; species Oncorhynchus gorbuscha. The sequence goes on along the minus strand of NC_060180.1, from coordinate 39,333,151 downwards.
GGATGTCATAAGGTGAATGCACCAATTTGTAAGTCGCTCTGGATAAGAGCGACTGCTAAATGACTTAAATGTAAAATGTAATCACCCTGAACACACCATCCCCACTGTCAAACATGGTGGTGGCAACATCATGGTTTGGGCCTGCTTTTCTTCAGCAGGGACAGGGAAGATGGATGGAGCCAAATACAGGACCATTCTGGAAGAAAACCTGATGGAGTCTGCAAAAGACCTGAGACTGGGACGGAGATTTGTCTTCCAACAAGACAATGATCCAAAACATAAAGCAAAATCTACAATGGAATGGTTCAAAACTAAACATATCCAGGTGTTAGAATGGCCAAGTCAAAGTCCAGACCTGAATCCAATCGAGAATCTGTGGAAAGAACTGAAAACTGCTGTTCACAAATGCTCTCCATCCAACCTCACTGAGCTCGATCTGTTTTGCAAGGAGGAATGGGAAAAAATGTCAGTCTCTCGATGTGCAAAACTGATAGAGACATACTCCAAGCGACTTACAGCTGTAATCGCCGCAAAAGGTGGCGCTACAAAGTATTAACTTAAGGGGGCTGAATAATTTTTCACGCCCAATTTTTCAGTTTTTGATTTGTTAAAAAAGTTTGAAATATCCAATAAATGTCGTTCCACTTCATGATTGTGTCCCACTTGTTGTTGATTCCCACTTGTTGTTGATTCACAAAAAAATACAGATTATATATTTATGTTTGAAGCCTGAAATGTGGCAAAAGGTCGCAAAGTTCAAGGGGGCCGAATACTTTTGCAAGGCACTGTATATAGACATGCTTATGCCTTTCCAAATCATGTCCAATCAATTTGATTTTCCACAGGTGGACTCCTATCAAGTTGTAGAAACATCTCAAGGATGATCAATGGAAACAGCATGCACCTGAGCTCAATTTCAAGTCTCATAGCAAAGGGTCTGAATACTTATTTAAATAAGGTATTTCTGTTTTTACTATTAATACATTTGCAAACATTTCTAAAAACCTGTTGTCACTTTGTCATTATGGTGTATTGTGTGTAGATTGATGAGGTAAAAATGTATTTAATCCAATTTATAATAAGGACGTTTATGTAACAAAATGTGGAAAAAGTCAAGTGGTCTGAATACTTTCCGAATGCACTGTATATGTTAATATAGACTGCTAGAACAGTGGGAATCCAAGGTAAGGGTTTCTTTCTCCAGATGTAGGCTATTAGCCTATCTGCAGCTCTACAGGAAATGAGCAATCATTTAGTACTGACCGTTACATGGTAGAATCTCACCAGCTTTCCTGTCTAAAACCACAGGCCAAGTAATGCATTACTACAGCAGTCTGTATGGTATTGACTCTGAATTCTGCTTTTATTACAAAAGGTATTTTTGGTGCCTTTGATTTTTTTGGTCATTTTCTGACCACTGTGTTAACATCAGGGTTCAGAGACAGACAAAGCACACCCGAGTCGAGTGCCCCTCTCTGCTCCTCTCTAGTCTAAATAATACTATATGCCATTTCACAGACGCTTTTATTCAATGCGACTTAGTCTTGGGTACATACATTTTACGTACGGGTGGACCGGGGAATCAAACACACTATCCTGGCATTGCAAGCTCCATTCTATACCAACTGAACTGTCTACAGGGCAGCGCGAAACATCTGGTATGCAATGAATGGTACGAGCCTTACTAACATCTGACTCCACAGATGGCTTATGGATCCAAACAACTGGCTGCTCAAGCCTTCCAGGGTCACACGCTGAACATGACAACCAGTTTCTCCTTCTGAGCAGACAGACAGTGGGTGAAGGACAGACATGGTCTGCATGCCAAATGTCAACCTATTCCCTGTACTTTTGACCAGGGCCCACAACCCAGTCCTCTGGCCGCCCATCTGTCTTGGTAGTAGTAGCCCAATAGTAGATGTACTGTATGTAGATTTTTATAATAAAGACGAAGAACGCACAGGAACTACACCTGATTCAGATTATGAAGCTCATTACGGTATGCTAATGAGAGGATCCATTTAAATTCCATTAGATTACTTCATTTAACCACACAATGGGAATTGCAATTTCACTTAATTTCATGCCCATGTACCATGAAATAAGGACATTAGCTAGGTTGTCAACACACAGGTTATATTTTAAATTGAATATTTGGACATTCACCCAAAAATGATTAAATTGGCCAATGACTATAGAAAGACAGCAGATTCACGACTACAGACAGAACAGCACCAATGCACGAGGAGAGGGTTGAGTATGGCCTGGTAGCCAGAGCAAGTTGATCATGCTTCTCCAGAACAATTATATTGGTTCTATTGCTCCAGGCAAGCTCAATCAAGCTCAAATAACCCATTGGAAAGGATTTCAAATAGTATTTAAACCCAGGTCTGGAACTGAGCAGACACTGGACAGACAGACAGACATGGGGCAAATGACACTATGACTTCCACCACATCATAGCTGTGATAGAAAGTGTCATGTTTGTCATTTATTATCATGTCTTGTCCCTGTGCTCCCCATTCTATTCGTTTCCCTCTGCTGGTCTTATTAGGTTCTTTCCCTCTTTCTATCCCTCTCTCTCCCCCTCCCTCTCTCACTCTCTCGCTCTCTCTTCTCTCTATCGTTCCGTTCCTGCTCCCAGCTGTTCCTATTCCCCTAATCATCATTTAGTCTTCCCACACCTGTTCCCGATCCTTTCCCCTGATTAGAGTCCCTATTTCTTCCTTTGTGTTCCGTTCCTGTCCTGTCGGTTCCTTGTTTAGAATTCACCGTGCTGTGATTGTGTATCGCCCTGTCCTGTCGTGTTTTTGCCTTCATCAGATGCTGCGTGTGAGCAGGTGTCTCTGTCAGCTACGGCCTGCGCCTACCCGAAGCGACCTGCAGTCTGTGGCCGCTTCTCCTGTTATTCCCCTCTACAGACTAGAGGATTTCTGTTATTCCCTGTTTGGACATTTCCTGTTAAGGATTCAGGATTTGTCGTTTTCTGTTTGGACTTGAATAAACTCTGTTTCTGTTAAGTCGCTTTTGGGTCCTCTTTCACCTGCATGACAGAAGGAACCGACCAAGGAATGGACCCAGCGACTTCAGACGCTCGTTACACTGCCGTCGAGATCCAAGGAGCCATGCTCGGCAGACACGAGCAGGAATTGTCTGCTGCTCGCCATGCCGTGGAGAACCTGGCCGCTCAGGTTTCCGACCTCTCTGGACAGTTCCAGAGTCTACGTCTCGTGCCACCTGTTACTTCCTGGCCTGCCGAGCCTCCAGAACCTAGGGTTAATAACCCACCTTGCTACTCCGGGCAGCCCACTGAGTGCCGCTCCTTTCTCACGCAGTGTGAGATTGTGTTCTCTCTCCAACCCAACACATACTCTAGAGAGAGAGCTCGGGTTGCTTACGTCATTTCACTCCTTACTGGCCGGGCTCGAGAATGGGGCACAGCTATCTGGGAGGCAAGGGCTGATTGCTCTAACAAGTTCCAGAACTTTAAAGAGGAGATGATTCGGGTTTTTGACCGTTCAGTTTTTGGTGGGGAGGCTTCTAGGGCCCTGGCTTCCTTATGCCAAGGTGAACGGTCCATAACGGATTATTCTATTGAGTTTCGCACTCTTGCTGCCTCTAGTGAGTGGAACGAGCCGGCGCTGCTCGCTCGTTTTCTGGAGGGACTCCACGCAGTGGTTAAGGATGAGATTCTCTCCCGGGAGGTTCCTTCAGATGTGGACTCTTTGATTGCTCTCGCCATCCGCATAGAACGACGGGTAGATCTTCGTCACCGGGCTCGTGGAAGAGAGCTCGCATCAACGGTGTTTCCCTGCTCCGCATCGCAACCATCTCCCTCCTCTGGCTTTGAGACTGAGCCCATGCAGCTGGGAGGGATTCGCATCTCGACTAAGGAGAGGGAACGGAGGATCACCAACCGCCTGTGCCTCTATTGCGGAGTAGCTGGACATTTTGTTAATTCATGTCCAGTAAAAGCCAGAGCTCATCTGTAAGCGGAGGGCTACAGGTGAGCGCAACTACTCAAGTCTCTCCATCAAAATCCTGTACTACTTTGTCGGTCCATCTACGCTGGACCGGTTCGGGTGCTACATGTAGTGCCTTGATAGACTCTGGGGCTGAGGGTTGTTTCATGGACGAAGCATGGGTTCGGAAACATGACATTCCTTTCAGAGAGTTAGAGAAGCCTACGCCCATGTTCGCCTTAGATGGTAGTCATCTTCCCAGTATCAGATTTGAGACACTACCTTTAACCCTCACAGTATCTGGTAACCACAGTGAGACTATTTCTTTTTTGATTTTCCGTTCACCGTTTACACCTGTTGTTTTGGGTCATCCCTGGCTAGTATGTCATAATCCTTCTATTAATTGGTCTAGTAATTCTATCCTATCCTGGAACGTTTCTTGTCATGTGAAGTGTTTAATGTCTGCCATCCCTCCCGTTTCTTCTGTCCCTACTTCTCAGGAGGAACCTGGCGATTTGACAGGAGTGCCGGAGGAATATCATGATCTGCGCACGGTCTTCAGTCGGTCCCGAGCCAACTCCCTTCCTCCTCACCGGTCGTATGATTGTAGTATTGATCTCCTTCCGGGGACCACTCCTCCTCGAGGTAGACTATACTCTCTGTCGGCTCCCGAACGTAAGGCTCTCGAGGATTATTTGTCTGTGTCTCTTGACGCCGGTACCATAGTGCCTTCTTCCTCTCCGGCCGGGGCGGGGTTCTTTTTGTTAAGAAGAAGGACGGTACTCTGCGCCCCTGCGTGGATTATCGAGGGCTGAATGACATAACGGTTAAGAATCGTTATCCGCTTCCCTTATGTCATCAGCCTTCGAGATTCTGCAGGGAGCCAGGTGCTTTACTAAGTTGGACCTTCGTAACGCTTACCATCTCGTGCGCATCAGAGAGGGGGACGAGTGGAAAACGGCGTTTAACACTCCGTTAGGGCATTTTGAGTACCGGGTTCTGCCGTTCGGTCTCGCCAATGCGCCAGCTGTTTTTCAGGCATTAGTTAATGATGTTCTGAGAGACATGCTGAACATCTTTGTTTTTGTCTATCTTGACGATATCCTGATTTTTTTCTCCGTCACTCGAGATTCATGTTCAGCACGTTCGACGTGTTCTACAGCGCCTTTTAGAGAATTGTCTCTACGTAAAGGCTGAGAAGTGCTCTTTTCATGTCTCCTCCGTTACTTTTCTCGGTTCCGTTATTTCCGCTGAAGGCATTCAGATGGATTCCGCTAAGGTCCAAGCTGTCAGTGATTGGCCCGTTCCAAGGTCACGTGTCGAGTTGCAGCGCTTTTTAGGTTTCGCTAATTTCTATCGGCGTTTCATTCGTAATTTCGGTCAAGTTGCTGCCCCTCTCACAGCTCTTACTTCTGTCAAGACGTGTTTTAAGTGGTCCGGTTCCGCCCAGCGAGCTTTTGATCTTCTAAAAGAACGTTTTACGTCCGCTCCTATCCTCGTTACTCCTGACGTCACTAGACAATTCATTGTCGAGGTTGACGCTTCAGAGGTAGGCGTGGGAGCCATTCTATCCCAGCGCTTCCAGTCTGACGATAAGGTTCATCCTTGCGCTTATTTTTCTCATCGCCTGTCGCCATCTGAGCGCAACTATGATGTGGGTAACCGTGAACTGCTCGCCATCCGCTTAGCCCTAGGCGAATGGCGACAGTGGTTGGAGGGGGCGACCGTTCCTTTTGTCGTTTGGACAGACCATAAGAACCTTGAGTACATCCGTTCTGCCAAACGACTTAATGCCCGTCAAGCTCGTTGGGCGTTGTTTTTCGCTCGTTTCGAGTTTGTGATTTCTTACCGTCCGGGTAGCAAGAACACCAAGCCTGATGCCTTATCCCGTCTGTTTAGTTCTTCTGTGGCTTCTACTGATCCCGAGGGGATTCTTCCTTATGGGCGTGTTGTCGGGTTAACAGTCTGGGGAATTGAAAGACAGGTTAAGCAAGCACTCACGCACACTGCGTCGCCGCGCTTGTCCTAGTAACCTCCTTTTCGTTCCTGTTTCCACTCGTCTGGCTGTTCTTCAGTGGGCTCACTCTGCCAAGTTAGCTGGTCATCCCGGTGTTCGAGGCACTCTTGCGTCTATTCGCCAGCGCTTTTGGTGGCCGACTCAGGAGCGTGACACGCGCCGTTTCGTGGCTGCTTGTTCGGACTGCGCGCAGACTAAGTCGGGTAACTCTCCTCCTGCCGGTCGTCTCAGACCGCTCCCCATTCCTTCTCGACCATGGTCTCACATCGCCTTAGACTTCATTACCGGTCTGCCTTTGTCTGCGGGGAAGACTGTGATTCTTACGGTTGTCGATAGGTTCTCTAAGGCGGCACATTTCATTCCCCTCGCTAAACTTCCTTCCGCTAAGGAGACGGCACAAATCATTATTGAGAATGTATTCAGAATTCATGGCCTCCCGTTAGACGCCGTTTCAGACAGAGGCCCGCAATTCACGTCACAGTTTTGGAGGGAGTTCTGTCGTTTGATTGGTGCGTCCGTCAGTCTCTCTTCCGGGTTTCATCCCCAGTCTAACGGTCAAGCAGAGAGGGCCAATCAGACGATTGGTCGCATACTACGCAGCCTTTCTTTCAGAAACCCTGCGTCTTGGGCAGAACAGCTCCCCTGGGCAGAATACGCTCACAATTCGCTTCCTTCGTCTGCTACCGGGTTATCTCCGTTTCAGAGTAGTCTGGGTTACCAGCCTCCTCTGTTCTCATCCCAGCTTGCCGAGTCCAGCGTTCCCTCCGCTCAAGCGTTTGTCCAACGTTGTGAGCGCACCTGGAGGAGGGTGAGGTCTGCACTTTGCCGTTACAGGGCACAGACGGTGAGAGCCGCCAATAAACGCAGGATTAAGAGTCCAAGGTATTGTTGCGGCCAGAGAGTGTGGCTTTCCACTCGCAACCTTCCTCTTACGACAGCTTCTCGTAAGTTGACTCCGCGGTTCATTGGTCCGTTCCGTGTCTCCCAGGTCGTCAATCCTGTCGCTGTGCGACTGCTTCTTCCGCGACATCTTCGTCGCGTCCATCCTGTCTTCCATGTCTCCTGTGTTAAGCCCTTTCTTCGCACCCCCGTTCGTCTTCCCTCCCCCTCCCGTCCTTGTCGAGAGCGCACCTATTTACAAGGTACATAAGATCATGGACATGCGTTCTCGGGGACGGGGTCACCAATACTTAGTGGATTGGGAGGGTTACGGTCCTGAGGAGAGGAGTTGGGTTCCGTCTCGGGACGTGCTGGACCGTTCACTCATCGATGATTTCCTCCGTTGCCGCCAGGATTCCTCCTCGAGTGCGCCAGGAGGCGCTCGGTGAGTGGGGGGTACTGTCATGTTTGTCATTTATTATCATGTCTTGTCCCTGTGCTCCCCATTCTATTCGTTTCCCTCTGCTGGTCTTATTAGGTTCTTTCCCTCTTTCTATCCCTCTCTCTCCCCCTCCCTCTCTCACTCTCTCGCTCTCTCTTCTCTCTATCGTTCCGTTCCTGCTCCCAGCTGTTCCTATTCCCCTAATCATCATTTAGTCTTCCCACACCTGTTCCCGATCCTTTCCCCTGATTAGAGTCCCTATTTCTTCCTTTGTGTTCCGTTCCTGTCCTGTCGGTTCCTTGTTTAGAATTCACCATGCTGTGATTGTGTATCGCCCTGTCCTGTCGTGTTTTTGCCTTCATCAGATGCTGCGTGTGAGCAGGTGTCTCTGTCAGCTACGGCCTGCGCCTACCCGAAGCGACCTGCAGTCTGTGGCCGCTTCTCCTGTTATTCCCCTCTACAGACTAGAGGATTTCTGTTATTCCCTGTTTGGACATTTCCTGTTAAGGATTCAGGATTTGTCGTTTTCTGTTTGGACTTGAATAAACTCTGTTTCTGTTAAGTCGCTTTTGGGTCCTCTTTCACCTGCATGACAGAAAGAGGCATGGCCTGGAAATCTGTCAGGATGTTTGTCCCCAATGAATCTATGGATGTGACAATCAGTCTCTATGTTACTGTATGTGGTGCCCTGTTCTGTACAGGACAATACACATTATCCTTGTGTTTAGAAAAGGTTTGTGTCCCAAATGGCACCCTATTCCCTATGTAGTGCACTATATAGGAAATAGGGTGCCATTTGGAACACAGTTATTACATCTAGTGAGGAAGGTGCAGCTGTACAATGCACAATGCAGTGTGGCCACCTCAGTGTTGTTGTCTTGCCTTGGCTGCTCTCCTTCTGTCCCTCTTTCCCTCTCTCCCTGACTGCACTTGACAGCGCTAACACACACATACGCTCGCACACGCACACACACACTGCCCTGCCAATTAAAGACAGTTCAGGAATGCCTCGTCCTCCACAAGATCTAAAGTGTTTAAAGCGTTCCACAACAAATACCTTACTCCCGAGTGCTGCATTGTTCTTTAAATGAGTGTGTTAGTTATGCTGTTGGAGGTATATACGTTTGAGGTCAGCGTGAAGGTTCTGTGTGTTTGTATGTAACATGCCTGTCTGAAAGTCTGTAAAAGAAGTCTCAAGAGGAGGAAGTTCTAAAGGAATGCAGATCAGATGAAGCTGTCAGTCAGGTTCCCCTCTGCTGTTACTGTTTCTGCTAAAATACATTCACCTGAAGAGGAATCAAAGTTGTTTGTTACGTTACAGCCTTATTCTAAAATGGATGAAATACTTTCCCCCCCTCTGCAATCTACACACAATACCCCACAATGACAAAGCAAATTACATTTTTGCAAATGTATTAAAAATAAAAAAACAGAAATACCTTATTCACGTAAGTATTCAGACCCTTTGCTATGAGAATCAAAATGTAGCTCAGGTGCATCCTGTTTCCATTGATCATCCTTGAGATGTTTCTACAACTTGGAGTCCACCTGTGGTAAATTAAATTTGATTGGACATGATTTGGAAATGCACACACCTGTCTATATAAGGTCCCACAGTTGACATTGCATGTCAGAGCGAAAACCAAGCCATGAGTTTGAGAGAATTGTCCATAGAGCTCCGAGACAGGATTGTGTCAAGGCAGAGATCTGGGGAAGGGTGCCAAAAAATGTCTGCAACATTGAAGGTCCCAAAGAACACAGTGGCCTTCATCATTCTTAAATGGAAGATGCTGTGCCAAGCATCACATCTGGAGGAAACCTGGCACCATCCCTACGGTGAAGCATGGTGGGGGCAGCATCATGCTGTGGGGATGTTTTTCAGTGGAAGGGACTGGGAGACTAGTCAGGATCGAGGGAAAGATGAACGGAACAAAGTACAGAGAGATCTTTGATGAAAACCTGCTCCAGAGCGCTCAGGACCTCAGACTGGGGTGAAGGTTCACTTACCAACAGGACACCAAACCTAAGCACACAGCCAAGACAATGCAGGAGTGTCTTCGGGGACAAGTTTCTGAATGCCCACGAGTGACCCAGCCACAGCCCAGACCTGAACATCTCTGGAGAGACCTGAAAATAGCTGTGCAGCAACACTCCCCATACAACCTGACAGAGCTTGAGAGGAATGGGCGAGGAATGGAATCTGCAGAGAGGAATGGGAGAAACTCCCCAAATATAGGTGTGCCAAGCTTGTAGTGTCATACCGAATCATTATACTCAAGGCTGTGCTCTACCTTTACCTGCCTTGTGTTTGTGTAAATTACATTCCATATATCCTATTTACAGTGCCTTGCGAAAGTATTCGGCCCCCTTGAACTTTGCGACCTTTTGCCACATTTCAGGCTTCAAAAATAAATATAAAACTGTATTTTTTTGTGAAGAATCAACAGACTCCATCAGGTTTTCTTCCAGAATGGTCCTGTATTTGGCTCCATCCATCTTCACATCAATTTTAACCATCTTCCCTGTCCCTGCTGAAGAAAAGCAGGCCCAAACCATGATGCTGTCACCACCATGTTTGACAGTGGGGATAGGGTGTGTTCAGGGTGATGAGCTGTGTTGCTTTTACGCCAAACATAACGTTTTGCATTGTTGCCAAAAAGTTCCATTTTGGTTTCATCTGACCAGAGCACCTTCTTCCACATGTTTGGTGTGTCTCCCAGGTGGCTTGTGGCAAACTTTAAACGACACTTTTTTATGGATATCTTTAAGAAATGGCTTTCTTCTTGCCACTCTTCCATAAAGGCCAGATTTGTGCAATATGCGACTAATTGTTGTCCTATGGACAGAGTCTCCCACCTCAGCTGTAGATCTCTGCAGTTCATCCAGAGTGATCATGGGCCTCTTGGCTGCATCTCTGATCAGTCTTCTCCTTGTATGAGCTGAAAGTTAGGAGGGACGGCCAGGTCTTGGTAGATTTGCAGTGGTCTGATACTCTTTCCATTTCAATATTATCGCTTGCACAGTGCTCCTTGGGATGTTTAAAGCTTGGGAAATCTTTTTGTATCCAAATCCGGCTTTAAACTTCTTCACAACAGTATCTCGGACCTGCCTGGTGTGTTCCTTGTTCTTCATGATGCTCTCTGCGCTTTTAACGGACCTCTGAGACTATCACAGTGCAGGTGCATTTATACGGAGACTTGATTACACACAGGTGGATTGTATGTCATTTAGGTCAACATTGGATCATTCAGAGATCCTCACTGAACTTCTGGAGAGAGTTTGCTGCACTGAAAGTAAAGGGGCTGAATAATTTTGCACGCCCAATTTTTCAGTTTTTGATTTGTTCAAAAAGTTTGAAATATCCAATAAATGTCGTTCCACTTCATGATTGTGTCCCACTTGTTGTTGATTCTTCACAAAAAAATAAAGTTTTATATCTTTATGTTTGAAGCCTGAAATGTGGCAAAAGGTCGCAAAGTTCAAGGGGGCAGAATACTTTCGCAAGGCACTGTATATATGAAAACTGTACATAATCATTATACTCAAGGCTGTGCTCTACCTTTACCTGCCTTGTGTTTGTGTAAATTACATTCCATATGTCCTATTTATATATGAAAACTGTACATAATCATTATACTCAAGGCTGTGCTCTACCTTTACCTGTCTTGTGTCTGTGTAAATGACATTCCATATGTCCTATTTATATATGAAAACTGTACATATTCATGGAGAACTTTATAAATCACTGGATGTAAATACTTATGGAAATGTCATATTTCAGTTTTTGATTCATTTTCATTTTTATTCGTGCATAAAAAATTCTAAAACACTGTTTTTGCTTTCTCATTATGGCGTAGTGTGTGTAGATTGATAAGAATAATACAGTATATATGTAGATTTTAGAATAAGGCTGTAACGTAAAAAAGTTATGGGGTCTGAATATTTTCAGAATGCACTGTTTATTTTGTTAGTTCATTTGAAAAGACAAACTTTTAAAATACTGAAGGAAGTCAAATAGTTTATGTAGTTTCACCTAAAAGGGAACTATTTTATTTAACATTCAAATACAGGTCTCTGGAAAATAAATCATATTTGATAGTATTTTGAATAAATCTCAGAAAAAAAATATTTGAAGATTTTTAAATGAATGCTAGTTACATGAAAATAAATCAATATGTATTTGATGGCTGCCAAATATTTGATAAAGAACCAAAAACTACAACAGTTAGTTGAATTAGTCTACAGCACATGGTTTGGAGGGTTTGATCATGGATCATGGTTTGATCATAAGCACATGGTTTGGAGGGTTTGATCATGGATCATGGTTTGATGATAAGCACATGGTTTGGAGGGTTTGATCATGGATCATGGTTTGATCATAAGCACATGGTTTGGAGGGTTTGATCATGGATCATGGTTTGATCATAAGCACATGGTTTGGAGGGTTTGATCATGGATCATGGTTTGATGATAAGCACATGGTTTGGAGGGTTTGATCACATGGTTTGATCATACGAGGTTTGTTTGATCATGGATCATGGTTTGATCATAAGCATGGTTTGGATATCATGGATCATGGTTTGATGATAAGCATGGTTTGGAGGGTTTGATCATGGATCATGGTTTGATGATAAGCACATGGTTTGGAGGGTTTGATCATGGATCATGGTTTGATCATAAGCACATGGTTTGGAGGGTTTGATCATGGATCATGGTTTGATCATAAGCACATGGTTTGGAGGGTTCTTAGATATTAATCTTAATATAAAGCCTAGAATTAAATACATGAAGGAAATGGAATCACCTAAACATTTGAATAGACCACTTTTGCAGCTTCAAAAATGACTAAAAAATATATTTTCATGAGTGAGACATAAGGTAATAAAGTAACACATCAAGTTCACTATCCCTCATTTGTACAGTAGTTATAAAACCTAAGCTCATTGCTATGCAATTCAATTGCAATTACCAAAATAGTATGTAACAACATGCTAATAAAATGTTGCTCCAAAAGTAATTACAGTTTTATTACACAGGTGCAATAACAGTTTAATGTGAAGTGCTACTTACTGATAATGCTAACAGTTACAAAATATGTGTAAGTTTCAAAAGGAAACCAAATATCCCAAAACTTCTTTCTTCAATTTAACTACAGCCAAGGTATGTGGAAAACCATGTTAATTTGAATTCTGAGTAAACTATCACTTTAAAGATGATATAGTGTGTGTTTGAAACAAGAACACTTACCCTCAGGTGGACAAAGGGGTTCGGAGTTGATATTGCTAAGCATCCATCTTTCTGTTTACAAATGTCTTTGAATTCATCTGCAGTATTTTCAGGTATCATATAATTAATCACAGTTTACAATCTTTTCAGTGGCATGTTGGTTTGAATTGATTATGTACATCTGGGACAATTGACATTCAGGAGAATGGACATTTACACAAGGTTCAGATATAAATGTATTGTATAGATCAAATATGAATGTCAGATAGATTGGCATAGTATAGGAGATTGCGTGTGCTCTATTCATTCTATTTCTATCTTCAACATGCAGTTCCAGATACAGCCCTGCCATTAGTTGAAGGCAGCCAATCCAATAGTTTCTGAAAAATACTCACATCCTCCAATCTGTATGCAAATATTATAAAAAGTAGTTGCCTTATCAGATCTGTATTCAAATTGTTTTGAAAAGTAGTACATTTTGGGGATTATTCAAATAGTTGTAGTCACTTCCAAAGTAATTTGTTTCAACAAAAAAATTGTTACTTTACACAAAGCATAGTTACATCTCTAGTTATCCCAGGTCTGGTGTGTGTCTGTGCATGCGTATGTATGTGTATGCGTGCATGCATGTGTGTGCGTGTGTACATGAGCCGACCTCCGACTCCCTAAGAAAGGTCGGGTCAAATCTCGGTCATGTCAGTCAAACAGGAAATGATGTCATCACTATTGGCTTAGCAGCTGACTCAGTAAAGTAAAACTGTTTTTTTGACTAGTCAGATCAACTCTGGAAAAGAGCTGATGTAAAAAGATCTGGTGTGATTGATCAAATGATCAATTGGTGGAAAAAATATCAGAATTGGGCTGCCTGTGTGAACGCACGCTATACAGTATGTCCTAAATTGCACTCCTATTTTCTATATAGGGCACTATTTTTGTCCAGAGAAGTAGTGCACTATATGAATATACTGCCATCTGCGACATCCTGTGTCCTTTTAGAAAAAGAATGCCTAAATAGTTATCCCAGACCTGTCCTTATTTGGGTAGCCATCCTGTGTCCTTTTAGAAAAAGAAAGTGTAAAAAGTGTAATACATCAAAATAAAGCTTAATTTCTTGTTAATCCAGCCGCAGTGTCAGATTTCAAAAAGGCTTTACTGCGAAAGCAGACCATGCGATTATCTGAGGACAGCGCCCCGCATAGCAAACACATGAAAGCCATTTTGAACCAGGAAAAACATCAACCAATTTCTAAAGATTGTTGACATCTAGTGGAAGCCATAGGAACTGCATCCAGGTTCCTATTAAATAGGGCTTTCAATAGAAACCCATTGGGAACACAATGATCTAATTTTTTTCCCCCTGGATTTTTCTATCCAAATCTACACATGCATATTCTAGCTTCTGGGCCTGAGCAGTTTACTTTGGGCACGCTTTTAATCTGGACGTGAAAATACTGCACCCTATCCCTAAGACGTTTTAAGGGATGAATTAAGAATATATACATAAAAATATGAGCAATAACCGACTGGCATAGGCAAGATGTCATGCCCTGATCTGTTTCACCTGTACTTGTGCTCGTCTCCACCCCTCCAGGTGTCGCCCATCTGCCCCACATATCTCCTGGGTATTTATACCTGTTTTTTCTGTCTGTCTGTGCCAGTTCATCTTGTTTGTTCAAGTCAACCATCGGTTTGTCTCAGCTCCTACTTTTCCCCAGTCTCTCCTTTTCTCGTCCTCCTGGTTTTGATCCGTGCCTGTCCTAACTCTGAGCCTGACTGCCGTCCTGTACCTTGGCCCCTTCTCTGGATTATCAACCTCTGTTTGACCTGACCCTGGGCGTGACTGCCGTTCTCTACCTTGGCCCCACTACTCTGGATTATCGAACCCTGCCTGCCTTGACCTTTCGTTTGCCTGCCCTTGTTGCAATAAACATTGTTACTTCAACAGTCTGCACTTGGGTCTTACCTGAAACCCGATAGCATAGATTACAGTGTATATACATATGGGATGAGTAATGCAAGATATATAAATATCATTATTAAAGTGACTAGGTATGTGTGACAACTCTGTATGTAGACAGCAGCCACTCTGTGCTAGTGATGGTTGTTTAACAGTCTGATGGCCTTGAAATATAAGTTATATTCAGTCTCTCGGTGCCAGCTTTGATGCACCTGTACTGACCTCGTCTTCTGGATGGTAGTGGGTTGAACAGACAGTGGCTCGGGTGGTTGTTGTCCTTGATGATCTTTTTGGCCTTCCTGTGACATTGGGTACTGTAGGTGTCCTGGAGGGAAAGTAGTTCACTCCCAGTGATGCATTGTGCAGACCGCACCCCCATCTGGAGAGCCCTGTGGTGTTGGGGGGTGCAGTTGCCGTACCAGGCAGTGATGCAACCCGACAGGATGCTCTCAATTGAACATCTGTAAAAGTTTGAGGGTTTTAGGTGACAAGCCAAATTTTTCAGCCTCCTGAGGTT
Organism: Oncorhynchus gorbuscha; assembly: GCF_021184085.1. Lineage (NCBI taxonomy): Eukaryota > Metazoa > Chordata > Actinopteri > Salmoniformes > Salmonidae > Oncorhynchus > Oncorhynchus gorbuscha. The sequence goes on along the minus strand of NC_060180.1, from coordinate 39,318,151 downwards.
GAAGAGGCACTGTTGCACCTTCTTCACCACACTGTCTGTGTGGGTGGACCATTTCATTTGTCTGTGATGTGTACGCAGAGAAATGTAACGTTCCACCTTCTCCACTGCTGTCCCGTTGATATGGATAGGGGGGTGCTCCCTCTGCTGTTTCCTGAAGTCCATGATCATCTCCTTTATTTTGTTGATGTTTAGTGAGAGGTTGCTTTCCTGACACTACACTCCAAGTACCCTCACCTCCTCCCTGTAGGCTGTCTCGTCATTGTTGGTGATCAAGCCAACTACTGTTGTGACTGCAAACTTGATGATCAAGTTGGAGGTGTGCATGATCACACAGTCATGGGAAAACAGGGAGTACAGGAGGGGACTGAGTACACACCCCTGTGGGGCCCCAGTGCTGAGGATCAGCAAAGTGGAGATGTTGTTTCCTACCTTCAAAACCTGGGGGCTGCCGGTCAGGAAAATCAGGACCCAATCGCACAGGGCGGGGTTGAGACATAAGGCCTCAAGCTTAATAATGAGCTTGGGGGTACTATGGTGTTGAATACTGAGCTGTAGTCAATGAACAGCATTCCTACATAGGTATTCCTCTTTTCCAGATGGGAAAGGGCAGTGTGCAGTGTGATGGTGATTGCATCGTCTATGGACCTATTGGGGTGGTATGCAAATTGCAGTGGGTCTAGGATAACAGGTAAGGTGTAGGTGATATGATCCTTGACTCTCTCAAAGCACTTCATGATGACAGAAGTGACTGCTATTTGACCAAGGAGAGTGATGGAGTGCTGCATCAGATGACCTGGCCTCCACAATCACCTGATCTCATCCCAATTGAGATGGTTTGGGATGAGTTGGACCTCAGAGTGAAGGAAAAGCAGCCAACTGATCAGCATATGTGGGACCTCCTTCAAGACTGTTGAAGAAGCATTCCTCATGAAGCTGGTTGAGAGAATGCCAAGAGTGTGCAAAGCTATCATCAAAGCAAAGGGTGGCTACTTTGAAGAATCTCAAATATAAAATATATTTTGATTTGTTTAACACTTTTTTGGTTACTACATGATTCCATGTGTGTTATTTCACAGTTTTGATGTCTTCAATATGATTCTACAATGTAGAAAATAGTTTTAAAAAAAATGGAATGAGTAGGTGTGTCCAAACTTTTGACTGGTACTGTAATATATACCTCCCCCCCAAAAAATCAAAAAATGAATCAATACAGTAATATGAGATCTGTATGTAAAATATTTACATTTAGCAGATGCTCTTATCCATAGCAATATACAGTAAGTACATTCATCTTCAGATAGCTAGGTGAGACAACCACATATCAGTCAAATATTAACAGGATACGAATATTCCATTACAGCTAAACATAACGAAACTCTACTTGTCTGCTTACTTACAGTAGCAACATTTTATATTTTGTACAAAAAAACGTGTGAATATTATTAATTTAACACTCCATCTGAGAAAATAACCTTGTTAGAGTACTTTGCAAGCCTCTGTCTGAACAAGATTGAAAAGGGAAATAAGAGGTGAGAGAAATGAAAAGCAAAACCCTCCATCCTTCATCTGTTTATGATAACTATCTCTCCCATGTCGCTACAGGCTCTTTGAATTGTCAGGTGGTGCGGTGGGGCAGATAACGTACCCGCGCATCTCTATTGTTCTGGCATGGCTCTCTCTTTATAGCACAGCCAGATAGTGGAATCAGCCATGATCTAGCAAGCTAGCGCTCTTTGAATTATTGAAAAAAGGAACTGCAGCATTGTGGAAAAGCTCTCCTCTACTCACCCCTCCTCTCCTCCTCTTCTTCGTGTTTCTGTAACTGCCAGCCTCCCTCCATCATTAGCAATCCCACCTAGATCATCAGCCCTGGCGCATCCTGACCCTGACCAAGGAAATGGTTGCATTGCACCATTCAGATGTGCATCCCAAATGGCACCCTATTCCCAAAATAGGGCACTACTTTTGACCAGGACCAATCCAATTTTATTGGTCACATACACATATTTAGCAGATGTTATTGCGGGTGTAGCAAAAAGCAAAAATGCTTGTGTTCCTAGCTCCAACAGTGCAGTATGTATCTAACAATTCACAAATCTAAAAGTAAAAGAATGGAATTAAGAAATATATCAATATTAGGACGAGCAATGGCATTGACTGAAATATAGTAGAATAGAATACAGTATATACATTTGAAATGAGTAAAGCAGTATGCAAACATTATTAAAGTGACCAGTGATTCCATATCTATGTATATAGTGCAGCAGCCTCTAAGGTGCAGGGTTGAGTAATCCATGCGCAAATATTAATGTAATAACCACCATATCGAAGTAAACTTGGAGTCACGTGATGATATGGCGTGTGGTCCTCCCACTACGAATAGGAAAACCATGCAGTTTATTAGGCTACAGATGAAATAAGTTATGATGACCTTCACAGGGTGGTGAAAGTGAAAGCTGATCTTGATTCTCCTTTCCAATAAATATTGAGGGTCATTCTGCTGACACGATGATGGATGCTTGACTGCTGTTTGACATACAGTTGAAGTCGGAAGTTTACATACACCTTAGCCAAATACATTTAAACTCAGTTTTTCACAATTCCTGACATTTAATCCTATTAAAAAGTCCCTGTTTTAGGCCAGTTAGGATCACCACTTCATTTTAAGAATGTGAAATGTCAGAATAATAGTAGAGAGATTGATTTCTTTCAGCTTTTATTTCTTTCATCACATCCCCAGTGGGTCAGAAGTTTACATACACTCAATTAGTATTTGGTAGCATTGCCTTTAAATTGTTTAACTTGGGTCAAATGTTTCAGGTAGCCTTCCACAAGCTAACCACAAAAGGTTGGGTGAATTATGGTCCATTCCTCCTGACAGATCTGGTGTAACTGAGTCAGGTTTGTAGGCATCCTTGCTAGCACATGTTTTTTTCAGTTCTGCCCACAAATATTTTATAGGTTTGAGGTCAGGGTTTTGTGATGGTCAGTCCAATACCTTGACTTTGTTGTCCTTAACACATTTTGCCACAACATTGGAAGTATGCTTGGGGTCATTGTCTTTTGGAAGACCAATTTGCGACCAAGCTTTAACTTCCTGACTGATGTCTTGAGATGTTGCTTCAATTTATCCACGTAATTTTCTTTCCTCATGATTCCATCTATTTTGTGAAGTGCACCAGTCCCTCCTGCAGCAAAGTACCCCCACAACATGATGCTGCCAACCCCCGTGCTTCCCGGTTGGTATGGTGTTCTTTGGCTTGCAAGCCTCCCCCTTTTTCCCCCAAACATAACAATGGTCATTATGGACAACAGTTCTATGTTTGTTTCCTCAGACCAGAGGACATTTCTCCAAAAAGGTCGATCTTTGTCCCCATGTGCAGTTGCAAACCGTAGTTTGGCTTTTTTATGGCGGTTTTGGAGCAGTGGCTTCTTCCTTGCTGAGCAGCTTTTCAGGATATGTCAATATAGGACTTGTTTTACTGTGGATATAGATACTTTTGTATCTGTTTCTTCCAGCATTGTCACAAGGTCCTTCGCTGTTGTTCTGGGATTGATTTGCACTTTTCTCACCAAAGTACGTTCATCTCTAGGAGACAGAACGCGTCTCCTTCCTGAGCGGTATGATGGCTGTGTTTATACTTGCGTACTATTGTTTGTACAGATGAACGTGGTACATTCAGGCGTTTAGAAATAGCTCCCAACGATGGACCAGACTTGTGGAGGTCTACAATTTTTTTTCTGAGGTCTGATTTATTTTGATTTTACCATGATGTCAAGCAAAGAGTCACTGAGTTTGAAGGTAGGCCTTGAAACACATCCACAGGTACACCTCCAATTGACTCAAATTATGTCAATTAGCCTTTCAGAAGCTTCTAAAGCCATGACATAATTTCTGGAATTTCCCAAGCTGTTTAAAGGCAAATCAACTTAGTGTATGTAAACTTCTGACCTATTGGAATTGTGATACAGTGAATTACAAGTGAACTAATCTGTCTGTAAACAATTGTTGGAAAATGTACTTGTGTCATGCACAAATTGGATGTCCTAAGTGGTTGAACAATGAGTTTGAATGACTCCAACCTAAGTGTATGTAAACTTCCGACTTCAACTGTATATCCATAATTATCTCATCATATAGAACAGCCTACCCACACTGTATCTCACAGATGTTGGCTAGAGGGCACGTGCCAAGACCAGAGTAGGCACATTTGCTATTGAAGGCAACAGTTTTTGTGACAAAACTATCGGTGCAGTTGAAAATGTGATGGAAAGATTTGTATTCGTTACATGAAAACTTAAGCGAAAAAGTACAGTTTGTGTCATCATGCACTGATTTTGAACTCTTTTTGGTGGAAACGCACCACTGGTGGGAAAATGGGCATATTTTCTTGATACATATTCTTAAATATTTGCCTGAAAATCTGTTTGCCAATCGAATGGAAACCTAGTTACTATGATCGCTTTTAGTTAAATGGTCAAAAAGAATCGACTTCTCAAGCAAGACTTTAGCTAGGACTGTCTGGGAGTGGTCTGATTGGAGAGAGCAAAACTGAAGACTAGCTGTTATTGACAGAGGTTTGGAAGTAAAACTCTTTCTTATTATCCGTTTTGTCACCAACGCCCCATATACCACCCACCACTGCGACCTGTATGCACTCGTTGGCTGGCCCTCGCTACATATTCATTGCCAAACCAACTGGCTGCAGGTCATCTATAACTCTGCTAGGTAAAGCTCTGCCTTATCTCAGCTCACTGGTCACCATAGCAACACCCCCCACGTAGCACGCGCTCCAGCTGGTATATTTCACTGGTCATCCCCAAAGCCAACACCTCTTTGGCCACCTTTCCTTCCAGTTCTCTGCTGCCAATGACTGGAACGAATTGCAAAAATCACTGAAGCTGGAGACTTATATCTCCCTCACTAACTTTAAGCATCAGCTGCCAGAGCAGCTGATCACTGCACCTGTACACAGCCCTGCACACAGTAATTTATGTAGAACATGCTAAACATTGACAAAATAAGCTTTTCCTATTTCCAGTAGTAAGGTAGCTTCTCCTTTACAGCGAGAATGTCTGAGAACTGCAGAGCATTTAGTGGTAATGAGCATGGCAGGGTGCATCCCAAATGAAAACATATGTGCTATGGCCACTATATATGGAATAGGGTGCCATTTGGGACACACCCTGGCTCTCTCACGCCCTGCAATCTGCCAACCAAACACTGAGGTCATTAATGATGATGACGGAGAGTTTTTTCAATGGCAGGAGTTATTCTGTAGTGTAGGACAGAGAGAGAGAGAGAGAGAGAGAGAGAGAGAGAGAGAGAGAGAGAGAGAGAGAGAGAGAGAGAGAGAGAAAAAGAGAGAGACAGGAGAATCTTCTTATTTATCTTTAAACCCTTAGCTGTAAAGATGACCTACTGATTTAATATAATGCACTGACTGTACTACTGGTGCTCAGCAAGGCACCAGCACCACTGTACACCAGCACAGAAATATTATCGCGCTTTAGACTTCAGATGCACAATATACCTTTTTGAACATGACAAGATTTGGCTGAATCGCCTTTTAATTAAGAGCAAAATGCAGTCTCCTTCTGACAGGCTGCTCATCATCATCATTGCCTTATGGTGGTTTAAGATCTGGCTCAGGCAGTCAGTCAGTGTGGATGGATGCCAGAGCATATAAATTGTACATTTTTTATGAGAAACGAGAGAAGGAGATCAGGATACTGGCTGCTTAGAGAAAGTGAAATAAAATCACAGACCATATTGGAACTTACTGTCATAAGTCTTGATGTCTCTCTGTGATAGTCCTCTAAACTGAGAAGACGAAAGAAGATGAGAAAGCCTTTTTTACTGGAGGTCAGCCTCAGGAGAGCAGAGCCATCTAATCCGGAAATGTGGATCTATTTTAAAACCTTGTCCTCTTTTCAGGACTTTACAGGGGTCACATGTCAAGGCAGTGAGTTTTATAACATAAAAAAAAAAAATCCCTTTCAATCATATTTCTTTACGACGTCCAACATTCCCAATTACCTGACTTCAACCTCACAGGTGAAAAGTGACCCATCCACCCACTCTCAGTTTGCGTCCCAAATGGCATTCTATTCCCTATGTAGCTCACTACTGTTTACTAGGGCCCATAGGGCTCTGGGTCAAAGGTTGTGCGCTACAAAAGGAATAGGGTGCCATTTGGGACATAGACTCTATGACCTCACAGTGCACCTGAATGCAGCCAGCCAAGCAGGTAAGGATTGGAAAACAAAGTGGAGAGTGTTTGTTGGGAAGAGGAGCGTAGAGGAGGGTTGTGTTGAGGAACACAGCTGTGTTGGGGTCCTGGAGTCAGCTACATGGAGAGAGAGAGCCATCAGCCCTATTTTAAGGTGGGGGAGGTAAATTACCGCTCTCTGCACCAGTCCTATCTGGTATTAGACCTGCAATTAGCTCACCATGCTGATGTTATGGGTTGAGTCCCAAATGGCACTCTATTCATAGTGCACTACTTTTGACTAGGGCTAAATCGGGAATAGTGTGCCATTTGGGACGGAGTCATGGGCTGAAGGCTACCAGGGCTACAGCTCTTCATCTGGTGTGGATTTAGTCGGTGATAGTACACCCCGGTGTGTGTGTGTGTGTGTGTGTGTGTGTGTGTGTGTGTGTGTGTGTGTGTGTGTGTGTGTGTGTGTGTGTGTGTGTGTGTGTGTGTGTGTGTGTGTGTGTGTGTGTGTGTGTGTGTGTGTGTGTGTGTGTGTGTGTGTGTGTGTGTGAGGCAGGAAGGCAGCCTATTCCACCGCCAGCCATCACATCTCTGCCAGGGACTTACATCTATGCTGTAATTAGAGTTCAACAAGGCAGAAAGGCTCCATCGCAGATGTGAGACAGAATGAGCTAAAAGAGAGGCCATGCTACAGGTAGAACAATAATGAGAGAATGTGTCTGAAATGGCACACTATTCCCTATAAAGTGCACTACTTTTGACCAGAGTCCTATGGGCCCTGGACAAAGTAGTGCACAATAAACAGTAGGGAATAGGGTATACCCTATGGGACCCAGCCAAGGAGGTGCTGTGGAGCAGCTGATTCCCCCAAGGTGTGCTGGGATACCACACACACACACACACACACACACACACACACACACACACACACACACACACACACACACACACACACACACACACACACACACACACACACACACACACACACACACACACACACACACACACACACACACACACACACACACACACACAAACTTCCCTGCATTAGGTCTTAGTCTGTGGCTCAGCTCCACAAGGCAGACTAACACATGGTTGTGTTTGTTGTTGAAGATTGGCCCAGCTGCTTTAAATTATTTCAAGGCAATGCTACCAAATACTAATTGAGTGTATGTAAACTTCTGACCCACTGGGAATGTGATGAAAGAAATAAAAGCGCAAATAAATCATTCTCTCTACTATTATTCTGACATTTCCCATTCTTAAAAAAAGTGGTGATCCTAACTGACCGAAGACATGGAATTATAACTAGGATTAAATATCAGGAATTGTGAAAAACTTGAGTTTAAATGTATTTGGCTAAGGTGTATGTAAACCTCCGACTTCAACTGTATCTGATATTGTCAGAAAGCATAAATTATTGTTAATATAACTGCACTGTCCCATTTACAGTAGATATTACAGTGAAAGAATGCCATGTTATTGTTTGAGGAGAGTGCACAATTTTGAAAGTGAAGTTATTAATAAACAAATGAGTCACATTTGGGCAGTCTTGATACAACATTTTGAACAGAAATACAATGGTTCATTGGTTCAGTCTAAAAATTGGCACATACACTGCTTCCATCTAGTGGACAAAATCTAAATTGCACCTGGGCTGGAATAATACATTATGGCCTTTCTCTTGCATTTCTAAATGATGGTACAAAAAAATACAAAATAACGGTTGTTTTTTTCTTTGTAATATCTTTTTACCAGATCTACGGTGTTATATTCTTCTACATTCCTTTCACATTTCCACAAACGTCAAAGTGTTTCCTTTCAAAATGGTACCAAGAATATGCATATTCGTGCTTCAGGTCCTGAGCTGTAGGCAGTTAGATTTGGGTATGTCATTTTGGGCGAAAATTGAAGAAAAGTGACGGATCCTCACAAGGTTTTAAAGTCATTATTGCCCTAATGGGGAAATCCCTGAGCGGTTTCCTTCCATCTTCAGCAACTGAGTTAGGAAGGACTCCTGTATCTTTGTAGTGACTGGGTGTATTGAAACACCATCTTCAGAAACTGAGTTAGGAAGGAGTCCTGTATCTTTGTAGTGACTGGGTGTATCGATACACCATCTTCAGAAACTGGGTTAGGAAGGACTCCTGTATCTTTGTAGTGACTGGGTGTATTGATACACCATCTTCAGAAACTGAGTTAGGAAGGACTCCTGTATCTTTGCTGTGACTGGGTGTATTGAAACACCATCCTCAGAAACTGAGTTAGGAAGGACTCCTGTATCTTTGTAGTGACTGGGTGTATTGAAACACCATCTTCAGAAACTGAGTTAGGAAGGACTCCTGTATCTTTGCTGTGACTGGGTGTATTGAAACACCATCCTCAGAAACTGAGTTAGGAAGGACTCCTGTATCTTTGTAGTGACTGGGTGTATTGAAACACCATCCAAAGTGTCATTATTAACTGTTCCATGCTCAAAGGGATTTTCAGTGTCTGCTTTTTTTCTCTCTTTTTCTTACCCATCTACCAATAGGTGCCCTTCTTTGCGAAACATTGGAAAACTTCCCTGGTCTTTGTGGTTGAATCTGTGTTTGAAATTCACTGCTCAATGGATGGACCTTAGAGAAAATTGTATGTGTGGGGTACAGAGATGAGGTAGTCATTCAAAAATCATGCTAAACACTATTATTGCACACAGAGTGAGTCTGTGCAACTTATGTGTCTTGTTAAGCACATTTTTACTCCTGAACTTATTTAGGCTTGCCATAACAAAGGGGTTGAATACTTATTGACTCAAGACATTTCAGCGTTGTTAATGAATTTTTTAAATTTTGCTAAACATAATTCCACTGGCCTTGTGTGTTGGCCAGTGACAAAGACATCTACATTTAGATGTCTTTGTCAAGGGTGTGGATACTTTCTGAAGGAACTGTAAATGCATTAAAAATTCTACAAATATTGCTAAAAACATGATACATTATCGTTCATGTAATGTCATTCATGTGCATATGACAAATAAACAAATTTGACGAGAGAATTGCAACCAAAGTCCAAAAAAGAGTATGTTATGTAGAATTGTGCACCAATATTGACTTGAACAATAAAGTGCCTTTACAGTGCCTTGCAAAAGTATTCACCCCCTTGGCATTTTTCCTATTTTGTTACATTACAACCTGTAATTTAAATGTATTTTTATTTGGATTTCATGTAATGGACATACACAAAATAGTCCAAATTGTTAAAGTGAAATGAAAATAATAACTTTCTTCCAAAAATTCTAAAAAATAAAAAGTGGTGCGTGCATATGTATTCACCCCGTTTGCTATGAAGCCCCTAAAAAAGATCTGGTACAACCAATTACCTTCAGAAGTCACATAACTAGTTAAATAAAGTCCACATGTGTGCAATCTAAGTGTCACATGATCTGTCATATGATCTCAGTATATATACACTTGTTCTGAAAGGCCCCAGAGTCTGCAACACCACGAAGCAAGGGGCACACCCAAGAAAGCGGTACTATGATGACCAAGGAGCTCGCCAAACAGGCCAGGGACAAAGTTGTGGAGAAGTACAGATCAGGGTTGGGTTAAAAAAAATATATATCAGAAACGTTGAACATCCCAAGGAGCACCATTAAATACATTAATAAATACATTGAAAGAATAGGGCACCACAACAAACTTGCCAAGAGAGGGCCGCCCACCAAAACTCATGGACCAGGGAAGGAGGGCATTAATCAGAGAGGCAACAAAGAGACCAAAGATAACCCTGAAGGAGCTGCCAAGCTCCACAGAGGAGATTGGAGTATCTATCCATAGGACTACTTTAAGCCGTACACTCCACAGACCTGGGCTTTACGGAAGAGTGGCCAGAAAAAAAATAAGCAAACATATTTGGTGTTCGCCAAAAGGCATGTGGGAGGCTCCCCAAACATATGGAAGAAATTACTCTGTTCAGATGAGACTGAAATTGAGCTTTTTGGCCATCAAGAAAAACGCTATGTCTGGCACAAAGCCCAACACCTCCATCACACCGAGAACACCATCCTCGCAGTGAAGCATGCTGGTGGCGGCATCATGCTGATGTTTTTCATTGTCAGGGACTGGGGAACTGGTCAGAATTGAAGGAATGATAGATGGAGCTAAATACAGAGAAATTCTTGAGGGAACTGTTTGTCTTCCAGAGATTGTAGACTGGGACGGAGGTTCACCTTCCAGCACGACAATGACCCTAAGCATAATGCTAAAGTAACACTCGAGTGGTTTAAGGGGGAACATTTAAATGTCCACCCGATGTCACAGGAAGGCCATAAAGATCAACAAGGACAGCAACCACCCGAGCCACTGCCTGTTCACCCCGCTAATCATCCAGAAGGCGAGGTCAGTACAGGTGCATCAAAGCTGGGCCCGAGAGACTGAAAAACAGCTTCTATCTCAAGGCCATCAGACTGTTAAACAGTCACCACTAACATTGAGTGGCTGCTGCCAACACACTGACTCAACTCCAGCCACTTTAATAATGGGAATTGATGGGAAATGATGTAAAATATATCACTAGCCACTTTAAACAATGCTACCTAATATAATGTTTACATACCCTACATTATTCATCTCATATGTATACGTATATACTGTACTCTATATCATCTACTGCATCCTTATGTAATACATGTATCACTAGCCACTTTAACTATGCCACTTTGTTTACATACTCATCTCATATGTATATACTGCACTCAATACCATCTACTGTATCTTGCCTATGCCGCTCTGTACCATCACCCATTCATATATCTTTATGTACATATTCTTTATCCCCTTACACTTGTGTCTATAAGGTAGTAGTTTTGGAATTGTTAGCTCGATTACTTGTTGGTTATTACTGCATTGTCGGAACTAGAAGCACAAGCATTTCGCTACACTCGCACTAACATATGCTAACCATGTGTATGTGACAAATAAAATTTGATTTGATTTGATTTGATGTCTTGGAATGGCCTAGTCAAAGCCCAGACCTCAATCCAATTGAGAATCTGTGGTATGACTTAAAGATTGCTGTACACCAGCGGAAACCATCCAACTTGAAGGAGCTGGAGTAGTTTTGCCTTGAAGAATTGGCAAAATTCACAGTGACTAGATGTGCCAAGCTTATAGAGACATACCCCAAGAGACTTGCAGCTGTAATTTCTGCAAAAGGTGGCTCTACAAAGTATTGACTTTGTGGGGGTGAATAGTTAATGCACGTTCAAGTTTTCAGTTTTTTTGTCTAATTTCTTGTTTGTTTCACAATAAAACATATTTTGCATCTTCAAAGTGGCAGGCATATTGTGTAGATCAAATGATACAACTCCCCCCCCCCCAAAAAATCCATTTTAATTCCAGGTTGTAAAGCAACAAAATAGGAAAAAAACCAAGGGGGTGAATCCTTTTACAAGCCACTGTACTATAGACAATTTTTAAAAAATCAAGATGAATAAAGACTTGCTAAAGCTCCAAAATTCTGCATTTTGATACGTCCTTCTGTGCACGTTCTGTGACCTCTAGGAAGGTTTTAATCCACTAACCCTAACATTTCCCCAAGTTTTCACCATCATTGTAAAACCCTAGTTATTTTGTTGCTTTCTCAAAGTAATTTTTTAGGGTTACTGTGATTAGTGCTTCATTTACATCTGTCCCTTTTAATAAGGTGAATGTATCTCTTTTAAGATATTTATTTTAGAAACAAACATTGAGCATCTAATAATCAAATAGTTTAAAAGCAGGTGAGCTGGTTATACTCTTTTTGGCCATTTTCTGCAGTTTTGTGGTGAAAAAGTGAGTGGGTCGAGCAAAACACGTAAACCCTCTTACCATCTAAACTTTGAGCTGACAGTCTTGGAGCAATTTTTGTGTATATTTGCTATGCCAGATAAAATAAAATAGAGAGGCCCATGAAGAAAAGACTAGTAAAACCTTACATCCCCATATTTGTGTTAGACTTGATTTGTACAGCACAGTTAGTCTTTTGGAGATTGACATACAATGAGCAATTGAAAAGTGAGCATGAGAAGGCTTAGGTCCACCTACACAACCGCTAACTGTCCAGTGTAGAGCCTAGAGAGACAATATTATCATTCATTGGAATTAGAGGGCCTACAATTTGACATATCGAGCAGTGTTGTACGATGTATAGTTTTTGGTTAAATCTATAAAAATGAAACTAACAAAAGAATACAGCCTAGTGCCTGACCTCTAGATTGGTTCCATTATTAAAGCTGAAGAGAGGCACTTACGAAAGTATTTGTGTAACCTCTTGAGATGGGAAAACTTGTTAATGAAGTTGAACATGTGTTTATGACAGAATTTAAATGATATCACTGCCAACATTTTGGCTTGGTTTCCATGGACCAGTATGTAAAAAGTTATTTAAGAAGCCAAGTTAGGAGCCGCTCTGCCTAGATGTCATAGCCATGCATTTCTGGAATACTGTTAGGCATTAACAAAGATGCAAATGTATCTACATGTATTTGAAATACATGCGAAGTGATGCTATACACAATGCACAAAAACATAAATGCAACAAGATCAAACCAAATCAAATGTTATGTCACATGTGCTGAATACCACTTGTAGACCTTAGTGAAATGCTTTACTTACAAGCCCTTAACCTCTATGGGATAGGTGGGACGCAATCGTCCCACCTGGCTAATAGCCAGGGAAAATGAAGAGCGCCAAATTCAAATAAAATATTATAAAATTCTAACTTTCATGAAATCACACATGGTAAGACACCAAATTAAAGCTACACGTGTTGTGAATCCAGCCAACATGTCAGAGTTCAAAAAGGCTTTTCGGCGAAAGCAAACGATGCTATTATCTGAGGGTAGCACCTCCATATACAAAGAGAGAGAACATATTTCAACCCTGCAGGCGCGACACAAAAATTGAAGACGGGATGATCTGTGTTCAATGCAAAAAGATAAACTGATGCTACTTTTCTGGTCACGCGCATCTATCAAACAGTCCACTTCAAGTGACCCTCTTTCAAGATGGCCGAACTTCTGCATTACACAAAGGAAAAACCTCAACCAATTTCTAAAGACTGGTGACATCCAGTGGAAGCGGTAGGAACTGCAGGAAAGTCGATTAGAAATCTGGATTCCCCATGAAAACCCATTGAAAAGACAGTTATGTTATACTCACATACATGATTCAAACAGTTTTAGAAACTTCAGAGTGTTTTCTATCCAAATCTACTAATAATATGCATATCTTATATTTTGGGATGAGTAGCAGGCAGTTGAATTTGGGCATGCTATTCATCCAAAAGTGAAAATGCTGCCCCCTATCCCGAAGAAGTTTTAACCAACAATGCAGTGTTAAGAAAAATAAGTGTTAAGTAAAAAATAGATAAGTAACAAAGAACAAATAATTAAAGAGCAGCAGTAAAATAACAGTAGTGACGCTATATACAGGGGGTACCGGTACAGAGTCAATGTGCAGGGGCACAGGTTAGTCGAGGTAATTGAGGTAATATGTACTTGTAGGTAGAGTTAAAGTGACTATGCATAGATAATACACAGAGAGTAGTAGTAGGGGGGGGGCAATGCAAATAGTCTAGGTAGCCATTTGATTAGCTGTTCAGGAGTCTTATGGCTTGGGGGTAGAAGCTATTTAGAAGCCTCGTGGGACCTAGACTCGGCGCTCCGGTACCGCTAGCTGTGTGGTAGCAGAGAGAACAGTCTATGACTAGGGTGGCTGGAGTCTTTAACCATTTTTAGGGCCTTCCTCTGACACCTGGTATAGAGGTCCTGGATGGCAGGAAGTTTTGCCCCAGTGATGCACTGGGCCATACGCACTACCCTTTGTAGTGTCTTGCGGTCGGAGGCCGAGCAGTTGCTATACCAGACAGTGATGCAACCAATCAGGATACTCTCGATGGTACAGCTGTATAACTTTTTGAGGATCTGAGGACCCAGGTCAAATCGTTTCAGTCTCCCGAGGCTTTGTCGTGCCCTCTTCACGACTGTCTTGATGTGTTTGGACCATGATAGTTTGTTGGTGATGTAGACACCAAGGAACTTGAAGCTCTCAAACTGCTCCACTACAGCCCCGTTTCTGAGAATGGGAGCGTGCTCGGCCCTCCTTTTCCTGTAATCCATAATCATCTCCTTTGTCTTGATCATGTTGAGGGAGAGGTTGTTATCCTGGCACCACATGGCCAAGTCTCTGATGTCCTCCCTATAGGCTGTCTCATCGTTGTTGGTGACCAGGCATACCACTGTTGTGACAAATGTAATCTTAATGACGGAGTCGTGCCTGGCCATGCAGTCATGAATGAACAGGGAATACAGGAGGAGACTGAGCACGCACCCCTTCAGGGGCCCCCGTGTTGAGGATCAGCATGGCAGATGTGTTGTTATCCACCCTTACCACTTGGGGGCGGTCCGTCAGGAAGTCCAGGATCCAGTTGCAGAGGGAGGTGTTTAGTCCCAGGGTCCTTAGCTTAGTGATGAGCTTTGAGGGCACTATGGTGTTGAATGTTGAGCTGTAGTCATTGAATAGCATTCTCGCATAGGTGTTCCATTTGTTCAGGTGGGAAAGGGCAGTGTGGAGTGCAATAGAGATTGCTTCATCTGTGGATCTGTTGGGGCAGTATGCAAATTGTAGTGGGTCCAGGGTTTCTGGGATGATGGTGTTGATGTGAGCCATAACCAGCGTCTCAAAGCACTTCATGGAAACAGACGTGACTGCTACGTGTCGGGAGTCATTTAGGCAGGGTAGCTTAGTGTTCTTGGGCACAGGAACTATGGTGGTCTGCTTGAAACATGTTGGTATTACAAGATTAGTCAGGGACAGGTTGAAATTGTCAGTGAATACACTTGCCAGTTGGTCAGCGCATGCTCGGAGTACACGTCCTGGTAATCTGTCTGGCCCTGCGAATATCGACCTGTTTAAAGGTCTTACTCGCTACGGAGAGAATGATCACATAGTCGTCCGGAATAGCATGCTCTCATTCATGCTTCAGTGTTGCTTGCCTCGAAGCGAGCATAGAAGTAATTTAGCTCGACTGGTCGGTTTGCGCCACTGGGAAGCTCGCAGCTTCCCTTTGTAGTCTGTATAGCTTGCAAGCCTTGCCACATATGACGAGCGTCGGAGCCGGTGTTGTACGATTATATTTTTGTCCTGTATTGAAGCTTTGCCTTTTTTGATGGTTCGTCAGAGGGCATAGCAGTTTTTCTTATAAGCTTCCAGGTTAGAGTCCCGCTCCTTGAAAGCTGCAGCTCTACATGTTTCCTCAGTGCGGATGTTGCCTGTAATCCATGGCTTCTGGTTAGGGTATGTATGTACAGTCACTGTGGGGACGATGTCATCAATGCACTTACTGATGGAGCCAGTGACTTATGTGATGTACTCCTCAATGCCAATGGAAGAATCCCTGAACATATTCCAGTCTGTGCTATTAAAACAGTCCTGTTGCTTAGCATCTGCGTCATCTGACCACTTCTTTATTGAGTCACTGGTGCTAACTGCTTTAATTTTCGCTTGTAAGCAGGAATCAGGAGGATAGAATTATGGTTGGATATGCCAAATGGAGGGCGAGGGAGAGCTTTGTACGTGTCTCTGTGTGTGGAGTAAAGGTGGTCTAGAGTTGATTTTCCTCTGGTTGCACATTTAACATGCTGGTAGAAATGAGGTAAAACAGATTTAAGTTTCTCTGCATTAAAGTACCCGGCCACAAGGAGCGCCGTCTCTGGATGAGCATTTTCCTGTTTGCGTATGGCCTTATACAGCTCATTTGTCCTTGCTCTCCTCTCCTTGTTCGGGCGGCATGTATTTATTCCTCTGTTCCCCATCATGTCTTTGTGTAAGATTGTTTGTGTTACGTGCTGTTGACGCGCCAGACTGGCTTGTTTTTTCCGTGTTATTTTTTCACAAAGATGTTTATTGTTAAACATAATTATTGTGACTGTTTTGCTCGTTTTGCACTTTTGCCTAAATAAAGTGTGCGCCTGTTCACAAATCTCTGCTCTCCTGCACCTGACTTCGCTACCAGTACGCACACATCTGACATGTGCGGTCTTAGTGCCAGGATCAGTTTGTGATGGTAAATAGACAGCTACGAAGAATATAGATGAAAACTCTCTGGGTAAATATCATGAGATTCTCTACCTCAGGCGAGCAAATCCTAGAGACTTCCTTACTATTAGATTTTGTGCACCAGCAGTTGTTTGCAAATATAGACCACCACCCCCTGTCTTGTTCTATCTTGCCGATGCAGCGTAAAACCCACCAGCCACGACTTGGTGAAACAAATATTAAATGTATATTTAATATTACATTTATATTTAATATTTAATTTCCCTTTGGTAGGAATCGTAGTTAGTCTATGATCGTAGTCTATTTTGTTATCCAATGATTGTACGTTGGCTAATAGTAGGCAGCACGACCTACATCCCCAATATCTCTGTCTCTTTCTCATGCAAATCACCTGGATTTGGGCCTTGTCGTGTGTCTGAAGTAAATCCTTCCCGTCCAACTCTTAAAGAAAAAATCTTCTTCCAGTATGTGGTGAGAAGTCGCTGTCCTGATATCTAGAAGCTCCCTTTTGGTCGTAAGCGACGGTGGCAGAAACATTATGTACATTATGTACATTATGTACAAAATAAGTTACAAATAAAAACACACACAATAGGACAATTGGTTAGGAGACCGTAAAATGGCAGCCATCTCCTCCGGCACCATTATTACTGAGTTACAGTTCATATAAAGAAATCAGTCAATTGAAATATATTCATTAGGCTCTAATCTATTGGTCACAGATACATTAAAAAGAAAAGGTAGGGGCGAGGATCAGAAAACCAGTCAATATCTGGGTGGGATCACCGTTTTTGATTTATTTCACCTTTATTTAACCAGGTAAGCTAGTTGAGAACAAGTTCTCATTTACAACTGCGACCTGGCCAAGATAAAGCAAAGCAGTGCGACACGAACAGCAACACAGAGTTACACATGAAAATACAGTCAATAACTCAACAGAAAAAAATAAAGTATATATACAGTGTGTGCAAATGGCGAGAGGACGTAGGCAATAAATAGGCCATAGTAGCAAAGTTATTCACAATTCAGCATATTAACACTGGAGTGATAAATGAGCAGATGATGATGTGCAAGTAGAGATACTGGTGTGCAAAAGAGGAAATAAAGTAAATAAATACAATATGGGGATGAGGTAGGTAGATTGGGTGGGCTATTTACAGATGGACTATGTACAGCTGCTCAGATAGCTGATGTTTAAAGTTAGTGAGGGAAATATAAGTCTCCAGCTTCAGCTATTTTTGCAAGATTTCTGGCTCTCACAGACCTGTAACTTCTTCTTTAAGAGGCTCCTCTGTCCTCCACTCATTACCTGTATTAATGGCACCTGTTTGAACATGTTATCAGTATAAAAGACACCTATCCACAACCTCAAACAGTCACATTCCAAACTCCACTATGGCCAAGACCAAAGAGCTGTCAAAGGACACCAGAAACAAAATTGTAGACCTGCACCAGGCTGGGAAGACTGAATCTGCAATAGGTAAGCAGCTTGGTTTGAAGAAATCAACTGTGGGAGCAATTATTAGGAAATGGAAGACCACACAAGACCACTGATAATCTCCCTCGATCTGGGGCTCCACGCAAGATCTCACCCCATGGGGTCAAAATGATCACAAGAACGGTGAGCAAAAATCCCAGAACCACACGGGGGGACCTAGTGAATGACCTGCAGAGAGCTGGGACCGAAGTAACAAAGCCTACCATCAGTAACAAACTACGCCACCAGGGACTCAAATCCTGCAGTGTCAGACGTGTCCCCCTGCTTAGGCCAGTACATGTCCAGGCCCGTCTGAAGTTTGCTAGAGAGCATTTGGATGATCCAGAAGAAGATTGGGAGAATGTCATATGGTCAGATGAAACCAAAATATAACTTTTTGAAAACGGCCGTATTTAGCACTAACTGACGCTTATTTAGTGCTTTATCCGGGTTGCCGGAAAGTAGAGCATTGTAGTAGTCTAACCAAGAAGTAACAAAAGCATGGATTAATTTTTCTGCATAATTTTTGGACGTTTCTGATTTTTGCAATGTTACGTAGATGGAAAAAAGCTGTCCTTGAAACAGTATTGATATGTTCGTCAAAAGAGAGATCAGGGTGCAGAGTAAAGCCGAGGTCCTTCACAGTTTTATGTGAGATTAAATGTCAGATTCAACAGAAGATCTCTTTGTTTCTTGGGACTTAGGACAAGCATCCCTGTTTTGTCCGAGTTTAAAAGTAGAAAGCTTGCAGCCATCCATTTCCTTATGTCTGAAACACAGGCATCTAGCGAGGGCAATTTTGTTTCATGTTTCATTGAAATGTACAGCTGTGTGTTATCCGCGTAGCAGTGAAAGTTAACATGATGTTTTTGAATGACATCCCCAAGAGGTAAAATATATAGTGAAAACAATAGTGGTCCTAAAACAGAACCCTGAGGAACACCGAAATTTACAGTTGATTTGTCAGAGGACAAACCGTTCACAAGGACAAACTGATATCTTTCCGACAGATAATATCTAAACCAGGCCAAAACATGTCCGTGTAGACCAATTTGGGTTTCCATTCTCTCCAAAAGAATGTGGCGATCGATGGTATCAAAAGCAGCACTAAGGTCTAGGAGCACGAGGACAGATGCAGAGCCTTGGTCTGACGCCATTAAAAGGTCATTTATCACCTTCACAAGTGCAGTCTCGGTGCTTTGATTGGGTCTAAAACCAGACTGAAGCATTTCGTATACATTGTTTGTCTTCAGGAAGGCAGTGAGTTGCTGTGCAACAGCTTTTTCTAAAATTTTTGAGAGGAATGGAAGATTCGATAAAGGCCAATATATTTTTTTTCTGGGTTAAGGTTTGGCTTTTTAAAGAGAGGCTTTATTACTGCCACTTTTAGTGAGTTTGGTACACATCCGGTAGATAGAGAGCTGTTTATTATGTTCAACATAGGAGGGCCAAGCACAGGAAGCAGCTCTTTCAGTAGTTTAGTTAGGGTTGGAGGCCATGATTATTTTCATCATTGTGTCAAGAGATATAGGACTAAAACACTTGAGTGTCTCTCTTGATCCTAGATCCTGTTAGAGTTGTGCAGACTCAGGACAACTGAGCTTTGGAGGAATACGCAGATTTAAAGAGGAGTCTGTAATTTGCTTTCTTATGCTCATGATCTTTTCCTCAAAGAAGTTCATGAATTTATTACTGCTGAAGTGAAAGCCATCCTCTCTTGGGGAATGCTGCAAATACACCGCTGCAGTTTTCAAACAAAGCCTCAGTGATCACTGCCTCATTGCCTGCATCCATAATGGGTCTGTGGTCAAACGACCACCCCTCATCACTGTCAAACACTCCCTAAAACACTTCAGCGAGCAGGCCTTTCTAATCGACCTGGCCCGGGTATCCTGGAAGGATATTGACCTCATCCCGTCAATAGAGGATGCCTGGTTATTCTTTAAAAGTGCCTTCCTCACCATCTTAAATAAGCATGCCCCATTCAAAAAAGTTAGAACCAGGAACAGATATAGCCCTTGGTTCTCTCCAGACATGACTTTCCTTGACCAGCACAAAAATATCCTGTGGTGTTCTACATTAGCATCGAACAGCCCCCGTGATATGCAACTTTTCAGGGAAGATAGGAACAAATATACACAGGCAGTTAGGAAAGCTAAGGATAGCTTTTTCAAGCAGAAATTTGCATCCTGTACCACAAACTCAAAAAAGTTCTGGGACACTGTAAAGTCCATGGAGAATAAGAGCACCCCCTCCCAGCTGCTCACTCCCAGCTGCCCACTGCACTGAGGCTAGGAAACACTGTTACTACCGCTATAATTGAGAATTTCAATAAGCATTTTTCTACAGCTAGCCATGCTTTCCACCTGGCCCCCCCTACCCCGGTGAACAGCCCTGCGCTACCCACAGCAACTCGCCCAAACCTCCCCCACTTCTCCTTCATCCAAATCCAGATAGCTGCAAAATCTGGACCACTACAAATCAGCCGGGCTAGACAATCTGGACCCTCTCTTTCTAAAATTATCTGCCGAAATTGTTGCAACCCCTATTACTCGCCTGTTCAACCTCTCTTTCATATTGTTTGAGATTCCCATAGATTGGAAAGCTGCCACGATCATCCCTCTCTTCAAAGGGGAAGACACTAGACCAGACATGGGCAAACTACGGCCCGCGGGCCACATACGGCCCGTTAGGCTTTTTAATCCGGCCCGCCGAACTTGTCCAAATTATAGTAAAAACCTCCTTTTTCCCCCTTTCCCTGCAATGCCCACGTTTCCCCAATAGATGGCGCACTCAAAACACATTGACCGTTGTTGGAGTGGCGCGTATTTCTCTTTATTTCACTTTAATTTTCACTTCGTTTCACGTCACCATTAAGCCCTTCTGTGAAAATGAGCGGAGAAAAGAGAAGAAAAGTGAAAAAGAGAAGGAAAGTGGACAGCGAATGCCGAGTGTTTAATAAGGAGTGGACAACAAAATACTTCTTCACTGAAGTCCGATCAACGGCTGTATGTCTGATATGCCAAGAAGCTGTTGCGGTTTTCAAAGAGTACAATATCAGCCGTCACTTTGCCACGAAGCATGCAAACTATGCTAGCAAGCAGTCAACACAAGAACGGGCGGCTACTGCTCAGAGGTTGGCAGCTAATTTACAATTAATTTAGATTTAATTTACAGCTAATTTAGTCAACAGAACTTTTTTCACCGACAAACTGCAATTCAAGAGTCAAGTACCAAGGCAAGTTATTAGCTGGCATTCAAATTAGCAAAGGCCAGCAAGCCTGTTCCCACTGAAATGGTGAGTTTTTCTGCTGTGTTATGAAGAAATGCATATGGAAAGTTTGGAAGTGCGTCTTTTAATTAAGAGCAATGCGCATTTACGCACAGCAGTGGTACAGTAGCTTAATTAACACGCCGCACATCGCTCTTAATTTAAATTTAAATTTTCAGCTGCAGGTAGGATATTTAATACAGCCTATGTCTGTGTGCTTGGCAACGATACACGTGTACTGTTTGCGCGTGAAGGCGAGGGCGTCCGTGGCGAGTTTGTAGAGCGAGTTTAACACAAGTAGATATTATTGAGCTTGAGTATTTCGTTGTGTAATAATATGTTTTGAATGTTGAAAGTGATTCCATTTTTCAATAAATGTTGATTTCTTTAACTTTGCACCTTCGATTGAAACTTATTAAAAACAGACGCAATCTTGATAAATAACAGTGCCTATGTTATTTTAATCTATTTACATTTCCTCCTCCCAGTATCTGCGAAATAGTATGTAAATGCCATATCTTGCATATTCCTTGAGACAAATTTATTAACTGATAAGGGCTATTTTTCACATTTGAAAGACAGTTAATAAATTGGGTTGTAGTGTTCTTACTGTGCTATGAGGTTTGCACACACTACATTTAATGCTTTAGTATATCCGGCCCAAACACTCCCTCAAAATGCTCCTGGCCCGGCCCCTCTGTCAAATTTAAGAACCCATTGTGGCCCGCGAGTCAAAAAGTTTGCCCACCTCTGCACTAGACCCAAACTGCTACAGACCTATATCTATTCTACCCTGCCTTTCTAAGGTCTTTGAAAGCCAAGTTAACGAACAGATCACCGACCATTTCGAATCCCACCGACCATTTCAAATCAATAAGAGACATTACTGTGCCGCCGTATTCATCGACCTGGCTAAGGCTTTCAACTCTGTCAATCACAACATTCTTATTGGCAGATTCAACAGCCTTGGTTTCTCAAATTATTGCCACGCCTGGTTCACCAACTACTTCTCTGATAGAGTTCAGTATGTCAAATCGGAGGGCCTGTTGCCCGGGCCTCTGGCAGTCTCTATGGGGGTGCCACAGGGTTCAATTCTCGGGCCGACTCTCTTCTCTGTATACATCAATGATGTCGCTCTTGCTGCTGGTGATTCTTTGATCTACCTCTACGTAGACAACACCATTCTGTATACCTCTGGTCCTTCTTTGGACACCTCCAGATGAGCTTCAATGCCATACAAATTTCCTTCTGTGGCCTCCAACTGCTCTATACAGAGAAAAGAGTCGGCCTCATATTTCTCATGCAGCACGACATCTCCTTCACATAGATTTGATCATGCTTTTGATTGTGACCTGTGGAATGTTGTCCCACTCCTCTTCAATTGCTGTGGGAAGATGCTGGAACACGCTGTCGTACAAGTCGATCCAGAGCATCCCAAACATGTTCAATGTCTGGAGAGACGATTTCTGACAGTTTGTGTAGAAATTCTTCAGTTTCATCAGCATCCCGGGTGGCTGGTCTCAGACGATCCCGCAGGTGAAGAAGCTGGATGTGGAGGACCTGGGTTGGCATGGTTACACGTGGTCTGCGATTGTGAGGCCGGATGGACGTACTGCAAAATTCTCTAGAACGATGTGGCTTATTGTAGAGACATTCAATTATCTGGCGCCACTAACAGGGATGTTATCAAATTTGTGTACAAAATGAGAGAAATACGATTTTGGGTGTATGGAACATTTCTAGGATATTTTATTTCAGCTCATGAAACATAGGTCCAACACTTTACATGTGGCATTCATATTTTAGTTCAGTTTATATTGAAATGTATCATTTCCCGTATGGGTCCGTATTCTACCACCCACCCTGCTATCCTCTTTCTTTCCTCCCTTCCCTCTCGCATGCGCTGCAGTATCTATAAGTCAATTGCCCATTCTCTTTGTGGTGTGTGTGTGTGTCTCCGCGCTGTCAAAGGCTCTTAGCACTCAGGCTTAGTGCTCAGATTCTCTGAATAACAGATTGATTGTGCATCTCTGTGCTAATTCTAATGAGGAGCCCAATCCCCTCCAGTCAGTTAGCAATGGAGACAGAGGCCGCGTC
Organism: Oncorhynchus gorbuscha; assembly: GCF_021184085.1. NCBI lineage: Eukaryota > Metazoa > Chordata > Actinopteri > Salmoniformes > Salmonidae > Oncorhynchus > Oncorhynchus gorbuscha. Next base: position 39,295,003 of record NC_060180.1, on the reverse strand, counting down.
CCAAATGGCACCCTATACATGTATAGAGCACTGCTTTTACCAATTTTTGGATCTGGTCAAAAGTAGTGCACTATATAGGGAAAAGGGTGCCATTTGGGTAGCACATGACACTTTCTCTCTCTCTCTCTCTCTCTCTCTCTCTCTCTCTCTCTCTCTCTCTCTCTCTCTCTCTTCTGCCTGGCGGAGGAAAATTAGCCTGAGTGATGAGTCTGTTGTTAGAGACAATCAATTTGTCATCATAAGGCCTCTGTAAAAAGGGCCACCTGTGGCTAATTGTGACTCACAGACATGCAGCCACACACCCCGGCCTTCCTGTCATTCTGAATTAAGCACACTCCCCTAAAAGGTTTCATCACATCACGAGGGGACAGATAAAGGACACAAATAACAGGAATGACATACTGTAGTCTCTCCTATTCCTCCTATTCCTAGCTCATCTCTGAATGTCATTGATATAGAGAACCACCTGCAATGTAACTCAAAGCTAAGGGTCTAGCGTAGGGCTGCCCAACCCTCTTCCTGGAGATCTACTGTCCTGTAGGTTTTCACTCCAACCCTAATTTAACATATCTGATTCAGCTAGGTAAGGTCTTGTTGAGCAGCTAATAAGTAGAATCAGGTGTGTTAAATTAGGGTTGGACTGAACACCCACAGGAAGGTAGATCTCTAGGACGAGGGTTGGGCAGCCCTGGTCTAGCGCCATGAGGGTTGATTTGTTTGTAGCCTAGCAGAAGATATTGGTTATGATGGTCCAGTTTTTATTATATTAAAATGAGCATCCATTTACTTGGCTGTCTCATAGGAACCCCTAGCAACCCCTAGGGAATGTCTTAACATAACAATGTAAGTCGGCTTTGTGCACGTGTGTCTAGGGTAATTGTGTTAATGTTTGTGTCCCAAATAGCACCAAAGACCTATATAGTGCTCTACTTTTGAACAAAGTCCTATGTAGTGCACTATAAAGGAAATAGGGTGCCATTTGGGACACAACCCCTAATGCACACACACACCTACATAGAATGCCCCACCCCTATCCACGAGTCTTTGAGAGTCTCATTGGGATCAATGTAATTTGCTGGCCCCTGGCTGGCTTTAAGTTGCTCCATTTGCCAGAAACATTCTCCCCAACACAGCACTCTCTATACATATACTGGTGTATTTATTCCCTGGAAACCAGACTCACAGACTAAAAGGGGGCGGTAGGTACATCACCCCCAAAACATAAAAGCTCGAAAGATGTATGCAAGAGATATCTCAGCATTTCCTTTTACAAATGTTTTACAGCATATTCTCAGATATCTTGATCTTTTATTTTTTTCTCTTAACACAAACATGTGGTTCTCCCTATACAGGGCACTCCTTCCCACTGGGCACACCATGTCATTTCAATCTTTATTCAACCTTTATTCACCCACTCAAAAGAACAGCCAACAGTAAAATATATATTTTTTAAATGTCGGTACAATTGAGTTTGAAAATTATACTCGACTAATAATCAACTACATACAATATGTGGTTGAGCACACATTGTGATCTGATTGGACAAAACACCGTGAATTCAACAAGGATTATCACCAATCCTCGAAGCGTGTTGATTAGACGTTTAGAAGTAGTTGCCATTTTGTGATGTAGGCTTCCGTACATTAAAAAAGGATAAAAGCCCGAGTTAAGAATATTAAAACAAACGATATCATCCAGGACATTTCTGATGTTGCACTGTCTTGAAAAGCACCTCGATGCGTATAATTCATTTGGCACCATGTGTAGAATTGTATCTTCCAGATTTAGGGTCTATACTCCTGTTGGCTATTGCCATTCTGTGTAACACAATTAGAGCAGTAACTTGAAAGAGCATTGTTTAAACCTTAGTCCATGTAAAAACTGTTACGCAAAAAAAATGTTGGTCAAAGTCAAGAACGTTTGAAATGAAAATGTATTGCGCCACAAAATAGATGTACAGGCTTCTGGAAACACAAATTCGATGTACAATACTTTTTTTAAAGGCCCTGTTGGAACAAGCTCTGAAGCTTTTAACATCTTAAGAACGCTTATCCCCTTACTCATTGGCTCTCCCACTGCCATCCCTGCGGCCAAGTGCACATTTCAGGTTGGAGTTGTCAATGGCCCTCTTCCCATGTTTCCTTTCATATTCATCATAGACATGAGACCATTTCTCGGGGTTCTGTATAGAACACAAAATATGTGCTTTACAAGCAACGCACCATGAAATAATTTTAAAGTGAAACAAATATGGTAATAGTTCATCTCTCAGGCTCCGAGTGCATTCTCCGTACAGGTGCATTGCCCGCTTCACCCTTTGCAGATATTTGAGATATGATGTTGAAACCTTTGGAGGCACATGGAAGATGGAAGAAGTTGTCAGTCTGAGTGTGGTAAATAACATTACAGACAATGTTTCCATTGTCTTTTATTTCTTTGACAAATGTCCTGGAGGAGGACACTGTAACTGTGTCACTATAGACACTCTTGCTCATCTCAACAAAGTGCATCAGCAGCTGTTGGGCATAATCAAGGTAATTATGTCATCATCTGAATCTCGCTAAATTGACATGGCTACACGAAGGGACATAAAGTGGTGATAGACCTTTTTGGAAACATCCTTCCATACTATGGGACCCGTGTAGAGCAAAAAATGCCCGTACTCAGTGGCCTTCCATCGGTCAAGTTTTGCCAGTGACCGAGGATGTTGGGCAAATTCTTTTGGCAATAAGCCTTGAAAAGAGATCAGAGCCTCTGACAACTTGGTTTTCTGAGAGGAAGAAAGTCTGCGTGTTCTAAGGCCTCGTTTAAGAAAAACAAATCATCTTCATGACACCCATGCAACCTATATACAGTATCAGTCAAAAGTTTGGACACCTACTCATTCCAGGGTTTTCCTTATTTTTTGTTCACCTGTAGAATAATATTGAAGACATCACAACTATGAAATAACACAAATGGAATCATGTAGTAACCGAAAAAGTGTTAAAACTTCTTAGGGGTAGGGGGCAGTATTCGGGAGTTTGGATGAATGAGGTGCCCAAAGTAAACTGCCTCTTACTCTTAAGCTAGGATATGCATATAATTGGTAGTATTGGATAGAAAACACTCTAAAGTTTACAAAACTGTTAAAATAATATCTTTGAGTATAACAGAACTGATATGGCAGGCAAAAAACAGGGGACAATCCAACCAGAAAATATTTGTTTTCAGCTCACCCCTGATTACTATGGCTGTCAATGGGAATAGAAAAGGAATACCTCCCAGATTGCAGTTCCTATTGCTTCCACTAGATGTCAACAGTCTTTAGAAAGAGGCTCCCATTTTAGCTGTAATGTTCGTTGCGTGTTCCGGTGAGGGCGCGTACTTCGTTATTTATCTCCGGTAATGGTCTCCGTCTTAATAAATTGTATCATTTATTTACATATTAGGGTACCTGAGGATTGATAAGGAACGTTGTTTGATATGTTTGGAAGAAGTTTATTGGTAACTTATGGGATTCATTTGTATGCATTTTGAACGAGGGAAATTAATTAGGGAAATTAGGGAAATTATTATGGATTATTGAGTCAAGCGTGCCAATGAAGCTGACTTTTTTGGGATATAAAGAAAGACTTTATCGAACAAAAGGACCATTTGTTATGTAGCTGGGACCTTGTGATTGCAACCAGAGGAAGATCTTCAAAGGTAAGTGATTTATTTTATTGCTATTTCTGACTTTCGGTACGCCTCTGCTTGGTTGGATATGTATGTAATGATTTTTTGTGCGGGGCACTGTCCTCAGATAATCGCGTAGTGTGCTTTCGCCGTAAAGCCTTTTTGAAATCTGACAAAGCATCTGGATTAACAAGAAGCTAAGCTTTTAAATGATGTATGACACTTGTATTTTCATGAATGCTTAATATTAAGATTTTTGTCATTTGAATTTCGCGCTCTGCAATTTCACCGGATGTTGTCAAGGACAAATTAAACAAATTGAAAGCCACACTTTGCCTTGATGACAGCTTTGCGCACTCTTGGAATTCTCTCAACTAGCTTCATCAGCTAGTCACCTGGAATACATTTCAATTAACAGGTGTGCCTTGTTAAAAGTTAATTTATGGGATATCTATCTTTCTTAAATTATTTGAGAAAATCAGTTGTGTTGTGGCAAGGTAGGGTTGGTATACAGAAGACAGCCCTATTTGGTAAAGACCAAGTCCATATTATGGCAAGAACAACTCAAATAAGCAGAGACTCAACAGCCCATCATTACTTTAAGACATGAAGGTCAGTCAATCAGAAAATGTCAAGAAGTTTCTTTAAGCTAAGTAGCAAAAACCATCAAGTGCTATGTTGAAAGTGGCTCTCATGGGGACCACCACAGGAAAGGAAAACCCAGAGTTTCCTCTGCTGCAGAGGATAAGTTACCAGCCTGAGAAATTGCAGCCCAAATAAATGCTTCACAGAGTTCAACTAACAAACACATCTCAACCTCAACTGTTCAGAGGAGACTGTGTGAATCAGGCCTTCATGGTCAAATTTCTGCAAAGAAACCACTACTAAAGGACACCAATAAGAAGAGACTTGCTTGGGCCAAGAAACATGAGCAATGAACATTAGACCGGTGGAAATCTGTCCTTTGGTCTAATGAGTCTAATGGATGATCTCCGCATGTGTGGTTCCCACCATGAAGCATGGAGGAGGAGGTGTGATGATGCCTTGTTGGTGACACTGTTGGTGATGTATTTATAATTCAAGGCACACTTAACCAGCATGGCTACCACAGCATTCTTCAGAGAAATGCCATCCCATCTGGTTTGTGCTTAGTGGGACTATCATTTGTTTTTCAACAGAACAATGACCCAACACACCTCCAGGCTGAGTGAGGGCTATTTGACCAAGAAGGAAAGTCATGGAGTACTGCATCAGATGACCTGGCCTCCACAATCACCCAACCTCAACCCAATTAAGATTGTTTGGGATGAGTTGGACCACAGAGTGAAGGAAAGCAGCCAACAAGTGCTCAGCATATGTGGGAACTCCTTCAAGACTGTTGGAATAGCATTCCAGGTGATGCTGGTTGAGAGAATGAGAGTGTGCAGCTTTGCACAAGAGTGTGCAAAGCTGTCATCAAGGCAAAGGGTGGCTACTTGAAAGTATCTCAAATATTTTAATTTCTTTAACACTTTTTTGGTTACTACATGATTCCGTATGTGTTGTTTCATAATGTAGATGTCTTCAGTATTATTCTACAATGTAGAAAATAGTAAAACATAAAGAAAAACCCTTGAATGAGTGGGTGTTTCCAAACTTTTGACTGGTATTGTACATATAATCTAATGGAAACCCTGAAATACAAGAATCTCCAGAGTCTATCAATGGAGCAGTAGTTACCAGATACCTAGCCATATAGGCAACGTTTTTGAATTCACCATAATTTCTCTCTGGATGTGTCCCCTCAGAGTGCAACACTACCCTTTCGTTCCAAGAGACTTTAATCTGACATCTTTCACATGCAAAATATCCTCTATGGGATTTGATGCATTTTAGCATGGGTCACACTGGTGCATCACGAAGAAAAGCTTTGATTATGACATAGTAATCCAAATCCAAAGTTGGTAGTTAGAGGATTTGAAGAGACGAACACCATCAACGTTGATTTTGAAATCTTTTGAATCTTCAATGAAATCTGGATGCTCAACCAGAGTCTTCACTATACCATGCTCAACACCAAAATATGCATAATTATCCTTACATTTCTCAATAGAGTTGTAGTCTCTGGGTGTATACATAAGTGTGTGTGCATCTTTTGGAACATTCAGCCCCTCTTCTCTGAGAATTACCAATAAACCACTTACTGCACCCCTGGTAAGGTTGTTTGGGGTTACCAGGCTACCTAAGTATGGTTCTCAATCAGAGACAATGATTGACAGCAGCCTCTGATTGGGAACCATACCAGGCCAAACACATAGAAATATAAACACAAGAACAAAACAAAATGCCCACCCCAACTCACGCCCTGACCAACCTAAAATAGAGCCATACAAAAGGAACTAAGGTCAGGATGTGACACAGAGGCGAAATAATTACAATATAGCATTAACACTGGAGTGACAGATGTGCAGATGATGATGTGCAAGTAGAGATACTGGGGTGCAAAAAAGCAAGAAGATAAATAACAATATTTATCTATTTACAGATTGGCTGTGTACAGGTACAGTGAACGTTAAGCTGCTCTGACAGCTGGTGCTTAATGTTAAGTCTCCAGCTTCAGTGATTTTTACAATTTGTTCCAGTCATTGGCAGTAGAGAACTGGAAGGAAAGGCAGCCAAAGGAAGTGTTGGCTTTGGGGATGACCAGTGAAATATACCTGCAGGAGTGCGTGCTACGGGTGGGTGTTGCTATGGTGCCCAGTGAGCTGAGATAATGCAGGGCTTTACCAAGCAAAGATTTATAGATGACCTGGAGCCAGTGGGTTTGGCGACGAATATGTAGCGAGGACCAGCCAACGAGAGCATACAGGTCACAGTGGTGGGTAGTATATGGGGCTTTGGTGACAAAATGGATGGCACTGTGATAGACTACATCCAGTTTGCTGAGTAGAGTGTTGGAGGCTATTTTGTAAATTACATCGCCGAAGTCAAGGACCGGTATGATAGTCAGTTTTACGAGGGTATTTTTGGCAGCATGAGTGAAGGAGGTTTTGTTGTGGAATAGGAAGCTGATTCTAGATTTAATTTTGGATTGGAGATGTTTAATGTTTAGAAGGGAGAGTTTACAGTCTAACCAGACACCTAGGTATTTGTAGTTGTCCACATATTCTAAGTCAGAACCATCCAGAGTAGTGATGCTGGACGGGTGGGCAGGTGCGGGCAGCGATCGGTTGAAGAGCATGCATTTAGTTTTACTTGCATTTAAGAGCAGTTGGAGGAGAGTTGTATGGCATTGAAGTTCATCTGAAGGTTAGTTAACACAGTGTCCAAAGGGCCAGAGGTATACAGAATGGTGTTGTCTGCGTAGAGGTGGATCAAAGAATCACCAGCAGCAAGAGCGACATCATTGATGTATACAGAGAAGAGACTCGGCCCGATAATTGAACCCTGTGGCACCCCCATAGACTGCCAGAGGTCCGGACAACAGGCCCTCCGATTTGACATACTGAACTCTATCAGAGAAGTAGTTGGTGAACCAGGTGAGGCAATCATTTGAGAAACCAAGGCTGTTGAGTCTGCCAATAAGAATGTTGTGATTGACAGAGTCGAAAGCCTTAGCCAGGTCGATGAATAAGGCTACACAGTAATGTCTCTTATCGATGGCAGCTACGATATCATTTAGGACCTTGAGCGTGGCTGAGGTGCACCCATGACCAGCTCTGAAACCAGATTGCATAGCGCAGAAGGTACGGTGGGATTCGAAATGGTCGGTGATCTGTTTGTTAACTTGGCTTTCGAAGACCTAAGAAAGGCAGGGTAGTGTAGATATAGGTCTGTAGCAGTTTGGGTCTAGAGTGTCTCCCCCTTTGAAGAGGGGGATGACCACGGCAGCATTCCAATCTATGGGATTCTCAGATGATACGAAAGAGGTTGAACATGCTTGAAATAGGGATTTCAATAATTTCGGCAGATAATTTTAGGAAGAGAGGGTCCAGATTGTCTAGCCTGGCTGATTTGTAGGGGTCCAGATTTTGCAGATCTTTCAGAACATCAGCTATCTGGATTTGGGTGAAGGAAAAGTGGGGAGGTTTGGGCGAGTTGCTGTGGGTAGCGCAGGGCTGTTCACCGGGGTAGGGGGAACCAGGTGAAAAGCATGGCCAGCTGTAGAAAAATGCTTATTGAAATTCTCAATTATAGTGGATTTATCGGTAGTAACAGTGTTTCCTAGCCTCAGTGCAGTGGGCAGCTGGGAGGAGGTGCTTTTATTCTCCATGGACTTCTGACTACAGTGTCCCAGAACTTTTTGAGTTTGTGCTACAGGATGCAAATTTCAGCTAGCCTTAGCTTTCCAAACAGCCTGTGTATATTTGTTCCTATCTTCTCTGAAAAGTTGCATATCACAGGGGATGTTTGATGCTAATGTAGAACGCCACAGGATGCTTTTGTGCTGGTCAAGGGCAGTCAGGTCTGGAGAGAACCAAAGGCTATATCTGTTCCTGGTTCTAACTTTTTGAATGGGGCATGCTTATTTAAGATGGTGAGGAAGGCACTTTTAAAGAATAACCAGGCATCCTCTACTGACTGGATGAGGTCAATATCCTTCCAGGATACCTGGGCCAGGTCAATTAGAAAGGCCTGCTTTTGAAATGTTAGGGAGCGTTTGTCAGGGATGAGGGGTGGTCGTGTTCCCGCGGACCCATTACGGACACAGCCAATGAGGCAGTGACTGCGGAGATCCTGGTTAAAGACAGCAGAGGTGTATTTAGAGGGCAAGTTTGTCAGGATGATATCTGAGAGGGTGCTCATGGTTATGGATTTAGGGTTGTACCTGGTAGGTTCCTTGATCATTTTTGTGAGATTGAGGGCATCTAGCTGAGATTGTAGGATGGCCGGGGTGTTAAACATATCCCAGTTTAGGTCACCTACCAGTACGAACTCTGAAGATAGATGGGGGCAATCAATTCACATATGGTGTCCAGGGCACAGCTGCAACTCTGCCCCTTTTGGCAGTTCTATCTTGTCGGAAAATGTTGTAGTTGGGGATGGGAAAGCCAGGATTCAGACACAGCTAGGACATCAGGGTTGGCAGAGTGTGCTAATGTAGTGAATAAAACAAACTTAGGAAGGAGGCTTCTGATGTTTTAACATGCATGAGTTGACATGATAGCTCAGCAGAAACAAAGACAGTTTGTTTCCTCAATTAAGCACTGTACCTGGAGGTAAGCATCTGGATGGTTGACTCATTCTCACTGATGTACATTATCCTTCATATACCAGTTGAGGCAGAAATCATTTGATTGTGGCTTCTTATTTTATTTCAAAATAAGTACTGTATCTCTTTATTTAGATTGATGGCATGACGTTAAAACAATGACATTGATTCAAACATATCATTTTACTATCAACATTACTATCAACATTGAAAGGTTAAGGTTAAATTAAATGTCTTATCAAGTATGCAATTCAATAATTTCACCCGCCCAGTGGATAAGATGATGATTACGTTGGAAATAGATTGATGTTAGTCAGGTTAAGTCAATGTACTTAAGTTGAAGTTTCACCCTAAGAGAGAAAGGGAGAGAAGCACAAGCACCAGATGGTAGTATGGGATGCACCTCGTCACTCGGTCGCGTCATTGCCATTGTTGTCATGAACTGAATAATTTTGCACGCCCAATTTTTCAGTTTTTGATTTGTTAAAAAAGTTTGAAATATCCAATAAATGTCGTTCCACTTCATGATTGTGTCGCACTTGTTGTTGATTCTTCACAAAAAAATACAGTTGTCCATCTTTATGTTTGAAGCCTGAAATGTGGCAAAAGGTCGCAAAGTTCAAGGGGGCCGAATACTTTCGCAAGGCACTGTAAATGATGGACATTATCGAACAAATCAAACATTTATTATGGAACTGGGATTCCTGGGAGTGCATTCTGTTGAAGATCATCAAAGGTAAGTGAATATTTATAATGCTATTTCTGACTAATGTTGACTCCAGCATGGCGGATATCAATTTGGCTTGATTTGTCGCCTGAGAGCCATACTCAGGTTATTGCTTGGTTTGCTTTTTCCGTAAAGTTTTAAAAAAAATCTGACACAGCGGTTGAATTAAGGGAAAGTATATCTTTAATTCTGTGAACAACACTTGTATCGTTTATCAATGTTTATTATGAGTATTTCTGTAAATTGATGTGGCTCTCTGCAAAATCACCGGATGTTTTGGAACTACTGAACATAACGCACCAATGTAAACTCAGATTTCTGGATATACATATGAACTTTACATACATGTATTGTGTAACATGAAGTCCTATGAGTGTCATCTGATGAAGCTCATCTAAGGTTAGTGATTCATTTTATCTATATTTCTGATTTGTGACTCTTCTCTTTGGCTGGAAAAATGGCTGTGTTTTTTCTGTGACTTGGCTCTGACCTAACATAATCGTTTGGTTAAGCGTTTTTGAAATCGGACACTGTGGCTGGATTTACAACAGGTGTATCCTTAAAATGGTGTAAAATACATGAATTTTTATAATTATGGGATTTCTGTTGTTCTGAATTTGGCGCCCTGCAGTTTCACTGGCTGTTGACAGGTGGGAAGATCCGTCCCACGTACCCTATTAAGGTTAAAATACAAAAATTGTTCATGAGATTCGAACTGGCAACCTTTGGGTTGCTAGACATTTGTGTTATACGCTCACTCATCCACCCTGAAATTGCTACTTTAATTTTTGCAACCATCTGTCTTATGTAACCATGTCTTACTAATTTGAGTGTCCCGGATTTACATTCACTATGTTATGTCTAGTCTATGAGACAAGGCTGTTCTATCTGAAAGTTCCAGAACGTTGCATCTGTAACGACTCTCGTGGGTTGAAGAAGGAGACCAAGGTGCAGCGTGGTGGGCGTTCATGATTTTTAATCCAACTGAACACCGCAATTAAATAACAAAGTAGAAAAAACGAAAGCACACAGTTCTGTCAGACAGCTAAACAGAACATAACTCTCCACAAAACCCAAACGGAAAATCACAATTTATATACGATCCCCAATCAGAGACAACGATAGACAGCTGCCTCTGATTGGGAACCACACATGGCAAAAACAAAGAAATAGAAAACATAGAAACTGAAAACCTAGAATGCCCACCGTAATCACACCCTGACCTAACCAAAAAAAGATCAATAAAAGGCTCTCTAAGGTCAGGGCATGACAGCATCCTGTTGAACACGCTGCAGGTTGCTAGCTATAGCTAGCTAATATGGTATAACCTAAACAAATGGTTAATGTTCCGGTCCACAGGTATCCTTGTTTTAGAACAGCACGGGATATGCTTCATGAATGTAAAATGCATCCCGCCAATGCACAATAGAAATAAAAAAACGTAGGGACAGTATTATGGGTCATATATTTTCATTGGTAATCGCTAGAATTAAGTTGTTTCTTCTGAAGAATAGAAGGAGATTTTGCTAGTACATTGGCAACAGAACCTGGCTATGAAATGCAGTGGGGGGATTCAGGAAGACTATACATTAAAACATGTGTATTTCCTCAAGGGAGAGAACTCTTGTTTTACTATTCACCTCAATGCTGCTGTTGTTTTAAATTTTGTAAAGCAGCTTTTATTTATTAACCAGGCAAAGGGTGTCACACCCTGATCTGTTTCACGTCTTTGTGTTTGTCTTCACCCCCTTCCAGGTGTCGCCAATCTTCCCCATTATACCTGTGTTCTCTGTTTGTCTGTTGCCAGTTTGTTTGTTCGTCAAGCCTACCAGCATTTGTCTGTTTTTAGTTCCTGTTTTTTAGTTTACCAGGTTTTGACCTTTCTGCCTGCCCTGACCCTGAGCCTGCCTGCCGTTTCTGTACCTTGTCACACCAACCTGGATTATTGACCTCTGCCTGCCGTTCTGTACCTTTTGGACTCTGATCTGGATTACTGACCTCTGCCTGCAGTTCTGTACCTTTTGGACTCTGATCTGGATTACTGACCTCTGCCCGCCCTTGACCTGTCGTTTTTCCTGCCCCCTGTTCTAGTAATACACTTTTGTTACTTTGACATTGTCTGCATCTGGGTATCTATCTAGGCTGGGGGTGACTGGTTAGCTACGGGGAAGCAAGAGAGTTGCCAGCACGATGTGTATAATCGGAGATGGAGCATGTCTGCCTGTCTGCCCAAACTCATTGCTTGCTCCCCCGCAGCTCACCAGCTGATGTAGGCTAGGCTGTGTGTCTGGTGTGTTGCATCCTCCTAGTGCTGAAAGGAACTGCACTACGAATCTGTGCTGCTAATAATCATTGTGCTTATCACTGAAAAGCTCTCAATCTCTCCAAAAACCCTTGTCCAGTCCATTTAGCAGTCAGGTTTTTGTCACAGAGATAATTTCACCTTGTCTTGTTTTAGTCAGTTGATAGGACTAATCATTTTCATTTAGTTATCGTTTTTTCTTGGTCAATTGGCACAAAAAAAAAATAGTTTGACGAATATTTTATTCACAATTGTTGTTGATGAAATGAACACTTCAAATGGCACCCTATTCACCACATAGTGCACTAGTTTTGATCAGAGTAATGTGGACCATTTGTGATGCAGACATGGTTTGGATGGCCATGATAGAGGATGTAGTATCTATATATTGTTAAAAGACATTGATGTTGACTTCCTCCAGCTCAATAACATCTCATTGAGATCCCAACACATGCAGCAGCTCCAGAGAGCTGTAAGCATCAAACACATTTTAACAAGCCCAGACACTTATGAAAATGGAGCTGATGTGTGATGCATTATTCAATAAAGTGGATGTGATCTTATGAGGAGATAAAAGATGTATCTGGTTTTAAAGTCACATTACAGCAGGAAGTGTTGGAGACTTGCAAAACTTCTTACAGTATCTTAGTTTTGACATGTGATGGAACTGTAAGTGGTACTCAGACAGATGCCTGATACTATTGATACGGCATAATTATATAAAACTATACAGGAATGATAGCATCTCTATGATTGATACCATCCAGATGGCACATTTGGCTTCTTGGAAGTTCTGGGAACGTATATTTTTACTTTCACATTGGTTGTGGGAACAAAGCCATATGTTTCCAGACCCGTAAAACGGAATGTTTTTTAAACGTTCTGAGAACAGAAGTGAAAATGTTTCTTGTTCTGGGAACATACATTTTTAGGTTGCAGGGAGGTTCTGAAAACATTTTACTCTGGTTTTATTAAGTCACACCATTTTTAGAACATTCCCAGAATGTAGTAAAAATAAGACACCAAGTAGAACCACGTGTGTAATGCAGAAACTTGTGTGAAATGTTTTGTGGAAGTACTGAAATTCCCACAGAGGAACATTGTCACTTAATATTGTCTGAAACATTTGAGAACATGACTTTAAAAATCATCTGCACTTCCTGATTTGGCCTGGTTTACCATCAATATTCATCAGTGTTGCCAATTTAGTGACTTTGTCCAGCGACTTTTACTGGTAAAAGAGGCTAGCGAAAAATGTAACTACTTTTCAGGCTGCCTTTGTGGAGTTTCTATGGTTGGTTTTGATAGCATTTATCAACCTTTCTCACACAATTCTGCCGCAAACGAGAGTGGGAGAAGCTGTCTGTGCAACAGAAGTCACAGCAATGGCGCACACAAAGGCAGAGAAGCACAAAGGGAGGGGGTGTGCGGCGGGAGAGGGGGTGAAGTCAAATTGGTGCTGTGATGTAGTCACGGCAATGACGAAAGTCATCTAGCGAATTCTAGCTACACCAGTGATGCCAACTTAGCAATTTTGTTGCTAGATTTAGCAACTTTTCAGACAACCCTGGCAACTTTTTTTTCAAACAGCACCTAGCAACAAATTTAGCTACTTTAAAAGATATAGTTGGAACTTTTAGCAACTTTTCAAAAGTTATTCAAATGCTAAAATGCATGCATTTTCCATCTAAATGACACAAAAACGATTTTATCTGTCACACACTCAATCACAACACACGTGCCTGGCTGCAAAAGTGCATTGTGATTGACGTCAGCAGCAGGTGCTCAGTTTGTGCACAGGCAGCAGAAGGCCTGCAGCAATTTCAGCAAATTGCAAATCATTGTTGGCTGACTCCAGCAGCAGTAGTATGTAGTTGGGTGTCTGAAGCCAGTAATTGGGGGTGATTGTTGGGCATACTGTGCCTACTGCAAATCAGATATGCTTGCAAAAATGTATGACATCAAAAACCATTGTGCTATAGCAAAGCATATAAACAAATCAAAACCGTACAACCCCACAATGCAGTCTACATTACCACAGTTGGTTAAGAAAGTGGATAACTGCAAATGCTCAGAAGCTACTATGGCAATGGCCATTGCGGAGCATTGTTCACTGCTCGCATGGGACCATTTAGGTATGGCTTGCTAAGCTGCCTTTTCAGATTCTGAAAGAAAAAAGAACTGTTGTGTCCACATTTCTCGGGCTGGTTGAATTGGAGGGGGCGATGCCAGATCAATAGCAAAGGCGGTAGTTGAGTTTCTTGAGAAGTGTAACTTTAAAAAAGAGAATCTTCAGGGTATTGGCACTGATAATGCGTCTGTGATGACTGGGGTGCACAACAGGGTGCACAAGATTTTAAAGGAAGAATGTGCATTGCCAATTTGGTACTCATCCCCTGTGTGTGCCATTCTTTACAATTGGCTGACAGTAAGGATCCAACGAAACCATCCCTAGGAGTGTTGAGTACTTAGTCATGGAAACCTACAACTGATTTTCGATTTCCCTAAAACTGCACGAGGCGTACAAAGTAGTGTATGTTACCATTAATTGTGGCCAGAAACCCCTGCAGATCACCAACGTGCCACACGTTGGCTATCGATTGAGCCTGTGGTAACTTGTATATTGAGCCAGTGGGAAGAACTGAAACTCCACTTTGAGTTGACCAATGCCAGTGAGCATTGCTACATGGTGGATGTGCTCCACACCATGTACATGGACAAGACCAACTGTGTCTACCTGACATTTTTGCAGTTAATCCTGTCCGATGTACAAATTGCAGTGAAATTGATGTCCTGAAGGATGCCATTGATGGACATCTCAGTCCATCACCATACCGTGGGTACCTTTTCGAGAGCACGGTGTACCAACTCAGTCTTGCGCCAGAGGACAAAAAGGAAATTTGGAGACATTGCATAAACTACATTGTTGCCATAATGACAAGCTAAGCTAAACAGGTTTAAGCTAAACAGGTTTGTAAGTCTCCTTGCTTGCACACGCTTTTTCAGTTCTGCCCACACATTTCCTATGGGATTGTGGTCAGGGCTTTGTGATGTCCACTCCAATACCTTAACTTTGTTGCCCTTGAGCCATTTTGCCACAACTTCGGAAGTATGCTTGGGGTCATTTACCATTTAGAAGACCCACTTGCAACCAAGCGTTAACTTCCTGACTGATGTCTTGAGATGTTGCTTCAATATATCCACATAATTTTCTTTCCTCACGATGCCATCTATTTTGTGAAGTGCATCAGTCCCTCCTGCAGCAAAGCACCCCACAACATGATGGTGCCACCCCCGTGCTTCACGGTTGGGATGGTGTTCTTCGGCTTGCAAGCCTCCCACTTTTTCCTCCAAATATAACAATGGGCATTATGGCCAACAGTTCTATTTTTGTTTCCTCAGACCAGAGGACATTTCTCCAAAAGTACGATCTTTGTCCCCATGTGCAGTTGCAAACCATAGTCTGGCTTTTTTATGGCGGTTTTGGAGCAGTGGCTTCTTCCTTGTTGAGCAGCCTTTCAGGTTATGTCGATATAGGACTCGTTTAACTGTGGATAGAAATAGTTTTGTACCTGTTTCCTCCAGCATTGTCACATGGTCCTTTGCTGTTGTTCTGGGATTGATTTGCACTTTTCGCACCAAAGTACGTTCATCTCTAGGAGACAGAACGTGTCTCCTTCCTGAGTGGTATGATGGCTGCGTGGTTCCGTGGTGTTTATACGTGCGTACTATTGTTTGTACAGATGAATGTGGTACCTTCAGGCTGTCCCCCCCCATGTCTGTGTGTGAAATTGTTTGTTGTAAAGTGCTTGTGCACTCTGACTGGTTCGCGACGGGTTATTTTGTACCCATATTTTGTTGTTCTGGATGCTGTTGAGTTTGCATATTAAACTGGTCCGGTTATTACCCAGTTCTGCTCTCCTGCGTCTGACTACCCTGCAGCAAGTCACACACCCCTGAAATACATCCACAGGTACACCTCCAATTGACACAAATGATGTCAATTAGCCTATCAGAAGCTTCTAAAGCCATGACATACTTTTTCTGGAATTTTTCAAGCTGTAAAGGGATAGTCAAATTAGTGTATGTAAACTGGTGAACCACCTGTGCCGACTCCACGCACTAGGCCTCCAGTGCGCCTCCCCAGTCCGGTACATCCTGTGCCTGCTCCTCGCACTTGCCCTGAAGTGTGTGTCACCAATCCGGTGCCACCTGTGCCGACTCCACGCACCAGGCCTCCAGTGCGCTTTCCCAGTCCGGGAACGTCCTGTGCCTGCTCCTCACACTCACCCGGAAGTGTGTGTCACCAGTCAGGTGCCACATGTGCCAACTCCACGCACTAGGCCTCCAGTGCGCCTCCTCAGTCCGGTACGTCCTGTGCCAGCTCCTCGCACTCACCCTGAAGTGTGTGTCACCAGTCCGGTGCCACCAGTGCCGGCTCCACGCACCAGGCCTCCAGTGCGCTTTCCCAGTCCGGTACGTCCTGTGCCGGCTCCACGCACCAGGCCTCCAGTGCGCTTTCCCAGTCCGGTACGTCCTGTGCCGGCTCCACGCACCAGGCCTCCAGTGCGCCTCCTCAGTCCAGTATGTCCTGTGTCAGCTCCTCGCACTCACCCTGAAGTGCGTGTCACCAGTCCGGTGCCACCTATGCCGGCTCCACGCAACAGGCTTCCAGCCTGCCACCTATGGACCGTCCGGCGACGGTCCACGGTCCGTAACCTCCCGCGACGGTCCACGGTCCGGAGCTTCCAGGCAATGCGTCCAGTCCAGCTCCAAGGCCGGAGCCTTCCTCTGCGCCAGTGCCCAGTCCGGGTACGGTGTCCAGTCCTACTCCATGGCAGGAGCCTTCCTCTGCGTCGGGGCCCAGTCCGGGCACGGCGTCCAGTCCAGCTCCAAGTTTCGGAGCCTTCCTCTGCACCGAAGTCCAGGTCAGGTCCGGTGTCCAGTCCAGCTCCAAGGCCAGAGCCTTCCTCTGTGCCGGTGACCGGTCCAGGCACGGCGTCCAGTCCAGCTCCATGGCCGGGGCCCTCCTCTGCGCCAAGGCCCAGTCCGGGCACTGTGTTCTACCCGGATAGATGGCCAGACCTGTGGTCTGGGCGGGGGCAAAGTCCGGCACCAGAGCCGCCACCGATGCTGGATCCACGGGATGAGCAGGTTCTTCGTCCCACACCGGATCCGCCAACGATGCTAGATGCTCACCCGGACCCTCCCCTATAGAGTCAGGTTTTGCGGCCAGAGTCCGCATCTTTGGGGAGGGGGGACTGTCACGCCCTGACCAAAGAGAGCCTTTTTATTCTCTATATTGGTGGGTAATCTAGGTTGTTTTATTTCTATGTTGGTCTGGTATGGTTCCCAATCAGAGGCAGCTGTTTAGCGTAGTCTCTGATTGGGGATCATATTTAGGCAGCCATTGCCCCACTGTTTTTTGTGGGATCTTGTTTATGTGTAGTTGCCTGTGAGCACTCCATAGCTTCACATGTCGTTTGGTCTTTATTGTGGTCCTTCTGTAGCTCAGTTGGTAGAGCATGGCGCTTGTAACGCCAGGGTAGTGGGTTTGATCCCCGGGACCACCCATACGTAGAATGTATGCACACATGACTGTAAGTCGCTTTGGATAAAAGCGTCTGCTAAATGGCATATATTATTATATTATATTATTGTTTCTTGTGCGTTTCACGAATAAAAAGATGTGGAACCCATATCACGCTGAGCCTTTGTCCGAATGTTATTTTGACGATCGTGACACTGAGTTTGAAGGTAGGCCTTGAAATACATCCACAGGTACACCCCAAATTGACTCAAATTATGCCAATTAGCCTGTCAGAAGCTTCTAAAGCCATGACATCATTTTCTGTAATTTTCCAAGCTGTTAAAAAGGCAGTCAACTTAGTGTATGTACACTTCTGACCCATTGGAATTGTGATACAGTGAATTATAAGTGAAATAATCTGTCTGTAAACAATTGTTGGAAAAAGTATGTGTTATGCACAAAGTGGATGTCCTAACCGACTTGCCAAAACTATAGTTTTTTAGCAAGACATTTGTGGAGTGGTTGAAAAAAGAGTTTCAATGACTCCAACCTAAGTATATGTAAACTTCTGACTTCAACTGTATATTTCCCAATTCATTTAACATGAGATATACATTTTAAACAGGTTGACGTTTATTGTCATGAGTCTTGTCCTGGAGGCTGAACTGAGCAATTTCCCCTTAAATAAGGCCAGTGCAAAGTCAACATCATTATATTATTGTAAACATTCATGAAAAATTCGCTTTTCGTCTTAATTTAAGGTGAGGGTTAAGAATTAGGGTTAGGATTACAATTAGATGTTATGACTTTGTGGCTGTGTCAGCTACAGTACTTACCACTCTGCAGAGCTGCCTTCAGAAGAAGATTCATGAAGGAAAACGCTGACCTGCACATTTGACATAATATGTGTATATACATTCCATATTATATGTCGGAATGTATTGAAAATGTATTAAATAATTGTTTTTTAAATACATTGTTTAGCTAATTATGAATATTTCACGTATCCTAAAAAATGTATCTAAAAATATATTTTAAATCTATATTGTACGTTTTAACAAGGATTGGGTTCCCCTGCAGGGTTTGGGTGAAGTACTGTTCACAGATGTATTATCATTGTGAGGCTTTAAGTTGTTTAAATCTTTTTTATTTAACTAGGCAAGTCAGTTATGAACAAATTATTATTAACAATGACGGCCTACCCCGGCCAAACCTGGACGACACTGGGCCAATTGTGCGGCGCCTTATGGGACTCCCAATCACGGCTGTTTGCGATAAAGCCTGGACCTGAACCAGGGTCTGTTGTAAATGGTATGATGCTTTGAATGTGTCAAGTCAAATAACATTTTATTGGTCACATACACATGGTTAGCAGATGTTAATGCGAGTGTAGCGAAATGCTTGTGCTCCTAGTTCCGACCGTGCAGTAATATCTAACAAGAAATCTAACAATTTCACAACAACTACCTTATACACACAAGTTTAAAGGAATGAATAAGAATATGTACATATAAATATATGGATGAGTGATGGCCGTGCAGCATAGCCAAGATGCAGTAGATGGTATAGAGTACAGTATATACATATGTTATGGGTAATGTAGGGTATGTAAACATGATATAAAGTGGCCAGTGATACATTTATTAGATCCAATTGTTAATTAATAAAGTGGCTAGAGATTTGAGATAGAAGCAGTTTTGATGTCGCTCTGTCCCTTACAGGTGCTTTCATGCACCTGTACTGACTTCGCCTTCTGGATGATAGCGGGGTGAACAGGCAGTGGCTCGGGTGGTTGTTTGTCCTTGATGATCTTTATGGCCTTCCTGTGACATTGGGTGGTGTAGGTGTCCTGGAGGGCAGGTAGTTTGCCCCCGGTGATGCGTTGTGCAGACCTCACTACCCTCTGGAGAGCCTTACGGTTGTGGGTAGAGCAGTTGCCGTACCAGGCGGTGATAAGTTTGTGAGTGTTTTCAGTGAAAAGCCAAATTTCTTCAGCCTCCTGGGGTTGAAGAGGTGCTGTTGTGCCTTCTTCACCACGCTGTCTGTGTGGGTGGACCATTTCAGTTTGTCCGTGATGTGTACGCCGAGGAACTTAAAACTTCCCACCTTATCCACTACTGTCCCGTTGATGTGGATAGGGGGGTGCTCCCTCTGCTGTGTCCTGAAGTCCACTATCATCTCCTTTGTTTTGTTGACGTTGAGTATGACAACACACTCCGAGGGCCCTGACCTCCTCCCTGTAGGCCGCCTCGTCGTTGTTGGTAATCAAGCCTACCGCTGTAGTGTTGTCTGCAAACTTTATGATTGAGTTGGAGGCGTGCATGGCCACGCAGTCATGGGTGAACAGGGAGTACAGGAGAGGGCTGAGAACGCACCCTTGTGGGGCCCCAGGGTTGAGGATCAGCGGGGTGGAGATGTTGTTTCCTACCCTCACCACCTGGGGGTGGCCCGTCAGAAAGTCCAGGACCCAGCTGCACAGGGAAACCCAGGGTCTTGACGAGTTTGGAGGGTACTATGGTGTTGAATGCTGAACTGTAATCGATGAACAGCATTCTTATATAGGTATTCCTCTTGTCCAGATGGGTTAGGGCAGTGTGCAATGTGATTGCGATTGCATAGTCTGTGGACCTATTGGGGCGGTAAGCAAATTGGAGTGGGTCTAGGGAGTCTGGTAGGGTGGAGGTGAAATGATCCTTGAGTAGTCTCTCAAAGCACTCGATGACGGAAGTGAGTGCTATGGGGTGATAGCCGTTTATCTCAGTTACCTTAGCTTTCTTGGGAACGGGAACAATGGTGGCCCTCTTGAAGCATGTGGGATCAGAAGACTGGGATAGGGATTGATTGAATATGTCCGTAAACACCCCAGCCAGCTGGTCTGTGCATGCTCTGAGGACACGGCTTGGGATGCAGTCTGGGCCGGCAGCCCTGCAAGGGTTAACACGTTTAAATGTTTTACTCACGTTGGTGTCCGTGACAGGATTGGTTTTCTTTTTGTAATCCATGATTGACTGTAGACCCTGCCACATACTTCTTGTGTCTGAGCTGTTGAATTGTGACTCTACTTTGTCTCTATACTAAGGCTAGCTACACTGTTTGTATTCGGTCATGTTTTCGGTTGCATTGCCAGCGCATTCAGTTTTGCGAGAATGCTGCCATCAATCCACGGTTTCTGGTTGGGGAAGGTTTTATTCGTCACCGTGGGTACAACATCACCGATGCACTTGCTAATAAACTCGCTCACCGAATCAGAATATACATCAATGTTGTTGTCTGAGGCTATCCGGAACATATCCCAGTCCTCGTGATCGAAGCAATCTTGAAACGTGGAATCCGATTGGTCGGACCAGCGCTGTTTTAGTTTCTGTCTATAGGCTGAGAGCAACAAAATGTAGTCATGGTCAGATTTGCAGAAAGGAGGGAGAGGGAGGCCTTTGTATGCGTCGCGGAAGTTACAGTAGCAATGATCTAGAATGCTGCCAGCACTGGTCGCGCATTCGATATGGTGATAAAATTTAGGGAGCCTTGTTTTCAGATTAGCTTTGTTAAAATCCCCAGCTACAATAAATGTGGACTCAGGATATGTGGTTTCCAGATCACATAGTTATTTCAGGGCCGTCGAGGTGTCTGCTTGGGAGGGATATACACGGCTGTGATTATAATCGAAGAGAATTCTCTTGGTAGATAATCCGGTCGGCATTTGTGTCCTGTGTATAGTCTGTGTTTGAGTTTGAATAAGGGGACGTCACCTTCAAGTCAACCCTTGATGGAATACTTCACAAAATCACTATGTTCATATCCCAAAACACAGGGGTTTTATTAAAAAAGCAAATAAAAGCAAATGTTGAATGACACACTTTTATTCCATACGACACTACTTTGATAGTATGTGCTGTGGCCAAAAGTACTGTGATCAAAATTAGTGCACTTAACAGTATATGGGGAATAGGATGACATTTGAGACAGGACCAAAGTCCTATAGATACGCTTTAACCAGAGTACAGTATTGGCTTGTCCCAAATCACAACCTCTTACCTACAGTGGGGACCGGAATTATTGGGTCCCTTGATTAAGATGAGCAAAAAAGACAGTATCAAATAAATAATATAAATATGGAGATTTTGTATGCTCACATTTATTTTAAAGTGCATAGTATTTTAGACTAATACATTTGCTCAGAGAAAGAGATTTTTAAACAAAATCTCAGATAAGAGTCTAAATTATTGGATGCACCCGCCCATTGCGAGGATAATGACACTGAGCCTGTTTCTAAAATGTTTTATGAGATTGGAGAACACAATTCAAACCCCAGGTTTTCAATGGGGTTTAAATCCGGAGACAGAGATGGCCATTGCAAAATGTTGATTATTTGGTCAAGAACCATTTCTTTGTGGATTTTGATGTGTGCTTTGGGTTGCTGGGAGATTCACTCGCAGCCAAGTTTCAGCCTCCTGGCAGAGGCAACCAGCTTGTGGGCTAAAATGTCCTGGTACTTGGTAAAAGTCAAGAAGCCTTTAACCTTAACAAGGGCCCCAGGACCAGTGGAAGCAAAACAGCCCCATAACACCAGAGACCCACCAACACAGTAGATATGAGCTATTTTCTCCATACACATCGTTCTTTCCAGGGCCAAACCCACCACCGGTGAGCGATGCAAAAGAACTGTATTTTCGTGTCATCTGACCATGAACTTTATCATTGCGGAGAAGAAACGAATGTTCCATGGGCGTGGTGTAGGCCGAAACAAGGAGCCAGGGTAGCCAGGCAACACTAGGATGCCAGTGCAGGGCTGGAGGGAGGGAATGAGGAAGTAAAGCCCATTATCCCCTGGGAGAGCAACACAACAGTACAGACAGGATATGCAGCACAGCGAATAGGCTCATCTAAATAAAGAACATCAAAAGCCATGGAGATTACGGTGGGTGGGTGGTGTCCTGTTGATCCTGAGATTGTGAGCAGGTAGCTGGCAAAACACTGTTTTTTTTAAACCACACACACTTTATTTAGGTGTGCTTAAAAAGAGATCACCCTTTCTTTTTAAACTTCACTCAAATCAGGAAATGAGCTAAGAACAGCCAAAGCCAACTTCAAAGTCATGCAGACATACAGTACTTCCTGCTCGAGATATTTGTCACTTTGAAGGTGATATAAAAAGGAGTTGCTTTATCTTTAGGTTTATCATGACTTTCTTACATAAGCTTTGTTCTGTAAGTCTCCATATTTATAGACGTAATAAAGTCTAGGAACTCCTGACTTTCCACATGACTCATCCGCTATGACACTTTTCCCGACCCCCAAGATTTTGAAAACTAATGAATTCACAAAGTCCGTAGAAATGTTCCTGAAATAGACTAAATATAATTTTTAAAAAATCACTCCATTGTAACACTAACACCTTTGGGTTTCTGGGGTTAAGATATATGTCTAAATGTCTAGGCCTTTCCCGGGTGCTGAGAGCATAATGCTTCAGCTGTAAAGCCTAGTAAATAGTTATCACACCTCAGTCATTAGACCATAGTGGGACCCATGGGAATACCTTAACTAGGATGGCCATAATCTAATGGCTACGAGCCACAGATGGGATGACTGGAACTGGTGCTGCCAGCTAACCTCCCAGTATCCTTTCTGGTCTGTTCACAACTTCTTATTACTCACATAAGCCCAATGGGAACAACACACACAAACACAGTCTTGTACAACTAACCTTGTGGGGACACAGAATTCAGTCCCATTTAAAATCCTATTTTCCCTAACCTCTAACCCTTACCCTAAACCTAACCCTAACCCTATAACCTAACCTGAACCCTAACCCTGAACCTAGCTCCTAATCCTAACCATATAACTAACCCAAGCTCCTAACCCTGAACCTAATTCTAACCCTAACACTAATTCTCACCTTAAACCCCCTATAAATAGCATCAGACCTTGTGGGGACTAACAGGATGTCCCCAGTTGGTCAAATTTGTGTTTGTTTACTATTCTTGTGGGGACTTCTGGTCCCCACAAGTATAGTTAAACACGTCCACACACACTCACACACACACACACA
Source organism: Oncorhynchus gorbuscha (assembly GCF_021184085.1). NCBI lineage: Eukaryota > Metazoa > Chordata > Actinopteri > Salmoniformes > Salmonidae > Oncorhynchus > Oncorhynchus gorbuscha. The sequence goes on along the minus strand of NC_060180.1, from coordinate 39,271,550 downwards.
CACACACACACACACACACACACACACACACACACACACACACACACACACACACACACACACACACACACACACACACACACACACACACACACACACACACACACACACACACACACACACACACACACACACACACACACACACACAATACTAGCTACCTCTGCCAGGAACAGCAAGATCGGCAGTGCTACCTTGTAAACACTGAAGATTTCTCTATTTTTGTTTTTCTTAGTCAGCTGTGTGGACACAGAGATCTGGAAATGATTAAGATAAGCTCCCTGGAGGGGACATGGCGGTAGGGAGAGGGAGGGACAGACAGACAGGCAGGCAGTGCATCACATGGCTACATTTAGACAGGTTTGGTATGTGGGGGAAGGTCTGTTCCTTGTTATCATATCCTTTGGACAGCGGATGCTGCTCAGTTTTGACTGAGTAGACACAACCTAAACAAACCCATACAGCATATCTATGAACAGCTGTAGAGCAGAGGATTATGGGAAAACAGAATGAGAGAAAAGGGTGGAGGGAAAGAGGAGGAAAGAGCTGATGCCGGGTTTATTTCCACAATACCATTATGGATATATTCAGACTGAGGCTGAATAATACTAATGAGAGTCAAACGTACACAGACCGTATGTTAAAATACTAAACACATCAACAGAAATTTGTTTGCATTGCACACATTGGATTGGGAATGCTCTCATTCTCTGGTATCCATCTGAAGGATAAACATGCACACATCCATGCCCGTAACTGGCACACCGTAAATACAGATTGCTCTCTACCTTGTCTTCATTAGTGGAGAAGAGGAGGGGGACTGAGAGAGGTAGAGGTAGAGTGGGAAAGGAGAGAGAGGGAAAGAAAGAGAGACTGAGAGAAACTGACGGATGTAAACAGAGAGCGAGAGAAAAAGAAAGAGATCCGCCCACACACTCACCTGGGAGCTCTGTTGGCCGGTGCAGGCAGATAGGCCAGGAGGTTAGGAGAGCCTGGGAATGTTTAACATCAAGACGGCAGGCAGGCAGTCCCAGAAACAGCCAGGAGCACAGGGAGTAGAGCAGGAAATGTGTAAAGTAACCCCTTCCTGCCATAGAGAAGGGAAAAAAGACTGAAGAAACACAAAGCATAAACACAAACCACCCCAGAGTGCAGAGGGGCTACTCCAGGTGTGACATGGACTGGGTCCTAAATGGGACCATATTGGCATACGCTATGGGCCAAGGTCAAAAGTTGTGCACTATAAAGGAATAGGGTGCCATGCTGAGGAAAGAAAAGCAGTGGTATAATAATGTCTTTAATGTGGTCCAGGCCAACCGTGGTGCGGTGCTTAGACCTTGAATACACAACCTGTAATGGGGAACATGGCATGGTTCTCACACACACGGAATAGGATCTCTATGTTCATGCCCCTCTCCCTCCCGTCCGGGTCAGGATTCCCAAAAATATGTGGTAGAGCTAAAACTGTGTACCTGTTAGAAACAAAGGGAAACATATTCCAACGTGAAGCACTTTTAAAATTAGCATTGTGAGATAGATATGTACGGATTATAAAAAAGATATATAAAATATTACCTGAGTCTGTAATACCTATGTAACCCTTAAGAATGGATGGCATTTTTCATTATCAGATAAAGATAGCCTGAGAGGCTCTGATGTGATTTGGCATAATGACTCTGAAGTGGATGTCTGAGGCTTGAAATATGCATGATGAATGCATTATCGTGTGCCTTTTATTTCACGATGGAGCTTTATTAAGGTGGATAGGAGACAGGCTATGCCTTCTTTTTCCATCTAGGCCTGTTGAATTATTTCCAGAAATGCCCGTCTTCTCTTGGTGGCTGGGACTTAAGACTTTAAGATGCCATGAATATACCGTCAGCAGGAACAGGAGGATTATTAAAATCAGCAGCTACAGACGGTGAACTTATCACCACACCCCTTCATACCATTCTTCTATCCTCTCAGAATGTATTTGGAAAACAGCTAGCTAGCTGTTCAGTGTCCCTACCTCAGTTTTCCAGGGGTTAGGAGGTACCCGCAACGGCATTTAAAAAGTTTGCCCGACTGATCCTACCATTGAAATTACACTTCATTCACACCCTCCCATTTTGCTGTTCTGATCTCCTGCCCGAACAGTCCTGTCAAATCTAGTGGAAGAAACAAAGCCTTAACAACTAATCCACAGAATTTCTCCTCATGTCTCCGTCGCTCTACCATGCAGAGGTGTTACAGCAGAATACAATGCAGTAATGATGCAGACAGACAGACAGCCAGCGCAGCTTGTTAGGTACAGAGAGAGAATATATTCTGACTCATCATTGCTGTTTTATCTGTGTGTGTCCTGAATGGCAACTTTATTCTATGTAGTGACAATGGCAACAACTATTCCCTATTTAGTGCACTACTTTAGACCAGGGCTTGTAAGACTCTGCCATTTGGGAAGCACTCAGACACAGCGCTTGTTAGGTACAGAGGTAGCACTTTTTTTGTCATCATGCCGTTTCATCTAACGTCCTCTGCTTCAATGGAGAAGATCTGGGATGTTGTGGTGTGGCTGTTCTGAGTGAATATGAGACGCCAACCAGGGGCTGTCTGCTGTGGAGGGTGAATCAGACTATCAGAGAGAGAGAGAGAAAGCCCTGCTGTAAAGTCCCCCCTAATGCAGAGTACAAATTAACATGAGGAGTCTGTCTGAGGAGGAGAGCAGAGCATCCTCATTCGTTCTCAAATCAAATTGTATTTGTCACATGTGCTGAATACAACAGGTGTAGTAGACCTTACTGTGAATTTGCTTACTTACGAGCCCTTAACCAACAATGCAGAATCTTTAAAAAGCAAGTAAGAAAAGTTTGCTAAACAAACTCAAGGGAAAATAGTAACTCTATAGAATAATCAATAACGAGGCTATATACAAGGGGTACTGGTACCGAGTCAATGTACATGGGTAAAGGTTAGTTGAGGTAATTGAGGTATTATGTACATGTAGGTAGGGGTAAAGTGACTATGCATAGATAATAAACAGATGGTAGCAGCAGCGTATGAGAAGAGTGTGAAGGAATGTGAATGTGTGTGTGTGTGTGCGTGTGTGTGTGCATGTCGGAGTGTCAGTATAGTATTTGAGAGTGTTCAGTTAGAGTCCAGTGAGTGTAGCGTTCAGATGGGCCTTTGAGGAAGACGTCGACACAACAGTCATCTGTTCGCATCCTGTATAATGGCATCCTGTATAATGGCATCCTGTATAATGGCATCCTGTATAATGTTTAGTTGAGTGCTCCAACTCCTTTTTTACCTTGGATTAGTCCTTTTGGAAGTTTTACTTGGTAAGACATTTTCCAGTGAGTGTACATCCAGCATGTGCAAGAGTGTCAGTGCAAATAAAGAAGAATAAAATAAGGGGGTCAATGTAAATAGTCTACGTAGACATTTGATTAACTGTTCACCCATGTTATTACTTGGGGGTAGAAGCTGTTAAGGAGCCTTTTGGTCCCAGAATTGGCAATCACTTGCCGTGTGGTAGCAGAAAGAACAGTCTATGACTAGGGTGGCTGGAGTCTTTGACAATTTTTTGGACCTTCCTTAACACCGCCTGGTAGAGAGGTCCTGGATGACAGGAAGCTCGGCCCCAATGATGTACTGGGCCGTGCTCACTATCCTCTTGTCGTGTCTTTGGTATCATTAAACTGGTGTAATTTTTATCAAATAAATTATCTGTAATTATTATGACGTGATTAAACTAACTTAGTCATGTAACTGTAATTAACTAGGAAGTCGGGGCAACAAGGAAAATAATCAGATTGCAAAGTTATAATTTTCCTAATATACAGTGGGGCAAAAAAGTATTTAGTCACCCACCAATTGTGCAAGTTCTCCCACTTAAAAAGATGAGAGAAGCCTGTGTTTTTCTGGATCAAACGGGCCAAATAAATGGACATTTTGGATATATATCGACGGAATTAATCGAACAAAAGGACCATGATATTTATGGGACATATTGGAGTGCCAACAGAAGAAGCTCGTCAAAGGTAAGGCATGAATGATATTTTTATTTCTGCATTTTGTGTCACGCCTGCAGGGTTGAAATGTGCTTTTCTCTCTTTGTTTACTGGGGTGCTATCCTCAGATAATAGCATAGTTTGCTTTCACCGTAAAGCATTTTTGAAATCTGACACATTGGCTGGATTCACAACAAGTGTAGCTTTAATTTGCTATCTTACATGTGTGATTTCATCAAAGAAATTCTTATAGTGATTTATTTAAATTTGGCACTCTGCATTTTCACTGGATGTTGGCCAGTTGGGACGCTACCGTCCCACATATCCCAGAGAGGTTGAACATTTTAAAATCACATCACATAATTTCACAATTAGTTTAATCTTTACCCAACAATTAGATGCAAGCCTCACAACTGAGACTCTTGTATAAACATGTTTATGGTAATGTGGCTATAAAATAATATTGTCTCTCATGATTTTCACAAAATAGTACCAAACGGACCAGTTCGTAAGCTGGCTACATTCTCCAGAACATGAATATTGTTCATTTCTCAAGTTCTGTGAGGCAGAAGAAGTTCCTTTGTTCTCTCTATGAAAACTCACGCTCTCTCTCTACACTGTCTGGTCATGAGGAAGAATCTCCTCCAGGAATTTATGACCTGCCTAATAAAGCCTGGTGTAGGGGGACGAGCGAGAGGGGGATGGTGCAGAGAGAGGGGGATGGTGCTCGCTGTGCCCAAAGAGGGCAATGTCATGACACTCTGTAGCTCGGAGCAGTTGCCATACCAAGCGGTGATGCTCTTGCAGCTGTAGATATGTTTGAGGATCTGAGGACCCATGCCAAATCTTTTCAGCCTCCTGAGGGGGAATAGACATTGTTGTGCCCTCTTCACGACTCTCTTTGTGTGTTTGGATCATGATAGGTCTTTAGTGATGTGGACACCAAGGAACTTGAAGCTCTCGACCTGCTCCCCTACAGCACCGTCGATGTGAATGGGAGCGTGCACAGCCCTCATTTTCCTGTAGTCCAAGATAATTCTCTATCCTACCTTGCTGTTGTACTTTAGAAGGAAGAGACTTTGTGGCACCCTATTCACCATATATAGTGAACTACTTTTGACCAGAACCCTATGGGCCCTGGTCAAAAGTAGTGTGCTAAATAAGGAATCAGGTGTTATTTAGGAAGTACATTTTGGAGAGAATACAGGTGAGGTGTGTAAATAGGGGGGCGTAGTGAACGATGTAATGTTGGTAAGTGGTGAAAGCAGAAAAAAAGGCTTGAATGAGGGTTTAGAGTGAGCCATCCATCGTTACAAATAAGTATGAGACATTGTTTCTGTGTACCTCAGAAAAATATGAGTCAGAGTACTTAAAACAATGTAATGCACAAATAACATAACATACTTTATCTATCTGTTCTCTCTTGCATACTTCCTGAAGGCAGATGTAGGGTTGCAAAATCTGGGTAATTACCCACAAATTCTCAGGTTCTCAGAAATCTCGGTTGGAATGTTCCCTGAATCATGGGAGAATAAGCAGGAAACCTGGGATCCATCAACCCGGACTTCCAGAAAACCTGGAATTTGGGGAAAATTACAGGAAATTTGCAACCCCCTATTCCTAAGGCCAGATGTGATGGTCCAGGGAGCACAGTTTCTCCACCAGAGGTCATTGTTTAGACTGGGGCAGCTCATCCAGACAAGTATTCACACCCTTGACTTTTTCCAAATTTTGTTGTGTTAGCCTAAATTTAAAACAGATTCAATTTAGATGTTTTTCACTGGCCTACGCACAATACCCCAAAATGTCAAAGTGGAATGACGTTTTAGAAATGTTTACAAATGAATTCAAAATGAAAAACTTAAATGTCTTGAGTCAATAAGTATAGAACCCCTTTGTTATGACAAGCCTAAATAAGTTCAGGAGTAAAAATCTGCATAACAAGTCAAATAATAAGTTGCATTGATTCACTCTCTGTGCAATAATAGTGATGAACATGATTTTTGAATGACTACCTCATATCTGTACGGCACCCATACAATTACCTGTAAGGTCCCTTAGTCAAGCAGTGAATTTCATACACATATTCAACCACAAAGAATAGGGCACCTATTGGTAGTTTTTTTTTTTTTTACCCAATTGACCGAGTGAACAGAAGGAAGCCTGTACAGAATAAACATGCATCCTGTTTGCAACCAGGCATTAAAATAATACTGCAAAAAATGTTTGGGGCAAATACAACACATTAGTGGGTACCACTCCCCATATTTTCAAGCATAGTGGTGGCTGCATCATTAAATGGGTATGCTTGTAATCGTTAAGGACTGGGGAGTTTTTCAGGATAGAAAAGGGACGGAGTGGAGCTGCTGTAAACACAGGCAAAATCCTAGAGGAAACCCTGGTTCAGTCTGCTTTCCATCAGAAACTGGGAGATGAACTCACCTTTCAGCAGGACAATATCCTAAAATACAAGGCAAAATCTAGACTGGAGTTACATACCAAGAAGACAGAGAATGTTCAACAACCAATTAGACAGAGCTAGAAGAATCTCAAAAAGAATCATGGGCAAATGTTGCACAATCCAGGTGCGGAAATCTCTTAGAGACTTATCCAGAAAGACTCACAGTTGTAATCACTGCCAAAGATGCTTCTACAAAGTGTTGACTGTGTAAATACTTATGTAAATGAGCTATTTCTGTATTTCATTTTCAATAAATTTGCAAAAATAAAAAAATAAAAAATAAAGTTTTTACTTTGATTATGGGGTATTGTATGTAAATTGGCGAGAGAAAAATATTCTGTATATTTAATCCATTTTTAATTCAGGCTGTAAAATAACAAAAGTCAAGGGGTATGAATACTTTCTGAAGGCACTATATGTGCTGTCCAGCCATATAATCTAATCATCAAGATAGGAAACAGATCATTCCCGGGCTGCATCCAAAATGGCACAAAATACGGAATAGGGTGCTACCTGGTTAGGAACCAGGGAAGTCAGCAAACAGAGAAAATCATCCAGACAGAGACGACAGTTAAGACAGACAGACTAGCTGTCCTTGTACGCTGGTCCTTTGTGCCACCGTCTGACTCCCCTGACTCATTCCCTTCGTGACGTTGTCATCCATCTCCGTTATGACTGCTCGCTCCAGGTCTGTGTCCCAAATTACACCCTATTCCCTATACAGTGCACATTTGACCATGCCCCCATGGGAATCCCATAGGGTTCTGGTCAAAAGTAGTGCAATACATAAGGAATAGGGTGCCATTTGAAATGCAGTCCCGCACAACGGTAGCTAAGGAGAGTTACAAGATGTCAAATGGTCTCTGATGAATCAGTGCTGAGCTTCCGTGACCCACAATCCTCCTCTCACGACTAAGCGAAATGAGCCTTGGTCACGCACTTGGGGGTGTCTTTATAGATACAAATGATGAAGAGCAGAGGATGATGATGATTGATGAGTATATATGGGACTGTGCATGCATGTGTGAGTTTGTGGGAATGTACGTGTATACATGTGTGTGTTTGAATGCGTGCGTGTGTCCGTCTGTGCGTGCGTGTTTGTGTGTGTGCAATATGTGTGTGTTCTGCTGTGAACCAGCTTGAAGGTCAAGTCCTCCTTTGTTTTATTAGGTTGGATAAACAGAGAGCCACAGTTTTAATTTAGAAAGGTGACACAGTGCACCTTGGGGGTATTCATCAGATGGTGGCAGCAGCCGTCTGTGTGTGTGTGTGTGTGTGTGTGTGTGTGTGTGTGTGTGTGTGTGTGTGTGTGTGTGTGTGTGTGTGTGTGTGTGTGTGTGTGTGTGTGTGTGTGTGTGTGTGTGTGTGTGTGTGTGTGTGTGTGTGTGTGTGTGTGTGTGTGTGTGTGTGTGTGTGTGTGTGTGTGTGTGTGCATACAGACACATCATTTCAACCATGACCGTAGTTTCTCTATGCAACAATTCTGCTACTGCTATACAGCACTACTGACTAATGGCAAACACGGTATGCAAATGGCTGCAAAAGACCTTCAGAAGTATGGAGGAAAATGTCCTTTATACTGAATAAAAATATAAACGCAACATGCAACCATTTCAAAGATTTTACTGAGTTACAATTGATATATGGAAATCAGTCAATGGAAAATTAATTAATTAATTAATTAATTAGGCCCTAATCTATGGATTTCACATGACTGGAAATACAGGTGCATCTGTTGGTCACAGATACTTTAAAAGAAGGTAGGGGTGTGGATCAGAGAACCAGTCAGTGTCTGGTGTGACCACCATTTGCCTCATGCAGCGCGACACATCTCCTTCGCATAGAGTTGATCCGGCTGTGGATGGTGGAACGTTGTCCCACTCCTCTTGTGGCCTATTATTGCCCCCATCAAAGGTGCACCTGTATAATGATCATGCTGTTTAATCAGCTTCTTGATATTCCTTGGCAAAGGAGAAATGCTCACTAACAGGGATGTAAACACATTTGTGCAAGAAATGTGAGATAAATAAGATTTATCTGTGCATGGAACATTTCTGGAATGTTTTATTTCAGCTCATGAAACATGGGACCAACACTTTACATGTTACATTTATATTTTTGCTCCGTGTACATAGAGATGACACTCGCTGCATCCCAAATGGCACCCAACACTGTATAGTGAATAGGGTGCCATTTGGGATGCATTCACTGTGCCTTTTCAAACTTCATATCCTCCGAAAGAAATTGAGGTCATGTCACTCACTACGTTCCTTATCTGAGAAAGCATACACCTTATACACCATGACACACCTTTATAGGCACAGATTATTAAAAGCAGAAGCTACAGTATCACATCTAGGAGTTTGCGAAGGAGGAACCAAAAGCAATCTCAAAACCACATTCATCATTCTCCTTACTCTATTTGCCTCTGCATCATTCTTTTTTCTCTCCTCTCCTCTGCATTCAGTTTTAATCAGAAAGGGTTATGCAGGCAGCCTCAGAGAACTGGAAGCCAAGGTGGCAGAGAATAGGCCTGTGTGTGTGTGTTTGCATTACGTGCATTTCGGAGGTGATGGGGAAATGCGATCGAAGGGCTTCAGACAGAATGAGCTAAATGGAGGTGAAGAGGAGGTGCTCCTGTGAGAATGAAAGCAAGAGAACAGAGATAAAGTGCAATGATTCTCTCTCGCTCACACACACGCAATGTAACTGCTGTAATGTTTTAATGTTTGAAGTTGTTTTTTATATATATATATATTTTTTAATATTTTTTATTTCACCTTTATTTAATCAGGTAGGCAAAAAAAACACATGGGATAAAGAAACCTAAGTCAAGAACACAATAGAAAAATCTATGTAAAGTGTGTGCAAATGTAGTAAGATTAGGGAGGTAAGGCAAATAGGCCACAGTGGTGAAATAATTACAATTTAGCATTAACACTGGATGATAATGTGCAAGTAGAAATACTGGGGTGCAAAAGAGCAAAAACAACATAAAATAACAAATATGGGGATGAGGTAGTTGGGTGTGATATTTACAGATGGGCTGTGTACAGGTACAGTGATCGGTAAGCTGCTCTGACAGCTGATGCTTAAAGCTAGTGAGGGAGATATAAGTCTCCAGCTTCAGTGATTTTTGCAATTCGTTCCAGTCATTGGCAGCAGAGAACTGAAAGGTGAAGGTGTTGGCTTTGGGGATTACCAGTCAAACATACCTGCAGGAGCGCGTGCTACGGGTGGGTGTTGCTATTGTGACCAGTGAGCTGAGATAAGGCGGGGCGTTACCTAGCAAAGGCTTATAGATGACCTGGAGCCAATGAGAGCATACAGGTCGCGGTGGTGGGTAGTAAAGTGCCTTGCGAAAGTATTCGGCCCCCTTGAACTTTGCGACCTTTTCCCACATTTCAGGCTTCAAACAAAGATATAAAACTGTATTTTTTGTGAAGATTCAACAACAAGTGGGACACAATCATGAAGTGGAATGACATTTATTGGATATTTCAAACTTTTTTAACAAATCAAAAACTGAAAAATTGGGCGTGCAAAATTATTCAGCCCCTTTACTTTCAGTGCAGCAAACTCTCTCCAGAAGTTCAGTGAGGATCTCTGAATGATCCAATGTTGACCTAAATGACTATTGATGATAAATACAATCCACCTGTGTGTAATCAAGTCTCCGTATAAATGCACCTGCACTGTGATAGTCTCAGAGGCCCGTTAAAAGCGCAGAGAGCATCATGAAAAACAAGGAACACACCAGGCAGGTCCGAGATACTGTTGTGAAGAAGTTTAAAGCCGGATTTGGATACAAAAAGATTTCCCAAGCTTTAAACATCCCAAGGAGCACTGTGCAAGCGATAATATTGAAATGGAAGGAGTATCAGACCACTGCAAATCTACCAAGACCTGGCCGTCCCTCTAAACTTTCAGCTCATACAAGGAGAAGACTGATCAGACATGCCGCCAAGAGGCCCATGATCACTCTGGATGAACTGCAGAGATCTACAGCTGAAGTAGGAGACTCTGTCCATAGGACAACAATCAGTTGTAAATTGCACAAATCTGGCCTTTATGGAAGAGTGGCAAGAAGAAAGCCATTTCTTAAAGATATCCATAAAAAGTGTTGTTTAAAGTTTGCCACAAGCCACCTGGGAGACACACCAAACATGTGGAAGAAGATGCTCTGGTCAGATGAAACCAAAATGGAAATTTTTGGCAACAATGCAAAACGTTATGTTTGGCGTAAAAGCAACACAGCACATCACCCTGAACACACCATCCCCACTGTCAAACATGGCGGTGGCAGCATCATGGTTTGGGACTGCTTTTCTTCAGCAGGGACAGGGAAGATGGTTAAAATCGATGGGAAGATGGATGGAGCCAAATACAGGACCATTCTGGAAGAAAACCTGATGGAGTCTGCAAAAGACCTGAGACTGGGACGGAGATTTGTCTTCCAACAAGACAATGATCCAAAACATAAAGCAAAATCTACAATGGAATGGTTCAAAAATAAACATATCCAGGTGTTAGAATGGCCAAGTCAAAGTCCAGACCTGAATCCAATCGAGAATCTGTGGAAAGAACTGAAAACTGCTGTTCACAAATGCTCTCCATCCAACCTCACTGAGCTCGAGCTGTTTTGCAAGGAGGAATGGGAAAAAATTTCAGTCTCTCGATGTGCAAAACTGATAGACATACCCCAAGCGACTTACAGCTGTAATCGCAGCAAAAGGTGGCGCTACAAAGTATTAACTTAAGTGGGCTGAATAATTTTTCACGCCCACTTTTTCAGGTTTTGATTTGTTAAAAAAGTTTGAAATATCCAATAAATGTCATTCCACTTCATGATTGTGTCCCACTTGTTGTTGATTCTTCACAAAAAAATACAGTTTTATATCTTTATGTTTGAAGCCTGAAATGTGGCAAAAGGTCGCAAAGTTCAAGGGGGCCGAATACTTTCGCAGGGCACTGTATATGGGGCTTTGGTGACAAAACTGATGGCACTGTGTTAGACTACATCCAATTTGCTGAGTAGAGTGTTGGAGGTTATTTTGTAAATGACATCACTGAAGTTAAGGATCGGTAGGATAATAAGTTTTACGAGGGTATGTTTGGCAGCATGGGTGAAGGCGGCTTTCTTGTGAAATAGGAAGCCGATTCTAGATTTAATTTTGGATTCGAGATGCTTAATGTGAGTCTGGAAGGAGAGTTTAAAGTCTAACCGGACACCTAGGTGTTTGTAGTTGTCCACATATTCTAAGTTAGAACTGTCCAGAGTAGTGAAGCTCGTTTGGAGGTTTGTTAACACAGTGTCCAAAGAAGGGCCAGAAGTATACAGAATGGTGTCGTCTGCATAGAGGTGGACCAGAGAATCATCAGCAGCAAGAGCAACATCATTGATATCTACAAAGCAAAGAGTCGGCACGAGAATTGAATACTCTGGCACCCCCATAGAGACTGCCAGAGGTCCGGACAGCAGGCCCTCCGATTTGACACCCTGAACTCTATCTGAGAAGTAGTTGGTGAATCAGGCGAGGCAGTCATTTGAGAAACCAAGGCTATTGAGTCTGCCGATAAGAATGCAGTGATTGACAGAGTCGAAGGCCTTGGCCAGGTAGATGAAGAAGTCTGCACAGTACTTTCTTTTATCGATGGCGGTTATGATATCGTTTAGGACCTTGAGCGTGGCTGAGGTGCACCCAAGACCAGCTCGGAAACCAGATTGCATAGTGGAGAAGGTACGGTGGGATTCAAAATGGTTGGTGATCTGTTTTTTAACTTGGCTTTTGAAGACTTTCGAAAGAAAGGCAGGGCAGGATGGATATAGGTCTGTAAACAGTTTGGCTCAGACGATAGGAAAGAGAGGTTGAACAGGCTAGTAATAGGAGTTGCAACAATTGTGGCGGATAATTTTAGAAAGAGACGGTCCAGATTAACTAGCCCAGTTGATTTGTAGGGGTCCAGATTTTGCCGCTCTTTCAGAACATCAGCTATCTGGATTTGGGTGAAGGAGAAGGGGGGGGGGGGGTTAAGTTGCTGTGGGGGTTACTAGCTGTTGGGCGGGGTAGAGGTAGCCAGGTGGAAAGCATGGCCAGCCCTAGAAAAATGCTTATTGAAATTCTTGATTATGGTAGATTTATCAGTGGTGACAGTGTTTCCTTACCTCAGTGCAGTGGGCAGCTGGGAGGAGGTGCTCTTATTCTCCGTGGACTACAGTGTCCCAAAAACTTTTGGGAATTAGTGCTACAGTGCTACTACCTGGCAAAGATACATTCTTAACCTTTGCACAGTATCATGTTTTAAAAACAAGGTGTTAATTGTTTTCTAAAAATTCCTTTGAGGTAAATTCCTCTACCAACATTCCTGATAAATGTAGCAATCTGTTTCATGTTGAAGACATCAATGTCTTTATTCTTACAGTAATTTGTGTAGTGGTTGGTGGAGAGGCAAAGGAAGAATTGAAATAACTGGAAATATTGAACTGGCTGAGAATTGTGAGGAACTTCAAAACTCAATTTTCAAAAACGTACATTTCACTCAAGAAAATAACCAAACAATGCTCTATGGCTTAAAGTGGATTTGATATGATTTCCAGAAAATAAGAAAGTACAAGGCTATTGTCTGGTATTGTCAGGTATAGAGAGAAGGTGAAATGTTATTCAATTGGTTACGACATTATTCATGAGCTTTAAGCTGTCCTAACCCCTAAACGTGCTTTAATTCAACACACAGCAGCTTTTTAAACATAGTCTTTAGACTTCTCAATCCCTTGAGATGTCACAGAAAGTCAAGCAATTATCCCTTCAAAGGTTCCACTTCCTTTCTTATGTCGTCAAGGAGACTGTAATAATAACCAGGAAATGTGATAAGTCACAGCATGTCGATTGGCTGGCTGTTGTGAGTGCACTGACAACATATTAGTTAAAGTATTAAAGAAGACATCTGAATTGGGTTTGTATTAACGTAATTTTACCACATTAGACAGACACTAGACAGCACATCTAACATGCCTCCACGATGGATGGATATGCTGTAGCTCATTATGTCTTTGAATTAGCTCAGTGAACACAGACCACAGCCTACTGCCTTCTGCATATAATCTTCCTATACATCTCACGTGACTTCAAAGAGATTCACTAAGTGACGTTGAGCCCAACAGATGAGGAAGGTTTCTCAGCCTGGGTCTGCATCCCAAATGGCACCCTGTTCCCTATATAGTGCACTGCTTTTGACCAAGGCACATAGAGCTCTAATACCGTCCCATTTGAGACAAACCCTTATTGACCTACTTTGGTTTGAGGTTCTACTGCATACACCTCACATGACTTCAAAAGACATTCACAAGGTAACATTGAGCCCAACAGAAGAGGAAGGATTCTAGATCTGCTTGGTGGAGGTTTTCCGCATCTGTGTGTATCGGAGTGTGGAAGCTAGGGGCCTGCTGTCACGTATACTCTTCTCCTGTCTCTAGGTCATCAGGCTACTGATTATCCCGCACACCTGTCACCATCGTCAAGCCTGCACCTGCGCCTCATGACACTCACATGGACTCCATCACCTCCTTGATTATCTTCCCTTTATCTGTCACACCCATTGGTTCTTTACTCAGGTGTTATTGACTCTGTCTCATGACACTCACCTGGACTCCATCACCTCCTTGATTATCTTCCCTTTATCTGTCACACCCATTGGTTCTTTACTCAGGTGTTATTGACTCTGTCTCATGACACTCACCAGGACTCCATCACCTCCTTGATTATCTTCCCTTTATCTGTCACACCCATTGGTTCTTTACTCAGGTGTTATTGACTCTGTCTCATGACACTCACCAAGACTCCATCACCTCCTTGATTATCTTCCCTTTATCTGTCACACCCATTGGTTCTTTACTCAGGTGTTATTGACTCTGTTTTCATGTCGGTGCGTTGTTTGTGTTTGGTGTTCATTGTTGCTTTTATTTATTAAAACACTCACTGAACTTGCGTTCCAACTCTCAGCGCACTTGTTATACCTGCCTTAGGAAAGTAAGGTGGGCATTCCAAATAGTACCCTACAGATGTAGGATCATAATTTGAACCAGTCTTCTACGCATGAAAATAACCCTGCAGCAACAGGAAATTGGAATGTTTATGTGGATTATAATCAAATTTATTTATAATAATAATAATAATAATAATATATGCCATTTAGCAGACGCTTTTATCCAAAGCGACTTACAGTCATGTGTGCATACATTCTACGTATTTGTCACATACACATGGTTAGCAGATGTTAATGCGAGTGTAGCGAAATGCTTGCGCTTCTAGTTCAGACAATGCAGTAATAACCAACAAGTAATCTAGCTAACAATTCCAAAACTACTACCTTATAGATACAAGTGTAAGGGGATAAAGAATATGTACATAAAGATATATGAATGAGTGATGGTACAGAGCGGCATAGGCAAGATACAGTAGATGGTATTGAGTACAGTATATACATATGAGATGAGTATGTAAAAAAGTGGCATAGTTAAAGTGGCTAGTGATACATGTATTACATAAAGATGGAGTACATGATATAGAGTACAGTATATACGTATACATATGAGATGAATAATGTAGGGTATGTAAACATTATATTAGGTAGCATTGTTTAAAGTGGCTAGTGATATATTTTACATTTCCCATCAATTCCCATTATTAAAGTGGCTGGAGTTGAGTCAGTGTGTTGGCAGCAGCCACTCAATGTTAGTGGTGGCTGTTTAACAGTCTGATGGCCTTGATAGAAGCTGTTTTTCAGTCTCTCGATCCCAGCTTTGATGCACCTGTACTGACCTCGCCTTCTGGATGATAGCGGGGTGAACAGGCAGTGGCTCGGGTGGTTGTTGTCCTTGATGATCTTTATGGCCTTCCTGTGACATCGGGTGGTGTAGGTGTCCTGGATGGCAGGTAGTTTGCCCCCGGTGATGCGTTGTGCAGACCTCACTACCCTCTGGAGAGCCTTACGGTTGTGAGTGGAGCAGTTGCCGTACCAGGCGGTGATACAGCCCGACAGGATGCTCTCAATTGTGCATCTGTAGAAGTTTGTGCTTTTGGTGACAAGCCAAATTTCTTCAGCCTCCACCTTCTACACGATGCTGTCTGTGTGGGTGGACCAATTCAGTTTGTCTGTGATGTGTACACCGAGGAACTTAAAACGTACTACCCTCTCCACTACTGTTCCATCGATGTGGATAGGGGGGGTGTTCCCTCTGCTGTTTCCTGAAGTCCACAATCATCTCCCTAGTTTTGTTGACGTTAAGTGTGAGGTTATTTTCCTGACACCACACTCCGAAGGGCCCTCACCTCCTCCCTGAAGGCCGTCTCGTCATTGTTGGTAATCAAGCCTACCACTGTTGTGTCGTCCTCAAACTTGATGATTGAGTTGGAGGCGTGCGTGGCCATGCAGTCGTGGGTGAACAGGGAGTACAGGAGAGGGCTCAGAACACACCCTTGTGGGGCCCCAGTGTTGAGGATCAGCGGGGTGGAGATGTTGTTGCCTACCCTCACCACCTGGGGGTGGCTCGTCAGGAAGTCCAGTACCCAGTTGCACAGGGCGGGGTCGAGACCCAGGGTCTCGAGCTTGATGACGAGCTTGGAGGGCACTATGGTGTTGAATGCCGAGCTGTAGTCGATGAACAGCATTCTCACATAGGTATTCCTCTTGTCCAGATGGGTTAGGGCAGTGTGCAGTGTGGTTGAGATTGCATCGTCTGTGGACCTATTTGGGCGGTAAGCAAATTGGAGTGGGTCTAGGGTGTCAGGTAGGGTGTAGGTGATATGGTCCTTGACTAGTCTCTCAAAGCACTTCATGATGACGGAAGTGAGTGCTACGGGGCGTTAGTCGTTTTGCTCAGTCACCTTAGCCTTCTTGGGAACAGGAACAATGGTGGCCCTCTTGAAGCATGTGGGAACAACAGACTGGGATAGGGATTTATTGAATATGTCCGTAAACACACCAGCCAGCTGGTCTGCGCATGCTCTGAGGGCGCGGCTGGTGATGCTGTCTGGGCCTGCAGCCTTGCGAGGGTTGACACATTTAAATGTTTTCCTCACGTCGGCTGCAGTGAAGGAGAGTCCGCATGTTTTGGTTGCGGGCCGTGTCAGTGGCACTGTATTGTCCTCAAAGCGGGCAAAAAAGTTATTTAGTCTGCCTGGGAGCAAGACATCCTGGTCCGTGACTGGGCTGGTTTTCTTTTTGTAATCCGTGATTGACTGTAGACCCTGCCACATACCTCTTGTGTCTGAGCCGTTGAATTGAGATTCTACTTTGTCTCTATACTGACGCTTAGCTTGTTTGATTTTCTTGCGGAGGGAATAGCTACACTGTTTGTATTCTGTCATGTTTCTGGTCACCTTGCCCTGATTAAAAGCAGTGGTTCGCGCTTTCAGTTTCACGCGAATGCTGCCATCAATCCATGGTTTCTGGTTTGGGAATGTTTTAATCGTTGCTATGGGAACGACATCTTCAACGCACGTTCTAATGAACTCGCTCACCGAATCAGCGTATTCGTCAATGTTGTTGTTTGATGCAATAGGAAACATATCCCAGTCCACGTGATGGAAGCAGTCTTGGAGTGTGGAATCAGATTGGTCAGACCAGCGTTGAACAGACCTCAGTGCGGGAGCTTCTTGTTTTAGTTTCTGTCTGTAGGCAGGGATCAACAAAATGGAGTCGTGGTCAGCTTTTCCGAAAGGAGAGCGGGGCAGGGCCTTATATGCATTGCGGAAGTTAGAATAGTAATGATCCAAGGTTTTTCCAGCCCTGGTTGCGCAATCGATATGCTGATAAAATTTAGGGAGTCTTGTTTTCAGATTAGCCTTGTTAAAATCCCCAGCTACAATGAATGTAGCATCAGGATATATGGATTCCAGTTTGCAAAGAGTCAAATAAAGTTTGTTCAGAGCCATCGATGTGTCTGCTTGGGGGGGAATATATACGGCTGTGATTATAATCGAAGAGAATTCCCTGGTAGATATTGCGGTCGACATTTGATTGTGAGGAATTCTAAATCAGGTGAACAGAAGGACTTGAGTTCCTGTATGTTGTTGTGGTCACACCATGTCTCGTTAATCATAAGGCATACACCCTCGCCCCTCTTCTTACCAGAAAGATGTTTGTTTCTGTCGGCGCGATGCGTGGAGAAACCAGCTGGCTGCACCGACTCCGATAGCGTCTCTCCAGTGAGCCATGTTTCCATGAAGCAAAGAACGTTACAGTCTCTGATGTCCCTCTGGAATGCTACCCTTGCTCGGATTTCATCAACCTTGTTGTCAAGAGACTGGACATTGGCGAGAAGAATGCTAGGGAGTGGTGCACGATGTGCCCGTCTCCGGAGTCTGAACAGAAGGGTGCGTTCATGGACATTTTTGGTAGAGGTTGATACATTTTTCATAAGGGGAAATCAAGTCTGAAATTTCAAAGTGGAAATTACAAACCTTAAGCCTTTTTCTAAGTCTTTTTTAAAGCCTTTTTTAAAGCCTTTTTTAAGCCTCTAAACGTTATAGATGTGTGTGTTGCAGGAATGTTCTCATGCAACAAGGTGATCAAATTAGATTCAACATCTGTATTCCCTATTCCCCTAAGGTTTTAGTCAAAAGTAGTGCTCCATATAGGGAATATGGGAACATTTAGGACGGTATGGATTTAGTCCTTGCTAGCATCCTGTGATGTAATTATGATGGAGTTTTCTCCAGGGATCATTGAGGTTGATATCTGAACTCTGAGTGAGGGAGGGCTAGGGTCAGGGCTCCACTGTGGCCAGCCATCTGGATTACATCTGGACATGAAGGGTGTGTCTCAAATGGCACCCTTTTCCCTATATAGTGCACTACTTTTGACCAGAGCTCGATGGGCCCTGGTCAAAAGTAGTGCGCTACAAACGGAATAAGGTGGTGGCTACTTTGAAGAATCTCAAATAGTATATCTATTTTGATTTGTTTTACACTTTTTTGGTTACTATATGATACATATGTCTTATTTCATAGTTTTTGAAGTCTTCAATATTATTCTACAATGTAGAAAATAGTAAAAATAGAAAAACCATTGAAAACCAATATGTGTGTCCAAACTTTTGACAGGTACTGTATATATACACTACCAGTTAAATTTTTTAGAACACCTACTCATTGAAGGGTTTTCCTTTATTTTTTACTATTTTCAACATTGTAGAATAATAGTAAAGACATCAGAACTATGAAATAACACATATGGTAGTAATCAAAAACGTGTTAAACTAATATATTTTTTATTTGAGATTTTTCAAATAGCCTCCCTTTGCCTTGACGACGGCTTTACACACTCTTGGCATTCTCTCAACCAGCGTCTCCTCTGAACAGTTGATATTGAGATGTCTGTAATTTTCACCCTGTGAAGCATTTATTTGGGCAGCAATTTCTGAGACCTGTAACTCTTTTTTTTGTTTACCCTGTTTTTCTCCCAGATTTCATGTTATCCTTTTGGTAGTTAGTCTTGTCTCATTGCTGCAACTCCCGTACAGACTCGGGAGAGGCAAAGGTCGAGAGCTGTGCGTCCTCCAAAACATAACCCAACCAAGCCGCACTGCTTCTTGACACAATGCCTACTTAACTGGGAAGCCAGCCACACCAATGTTTTGGAGGAAACACCGTGTCAAACCGTGTCAGCGTGCACTGCACCCGGCCCGCCACAGGAGTTGCTAGTGTGCAATGGGACAAGGACATCTCTGCCGGCCAAATCTTCCCCTATCCCGGACGATGCTGGGCCAATTGTGCATCGCACATGGGTCTCCCGGTCGCAGCCGGCTGCAACAGAGCCTGGACTCGAACCCAGAATCTCTAGTGGCACAGCTAGCACTGCGATGCAGTGCCTTAGACGACTGCGCTACTCAGGAGGCCTGAGGCTGGTAACTCTAATGAACTTATCCTCTGCAGCAGAGGTAACTCTGGGTCTTCCTTTCCTGTGGTGGTCCTCATGAGAGCCAGTTTCATCATAGCGCTTGATGGTTTTTGCGACTGCACTTGAAGAAACGTTCAAAGTTCTTGACATTTCCCGTATTGACTTTACCGTCATGTCTTAAAGTAATGATGGATTGTCGTTTCTATTTGCCTATATGAGCTGTTGTTGCCATAATATGGACTTGGTATTTTACCAAATAGGGCTATCTTTTGTATACCACCCCTACCTTGTCACAACACAACTGAACAAACGTATTAAGAAGGAAAGAAATTCCACAAATTAACTTTGAAGAAGTTAATTTAAATGCATTCCAGGTGCCTGGTTGCGAGAATGCCAAGAGTGTGAAAAGCTGTCATCAAGGTAAAGGATGGCTATTTGAAGAATCACAAATATAAAATACATTTTGATAGGTTTAAAACTTTTTGGGTTACTACATGATTCCATAGGTTTGATGTCTTCACTATTATTCTACAATGTAGAAAATACAAAAAATAAAGAAAAACCCTTGAATGAGTAGGTGTTCTAAAACTTTTAACCGGTAGTGTATATATAATGTATAAGTCTAAAAATGGATGTAGCAACTACAGATTGCCCCTTTTGAGTCTATCAAAAGTGTGCAAGGTTGAGCATGTGTCCATTTTTTTTATCAGCATGAATTAGATGAATTAAAGCCCCACTTTTATTACATAGTCCTGGATCCACACTGTGCAGCTGTTGCAAGAGCACATTTTTCAAAAACAATGATTGATAGATTGATTGATAGGCAATGGCAATGGTTGAATTCAACCATTATTGGGTTCAAATACACATTTAGATTTGTGAACAGCCATCCACAACAACCACAATCTGTAAGGCGCAAATTGTTAAATGAGAGAGCAGCAGTGTGATTCACATCAATGCGCTATGTAGATATCAATAATAAGTTATATCCGTATTGACTACAACCACTGCTGTCATCCTTACCTCCAAGCGTTTATTTAAATTGGATAATCTGTGGATGCCGACAACAGTCGCACCATTGAAAGCCATAGCTTGGACTGTAGCCTACAAAGCCTATTCCTGCTCTTTTCCCGGATATATCAAACACATTTGACGTGTCATCATAGTGGTCTCTGACTTGTGGTCAGACTCACTCAGGCGGATATTTTCAATGCTGATTTGAATGTCATTGAGAACAGAAAAGTGTTGTTTTTTTTTTTTTGCAAGCATCCTTTCTGAATTTAAAAGTAATCCTAGAAGTAATCTTCTAACTTTCCAGAAGTATCTGATAACAATATTTATGCTGGTAACAGAATGGATTAAAGTTACCGGTTTTTGTAATCCCTTACATGTTACTCCACAACCCTGCCTCCTGTGGCACATGACGCGTGACGCGTGTGTGTGTGAACCATTCATTATTTACCTGAACACTTCACTCCTGCTGAAGACACCCGTCCGGCAGAGAGACGAGAGGAGCAGCAAGCTGCCTCTCCTTGTGTCTCAATGTGGGCATTCTGTTGAAATATCAGGATTGTTGTCTGTGCGAGAACAAGAACCAAAGACAGCATTGTGATTAGGAATAGAACACTCAATCTCAATGTTAATCTTTCTGTCTCTCTATGTCTTAAGGTTAGGGCTATGGTTTAGGTTAGGGTTAGGGGAAGGCTAGGGGTTAAATGAAGGGATTTCCCAAGGGTTCCGAATAGTGCTAACTGAGGGTCATTGGGGAGGTCCATGAGACGCTGCCTGAGCCCAGGAGGGTTTGGTCGGCCACTACAATTGACAGCAAAGACCGGGGACTGGCAGTACGGTCCGAAAGACTTACTGACTTTTACTGTAACACTCCGACCCTGGCGTTGTGTGATCTCAGTGTCAAAGTGAGGAACCTTAAACTGAAAGGCAGTGAGGAAGCATCAAAGGTAAAGGGTACCAGGAGCTCGACAAGCTCCCAGGGCTGAAAAGGACAGGAGACCTCCAGTGAAGGGTGGTTCGTGTGGCCCTGGCCAGAAATAGCTGGTTGGCTCGGTTTGACCCGGGGGTCTGGGAGGGGTGTCCGTCTTGTGTATCAACTGAAACTGTTCTGCATGCTTTTTTCCTGTGTATACGAGGGTGATGCCAAGGGTGATGCTGAGGGTGATGCCGGTATTGTCTCTGTTGGACTGCCTGTGTATAAGGTTGGGGGTGGTGTTTTCTGTGGGGATGTTTGTTTTGGCCCACAGTTATTTTAACAGTGAAAATAAATTATGTTTGGGCAGGCCAAGTTGGCCATATAGCTAACGAGAAGAAACTGGATCAGAGGTAGGGGGCAACTGACCCTGTGTTATTATTTAAAGGGATGGTCTCTGTGCGCCTTGGTGTTGAATTTTTGTTTAACATAATGTTGAATAATGTGGAGATGTTTCAGGAGGTATGGTAGTTTAGGTGGGCTGTCTGTATTTCTGACATGTATTTTTGTAGTGTGGTGCTGAATTGGATTGTGCTGGGTTGTGTAATGTGATCTTGTTGAAGTAGTGGTGGTATGTATGTTTTTTTTTTTGGTGGGGGGGGGTAATGTGGTGTTTTTAGTATAATGAGGATGTAAGAAAGTCAATCTCCCTCTCTGTTTTTCTTACATAGCGCATTGGTGCATGACTTCTGAGGGTTGAATGTTCAAGTACTGGAGAGTCCAATACAAGGGATTTTACCATTCAAATGTTCTCTCTCTCTCCCTCTCCATCTGTGATGTTGTTTTATGATAAATCTGTGTGTAGTTGAGTATGGGGGGGTCTGGTGTTCCTGTCTGCCATCTAGTGCTCCATAGAGACCTAACATCTCTGTGTCTCCCAGGCTAACAATTGACAGATACATTAGGGCTCAAAACAAAAACAAAACATTTTGCAATGGAAGATGAAAATGGTAGACCCTCCCTGTTTTCTTTGGTTTGGTGCCTAGCGAATACGATCCCGCTATCACAGACACAGACAGCATGTGACAGGCAGGTGTGTAAAAAAATGTGCTCTGATACGCAGCACAAAGAGGTGGAGCAGTGTGGTAGCCAACTGACTGCAGCCAAGGGTCCAAGCATGACCTAAATGATAACATCCAGCTTAGGAGAATGTATTGAACCAGATCTAAATTGCATCCCAAATGTCATTGTATTTCCTATATAGCACTATATGGGGGAATAGCGTGCCATTTGGGACCCTGATATATTGATAAAGCATTTTCAGGATTCTGAGTCTGCGAAAAACAATGCTTTTAGCCCCCTGTAGTGGTGCAGTTTAGAGAGTATGGGTGTATGGGTGTATGTGGGAGAATGAAGCATTGAACAAGCAGATGAAAAGAGTGGATGAGGAAGGAAGCCAAGCCATCCTTTCCCAACTCACAGCTTGGTCTATGGGGGTTTCCCAAATGGCACCCTATTTCCTACATAAAGCACTACTTTTGAACAGGGCCCACAGGGCTTTGGTCAAAAGTAGTGCACTATAGGGAAATAGAGTGCTATTTGGGAAGTAGTCTGTAATTACCACATTTTCTCTCTTCTGCTACCGCTCTCATAGAGTGTGTTACACCCCGTTCCCATTTCCGTCTCAGGCTTGATGGTTAAATGCAAATGAGGCTTGCAGCTGGAGGAATTACACTGTGGCCCTGTGTAAGTGAACGGCTGAACTGTAATTAAACGCCCTCTTCTTTCTCTCATGCTCCTTCTAGACACAGCAAATGGGCCAAAGGGACTACCTGAACGTGTCCTTTAAGAAATGCTTAAAGGGATCTTCGTGTGGAGGTTCACTAACATGAACACGCGTACAGACTGTCCATAAGGGCATCATTGATGCAGGCACCTGGATGCCTTTAGGCCTACCATACCTACGCTTTACCCTGACCAGGCATTCTGGACACACACTCAGCCAAGTAGGCCATAAGCCAGCTAGCCACAACCACCGAGCAGAGTGAAATACAGTTGCTGCCAGTTAATGGAATTGATTCCCAATGTCTCGCTTTCCCCTTTTCCATTACAGGTTTAACTCTTCTCTTATGTTCGATTCGGCCTACATCATTTATATTCTCGGAACAATTTGAGCAATACAGTTAGTACAAAATATATTATAAATATATTTTCCAGCAGCTGAGATTGTATTCTTTGTATATTTTTTTCCCCTGAGTTGATAGACCAACTGCTAATAATGTTGAGCCAAGCGTTTGATTACTGTACCATAGTCTTAAATCCATCAAATGATGACATTTATTACATTTCGGAATTGTTTTGCTACATTTTTGCCGAACTTAAGGTCATTGTTACTCGGCCTCTGAACATCACAAGGAGAACATACTTCTTTCCTTTTAGACCCCGTGCCTTTAATCCTGGATGCTGATTGGTTAAAACCACAAAGCTCCATATATTACCCACCACTGCGACCTGTATGCTCTCGTTGCCAAACCCACTGTCTCCAGGTCATCTATAAGCCTTTGCTAGGTAAATCCCCGCCTTTATCTCAGCTCACTGGTCACAATAGCAACACCCACCCGTAGCACGCACTCCAGCAGGTATATTTCACTGGCCACCCCCAAAGCCATCACCTCATTTGGCCGCCTTTCCTTACAGTTCTCTGCTGCCAATGACTGTAACGAATTGCAAAAATCACTGAAGCTAGAGATGAAAGGTACTGGGTGTCGTGAGTGGGAAGTCAGGCGCAGGAAAACAGAGAGTACAATATAGTGCTCATTTAATGCACACACGGTGAACCACGGCCACCCCACTAAACACTGGGTGCTCAAAACAAAATGCCCCAGACACGGGGAACGAAACAGTCCAGCACTATACACGAACATAAACCAACACGTTCGACAATAACAAACACCGGGATTACAAAAATCAAACCCGCACAAAGAAACGGGCGGGCCGGCTGACTAATACAGCCCAACTAATTACAACAAACTAAAACAGGTGATACCAATAAACACAATATGAGGGGGAGGAAAGAAATCAGTGGCAGCTAGTAGGCCGGTGACGATGAACGCCGAGCGCCACCCGAACAGGAAGGGGAGCCACCTTCGGTCGGACTCGTGACATAACCCCCCTCCCTGACCCGCGGCTCCAGAAGCGTGCCGACACCGGCCTCGAGGTTGACCCGGAGGACGAGGCGCAGGGTGATCCGGATGGAGGCGATGGAACATAAACCCTAACGTCCCTAGCCAAGGTGGGCCACCAATACCTCTCCTGAAGGCTCCCCACTGTCCTCGCCACCCAGGGTACCCGAGGAGGGTAGGATGTGAGCCCACCAAATCAGTTGGTCCCGGACACCAAGCGGCACGTACTTCCGCCCCGCCGGACACTGAGGAGGCACGGGTTCCGCCCGTAACGCCCGCTCGATGTCCGAGTCCACCTCCCATACTACCGGTGCCATCAGCCTCGAGGAGGGAAGGATGGGAGTAGGTTCAGTGGACCGATCCACCGTGTCGTAAAGGCGGGATAGTGCGTCAGCCTTTACATTCTGGGAGCCCGGTCTATATGATAACATAAACCGGAATCGGGTGAAGAACATGGCCCACCTTGCCTGACGTGGGTTCAGTCTCCTAGCTGCCCGAATATACTCCAGATTCTAGTGGTCGGTCCAAATGAGAAAGGGGTGCTTAGCCCCCTCAAGCCAGTGCCTCCACACCTTCAGAGCCCTGACCACTGCTAACAACTCCCGGTCCCCCACATCATAGTTACGCTCCGCTGGGCTGAGCTTCCTTGAGAAGAAAGCGCAGGGGCGGAGTTTTGGTGGCATACCCGAGCGCTGTGATAGCACGGCACCCACCCCAGCCTCGGACGCGTCCACCTCCACTATGAATGCTAGAGTGGGGTCCGGATGCGCCAACACAGGTGCATCCGTGAATAGCGCCTTCAAAATTTTGAAAGCTCCGTCCGCCCCTGCTGACCACTGTAACCGCACTGGGCCCCCCTTCAGCAGTGAGGTAATGGGAGCTGCTACCTGGCCAAAACCCCGGATAAACCTCCGGTAGTAGTTGGCAAAACCCAAAAACCGCTGCACCTCTTTTACTATGGTCGGAGTTGGCCAATTACGCACGGCCTTAATGCGGTCACCATCCATCACCACCCCCGAGGTGGAAATGCCATAACTCAGAAAGGAGACGGCTCATTTGGAGAACACACACTTCTCAGCCTTGACGTATAGGTCAAGCTCCAGCAGTCTACCAAACACCTTGCGTACCAGAGACACATGCGCGGCGTGAGTGGCTGAGTAGATCAGTATGTCATCGATATAAACAACCACTCCCTGCCCGTGCAGGTCCCTGAGAATCTTGTCTACAAAGGATTGGAAAACGGCTGGAGCATTCTTTAACCCATATGGCATGACTCGGTACTCATAATGGCCCGATGTGGTACTAAATGCGTTTTTCCGCTCGTCTCCCTTCCGAATACACACCAGACTATACGTGCTCCTGAGATCCAGTTTTGTGAAGAACTGCGCTCCGTGAAATGATTCCACCGCCGTAGCGATGAGAGGTAGTGGGTAACGAAACCCCACTGTGATGGCGGTTAGACCTCTATACTCAATACAAGGACACAAACCTTCCTCCTTTTTCTTCACAAAAAAGAAACTTGAGGACACGGGTGATGCGGAGGGCCGAATGTACCTCTGTCCCAGAGTCTCCGTGACATATGTCTCTATAGCCAACGTCTCCTCTTGGGATAATGGGTACACGTGACTCTTGGGAAGCGCAGCGTTTACCTGGAGATCTATCGCACAATCCCTTCCCGGTCGATGAGGTGGTAAGTTAGTCACTTTCCTTTTACTGAAAGCGATTGCCAAATCGGCATACTCCTGGCGAATGCAGGACTATGGACTCTCCACCGACGTAGCACCGATGGAGCCTTCCAGAACACTCTGACCACCCCTGGAGAACCCCGTCTCCACTAAATTTTAGGATTGTGCCCGGCCAGCCAGGGAATCCCCATCACCACTGGAAACGCAGGCGAATCAATATAATAAAGACTGATATGCTCCCTATGATTCCCCTGCGTCACTGTGGTCGTCCTGACCACCCCTGACCCTAATGGCCGGCTATCTAGGAAGTGCACGGGAAAGGGAGAATCTATCGGCACAAGAGGAACACCTAACTTAAGGGCGAGTCCGCGATCCATAAAGTTCCCAGCTGCGCCTGAATCGACTATCGCTGTTACGGATACAGTTATCCTGTGTGTGTATCCTGTGTGTGTGTTTCTTTTCTCTCCTTCTCCCCTCACAGGTGAAAATCATCACTCCCCAATCAGTCAACAATCAATCATCAATCAGAAGACACACCTCCTCCTATTTCCTGACCTATCACAGTTCCTTCCCCATGGTTTAAAAACCCCATCATTTGTTTGTTCAGTTCAGCTCAGCTCAATCTCTAGCTAAATCTCTAGCTCAATCTCTCTGTAAATGCCATGTCTGTAGGTCTCTGTGTTTCACTCTCGCTTTGTATCTTAACCTCTCTTTTGTTTAAAGCACCTCCATAGCACTTTGTCATCACCTGTGAGTATTGATTTTGGTTATGGTGTTTGTTTGTTGCTCGTGGGAAAAGGGGAAACCAAGACAAGTCGCCCATGGGCATACGCTACCCGTAGGTGAACTTTGTTAAATACACTAGGTAGAACTGGGCGGACCACCCACTGTATTTTTGGTTAGTTAGTTAGCTGTTAAAATAGGCTAGTCTAGCTTAGGGGTGTGTTTTTGTATATTTATTGTTTCTTTCCTTGGGTCCAGCTCAGCCCATTTTCCTGCTCCCCCCATTACCGTGTGTTTATAAATAAACCTGGAGTTTGACGGTAGATTTCTGTTGTCGTGGTTATTTCGTTCACACTTTTACTTTGTCACAATAATAATTTGCATGAGTTATGTTACGGGTCTCATTACCATCCCCCCTAGACTGTCGGGCCAAAAGGGATTCGTAACATAAGTGGGGGCTCATCCGGGATCTGTCATAACTGACGCCCATGCCGCTCATGTAGATTGTTGTAGTGGTATAGTTCAGTGTTGAGCGTCATAGCTGAAGTAGCATTAGTGGTTGCTATTTTCTTTGGCACTTGTGAAGTAGTGTAAAATGACTACTTTTGATTTGAGATCCTTTTTGGATAACCCTTCGTGGGAGGTTTTTGACAAATGTCGTAGAGTTGATTTAATGACCTTGGCTGACCATTATTCCGTATCGATTCCGCAGAGTTTAGTTAAGGCGGAGGTTAAACGGCTAGTATTAAATGTATTGTTGGAAGAGCAGGTGCTTGTGTTACCGCTGCCTGAGCCTACTACCCCTGTACGGGATGTTGCTGCTCCTGTAAGCCCATTGGTGTCTGATAATGAGGGAGAGGCTAAAACACCAGCCACATTGTCCCGTTTTGATCCACTCTCCCCACTGTCAAATGGTGATGCCAGGAGGGATGTCCGTTTAGCACAGTTTCGACTGGAGGTGGAAGAGAGAGCCCAAATTAGGCAAGAGACTCTCCAGTTGGAGATGTGTAAAATAGAAGCAGAAAAAGAATGAGAACAACGGCATTTGGAGATGTGTAAAATTGAGGCAGACAGAGAACAAAGGCAGTTGGAGTTCAAAATGCGCCAGATGGAACTGGAGGCAGAGACAGCGAGGCTAGCCTCCGGTCCTACTGTGCCTGTTTGTGAGCTGTCCTCACCTGCTGTGTCCTCAAACACGTTTGACATTAGTAGGCAGATTGCCTTAGTACCTTTGTTCAGAGAGTCAGAGGTTGACTCCTATTTTTGTGTATTTGAGCGTATAGCCGTAGCATTGAAATGGCCTGAAGAGGTATGGTGCCTATTACTTCAGTGTAAATTAACTGGTAAAGCCCAAGAGGTTTTGTCAGCACTACTTCTGGAGGACAGTTTGAATTACGAAGTGGTCAAAGCTACTGTTCTTCGTGCCTATGAGCTTGTGCCTGAGGCATACCGACAGAGATTTAGTTCTCATAGAAAGTCTTCTAGTAAGACTTATGTGGAATTTGCTAGAGACAAGGGAAATCTGTTTGATAAATGGCATGCTGCTAGTAAGGTAACTGATTTCAACTCTCTCCGGGAGTTAATCTTGTTGGAAGAGTTTAAAAATTGCTTACCCGAATGCATTGTAGTTTACCTAAACGAACAGAAAGTATCCTGTCTGGCAGAAGCGTCTGTGTTGGCAGACGAGTTTGTGTTGACGCACAAGAGTGTGTTTTCGGCTCAAACCGAGAGTAGAGCCACTGAGTTTCCTACCTTTAGCCCTAGTCGGCCAGCAGTAGTATATCAAGCACGCCAGAAGAATGAGCGTCCCTGTTTCTATTGTCATAAAGTAGGACATATGATTAATGATTGCTTCCTGCTTAAACGCAAACAAGGGATGCCTCTTCGTGCCAAGCCACCAACAGGTGTTGCTCTAATTCGTACGGTTAAGAGGTCGGCAACAAAACAGGTGCCTCAGGGTAACTGTAGTTTGAAAGTCTCAGTCCCCGACCGCCGTTATGAACCATTCATTTTCGAGGGGTTTGTGTCCCTAACGAATGACGAAGCGTCTCAACGACCGGTTATAATCCTTAGAGATACTGGTGCGGCGCAGTCGTTTATATTGTCTGATGTGTTGCCCTTATCTGACGATACATACTGTGGTTCCAGTGTGTTAGTGCAGGGTATTGAAATGGGTTTTGTCCCAGTGCCATTGCACTTTGTGAAAGTACGCTCTGAGTTAATCAGTGGAATATTCAGAGTGGGGGTACGCCCTATGTTGCCAGTGAAAGGTGTGACCTTTATAATGGGTAACGATATTGCCGGAGGAAAGGTAGTACCCGTATTGGAAGTATTGGATAAAAGTGACCACTCTCTCTCGAATGAGCTGGCACAGAGTTATCCACATGTGTTCCCCGCTTGTGCTGTCACTCATGCCCAGGCGCGACAAGAGGGTGACGAGATAGATTTGTCGAACACTGTTCTGTTCAAAGAGGTTGATCAAGAGGATGGATTGTGTGATACCTCTGAGAAGCTGATCACCTCTGACAAACAGCCCAGGAAAGAAGCAAAGAACGTTGAACTTATTGCTGATGCAATACAGTTACCAGTCACTTGTGAGCAGCTGATTGCTAACCAAAAGGTTGACAACAAGCTTGCTAAATGTTTTGCTAGTGTTGTCTCATTGGAAGATGTGAAGAAGAAGAGCGTGGCTTACTTCATTGATGGTAATCTCCTCATGCGTAAATGGAAATCCCATGTTGACGCGGATGGAGATTGGAATGCTGTTTACCAAATAGTGATTCCTACAGCTTTTCGACAAAATGTGTTATCCCTTGCTCATGATCACCAGTGGTCTGGTCATTTAGGAATCACAAAAACTTATGATCGGATCCTTCGACATTTCTTTTGGCCGGGTTTAAAACGAGATGTGGCTCAGTTCTGTCGGACATGCCACACATGTCAGATAACAGGAAAACCAAATCAGGTTATTCCTCCCGCTCCTCTTTGTCCCATACCTGTCATAGGTGAACCATTCGAGCATGTGGTGGTTGATTGTGTCGGACCGTTACCGAAGACAAAATCGGGTAACCAGTTTTTGTTGAGATAATGTGTTGGCAGATGCTTTGTCTCGTGTGTGAAAATGATTGTTGTATGTTTTGCAAGGTGGTTGATTTGTTGTTGTTGTAAGTATTCATTGGAATACTGTAGTCGCAACCCCTAGGGTTGCTCTTTTAAGGGTGGGAGTGTTACGGATACAGTTATCCTGTGTGTGTATCCTGTGTGTGTGTTTCTTTTCTCTCCTTCTCCCCTCACAGGTGAAAATCATCACTCCCCAATCAGTCAACAATCAATCATCAATCAGAAGACACACCTCCTCCTATTTCCTGACCTATCACAGTTCCTTCCCCATGGTTTAAAAACCCCATCATTTGTTTGTTCAGTTCAGCTCAGCTCAATCTCTAGCTAAATCTCTAGCTCAATCTCTCTGTAAATGCCATGTCTGTAGGTCTCTGTGTTTCACTCTCGCTTTGTATCTTAACCTCTCTTTTGTTTAAAGCACCTCCATAGCACTTTGTCATCACCTGTGAGTATTGATTTTGGTTATGGTGTTTGTTTGTTGCTCGTGGGAAAAGGGGAAACCAAGACAAGTCGCCCATGGGCATACACTACCCGTAGGTGAACTTTGTTAAATACACTAGGTAGAACTGGGCGGACCACCCACTGTATTTTTGGTTAGTTAGTTAGCTGTTAAAATAGGCTAGTCTAGCTTAGGGGTGTGTTTTTGTATATTTATTGTTTCTTTCCTTGGGTCCAGCTCAGCCCCTTTTCCTGCTCCCCCCATTACCGTGTGTTTATGAATAAACCTGGAGTTTGACGGTAGATTTCTGTTGTCGTGGTTATTTCGTTCACACTTTTACTTTGTCACAATAATAATTTGCATGAGTTATGTTACGGGTCTCATTACCATCCCCCCTAGACTGTCGGGCCAAAAGGGATTCGTAACAATCGCCCTATGCTGGGAAGAGGGAAAAAAATTAAGGAAAAAAATCAAGACAAACATGTGACCAACAGGGGGGTTCTAGGTGAGTTTGGTGCTGACTCACCTGGGGTGATCGAGAAGTGTTCCGCCTGCCATCTCGACTCCCAGATGGATCCCCCCAGCACCGATCGGCCGTGTGTTCACTCCGACCACAGCTGGTGCAGGGGGGGCCTCCTCCTCCAGTACCCCTCGGCACGGCCCCTCCCAACTCCATCGGAATGGGGGCGGAGGTGCTGGGTGGTGGAAGGCACAGGACCCTCTCCGAACGCCCGCGGGCAGCCAGCAGATTGTCCAGTCGGATGGACATGTCAAACAACTCATCCAGGGAAAGAGCGGTGTCCCGACACGCTAGCTCCCTGCTGACGTCCTCCCGGAGACTACACCGGTAGTGGTCGATAAGGGCCCTGTCGTTCCACCCAGATCCTGCTACCAAGGTCCGGAACTCCAGTGCGTAATCCTGGGCGCTCCTCTTTTCCTCCCTGCGATGGAATAGTCGTTCTTCCGCCGCTCGGCCCTCAGAAGGCTGGTCAAACATGGCACGAAAACGGCGGGTAAACTCTGGGTAGTGCTCCTTCGCTGAGTCTGGGCCATTCCAGACTGCGTTCGCCCACTCCAGAGCACGACCCGTGAGGCAGGAGACGAGGACACTCACCCTCTCCGCTCCCAAGGGAGTGGGTCTTACGGTGGTCCGGTACAGTTCCAGTTGGAGTAAGAACCCCTGGCACCCCGCCGCCGCTCCATCATAATCCCTCGGGAGCGTAAGACGGAGAGCGCTGGCGCCGGGGGATGGAGAGTCCCGAGCTGGGGGAGCCGAAGATGGACCATCGGTCCATTCTCTCCATCATTTGATCCATAGCCGATTTTGATGATTTTGTAAGATTAAACCTCACTTTAAAATGTTGGCTGTTGATTCATGTGTGTACTTGTTTTGATGGCTGTGGCATTTTTATTGTGATTATGGTTCTTGTGTTATTTTAATGTAATAGATGTCTCAAGGGATGACACAGAGACCTCTGGCTCTGAGCAGGACAGTGAGTCAGAGCTGCCAGGAGATGTCATGGAGCCCCTCCCAACTGTATCAAGGGATGACACAGAGACCTCTGGCTCTGAGCAGGACAGTGAGTCAGAGCTGCCAGGAGATGTCATGGAGCCCCTCCCAACTGTATCAAGGGATGACACAGAGACCTCTGGCTCTGAGCAGGACAGTGAGTCAGAGCTGCCAGAAGATGTCATGGAGCCCGTCCCTACTGCATCAAGCACCAGATATGCTGTTCCAAAAGGTCCCAATGGTAGGCCAGGCCTATACTTTAAACTACACCCAATGGTGGGCCAGGCCTATACTTTAAACTACACATTTTAGTTAGCAGTTGTTAGTATCTAATCTTGTGGATCCCTTAATTATAAATTTCCTTGGAGATATGACACATTATTTAACGTGTATTTCAGACATTCAAGATCCAGAGAAGAGGGTCCTGTACAGCCGTGTTTGAAAACATTGCCCAGAACTCAGTATGGTACCAGGAAAGGGGCTTTCAACAGCTCCTGGTATAAGGACAATTCATGGCTTGAATATTATGCAAGTCAAAATTTGACTTATTGTTTCGCCCGTAGGCATTTTTCGCTGCCCAATACACCTGAATCTGCCTTCACATCACAGTCATTTTTCTCTGCCCAATACACATGAATCTGCCTTCACATCACAGTCATGTTTCTCTGCCCAATACACCTGAATCTGCCTTCACATCACAGTCATGTTTCTCTGCCCAATACACCTGAATCTGCCTTCACATCACAGTCAGGTTTTTGTAACTGGGAAAGGCGGCGTTAAAGATTCTGGGTTTAAGCTCCATTCGAAGGCAGAGCATCATATCAATGCTGAGGAATCGGCATAAAAGGGCTATTGACAGCAACTCATCACTTTTAGATGTCATAAATGAGGATCGGGAAGAAGAAAGTGAGGGGAAACAATACTTACATTCAAACAATTACAGATGTGCTCCTATTAACTGCCACTCAAAATACAGCGCAGAGAGGTCATCGAGAGTCTGACTCTCACAACAAGGGTTATCTTTTGACAATCTTAGAAGAAATAGCAAGCATGACCCTCTCAAAGAGAAAAGGATGAATGAATGTGGCAATGCTAAGTACACAAGCCACCAAATCCAGAACAAAGTTCTTGAGGCCTTAGTTGAGATGGTACAACGTGAAATAATAAGACAAGTAAAAGAAATTGAAGTTTTTAGTGTAATTGCAGATGAAACCAAAGATTGAAAAAACAAATGTCTTTAGTTGTGTAGTTGTGAGGTACTATAACAACGGGGCCATCCACGAAAGCTTTTTACACGTTCAGTCAGCTGAAAGCTTAGATGCAGCAGGCCTCAAAAATGATCATTGATTGCCTTGAAAAACATGGTCTGTCTGGACTACAGAAATAGTCTTGTGGGGCAAGGCTGTGACGGTGCATCCGTCATGAACAGTGCAAGATTGGGATTTTATGTGCACTGTAATGTACATTTTTAAAATTTGGTTCAGTGCCTGAGGCAGTTCACTTTTTTGGTCTCCTGCGGAAGCTTTCTAACTTTGTATCTGGCTCGTACGTTCATCTCAAGTGGCTTGCAGTTCAGAAAGAGCTGCATCCACAGCAGCAGCCCAGGGAACTACGGAGACTTACGGATGTAAAGTGGGCATGCAGATACATGGCATGACGTAATCTGAGGGACAGGCTTCCAGCAGTTCTGAGAGTGCTACAGGATATCACACTTGAAAATAGTGGTGATAGATAAGTGGAGGCAAGGGGCCTTCTTTCTCAGATAGATTTACATTTCATAGGCTTTTGGTTAACTTTTGTGAAGTGTTTGGTGATGCCAAATGTCTTTCTGACATGCTCCAATCAAGCTCTCTTGACCTAGCAAGGGCAGTGGATATAGTAGGTGCCCTTACAGACATATTACAGGACTACAGAAGTGAGGGTTACATTGGAGAACTATGGAAATAGGTTGAAGAGATTGCAGAGCACTGCAAAATAAGTGCACAAGCAATGTATAAAAGACTGTGATTTCACAACCTATTGATGATGAGCACTATAGGACAGAAAAATTGTTACCAAAGTGATGGTGAGAGCTTCCAAAGAGCTATCTTTTATCAGGTGCTTGACAGTCTCACAGCTAAGCTGCAGAGGGTATTTCAAAGAAGAATTGCAAGATAATGCAAGGGGTCCAGTCTTTCAACCCAAAGAGTACACCATTCTTGAATGAGGAGCCTCTGTTTGCCTTTGCTCAGACCTTTGAGTCAGATTTAGAGGACCTCAAACATGAGGTTCATCAAACCAAGAGGCTTCTTGATAGGAGAAAAGTGGAAGGGACAGACCATCTACTCTCCTTGACTTTGTTGTGTTTCTAGAACCTTATAAAGAGGTCTTCCATGATCTATTTCAACTTTGTAAGATTTCTGTTGTTACACCAGTCAGCAGTGCTTCTTGCGAGAAAAGCTTCTCAGCTTAAAACCTGACCCACCTTAGGACAACATTGGTTGATGACAGGTTAAGTCAAGGAGGGCACGCTCCCTCAAAATGGATGAGTTTGTGAAACATTTAGCCAGTTCTCACCAGAACCACAGAATGCTGTTTTAAATCTACCTAGGATCATTTGTCACTTAGGTGGTCCCTCTAGTCATGGTGAAAACCTGCACTGTGTACTAGCTACTAGCTAGCTACACTGACATTCTAAAATGATAAATCCTGTCACAACGCCTGGAGTGGTGGGTGCGGAGTCAAGCGCAGAGAGCAGAGGATACTGGGGAAACCGGACTTGATTTCGGCCTCCAATATTAATGCCCCAAAAAACAGGCGAATAATCAAAAATTTCCTAACAGGCTTAAATAGTCCTGAATCAAAACAAAATAAGAGACAGGTGCAACCAATAAGACATAACAAACAGAAAAGGAAAAGGGGATCAGTGGCGGCTATTAGACCGGCGACGACGGCCGCCGAGCGACGCCCGAACAGGGGAGCCACCTTCGGTGCGAGTCGTGACAAATCCAAAGGGTATCATGTCACACAGATTTTATTTGGTCTCGATTAGGCCAAATCCCAAACTTTTCTTTGCTATTAGTTAACATAATATAACATAACATATATGAGCGTAAATATGATACTGTAAGTTTTCAATATTGACGGGCACCAAAATTATTTTTATAATTTTTTATTTTCCAAGTCCATTTCTGATTAATACCTGGTATGTCAAAATGCAGTGTCTTTTTTTGTAAATAAACTATGCAATTTATGTAACACACAAATGCCATCTTATCTCCTTCGTGCTTGAGCTTTATTATATTTTGGATGTTCAACACTTATCAACCCAGATTATATATTCATGAAAACAGAGTGACCCAAGTCTCTCCAGTATGTGAGTACATTACAGCGTGTGTGTGTGAGAGAGAAAGAAAGATATTGAGCTGCAGTTCCCAGGTAGAGACATTGACTATTCATAGTATGTTAAAGCATTCCAGTGAAGTAACCCTTTTTTGGACCACACTGTCACATTGAATTCTAGTGTAGTAACCCTTTTGGACCACACTGTCACATTGAATTCTAGTGTAGTAACCCTTTTGGACCACACTGTCACATTGAATTCTAGTGAAGTAACCCTTTTGGACCACACTGTCTGTCACATTGAATTCTAGTGAAGTAACCCTTTTGGACCACACTGTCATATTGAATTCTAGTGTAGTAACCCTTTTGGACCACACTGTCACATTGAATTCTAGTGTAGTAACCCATTTGGACCACACTGTCACATTGAATTCTAGTGTAGTAACCCTTTTGGACCACACTGTCACTGTCACATTGAATTCTAGTGTAGTAACCCTTTGGACCACACTGTCACATTGAATTCTAGTGTAGTAACCCTTTTGGACCACACTGTCACATTGAATTCTAGTGTAGTAACCCTTTTGGACCACACTGTCACATTGAATTCTAGTGAAGTAACCCTTATGGACCACACTGTCACATTGAATTCTAGTGAAGTAACCCTTTTGGACCACACTGTCACATTGAATTCTAGTGGAGTAACCCTTTTGGACCACACACTGTGTCACATTGAATTCTAGTGAAGTAACCCTTTGGACCACAGTGTCACATTGAATTCTAGTGAAGTAACCCTTTTGTCACATTGGAGTGAAGTAACCACACAGTGTCACATTGAATTCTAGTGAAGTAACCCTTTTGGACCACACTGTCACATTGAATTCTAGTGTAGTAACCCTTTTGGACCACACTGTCACATTGAATTCTAGTGTAGTAACCCTTTTGGACCACACTGTCACATTGAATTCTAGTGAAGTAACCCTTTTGGACCACACTGTCTGTCACATTGAATTCTAGTGAAGTAACCCTTTTGGACCACACTGTCATATTGAATTCTAGTGTAGTAACCCTTTTGGACCACACTGTCACATTGAATTCTAGTGTAGTAACCCATTTGGACCACACTGTCACATTGAATTCTAGTGTAGTAACCCTTTTGGACCACACTGTCACATTGAATTCTAGTGTAGTAACCCTTTTGGACCACACTGTCACATTGAATTCTAGTGTAGTAACCCTTTTGGACCACACTGTCACATTGAATTCTAGTGTAGTAACCCTTTTGGACCACACTGTCACATTGAATTCTAGTGAAGTAACCCTTATGGACCACACTGTCACATTGAATTCTAGTGAAGTAACCCTTTTGGACCACACTGTCACATTGAATTCTAGTGGAGTAACCCTTTTGGACCACAGTGTCACATTGAATTCTAGTGAAGTAACCCTTTTGGACCACAGTGTCACATTGAATTCTAGTGAAGTAACCCTTTTGGACCACACTGTCACATTGAATTCTAGTGAAGTAACCCTTTTGGACCACACTGTCACATTGAATTCTAGTGAAGTAACCCTTTTGGACCACACTGTCACATTGAATTCTAGTGAAGTAACCCTTTTGGACCACACTGTCACATTGAATTCTAGTGTAGTAACCCTTTTGGACCACACTGTCTGCCACATTATCACTTCTACCTCTAATCAACAATCATAGGATTCATTCATGCTCCTTAGATGGTTAGGGTTACACACTAATTTTCTGTCATTGTCTAATGACCCCCTGAAGCCTTGGCCACCCAATGTCTGTCATTGGAGTAACTACAGTGTTTTCAGTTTTCTCCTAAGTACACTCAGCACCTGCAAGTTCCCGGACATTTCTGGGGGGAATGGCCCTAGCCCTCAACCTCCGATCCAACTGGTCCCAGACGTGCTCAATGGGATTGAGATCCGGGCTCTTCGCTGGCCACGGCAGAACACTGACATTCCTGTCTTGCAGGAAATCACACACAGAACGAGCAGTATGGCTGGTGACATTGTCATGCTGGAGGGTCATGTCAGGATGAGCCTGCAGGAAGGGTACCACATGAGGGAGGAGGATGTCTTTCCTGTAACGCACAGCATTGAGATTGCCTGCAATGTGACAACAAGCTCAGTCCGATGACGCTCTGGCACATCGCCCCAGACCACGACGGACCCTCTACCTCCAAATCGATCCCGCTCCAGAGTACAGGCCTCATCCCTTCAATGATAAACGCGAATCTGACTATCACCGATGGTGAGTCAAAACCACGACTCATCAGTGAAGAGCACTTTTTTCCAGTCCTGTTTGACACAGTAACAGTGGGTTTGTGCCCATAGGCGACATTGTTGCCGGTGATGTCTGGTGAGGACTTGCCTTACAACAGGCCTATTGCAGACAGTCAGCACTGTTGGAGGGATTGTGTGGTCCTGGTGTAACTCAGGCAGTTGTTGTTGCCATCCTGTACCTGTCTCCCTGTAGCGCTGTCTCACAGTACAGACATTGCAATTTATTGCCCTGGCCACATCTGCAGTCATGCCTCCTTGCAGCATGCCTAAGGCACGTTCACACAGATGGGCAGGGACCCTGGGCATATTAATTTAGGTGTTTTTCAGAGTGAGTAGAAATGCCTCTTCAGTGTCCTAAGTTTTCAGAATTGTGACCTTAATTGCCTACCGTCTGTAAGCTGTTAGTGTCTTAACGACCATTCCACAGGTGTATGTTCATCAATTGTTTATGTTTCATTGAACAAGCATGGGAAACAGTGTTTAAACCCTTTAGAATGAAGATCTGTGAAGTTATTTGGATTTTTACAAATTATCTTTGAAAGACCGTGTCCTGAAAAGGGGGTGTTTCTTTTTTTTGCTGAGTTTACTAACCTAATTGACAGAGTGAAAAGGAAATCTTTACAGAATACAAATATTCCAAAACATGTATCCTGTTTCCACCAAAAATGTCAAAGCAATTCCCTTTTTGTCCTGAATACAAAGTGTTATGTTTGGGGCAAATCCAATACAACACATTATTCAGTACCACTCTCCATATTTTCAAGCATAGTGGTGGCTGCATCATGTTATGGGTATGCTTGTCATTGTTAAGGACTGGAGAGTGTTTCAGGATTTTTTTAAATGAGCATAATGGAACTAAGAAAGGGGAAAACTGGTTCAGTCTTCTTTCCACCAGACACTGGGAAATGAATTCACCTTTCAGCAGGACAATAACCTAAAACACAAGTCCAAATCTACACTGGAGTTGCTCACCAAGAAGACGATGAATGTTCCAGAGTGGCCGAGGTACAGTTTTAACTTAAATCTATTCGAAAATCTATGGCAAGACCTGAAAAGGGTTGACAACCAATTAGACAGAGCTTGAAGAATTTAAAAAAACAATAATGGGCAAATGTTGCACAATCCAGGTGTGGAAAGTTCTTAGAGACGTATCCAGAAAGACTCAGAGCTGCAATTGCTGCCATTGACTCAGGGGTGTGAGGATTTACACTACCGTTCTAAAGTTTAGTTCCATCCCCAGGCGTTATTGTTTCTATTCCTGTGTCATGTCTGTGACTATTGTAGCTGAAAACGGCTGATTTTGAATGTAATATCTACATAGGCATGTTGTGTTAGTATTCAGACCCTTTACTCAGTACTTTGTTTAAGCATCTTTGGCAGGGATTACATCCTCAAGTCTTCTTGGATGTGAAGCTACACGCTTGGTACAGCTGTATTTGGGGAGTTTCTCCCATTCTTCCCTGCAGATCCACTCAAACTCTGTCAGATTGGATAGGGAGCGTCGCTGCACAGCTATTTTCAGGTCTCTCCAGGGATGTTAGATCGGGTTTAAGTCCTGGGTCTTGTTGGGCCACTCAAGGACATTCAGAGACCTTTCCCAAAGTGTTGTCTTGGCTGTGTGCTTAGGGTCATTGCCCTGTTGGAAGGTGAACCTTTGCCCCAGTCTGAGGTCCTGAGCGCTCTGGAGCAGGCTTTCATCAAGGATCTCTCTATACTTTGCTCCATTCATCTTTCCCTCGGTCCTGACTAGTCTCCCAGTTCCTGCTGCTGAAAAACATTGCCACAGCATGATGCTACCATAACCATAGGGATGGTGCCAGGTTTCCGTAGGGATGGTGCTATCTGTTTCAGGGTTAGGACTTGAAAATGAGCCAGAGCTGAGAGGATCACCAAAACTAAAGGTATTTTGGTTTCAGTGAATTTTCTTAAAAAATAAATTCATACTGTGTAATAAAATCACTAATTGTGTACTAAAAATGTGAATATATTTTTGCAGAGCATACAACCATGCCGACTACCATCCGTGGAGATCAGTGGTTAAAGTGGTAGACAACGGGCCGCACCCAAAAAACGCATGGTTCCCAAGAAAGCGGTTAATTGTGCTAGATTCTTAAAATGGGCATAAAATGAGTATAACATAACTCATATGGCAGGCGAACACCTGAGAAAAATCCAACGAGGAAGTGGGAATTCTGAGTTGTGTAGTTTAAGTGAATGCCTATCGAATATCTATATAATATAATATATAATATAACAATATATGCCATTTAGCAGACGCTTTTATCCAAAGCGACTTACAGTCATGTGTGCATACATTCTACGTATGGGTGGTCCCGGGGATCGAACCCACTACCCTGGCGTTACAAGCACCATGCTCTACCAACTGAGAGGGGGTCAGATTGCACTTCCTAAGGCTTCCAGTAGATGTCAACAGTCTTTAGAAGTTGTTTCAGGCTTCTATTCTGAAACGAGAGTGAATAAGAGCACTGAGAGTAAGTGGCTCAACTGAAAGCCTATGAGTTGTTTATCGCGCGTAGCCCTTTCTAATGAAAACAGTATTGTCCCGTTGAAACATTATTGAATGTTTATGACTTAAAAAAACACCCTAAGGATTGATTAGAAACATTGTTTGACATGTTTCTAGAACTCTAATGGAATTTTTTTGACTTTTCGTCTGGACTTTGTGCCCACGCTATGGCATTTGGATTACTGAACTAAACACGCGAACAAAAAGGAGGTATTTAACTTTATCGAACAAAACAAACATTTATTGTCTAACATGGAGACCTGGAAGTGCCATCAGATGAAAATCATCAAAGGTAAGTGATTAATTTTAATGCTAATTCTGACTTTTGTGACACCTCTCCATGGCTGGAAAATGGCTATGTGTTTTTTTGTGGCTAGGCCCTGACCTAACATAATTGCATGGTGTGCTTTCGTCGTAAAAGCTTTTTGAAATCGGACACAGCGGCTGGATTAACAAGAAGTTTATCTTTAATCCTATGTATATCTCTTGTAATTTTCATCAATGTTTATGATGATTATTTCTATAATTTGATGTGGTTCTCTGCAATTTCACTGGATGTTTGTTTGAGACAATACATTTCTGAACATAATGCGCCAATTTCAAATAAGGTTTTTGGACATAAAGATTAACGTTATCGAATAAAACAAACATTTATTGTGTAGTATGGAGTCCTGGGAGTGCCACCAGATGAAGATCATCAAAGGTTAGTGATTCATTTTAACGCTATTTCTGACTTTTGTGACACCTCTCCGTGGATAGGCGCTGTCCTAACATAATCGCATGGTGTGATTTCGCCATAAAGCCTTTTTGAAATCGGACACTGTGGTTGGTTTAACAAGAAGTTTATATTTAAAATGGTGTATAATACTTGTATGTTTGAGGAATTGTAATTATGATATTTCTGTTGTTTGAATTTGGCAGCCTGCAATTTTACTGGCTGTAGGCCAGGAACAACCTTCACAGAAAGGTTAAACCGCTTGTAAAATTCCAGAAAATGTCATGGCTTTAGAAGCTTCTGATAAGCTAACTGACATCATTTGAGTCAATTGGAGGTGTATCTGTGGATGTTTTTCAAGGCCTACCTTCAAACTCAGTGCCTCTTTGCTTGACATCATGGGAAAATGTAAAGAAATCAGCCAAGACCTCAGAAAGAAAATTGTAGACCTCCACAAGTCTGGATCATCCTTGGGGCAATTTCCAAATGCCTGAAGGTACCACATTCATCTGTACAACCAATAGTAGGCAAGTATAAACACCATGGGACCACGTAGCCGTCATACCGCTCAGGAAGCAGACACATACTGTATCCTAGAGATGAACGTACTTTGGTGCAAAAAGTGCAAATCAATCCCAGAACAACAGCAAAGGACCTTGTGAAGATGTTGGAGGAAACAGGTACAAAAGTATCTATATCCACAGTAAAACAAGTCTTTGGAGAAATGTTCTCTGGTCTGATGAAACAAAAATACAACTGTTTGGCCATATTGACCTCTTTTTTTTGAGGGTGGATCAGCTTAATGTAATTGTCTGCATCATTTCCAATCCCCCATATTTTTTTGGTAAATATATATATCCATACACGCATGCATATATATACACATATATACATACATAGACATACATACTTTTTAAAAGAATATACCTTTATTATTATTCCCCGCAAACCCTACCACCGATCCCCCAATTGAAGTAAACTAATAAACACTTCTGCTTCTACCTTCAATCCATACATTTTATACACACTCTACAGACACAGTCTACTTTACAATAGTTCTCTCTTGTTTGTTCTTAGTCCTTCCTCTATTTCTGATGTCCATCCAGTTTGATTTCTATTTTTAACTATGCTATTTAACAAAAGCTCCGAACCTATATACATTCTACAGATCCCGTATGCTTTACATGGTTTATCTTGTTATTAGCCCCTCCCTTCAGCTCCACTCAACCCCTCCCATCTGTCTCTCAACATCATCCATTTCGGGTTTTCTACTTGCCATATGTTTTTCAACTGTGCTGTGATGCTTCACAAAGGAATTGAACCTTCATATTCTCATAGCTTCTACAGATTGAAATTAAAAATAAACATGTTTTGCTAAATTAATTATTATATTATTGATTGATTGATTGACTATGGCTTTTCAAATCACCCAGTATTGCTATCTGCAGCATTAGTTCTAGGCAAATGTTGCAATTCTTCAGCCATTCCTGGACCTGTGACCAAAAATGAGCTACATATGGACAATACCAAAATAATTGATCTAATGACTCTGCCTCCTCACAGCAGAAACTGTATATATCCCACATATATACTGTATAACATTCTATTAGTTGCAAGATTTTTGTATAGTAATTTATATTGAAAAATGTGAAGTTTTGAATCCAGCGTTGTTTTGCGTATCAATTCATAAACCATGTGCCATGGAATGGGTACATCGAAAAGCTCTTCCCAACTATTTTGCAATTTATATGGCACAGCTGTCAGTTTTTTGGTCCTTAAATGAAATTGGTATATGTTTTTATTTATCACACTTTTCTTTAACCATTTATTTATTTACCATGGTCTTTAATACAGGGCCGACATACAAGTTCCTTACTTTTTTCCCCTTCCCCTCTTCCATATTTGTGGTAATGCTGCAATTAATTGGTTGTAATTTTGGGTAGAGCAGACATTTCCATATGTCTGTGTTAGCTGCATGTGTGACATAATTCCACCAGTCCTATTTATGATATCATTCACTAAAATTATACCTTTTTTAAACATTTCTTCAATAAATAGTTTTTTAAATCAATTAGTATATTTGAATTTAACCACAATATTTGTTGTACCATTTGTTCTGTCCTTTCAGGTGGATTAAACTGAAATTGCAACCAACTTTAAGGCTTGTTTAAAAAATAAAGATATTTTGGAGATTATTTCCTTTTCAAACAACCGAAAGTGAGCTGGTGTAATCTGAATAAAGGGGAAAAGGCCCTTCCTGAATATAGGATGAGACATTCCTACCAATTGACTAGAGAACCAGTTTGGATTTAAGTATAACTTTTGCATGACTGATGCATTTAGTGAGAGGTCTAATGCTTTAATATTTAATCATTTCTGCCCACCGAATTCATATTCGTTATATAAATTTGCCCTTTTAATTTGATCTGGTTTGCCGTTCCAAATAAAATTGAATATTTGTTGTTCATATAATTTAAAAAGCAGGTCACTAGGTGTAGGCAAAACCATAAGCAAATAGGTCAACTGTGATATAACTAAGGAGTTAATCAGGGTGATTTTTCCACAAATAGACAGGTATTTTCCTTTCCATGTTAGCAAGATCTTATCTATTTTTGCTCTCCTTTGGGATTTGTATACCGAGTATGTCTACATCTCTGTCAGACCATTTACTTGGTAAACTACATGGTAATGTAAAATGTGCATTTTTTTGTGATCCAATACGTGATATGGTACATTTATCATAATTTTATTGCTATCTAACTGTACTGTTAGTCCTTCAATTTCCTTTGTTAATATGGACTCTTTTGATCTAAATTGCTTTTGTTTTATGGATGAGTACTGAATTGCATGGCCTCTAAAGGCACATTTAAAAGTGTCCCATACAATAAGGGGATTTGTTGTACCTATGTTATGTCTGAAAAAGTCAGTTATAAATTATTCTGTCCTAGTTCTAAACAATTTATCATCTAGTAGGCTTTGATTAAATTTCCAATATCCTCGCCCACGTAGAAATTCTGTAAGAGTAATATATGCCAATTATCTGATGATCCAGAATGCGTTCTGTCCCCTATCAACACTTTTTAAACTTTTGGTGAGAATGTTATAAGAAAGTAGTCAAGGCGACTAGCTTGATTAAGCCTCCGCCATGTATATCTCACTAGATCAGGGTATTTAAGTCTCCATATATCCACTAATTCCAATATATCCATGACATTCATGATTTCCTTAAATGCCTGAGGGTGATAGTTTGTAGTGTGATTTCCTTTCTGGTCCATAGAG
This sequence comes from Oncorhynchus gorbuscha, assembly GCF_021184085.1. Classification (NCBI taxonomy): domain Eukaryota; kingdom Metazoa; phylum Chordata; class Actinopteri; order Salmoniformes; family Salmonidae; genus Oncorhynchus; species Oncorhynchus gorbuscha. The sequence goes on along the minus strand of NC_060180.1, from coordinate 39,227,465 downwards.
GTATTTAAGACCGTATTGAAATCTTCCACCATAATAATATAGTCTAGTGTTGCTTGTAGAGTTGATATATTCTTATATATATTTTCAAAGAAGCCTGGATCATCATTATTCGGACCGTATAGGTTAATAAGCCATATCTTTTTATTGTCCAATAACATATTTAAAATAATCCATCTACCTTGAGGATCTGTTTGGACAATTTGCACATTTGGATCAAAATTATTGTTAATTAAAACCATCACCCCTTTTGAATTTCTTTGCCCATGGGAGAAATATATTTCGCCCACCGAGTTCTTTTTCCACAAAACTTCATCTAAAACTGTTGAATGGGTTTCCTGTAAACAATATATATTATATTCCTTATCTTTTAGCCAGGTAAATACTGATTGTCTTTTCTTATTATCTGCTAGGCCATTACAATTGTAACTGGCTATACTTATTTCACCACCTATCATAATGAGACACAACTTTCAATTATTTGTATCAAAATATATGTTTGTAAACGTACCATTAAAAAGTAACATGATGATTGAGTGTCCATATAGTTGTACCATGATCTTTACCTTTCTATTAAGTAAACCTCTAATTGTTCCCTACTATTCCACCCGCTAAAAGCCCTCCTCATCCCGAAAATTAAGAGATTTTATTTACCATTGTCACATCCTAGATGATGGAGGTCAAATGTACACCTCTACCCTGAAACCCCCACATAATGACCATCTTTATGTTTGGAGGAAAAAGGGAGAGAGGCTTGCAAGCCGAAGGACACCATCCCAACTGTGAAGCACGGGGGGTGGCAGCATCGTGGTGGGGGTGCTTTGCTGCAGGAGGGACTGGTGCACTTCACAAAATAGATGGCATCATGAGGAAAGAAAATCATGTGGCTATATTGAAGCAACATCTAAAGACATCAGTCAGGAAGTTAAAGCTTGGTTGCTAATGGGTCTTCCAAATGGACAATGACCCCAAGCATACTTCCAGTTGTGGCAAAATGGTTTAAGGACAACAAAGTCAAGGCATTGGAGTGGCCATCACAAAGCCCTGACCTTAATCCTATAGAAAAGATGTGGGCAGAACTGAAAAAGCGCATCCGAGTAAGGACGCCTACAAAACCTGACGCAGTTACACCAGCTCTGTCAGGATGGATGGGCCAAAATTCACCCAATTTATTGTGGGACACTTGTGGAAGGCTGCCCGAAATGTTTGACCCAAGTTAAACAGTTTTAAAGGCAATGCTACCAAATGCTGATTGAGTGTATGTAAACTTCTGACCCACTGGGAATGTGATGAAATAAATAAAAGCTGAAATAAATCATTCTCTCTAATATTATTCTGACATTTCACATTCTTAAAATAAAGTGGTGATCCTAACTGACCTAAGACGGGGAATTTTTGCTAGGATTAAATGTCAGCAATTGTGAAACTGAGTTCTAATGTATTTGGCCAAGGTGTATGTAAACTTCCGACTTCAACTGTATGTTGACTATGACGTTAGCTAATATGGTGACAACTATGTAGGCTGTGTGTAGTGGTTACGGTTTGGCTTGGAGACGTTTTTTTCGCCTGGTCACAGACATCAGTGCACAACACAACACAACAGAAGTCCACAAGCCAAAGGAAAAAGGTGAGAGGGGGAGCGCGTAGATGCGAGAAGGAATTATACAATTAAAGTGACAATGCTGTTTGTATGTGGCTGCAATGAACGTGAACTTTATATGCCGGTGGTCAGGGGTGTATTCATTCCACATATTCTGCTGAAAAACGCTTCTTAAATAGAAGCAAACGGAATGAAATGGGGATGTACCTACCTGAATTTGTCCAATAGAAACTTTTGTTATGTTGTGATCATGAGATAAATAAGATGTGATCTTGACACAACAATGTTTTTTTTTAATGTTATCGTACATCCTCTCTGGACTTCCATAAATCATCGAGACATTTTCTCCTATTTATGTTAGAGCTGCAATTGTCTTTCAATAGCGGATATTTGTATAAACCTTGCTGTCTGTCTCTCTGACATTTGCACCATTCTTTCAGTATTGAAATTCTATCTCCAGCTCTCACATAGTAATGAACTTGTAAGAGTCGGGATGAGACAGACAAGAAGGCAGCTTTTCTCAGTCAGTCAAAATCATGAATCAGCATAATTTATATATATATACACACAACAGATATATACAAAAAAAATGTTAATAGAAAACATGTCAAATTAAAAAGTGCAGCTAGTTTGCAGGCTTTCCAGCTTACATTTACATTTTACATTTAAGTCATTTAGCAGACGCTCTTATCCAGAGCGACTTACAAATTGGTGCATTCACCTTATGACATCCAGTGGAACAGCCACTTTACAATAGTGCATCTAAATATTTTAAGGGGGGGGGTGAGAAGGATTACTTTATCCTATCCTAGATATTCCTTAAAGAGGTGGGGTTTCAGGTGTCTCCGGAAGGTGGTGATTGACTCCGCTGTGAGGGAGTTTGTTCCACCATTGGGGAGCCAGAGCAGCGAACAGTTTTGACTGGGCTGAGCGAGAACTGTACTTCCTCAGTGGTAGGGAGGCGAGCAGGCCAGAGGTGGATGAACGTAGTGCCCTTATTTGGGTGTAGGGCCTGATCAGAGCCTGGAGGTACTGAGGTGCCGTTCCCCTCACAGCTCCGTAGGCAAGCACCATGGTCTTGTAGCGGATGCGAACTTCAACTGGAAGCCAGTGGAGAGAGCGGAGGAGCGGGGTGACGTGAGAGAACTTGGGAAGGTTGAACACTAGACGGGCTGCGGCGTTCTGGATGAGTTGTAGGGGTTTAATGGCACAGGCAGGGAGCCCAGCCAACAGCGAGTTGCAGTAATCCAGACGGGAGATGACAAGTGCCTGGATTAGGACCTGCGCCGCTTCCTGTGTGAGGCAGGGTCGTACTCTGCGGATGTTGTAGAGCATGAACCTACAGGAACGGGCCACCGCCTTGATGTTAGTTGAGAACGACAGGGTGTTGTCCAGGATCACGCCAAGGTTCTTAGCGCTCTGGGAGGAGGACACAATGGAGTTATCAACCGTGATGGCGAGATCATGGAACGGGCAGTCCTTCCCCGGTAGGAAGAGCAGCTCCGTCTTGCCGAAGTTCAGCTTGAGGTGGTGATCCGTCATCCACACTGATATGTCTGCCAGACATGCAGAGATGCGATTCGCCACCTGGTCATCAGAAGGGGGAAAGGAGAAGATTAATTGTGTGTCGTCTGCATAGCAATGATAGGAGAGACCATGTGAGGTTATGACAGAGCCAAGTGACTTGGTGTATAGCGAGAATAGCTTCCGTTTGAAGCAATTGTGTTAGCTGTGTTGTTGGCTAGCTCCTCTGAACAACAGAACAGTGTCCTGATGAGAGAGCACATTTTCTATGCCAGGTTAAATCGCGCATCATTAGCTCATTATTATGGATATATCCAAATAAATGTCACTAGAAAACAGCTTAAACTGTTGGAAGGATGAAATGGCACGAATAAATCAACCAAAATAACGTTATGGAAAATATGTAAATCATTATTTGAATATGTCGGTAACCCATTGTTTAAAAGTGATAATGCCTTCGAAGCCAGTGTTTGGTGGATATATTGGCACGGTTTGCTTCGTCTCGGGCCTAACAACAACCGTGCCAATATATCCTCCGAACACCGGCTTCTCGGGCATTATCACTTAAATAATCTACTCCTATAACTCTTTTTCACGTAGACAAATACTGTAGTTGGTCATTTTGGGACCATTTTACACTAGTGCTGCCTAGCATTATGTTTCCAGGGGGGATAAGGGTGTAAGAGATAGAGAAGGGCGGCAGCGTAGCCTAGTGGTTAGAGCATTGGACTAGTAACCGGAAGGTTGCGAGTTCAAACCCCCGAGCTGACAAGGTACAAATCTGTCGGTATGCCCCTGAACAGGCAGTTAGCCCACTGTTCCCAGGCCGTCATTGAAAATAAGAATATGTTCTTAACTGACTTGCCTGGTTAAATAAAGGTAAAATATATATTTTTTTTTAAAGAGGCCTGACTCAACAAGGACGGAGTCTAAATGTGGGCTAATAACTCCAGCATTATAGTATCAGTGCCATCCAGCATGGAGGCAGTAGGGAAGCTATTCATCAAGTCTTTTTCTCTTGTGAATCATCTACAGTGTGGTCTTTCCGAAGGAAAGGATCTGTATTGCAGTGTATTTCACACGGAGGAGAAACATCAAGCATAGTACACTATTGTATATAGGGATTAGGGTGCCATTAGGGACACAGACCATGTGATCAAGAAGAAGGGAACTGTATCAAGAGGACAATTAGAGATACAAGAAAGTAGCCAGACATGCAGCATGTTAGCATCGGCCAGCTATATTGATGATGTGTTTGGTGCTGTACAGAAGAGCATATGGCATGTGTCACAGGACTGATGATTATTGATGTCTTTGTCATGACTTGTTATAGAATGCAATTATGCTCATCAATCAACTCCCCCCAGGTATCCAACATTAAAAACATGTTTAGAAACATAGGAGGAGTGCACAATTTAGTAATAGGAAAATGTAATTAAGAACCAGTATCTTGCAAATTTCCCCCAAATATGTTGAACACATCCCACTAGGCCAACACTGGTTGAATGAACATTGTTTCCATGTCATGTCAATGAAAGCATGTTGAACCAATGTGGAATAGATCTTGAATTGACGTCTGTGCCAGTGCGATCAAGCCTACCACTGTTGTGTCGTCCGCAAACTTGATGATTGAGTTGGGAGGGAGTACAGAGAGGGCTCAGAACACACCCTTGTTGGGCCCCAGTGTTGAGGATCAGTGGGGTGGAGATGTTGTTGCCTACCGTCACCACCTGGGGGCAGCCCGTCAGGAAGTCCAGTACCCAGTTGCACAGGGCGGGGTCGAGACCCAGGGTCTCGAGCTTGATGACGAGCTTGGAGGGTACTGTGGTGTTAAATGCCGAGCTGTAGTCGATGAACAGCACTCTCACATAGGTATTCCTCTTGTCCAGATGGGTTAGCGCAGTGTGCAGTGTGGTTGAGATTGCATCGTCTGTGGACCTATTCGGGCGGTAAGCAAATTGGAGTGGGTCTAGGGTGTCAGGTAGGGTGGAGGTGATATGGTCCTTGACTAGTCTCTCAAAGCACTTCATGATGACGGAAGTGAGTGCTACGGGGCGGTAGTTGTTTAGCTCAGTTACCTTAGCCTTCTTGGGAACAGGAACAATGGTGGCCCTCTTGAAGCATGTGGGAACAGCAGACTGGGATAGGGATTGATTGAATATGTCCGTAAACACACCAGCCAGCTGGTCTGCGCATGCTCTGAGGGCGCGGCTGGGGATGCCGTCTGGGCCTGCAGCCTTGCGAGGGTTAACACGTTTAAATGTTTTCCTCACGTCGGCTGGAGTGAAGGAGAGTCTGCATGTTTTGGTTGCGGGCCGTGTCAGTGGCACTGTATTGTCCTCAAAGCGGGCAAAAAAGTTATTTAGTCTGCCTGGGAGCAAGACATCCTGGTCAGTGACTGGGCTGGTTTTCTTTTTGTAATCCGTGATTGACTGTAGACCCTGCCACATACCTCTTGTGTCTGAGCCGTTGAATTGCGATTCTACTTTGTCTCTATACTGACGCTTAGCTTGTTTGATTGCCTTGCGGAGGGAATAGCTACACTGTTTGTATTCGGTCATGTTTCCGGTCACCTTGCCCTGATTAAAAGCAGTGGTTCGCGCTTTCAGTTTCACGCGAATGCTGCCATCAATCCACGGTTTCTGGTTTGGGAATGTTTTAATCGTTGCTATGGGAACGACATCTTCAACGCACGTTCTAATGAACTCGCTCACCGAATCAGCGTGTTGTTGTTTGACGCAATACGAAACATATCCCAGTCCACGTGATGGAAGCAGTCTTGGAGTGTGGAATCAGATTGGTCAGACCAGCGTTGAACAGACCTCAGCGCGGGAGCTTCTTGTTTTAGTTTCTGTCTGTACGCAGGGAGCAACAAAATGGAGTCGTGGTCAGCTTTTCCGAAAGGAGAGCGGGGAGGGCCTTATCTGCGTCGCGGAAGTTAGAATAGTAATGATCCAAGGTTTTGCCAGCCCTGGTTGCACAATCGATATGCTGATACAATTTACGGAGTCTTGTTTTCAGATTAGCCTTGTTAAAATCCCCAGCGACAATGAATGCAGCCTCAGGATATATGGATTCCAGTTTGCAAAGAGTCAAATAAAGTTCATTCAGAGCCATCGATGTGTCTGCTTGGGGGGGAATATATACGGCTGTGATTATAATCGAAGAGAATTCCCTTGGTAGATAATGTGGTCGACATTTGATTGTGAGGAATTCTAAATCAGGTGAACAGAAGGACTTGAGTTCCTGTATGTTGTTGTGACCACACCACGTCTTGTTAACCATGAAGCATACGCCCCCGCCCCTCTTCTTACCAGAAAGATGTTTGTTTCTGTCGGCACGATGCATGGAGAAACCAGCTGGCTGCACCGACTCCGATAGCGTCTCTCCAGTGAGCCATGTTTCCGTGAAGCAAAGAACGTTACAGTCTCTGATGTCCCTCTGGAATGCTACCCTTGCTCGGATTTCATCAACCTTGTTGTCAAGAGACTGGACATTGGCGAGAAGTATTCTAGGGAATGGTGCACAATGTGCCCGTCTCCGGAGTCTGACCAGAAGACCGCTTCGTTTCCCTCTTTTACGAAGTCATTTCTTTGGGTCGCCGGCTGGGATCCATTCCGTTGTCCTGGGTGAAAGGCAGAACACCGGATCCGCTTCGCGAAAGTCATATTCTTGGTCGTACTGATGGTGAGTTGACGCTGCTCTTATATTCAGTAGTTCTTCTCAACTGTATGTAATGAAACCTAAGATGACCTGGGGTACCAATGTAAGAAATAACACGTAAAAAAAACAAAAAACTGCATAGTTTCCTAGGAATGCGAAGTGAGGCGGCCATCTCTGTCGGCGCCGGAAGGTAGCTGATGCTTAAAGTTAGTGAGGGAGATTTTAGTCTTCAACTTCAGCGATTTTTGCAATCCGTTCCAGTCATTGGCAGCAGGGAACTGGAAGGAAAGGCGGGCAAAGTGTGTGTTGGCTTTGGGAATGACCAGTGAAATACAGGTTGCAGTGGTGGGTGGTATATCAAATGTATTTTTATCAATAAAGCCCTTCTTACATCAGCTGATATCTCTTCTTACATCAGCTGATATCTTACACCGAGGCTAAAACCCCAAACAGCAAGCAATGCAGGTGTAGAAGCATGGGGCTTTGGTTACAAAATGGATGGCACTGTGATAGACTGCATCCAGTTTGCTGAGTAGAGTGTTGGAGGCTATTTTGTAAATGACATTACTGAAGTTAAGGATCGGTAGGATAGTAAGTTTTACGAGGGTATGTTTGGCAGCGTGAGTGAAGGAGGCTTTGTTGCAAAATAGGAAGCCGATTCTAGATTTAATTTTGGATTGGTTTGTGAGTCTGGAAGGAGAGTTTGCAGTCCAGCCAGACACCTAGGTATTTGTAGTTGTCCACATATCCTAAGTCAGAACCGTCCAGAGTAGTGATGCTAGTCGGGCGGGCAGGTGCGGGTAGCGATCGGTTGAAGAGCATGCATTTAGTTTTACTAGCGTTTAAGAGCAGTTGGATGCCACGGAAGGAGTGTTGTATGTCATTGAAGCTTGTTTGGAGGTTTGTTAACACAGTGTCCAAAGAGGGGCCAGATGTATACAGAATGGTGTCGTCTGCATAGAGGTGGATCAAGGAATCATCAGCAGCAAGAGTGACATCATTGATATATACAGACAAGAGAGTCGGCCCGAGAATTGAACCCTGTGGCACCCCCATAGAGACTGCCAGAGGTCCGGACAACAGGCCATCCGATTTGACACACTGAACTTTATCTGAGAAGTAGTTGGTGAACCAGGCGAGGCAGTCATTTGAGAAACCAAGGCTATTGAGTCTGCCGATAAGAATGTGGTGATTGACAGAGTTGAAAGCCTTTGCCAGGCCGATGAAGACGGCTGCACAGTACTGTCTTTTATCAATGGCGGTTATAATATCGTTTAGGACCTTGAGCGTGGCTGAAGTGCACCCATGACCAGCTCGGAAACCAGATTGCATAGTGGAGAAGGTACAGTGTGATTCAAAATGTTTTTTAACTTGGCTTTCGAAGACTTTAGAAAGGTAGGGCAGGATAGATATAGGTCTGTAACAGTTTGGGTCTAGAGTGTCTCCCCCTTTGAAACGGGGGATGACTGCAGCAGCCTTCCAATCTTAGGGGATCTCAGACGATAGGAAAGATAGGTTGAACAGGCTAGTAATAGGGATTGAAATAATTTTAGAAAGTACTAGAAAGTAATTTTTGAAAGTACTGGTAAAGGTTATAAGAACTGGTCATCTAGTGCGTTGGGAACAAAGAGGAAAAGGAGCAGATTTCTGGGCGTGGTAGAACAGATTCACATATATTTGTTTATGCCACACAAACTACCAAATTTACAGGATAAGAATGGACAGAGATAGTCCTGGAATGTGTTCATCTCATCATATTTCTTCAATGTCAAATCGGTGTCTTGTTTGTAACTGTCACGAATACGGTAGTCGTCGCCGGTCTACTAGCTGCCACCGATCCCTCTTTTCCCTTTTAGTTGGTTTTGTCTAATTGTTTTCACCTGTTCATTGTTGGGGTTTTTGGGTATTTAAGTTCGGTTAGCCCGCCTGTGTTTGTGGGGGCTTGTTACTGTTTATGTTAGAGGTGTACTCTGATTATTGTTGGGTTTTCGCTGTCCGGTATTACCAGTTGCACTTGGGTTTGGTATGTTACGCCTGTGTTCGGCATCACCCATTGTACGTGTTCCTGTTTTGGACACTAAAGCGTTTTTTCCCACATACTTCTGCTCTCTGCGCCTGACTCCACACCCATCCTCTTCGAGCGTTACAGTACCGAAACTGTCTCTGTTTACAAATCATTACACCTGAGACGTAATCCGGGAATCTGAGCATTGTACTTTCAAAAGTTAGACAGAGTAGGCTGTCTAACTGTCAAAAGGCAGAGTAGGTTTACCATCTTAGAAAAATGTATGATTTAACTGCAGGCTATGCTTCTTCTGTGGCTTAACCCAACGGGAGAGGGTTTCCATAAAGGCTGTCTGGGTTTAAACATATTCTATTGTCTTCTAGCTTAATCAATTGATAGTGAGAATAAGATGACTTCCCAAGCTTCTCAAATCTGGCTTATTGTGAGGTCAATAACTACATCATGGGCAAGAAACATATTGTTTTTGATCAAGTCCGCATGCAGTTATTTTCGGAAGAAGCCTTTGACGCTCCTCCTGAACTGCCACAGTTGCACAGCACAGCCATTGGTTAGGCAGCACACAAAAACGGTTTCAATCAGCAAGTGCGGAGTAGGCCAGGGCTCAATGTTGAAATAACAATTTGCAGTTTATAACGCAGCCCAATTTAATTTAGACCCCCTCAGCAGCTATTTTAGAAATATTTATTTGCTTTGTGCTTCTTGAGCATGCACTTTGTAGCCTATAGGATATGGATAATTTGATTGAGACCACACAAAATAGCCTATAGGTGCACTTGATATTGCACGCCCAGCAGAAAATCAGAAATTCACATCATTGGGTCAGAAATAAGGGACGGCATCAGGCACACATCGATATATATATATATAGCCTAATAAGCAACTAATTCTAAAACACTGAAAAATATTGACATTTCATCAATTACAAATTACATGACCCTCCCTCGGACTACCTTTAAAAAACACGAAACCCTCCGCTTGACTGAATTGAAAAAGCACGACTCTCCCCCATTTTCTTCCAGATACCCATTATGTACATTTCAATCCATCCCTTACTCCGTCCCAGTGTTGTGAATCTTCCAACCAGGATTTCTGGAAAACCTGGGAAAGTTACCAGAATTTTGCAACCGTACTCAGGAGCAGGGTCAGAGTGGTGCACTTTGACCAACACCTCAACCGAGTCAATCCCCTTAGGCAATCCAATCCTCTCCACACAGTTATTTGTAGGTATGGCATTTTATTCTCATACATAATTCACTTACACTCACTCTCACTCGGGTGTGTTGGGGTCTTTGAGAAAACGCTGGCTGCATTGCCTCTTTTCTCTCCATCACTTTGTTTGCAAATGACTCCAGTGTGGCGGTAAGATCTTTGGCAGCTGTAATGGAATAGACTCTCGGTTGCGTCACAAATGGCACCCTATTCCCTACATAATGCACGACTTTTGACCAGAGCCCTATGGGCCCTTGTCAAAAGTAGGCAGCATCCCAGAGAGCATCCTTCTAGGCAGCATCCCAGAGAGGGTGGAAAGCTTCAAGTTCTCGGCGTACACATCACTAACAATCTGAAATGGTCCACCAACACAGACAATGTGGTGAAGAAGGCACAACAGCGCCTCTTCAACCTCAGGAGGCAGAAGAAGTTCAGCTTGGCCCTTAAGACCCTCACAAACCTTTACAGATGCACAATTGAGAGCATCCTGTCGGGCTGTATCACTGCCTGGTACGGCAACTGCACCGCCCGCAACCGCAGGGCTCTCCAGAGGGAGGTGCGGTCTGCCCAACGCATCACCGGGGGCACACTGCCTGCCCTCCAGGACACCTACAGCACCCGATGTCACAAGAAGGCCATAAAGATCATCATGGACATCAACCACCCGAGCCACGGCCTGTTCACCCCGCTACCACCCATAAGGCAAGATCAGTACAGGTGCATCAAAGCTTGGATGGAGAGACTGAAAAACAAGTCCATCAGACTGTAAAATAGCCATCACTAGCCGGCTACCGCCCGGTTACTCAACCCTGCACCTTAGAAGCTGCTGCCCTATATATATAGACATTGAATGATGGAATAATAATGGAACACTAGTCACTTTAATAATGTTTACATATTATTTTACTAATTTCCTGTATAAGCTGTATTCTATTCTACTGTATTTTAGTATTGTATTTAGTAAATGCCCCTCCGACATTGCTCATTCAAATATTTATATATTTCTTTATTCCATTCTTTTACTTTTAGGTTTGTGTGTATTGTTGTGAATTGTTAGATATACTACTGCACTGTTGGAGATAGGAACACAAGCATTTTGCTACATCTGCAATAACATGTGACCAATACAATTTGATTTGATTTGATATACATTTGAAGATGATTCCTAGGCTTTGATGGACAGTAAAAGGGTTGCAGAGGAGGTGAAGCTTAATAAACATGGTGCACAAAGATCACTATCTCACAGTCAATCCATAGCCAACCATTAAAAAAAAATCACATACAGCAAGTGTTACCATCCTAAAGTGACTCTTCCCGTATAACAAAATACTATAGCGTATACTATGGTAGGAAAACTATAATTTTCACTGTAGTGTTTTTGTCGACATTACAGTGAGTACTTTAGAATTGACTATATTATTTACAGTTTACTATAATATAAATACTGTAGCAAAAAAAGTAGTATAGTAATTACTGTAGTGTTTTTGAGGACTGTAGCATACTGTAGTATTTTCTGTAGTGTTTTGATATATGGGGGAGAGGAATGGGCAGGGTATATACAAATTAAGTACTGTAGTAAAAAAGGGTTTTGCAGACTAGTGTTTTTGCAGATATTTCGGTAGTATTCACTACAGTGGTTTTCGTGAGGATAATACTGTGGTATTTACTATAGTAGTACAACACATGATCGAGGGACACTACAGTGTGTAGTATAGTATACTACATTTTACTTCAGACTTCTACAATAAGTATCTAGATAAACAGAATTGATATAGAACGTAGTTACAATGTTCTCAGGATATACAACATTCTAGACACGTTTTACGTTGCAAGAACATTTGTGTCTAGTTTTCTAAGAGTTAATCCATAAAAGTCTGTCGAATGGAAGTATGGAGGTAGTTTTGTGGCAACAAAAATAAGGGGTTAAATACTATATGTATCCAAAAAAACTAAAATATTTCCTATATCTCCTAGATATCGGACAGCAACTTCAAAACGTTATTCCTTATAATAATTATTTTTTACTGTATTTTTCACCATTCATTAATGTGTTTCTATGGGATATAGTAATAAAGGCAAAATTGCATATTTGATCAAATCATTTTTTTTGGGGGGGGTACCTAAAGGGTCCTAAAATTACAAATCAAATAGATAAATTGATGCATGGTCTGACCATCTTAAAACAATTCCATATGTTAAGGTCAGTAGAACCACTTCGACTTTTAGAGGTTTAACACAGTGTTCTCAACTTAGATAGTGGACACACATGATTACATTTAGCATGTTAATTTATACAGTAATTATTAGTCAACATGTCCTTACCTGGGATATAATCTCACAACTTCTTAGTTCACAACATTCAGATCTTCCTGCTATGCCACCATGTCTGCATCAGTTATTTAATTTGACTATTTCTCATCATTAATTTGATTAACTTATTTAAACAATTTAAGGGCTGTCTGTATAGTTATCTGTTGGTGGGGCATATTAACCTATATTAATGATACTCTTGAATCACCATGATCAATAAAAACAATTATTGAGTGTACTTTTAATAGAGCTGAGCTTTACATCAAAATCCATTCACCCTATTCTTACACATAAAGTTTTTTCAGATCTACACAAGTAGGGAGGAGGTGTCACGTCCTGACCTTAGTTCCTTTTTTATGTCTCTATTTTAGTTTGGTCAGGGCGTGAGTTGGGGTGGGCATTCTATGAGTTGTTCTATGGTTTTGTATTTCTGTGTTTGGCCTGGTATGCTTCCCAATCAGAGGCAGCTGTTTATCGTTGTCTCTGATTGAGAACCATACTTAGGCAGCTTGGTTTCCCACTATGATTTGTGGGTAGTTGTTTTCTGTCTTTGTATTAGTTACCAGACGGAACTGTTTTGGTTGGTCTTGTTTGTTTACTTTATATTGTAGTGTTCAGTTTAATAAAATGACGAACACTTACCACGCTGCATATTGGTCCGATCCTTCCTACTCCTCCTCAGAAGAGGAGGAAAACCGTTACAGGAGGGTTAGGGTTTCTCCTGGACAGGTCCGTACTATACTGGGCCAACAAGCAAACAGTATTCCCTAGAGATATCCCTATTGGCACAGTGGTTAGGGTGTTTGACATTGGTGCTGGTAGCCTGGGTTAAAGACCCGCTAGCTAGTCTCACATTCTTAGGATAAAATGTCAATGTCATTATTTGGTAACAGTTACAAGACACCAACAATATCTGATCTAATTCAAATGAGTTTCTCATTAAAAGATGGGAATCGATAGAATTCTAGATAGCTGAGCATCTGAAAGCGAATTCTCTATCCTTTAGTTTTTTTATTCACACTACATACTACGTAGAACAAACGTGTCTCTGATTAGGAATCCCGTCAGCTCTCGTTATTGTATTATCTGTAACATTTGTTGCCAAAACTTGGCCCAGGTGATAGTGTTGCTTCTTGGATGCCATATTCTCATGTGTATATTTACAGTAGCATTTCTGTACTTTCTCACATTTGCCATTTAAGCGAAGTTAATGCCAGTTACACCAAAACAATACACAACACGGAATTCCATCTCCAAGTTTTAATGTGGAAAAAGACATTTGGGACAAATCCCAGAAATCACAATATGTTAAAGGGCCTAGGAAGGGTTCTGAAAGACACTCATGGGGGTTTCCACTGAAAGTTGATCAGCAACAAGAAACTGGGACCTAAAAGACACCCACTAAATTTGCCCAAGAGGCAAACGGAAAACCCATATCAAACTTAAAGACAGGAAGCAAACCAAAAAAGTGGAGCAAAACAAAAACAGGGAAGATCAGACAAAGGATTGTTTTTCAGAAATCTAAAGGTGTTAACCCTCCACATCTCTCAAGCCAAATGGAGCACTGGGCCAACCACTCTTAAATATCACCTGTGACAGCACAGGTGAAACACCTGACTAACGAGATGACAAGCCAGCACAATATAAACATGGTGTCTACTGGCTGTCAACAATTAAATACTAGACAGAGCGGCAACTTTTTAAAATAATGTATATATTATGTATCCTTGTAAAATTATAATTTTTACAATCTTTTTCTTATTTTTTCCCTTTTTTTGTACATAGTTTTCTTTAAATTGCTGCCTAAAACTGACGTTTTGAGAAACGGGTAAAATTAAGCATGTTTCTATAACTCTCATCCTCTTGGAACGAGCAAAACCAAAACAAAACTCATCTCGAATAGAGCAAAACTTGCAGTCAAAACAAAATTTGTGCCAGGGCTACACACAGGCTTGACTGTCCACCATTGAACGACAATCAGTAACCAAGTTGTCCTTACCACGGACATGTCTGATTTCAAGGGGAAACTCCTACAAAATTGGTGATTCGTGGAACTTCTCTTTTGCAGGACAACGAGGGGGTTATGATCAGTATAGACCACCAGAGGAGTAGAGTGCTGAAGATCACCAGAGCAAGTCTCCTTCTTGATAGTCGAGTTGGGTTTTTGAAGCCAATATCTGTGAAAAGTATCCCACAGAGTGCTCAACATTGTTATCGTCTTTGTGTAGGAGCATGGCCCCTACTCCTACATCGCTGGCATCGGAGTACAAGCAAATGGATGACGGAAATCCGGAGCAGCTAGCACCAGTGCAGAGACCAAAAGGTGCAGAGAACAGTGCAGAGACCAAAATAGACCAAAAGGCGTGCTCAGTTAGAGGGATCTGCCAATTTCCCTTCAGTAGATTGAACTTGCTAACTTTACATAGCAGCGCCAACGTGGTCCACACAATTGTCGACCCTTGGTAAAGGGTACGACTCCGACTTAGTAACGCCATTGAGTTTTTGAAAATCGGAAACAAACCGCAGAGACCCATCCGCCTTAGGTACAAATACACTGGGTGAACTCCACTGACATTTGCCATGTTGTGCAATGCTGTGCTCAAGCATGAATGCCACCTCACAACCGAGTTTCTTTGGGTTTTCAGGGTTCACTCAATAGGCATGTTTGATCGGGGCAGAATCCACAATGTCAATGTCATGCTCTAGTACATTTCTCTGAGTTGGCACATCTGAGAATAAACCCTGATATTCTAAAAGCAGGAATGTTTCCTTTTTCCTCTGGAGATAAGCGTGTCAAAAATACTTAAAGGTTTTCTAGAATCTCTGAGTTACTCAGCTGTCCCACGGGCACAGGGAGTATTGGGCTTCTTTGCTTTCTTGAGGAAGACTATAGACAATTATGACATCAGTGGCTACAGGCAGAACGTCACCACAGGTTTCCACTGACTTCTTCTTCGCTAGCGGGTGAAGTGTGGTTTCAACATGTTGAACAGGTTTCTTGCGCTCCGGTGTAATCTAGAGCTTGCAACGGTGACCCCAGAATGGGCAAAAAAACAGGACGTGGTCACCCACATCAAAAGTGCGGCTTTGGGTTTATCGATTGTGCCACACATTCTTGTTTGCGCCTTCTCCAGATTCTTACTGGCAAACTCACAGGCTCGGTGCAATCTGTAACGAAAAGTGCTAACGTGCTCCAACAGATTTGTTTTGGTGTTGAACATGTCGCCCTGCAACAACCTCCTTCTCAGCAAGCTCAAAGGACCTCTAACATGATGTTCAAACACAAGCTAATTCGGACAAAAACCCGAGAGAGATTCCTGAACAACCTCCTGCACTGCAAACATCAAAAGAGGAACCCCTTCATCTCAATCTTTATAAAACTCAAAGCAGTAAGCTCTCAACATCGACTCTGGGTGGTAGGCACTAGATGCAATGGGTAACGCCCAACTTTAGCAGCAATTGCTGAAATTCAAAACTTGGTCTGATTGCACTACTCACAGATGTCCAAACATTAAAAATAATTTCACAAGGGCCTTAACAATACTGGGAGCTGTGATTTTCCTCAGTGGAATGGCCTCAGGGAAACGAGTGGCAGAACACGTGACAGTTAAGAGAAACTGGTTAACACTTTTATTTGGGCAAAGGAAAAACACAATCCACCAGAACCCTGCTGAAAGGTTAGTCAAAAGCAGGAATAGACTTCAAAGGTGCAACCAGTACAGCTTGGTTCGGTTTACCCGTCCTCTGTCACAACGCAACAGGAATTTACAGCCACAGCATCCTATTTCAGACCAGAAGTTACTCAACATACAGTCAGACATCTTGATGACTCCAAGACGGCTGGCCATACTACCATTGTGAGCCACCCTCAGTATCTCTTGTTGAAGTTTAACTGGGACAACAATTTGAGACACACTGGGCCAATAGTCTTGCCCAGAAGTGGTGCGAGAATGCCATTTCCTCATCAGGACACCATCTCTGTCAAAGTAACCCGTGCAAACTTCACCAAACTCCTCCTCTGTGTGTATCACATCAAAAAGATGGGAGAGGGAAAAATCTTTACTCAGGTCATAGGACCTGAGCCCTAGGACCATGCCCCAGGACTACCTGACATGATGACTCCTTGCTGTCCCCAGTCCACCTGGCCATGCTGCTGCTCCTGTTTCAAACTGTTCTGCCTTACTATGATTTGACCATGCTGGTCATTTATGAACATTTGAACATCTTGGCCATGATCTGTTATAATCTCCACCCGGCACAGCCAGAAGAGGACTGGCCACCCATTTACATTTTACATTTAAGTCATTTAGCAGATGCTCTTATCCAGAGCGACTTACAAATTGGTGCATTCACCTTATGACATCCAGTGGAACAGCCACTTTACAATAGTGCATCTACATATTTTAAGGGGGGGGGTGAGAAGGATTACTTTATCCTATCCTAGGTATTCCTTAAAGAGGTGGGGTTTCAAGTGTCTCCGGAAGGTGGTGATTGACTCCGCTGTCCTGGCGTCGTGAGGGAGTTTGTTCCACCATTGGGGAGCCAGAGCAGCGAACAGTTTTGACTGGGCTGAGCGGGAACTGTACTTCCTCAGTGGTAGGGAGGCGAGCAGGCCAGAGGTGGATGAACGTAGTGCCCTTATTTGGGTGTAGGGCCTGATCAGAGCCTGGAGGTACTGAGGTGCCGTTCCCCTCACAGCTCCGTAGGCAAGCACCATGGTCTTGTAGCGGATGCGAGCTTCAACTGGAAGCCAGTGGAGAGAGCGGAGGAGCGGGGGTGACGTGAGAGAACTTGGGAAGGTTGAACACCAGACGGGCTGCGGCGTTCTGGATGAGTTGTAGGGGTTTAATGGCACAGGCAGGGAGCCCAGCCAACAGCGAGTTGCAGTAATCCAGACGGGAGATGACAAGTGCCTGGATTAGGACCTGCGCCGCTTCCTGTGTGAGGCAGGGTCGTACTCTGCGGATGTTGTAGAGCATGAACCTACAGGAACGGGCCACCGCCTTGATGTTAGTTGAGAACGACAGGGTGTTGTCCAGGATCACGCCAAGGTTCTTAGCACTCTGGGAGGAAGACACAATGGAGTTGTCAACCGTGATGGCGAGATCATGGAACGGGCAGTCCTTCCCCGGGAGGAAGAGCAGCTCCGTCTTGCCGAAGTTCAGCTTGAGGTGGTGATCCGTCATCCACACTGATATGTCTGCCAGACATGCAGAGATGCGATTCGCCACCTGGTCATCAGAAGGGGGAAAGGAGAAGATTAATTGTGTGTCGTCTGCATAGCAATGATAGGAGAGACCATGTGAGGTTATGACAGAGCCAAGTGACTTGGTGTATAGCGAGAATAGGAGAGGGCCTAGAACAGAGCCCTGGGGGACACCAGTGGTGAGAGCGCGTGGTGAGGAGACAGATTCTCGCCACGCCACCTGGTAGGAGCGACCTGTCAGGTAGGACGCAATCCAAGCGTGGGCCGCGCCGGAGATGCCCAACTCGGAGAGGGTGGAGAGGAGGATCTGATGGTTCACAGTATCGAAGGCAGCCGATAGGTCAAGAAGGATGAGAGCAGAGGAGAGAGAGTTAGCTTTAGCGGTGCGGAGCGCCTCCGTGATACAGAGAAGAGCAGTCTCAGTTGAATGACTAGTCTTGAAACCTGACTGATTTGGATCAAGAAGGTCATTCTGAGAGAGATAGCGGGAGAGCTGACCAAGGATGGCACGTTCAAGAGTTTTGGAGAGAAAAGAAAGAAGGGATACTGGTCTGTAGTTGTTGACATCGGAGGGATCGAGTGTAGGTTTTTTCAGAAGGGGTGCAACTCTCGCTCTCTTGAAGACGGAAGGGACATAGCCAGCGGTCAGGGATAAGTTGATGAGCTCCGGAAATGGTCTGAGATAAGGGAGAAGGTCTCCGAGAAATGGTCTGGAGAACAAACTCCCTCACGAGAGGAGGGGATAGGGGATAGGATAAAGTAGTCCTTCTCACCCCCCTTAAAATACTTAGATGCACTATTGGGCAGGTTGTTGGGCGGCCGGACCAGGTTGTTGGGCACAAGACGCGAGATTTCATCTGGAGAGAGAGGGGAGAAAGAGGTCAGAGCACAGGGTAGGGCAGTGTGAGCAGAACCAGCGGTGTCGTTTGACTTAGCAAACGAGGATCGGATGTCGTCGACCTTCTTTTCAAAATGATTGAGGAAGTCATCTGCAGAGAGGGAGGAGGGGGGGGAGGAGGATTCAGGAGGGAGGAGAAGGTGGCAAAGAGCTTCCTAGGGTTAGAGGCAGATGCTTGGAATTTAGAGTGGCAGAAAGTGGCTTTAGCAGCAGAGACAGAGGAGGAAAATGTAGAGAGGAGGGAGTGAAAGGATGCCAGGTCCGCAGGGAGGCGAGTTTTCCTCCATTTCCGCTCGGCTGCCCGGAGCCCTGTTCTGTGAGCTCGCAATGAGTCGTCAAGCCACGGAGCGGGAGGGGAGGACCGAGCCGGCCTGGAAGATAGGGGACATAGAGAGTCAAAGGATGCAGAAAGGGAGGAGAGGAGGGTTGAGGAGGCAGAATCAGGAGATAGGTTGGAGAAGGTTTGAGCAGAGGGAAGAGATGATAGGATGGAGGAGGAGAGAGTAGCCCCACATAGCCTGGTTCCTCTCTAGGTTTCTTCCTAGGTTTTGGCCTTTCTAGGGAGTTTTTCCTAGCCACCGTGCTTCTACACCTGCATTGCTTGCTGTTTGGGGTTTTAGGCTGGGTTTCTGTACAGCACTTTGAGATATCAGCTGATGTACGAAGGGCTATATAAATAAATTTGATTTGATTTGATTTGATTTTGTTCAGCTGCTTCCTAGACATCAAAGTGTCAACTATAGGGACCCTCTCTTTCTTCACTGGTCATATTTACTCACTCACCTTTTAGTTTTTTAAAGGAGAGGTCAACTCAGTAGGTTTACCAAAATCAGGATCATAAATGTCTCCGATCGAATATGGTGGGATCGCTGACATCCTCAACACTCGACTTGCTCTCTGCGACTTTCTTAGACATAGCACGTGTTGCTGTGAACACTCGAGGGTACTTTTCTGATAACCCACCAGGTTCCTCTTCTCTGGGTTCCCAAAATCGTTTCCCAAAATGAATGAGACCCCCTTCACCAGTAGGCTAGGCCTCACTCCAACGGAACCGGAAATAAGATCAGGCTCGAGTTCCACATTATACAAAGGAACTTCCATGCAAGACACAAACCCGTCTGAAACAAAGGGTTCATACATACCTGATCCAAAATCAACCAGAGACATAATAGGCTGGAGTGGAAGTGGCTTCTTCTACTCGTTTTTTTTCTGTTTCAATATAGGACACAGAGGCTGTGTCCTTTCTCACAGTAGTTTTCTGCAGATCCTTATCTTTTGGCACTGTAGAAAAAGACAAACCTCATAGTACAGGTGTAGGTAACTTCTCATGATTGCTTTTCACATTAGTACTTTACCGAACAATTGTCTGTAGGCATCTGGGACCAAATCATAAACCCAAAGGATAGGAGCTTTAAGTGTCATAATCTGAAATCATAAAGCGGCTTATACTTTGAGCTTTTTCCACAAGAACACTTTGGAGGAGCGATGACCAAATATTTAGTGGCCATTTTAGGGATGTGGCAATCTGCTCAGAGTAAAATATACGGCCGCCTCTTTTTCGTTGAAAGGTCAGTACAAGTTTTCTGACCAAGATCAAACTATGTTGAGGGGTGCAGGACGGCCTGAATGGATTCAGTGTTTCCAGATCCAGCTCTCTTAATCAAACGGCATGCTTACATTCCTGTTCTTGTCTGTCTGCATGTTCTCTTTCCCTTTCCTTGTGCTCAAGCTCTAATTTCCGTTCCCATTTCACCTTTAGTTTTTACCTCTCGCAGTTGTAAATCTATGGGGTGTACTCTACACACTGTAGGGCACATTGTATCATACTCCTTCTCTGGGAGGATTTCCTTCTCCAACAAAGCAGTATAGACTGACTACTGCTTTCGAATAGTCATGTGCAACTTTGATGTCATTCAGTTTAGTAATGATGAACAGATTCACCTTCGTACATATATCTAGGGTTTTCCACAAATGCTTCCAACTTAAATGATTCCAACAATCTTATAACCCCTTCGGGTGGAAGTCAGTGACAAACTAACACAACTACGTATTTTGAAAACTCATATCTGGGCACAGCAGAGCTTCAGAGTAGGTGATTAGAGCGACTGCCATACTCATGGGAAACAATATCCCAGACGAGACCCCATTTTGTTACAAAAACAGGGAAGAGGATTGTTTTTCCCCAGAAATCAAATCGGGAGTTAGCCCTCCACATTTTTCCAGCCAACTAGAGCACAGGGCCAGCCAGTGTTAAATATCACCTTTGACAGCACAGGTGAAACACCTTCTGACTAAGGAGATGACAAGCCAGCACAGGTGTAACACATACTAACTAACGAGGTGACGCCAATCTTCAACCTCAAAATATATTTGAAAAAAAACAAAGCCTGTAACATTCTAAAACAACTTGATATAGGTGTAAGCAATAGGGTGAATGGACTATAAAGTAAATCTCAGCTCTGTTAAAAGTACACTCAAGAAAATGTTTGATTGATCATAGTATCATTAAAACCGGTTAATATGCGCCACCAACATTAGATAACCATACAGGAAGCTCTTAAATGGCTGAAATCCGTACCTAAAATCAATGATGAGTGGATAGTCAGATGAACTGATGGCATAGCAGGAAGATCGGAGTACTGTGAACCAAGAGGTTGTGACTTCGAATCCCAGGTGAGGAATGTTGAATAATAATTCCTGATTAATTGAACATTCACAATGTAATCATATGTCAAATATGTCAATTGAAAACACTGTGTTCCCATGTGTTTGATGCCATACCTCTTGCTTAGTACCGGCCATTATTATGAGCTGTCCTCCCCCAGCAGCCTTCACTGGTGTAATAGTATTGGGACACACATTTTTCAAAGTTCCCATTAAACGTGACTAGAACATTAAAATATAGTATGTTTTGAGAACATGGCAACCATGTAATGTGTATATTTGGTGGGATGTTGATGGGATATTTTCCTAAACCACATTCCTTGCACATAACTGGAACATTCCAATGAAAACGTTAGTTAAAGACCTAATGAGACTCTTAAGGGAACGATCACTAAAGTTGTGGGAACGTTAATTGTTAGCTGGGTCTACAGCCATGCACCAACTCAAGTATTTCCTGCTCTCTCCCAACAATTACCCAACATAAACACAGCATATTAGTTGCTAGGTAGATAATGAATTAACACTTGTACAATTCACAACAACTAGTTCTCCATACTACTACACAGCAGTCACTAAGAAAACAACTGTCTCTCGTACAATCTTAATATGCTTGGCAAATGTACACATGACACACAGAACTGGAAACGGTTCAGCACTTAGAAGGCCAGTGCAGTCACAACGTGATTTTCGTGTAAATTTTTTTATATTTTTCCACACTACGAGGATGAAATAACACTCTGAAATTGTGAAAGTGATGATAATGGCCTTTTAGTGTAAGAGATGACAAAGAAAAACACTTGGAAGTTCAGGTGTGTTGGTGTTTTTGGCCCATAGCATGACATCACAATCTAAATATTCTGACCAGTCATCTTTTATTTGCACATGTATCCTCCTACTTTGAAGGGGTAAGCAGGGTAGGCTCTAGACTAGACGATCTTATTCGCCAATCAGGGCTGTGTATGTAAATATATTTCAATTTCTATCAACACGCCCACACGATCAGGCTGTGCATTTATTTCAATGGCAAAAGGAGGCTCGGGGAAGTAAATTATAAAAAATATATTTGTAGTTATCTTCATAAAATAAACCTACACAGGGATGTATTAGACATACAGAGATCATTTAAAAATAAGACTGCATGGGACTTTAAGGGATGTTAGGACAAAGAGCACCATCTGCTGGGCATAAGACAAACCGCTACAAAGTCAAGCAAGTTTTAGAGTGAATCTCAATTGTATTTCCTAGGGAGAATCTGTTGGTTTTCCTCCAGAGGTGGCGAGGAGAGGGAACATGGAAACAGAAAAATTAGACTCTTGCATATCATCAGGCAAATTATGTTTACAGGGTTGGAATCCCAAAATAAAAGTGTAACGTGTTAGCTAGTTGAGACATTTTATATAAAAAAATGTTTTTAAATGTGTGCTTGCTTTCCTCTTCTGAGAAAAAACAGCTGATTCAAAGGGGATGTGGTGGATTTGACTTCACTTCTGCGCTTAGGTCCTGGTAGGATTATTTTGTGCATCCTCTGCTGAACTAGGTAATAGAGGAGGGAAGAATACTCTCCTGTTCACCTACTAACGAATTGACACTCTCCCCTACCACTCGACCACATCGGTTTCCGGGTCACAGAGGAGAGGACGACGGAAGAGTCGAGGAGAGGACCGACTGTTTCCCCAATTGAGAATCTCCCCTAGATTCCTTGCGTCCTCTCTTCGTCTCATCCTCCAATGTCTTTTCAGGAAAAGGTCAGAGCGGAGGAACCACAGATCTTCTACTCAAATGTGATTTTGAAAAAGTAGAGGGAGAATGTGTGTATTCAAGAAAATACAATTGAGATTCACTCAAATGAATACAAACTAACAATCAATCTTGGATTTGGGGATTTGTTGTTTATTCACTATTTATTTTATCACAAAGAAAGTCTTCGAAATGCAGACTAGAATTTCTGTATATAAACTGTACACAAAAGCAAGGCACTATACATTCAACATTCAAGTGTTTTTCACAAAGAATTCCATGCCTTTAAAAATACAACTGTTTGTCATTTCTCAGGTACCTGTAAAGGTTAGATGTCATTATGACAGCCCCAGGCAGGTACCATATTTGAGAACGCAAAACAAAAAAAAGGTACATACTTGGCATGTTTACACCTTTTGACAAGAAACAAAAACACACTCCTACTGACAGATATTACACAGTACTTTCAAGTTGAATACATTGTCCTTCTACCAGATTTTTTTTGTTTTACATAAATACAAATTCTTCTAAATACTTCACAAACACACACAACAGTTAAAACATCACACCCAGAGACCACATCAGTGTGTATGTCCATGGTATGAAACTCTGCCCTCCATTGTTCTTTTATCTGTTAAACCCTGATGAAGGCTACCAACCAATTTAAACCTCTTGGTTTATTTCAACAATAAACCAGCCTTTTTATCAACTTCCACTGTCCTCGAAGAGTTGCTGAATTTCCTCTTCATATGGCATGAGCGGTGTCATAAGAAGTGGAGACTTGTAGTACAGTTTGAAGCAGAAAGAGAGCGTGAGTGTAGGTCCTGCGTTGTACAGTACCTGATATAAAGCCACTCGCATACAATGTGCTTAGCAGAATTTTCATTTTCCTACATAGTTACATAACTGAAAGGTAAAAATAATATGCTACATGACGCTAGCACACCTCCGCAGATCCTCTACCCCAGCACCCCCACCTCCCCTGTGACCCACTCAAAGAAGCTGTCCCTGAGAGTGTGTTCAGCAGAGGAAACGGGTGAGGGGTGGATATCTCATAATAATGACTGGAATTGTAACAAACACTTGGAAACCTTTCCAATGATTCCATTCAATTGAAATTATGAGCCACTGATTTTAAAGTACCACCAGCCACTACTGGGGTTCAGTCCCACCGCTGGGAAGGAAGTGCTGAGGGGGACAGCTTGGTGGCCTCCATGTCAACAGTCTCTGTGTCCTCTCTCTCTCCACAACCAACCTGATGAAGGCTAGGAGCCAAAAACACGTTGGTTATAACAATAAAGCAGCATTTTTATCAACTTCCACTGTCGTCCAAGACTTGCTGAATTTAATTTCTCTCCACACTCCTCATCAGCTTAGCTTTACACTAAAACAGTCCTTTGGCTTTCTTTAAGTTCACTTGCTTCCACCCTGGTAATCCTTCGTACTCCTCTCTCTTCATGTCCAATGCTTTCTGTATTGGGGAAAGAAACAGCTCCAATTATTACACTGAGTGAGAGAGGAAGAAACTCAATACGTCACCCGGGGTGGTCAATATATAGTCACATTGGCTGAATTCAAAACAATGTAATGTCAAATAATGAACCATCATTGATTATCATGCTCTGGCCTCGGCAAAGTTCAAAGTCAAATACGTTTTACAGAGAAGCACACACTTAGAAATACAGGATCTATTAGAAGTTACTAAAAGGGTTCTTCGGCTGTCCCCACAGGAAAACCCTTTTTAGTTCCAGCTAGATCCCTTTTGGGTTCCATGCAAAAACCCTTTCCACAGAGGGTTCTACATGGAATCGAAAAGAGTTCCATCTGGAACCAAAAAGGGTTCTCCTATGGGGACAATCGGAGAACCCTTTTGGAACCCTTTTTTCCCCCAATACTGTAGTAAACCGCCTGAGCCCATGCTACAAAGACGTGAAGTGATCCACTGTTCTCCACCTTGCTGTGGAGAAAGAAAGAAAAGACAGGTGGAGTGGAGGGGTGCAGGTGGAGAAGGCAAGCAGGACAGCCCAGAGGAAGAGGGAAAAGAAGAGTGAACAAGCGGGGTCAGAGGTTATTACAGTGAGTGAAGATGCCGTGTGCTTGAAGACAAGTATAATCACCAGTGCTCATTCATCATAGTCTGCGTCATAAATAACTCACCTTACCTGAATCCCCTAGAACCCAGCCTGAAAGGTGAAAGGAGAAGTTAGCCTGGACTAAAGAGTTTATTACAGCGCTATTAGACATGAAATTAATGACGGTAAGATAATCACAAATTACATCAGTAGGTATCAACCATCTCAGGGTAGGAGTGCTGATCTAGGATCTCTGTCCATGTAATCTGATTCATTGTGATCTAAAAGGCTAAACTGATCCTAGATCACCACTCTGAAATGCTTGCTATCTGTGCCATTGGCATGCTACAGACCGAAGACCAAGCATCTCTCCGGGCCCTCTGTCCTCATTGTCACCATGGTCACACTATTTGAGGAGGGGAGTTGACGCCCAAGGAGAGCGAGAACTCATTTCCTGAGTACACAGAGTGAGCTCCGACACTGCAACCACTCTGTCCTCCTCCAGTTTGTGTTCGTGTGTGTGTGTGTGTGTGTGTGTGTGTGTGTGTGTGTGTGTGTGTGTGTGTGTGTGTGTGTGTGTGTGTGTGTGTGTGTGTGTGTGTGTGTGTGTGTGTGTGTGTGAATTCTGTAAATAGAGATAAACACAAACGGAGAGGGCCTCTCTCTTGTTGAATGGTGGGAGGGAAGAGGAGTGCACCCAGATTGAGGTAATGTGTGAAATGGAGGGTGACTGACTGGGCCAATGGCATCTCAGTCCCTATATGGTTCACTACTTTAGGCCAGATACAGCTCTTATTCCAAGCCGCAGCTAGGAAGCAAGGTGCTGCTTCTCACATGTTCTGCTTTTGTGTTGAGCTTCTTATCTGTGGAAATCCCTTTGACCTTTTCATCCATCACACAGCGGGGATCACACACACCTCCACACCAACGCACACACACACTCTGGTTTATGTTTAACATGGACATACTGCATGCATCAGATATCAACATGACTACAATGCATTGATTTCAACAAAACAACATTTTAGAAATATTTCCCAGACAAAGATTTAGCCTAGTCCTGGACAAAAAGCTTTCCCAATTAAGATGAGTTTTTTAGTCTGGGACTATACCTTTGTCGGGGAAACCAACCCATTTAGTCTTAAATCAAGGTTGACTTTTCTCACAGGGTGTGTTGGTGCTGAATGGTGAGAGGGGTGGTCTCACCACATTGTGTATTTAATGCAAACTGCAGCTGGACTCCTTTAATCTGTTAATATCAACTATTTCAGAGAGGGCTTGCAGTTAGACAAATAAAAAACATTGAACTTAAACTCACTTCAAAGTCCTGGTCTGATAGGTAGATCTCCAGGCGGAGGGGGTCGACGCCCCCAGGTAGGGGACGTGCCAGCAGCTCAGCCAGGGGATAGGTGTTCTGGCACAGCCTGGCCAGCACATCTTCCACCAGGATGATCTGGTTACACACCTCCGCCTCCTGACACCAGGATGATCTGGTTACACACCTCCGCACACACACACACACACACACACACACACACACAGTTATGGTCCCAAGAAAAAGGACATAAGAGCACTGTGTGTGTGTGCTAGGCTTTGACTTAGTAGCTAGAACTTATTGACCATTCATAGTAAGGAACTGTCCTTGTGCTGTGCACTGAGTGAGAGATTCCAAGGACATGAGTTACTTTGATTTGACTTACTTTGATTTGGTACATGCTTTCTCAGGGACTCAACTGGCTGTGTGTGTGTGTGTGTGTGTGTGTGTGTGTGTGTGTGTGTGTGTGTGTGTGTGTGTGTGTGTGTGTGTGTGTGTGTGGCCAAGAGAATGTGTGTGTAATGTACAAGGGGCCTGTCAGGTCACTGTGTATGGCGTATAACCCACCCTCTCAGTGATCTCTGCGATGTCCTCTCTGTGCTCCCAGCTGGGAAACATGTTGGTAAATGTGAGAGGCTCCAGACCAGCATGGATCAGGTACGACTTCTGAGGCTTCTTCTCATTCTTCTCTATAGGTGGAAGTCAACCCATTTAGGATGCGGCCCCAATGGCACCCTATTCCCTATATAGTGTACTACTTTTGACCATAGCCCCGAGGACATCAAAACTAGGGCACTATTTATGGAATGGGATGCAATTTGGGACACACTTCAGGAACAAATCGTAACTAGAGAGACATGTCCTTAGTGAAAAGCTTTGCACGTTAACAGTACAACTAAAAACTCAATGGTCTTGAAAGATAAACACCATGTATGCCCTTCTTTAAATTGAACCAAGAGATACCAGAGGTCAGAGATGACATCGTATTTAAAGTGTAATATCACACTGATGTCAAACAGATGACATCATCACATTCTACCTCTGCAGTACCGCAGCACCGTTTCCATGGCGCACTTCCTGTCCATGTCCCATCGTATCCTGGCGGAGCCGGGGCTCTCGCTGTCCTGGGGCCACCAGCCCTGCCACAGGTACACCTCATGGAAGTTATCCACCAGGAACAACGCTACACGAAGAGAAAGTCATTTTAGATCAGCTATGTCCAATAGTAAGGCCACAGTGAGAGCAGAGGGACGGTTGATTCCTCAAGTTGAATGTGGACCTAACTTTACGGTACTAATGGTGGGAACAATCAAACAAACAGGCTCTGACATTTGATTGCAAGTAAATGAACCTTAAACAGACCTAATCCCCTTCCAAGGCTGATATACAGCATTTGTGTTGTGTTGTATGTTACTGTATTGTAATTGTAGGACTCACCAGGCTGGGAGGCTTGGTACAGGTCCTCCTGAAGGAAGGGCAGAGAGCTGACCAAGTCTGGAACTCTGGAGGGATGGTAGAACTCTGTGGCTACAAACTCCCCTGAAGAACTGCTCAGCTGGAACAGCCGAGGGGTGAAGTTAAATTTACCCGGATCTGAAACAAACAAATAATAAGATTAAGTCAGAAGTATGATGAATAACTGGAGCGCTCTTGTGAATGAGGAATTTCACTGCAATTGTGTGTGTGTGTGTGTGTGTGTGTAACAGTACTATACTGTACCTTGCAACATACAGTCGTAGGCCTTCCTGTCTTTCCTACCGACCGCATCCCAGAATCCAGTGGGCTCTGATCCCTCGTCACACTCGGTGATGGTCACCTTACTGCTGCTATGGAGCCCCGCCTCCAACGGACATCTAACAGACAACACGCGGTTCATATCCTCCACATACAATATACAGGTTGTCCCCAAGACAAGAGTTTTTCCTGGTCAACTACTTGGCATAGTAAAAATTATCAAGAAAAAGAATAGGACCTGGGCAGAAGTAGTGCACTATTTTGGCAATATGGTGCCATTTGAGGCGGAGACTCACTGTTCTTTGACCCTCTGTGCCGTGGTGAGGCCCACCAGGCGAGTGCGTTGCTGGGCCTTGCAGCCGTGCCACAGGTAAATGAGGGCCTTGTTGACATTCAGGAGGATCATGGAGCTCCTGGAGCGCAGGCTGCTGCAGTGACACACTACCTCCAGGAGGTGGCCCTCTACAGGGACATCCCCTCGCACGCAGTACAGACGCCACTCAGCTGGAATAAATTAGAATAACAGTCAGGAGACCTCCCCTCTCACACAGTACAGACGCCAATCAGCTGGTAACAGACGGACACACACGGTCAGTATGATACATACACCGGTACTACTGCTTCTGATCACAGACACACAGATACACAGTCAGAAGCCCCTCTAACATGGCACACATCCACAAATATGGTTGCACAATTCCTGTAACTTTCCAACCAGGATTTCTTGGAAACCTGGGAATTTGGGGAAAGTTCCTGGAATTGTGTAACTCCATTCACACCACAGCACTCCTACTAATACAGTAGAGCTGCATCTAACTGCTTAACCAACTCTTCTGAGGGCTATGACGTCATACTGCTAACCAGAAGAGATCCCTACTCTGTGTGTTCTCCTCTTCCTCCTCTCTCTTCCCACAGTGTATGATCATCCCCCCGTTGAAACACTGGAGGAAACAAGGGAGCTCCTTCCCCTGCTGTACCTGGACCTGTTGGGGGAGAGACAGAGGGACAACGCTCACCCAGGTCATAAAATCATCTAGGGCTGCTCTCAGATCAGTGACAGTAGATACATGTATGAATGGATTTAGGCTCCATCCAAAATGACACCCTTTTCCCTATATAGTGCACTACAAAAGTTTATTTTCTATATAGTGCTCTCTGGTCTGGGGGCTTAGTTTAAAAGGAGTGCAGTATATAGGGAATATGGTGCCATTTGAGATTCAGCCTGAGTATTTACAGGTTGACAGTACCTGTGCCCCTCTCTCCTCATCCAGCTCCACTGTCATCAGTGCCGACGTTCCTTTTCGCTCACGGTGGAGTTCCGTCCCTGCCAGAAGAAGTAGCAGCACTTTTCTTTGCCAGGGCCCGCGCTCCTCAGCTCCGGGTTCTGCCTCCTCCCAACTGCTGCGCTCACCATGTACTTCCACTTCACAACGTACGCGTCCCCCTCATGGAACTGGCCTATACTCTGCTTGGGTAGCCGGCTGAAATAAGAAGAATATCGATTTGATTTAAGTAGCATTTTCCCACTGTGCATTGCACTTTAAATAGTAAGGACAACAATAGAAATTGTGGTAGACTTTATTGTGCTTTTAATCCTGGATCATTTTAATGTGCGTATTGTTGTACTCTACTGGCCGAGGTAGCTCTTTACGTAATTTAAAATATGTCAAATCAAGTTCATTGATTTTTTGGGGGAAACTGACCTGTAGTCAAACTCCAGGATGTGCCAGACATCCACCGACACCGTGCTGATCTCTAGAGTCCTCATCCTGTCCTCTCCTTCTATAGAGCCGTGGCCTCGGCCCACGTTCATCCCATCCAGCACAGTGTTGACTGCTGTCTGGAGTACAGGCAGCATCAATGCTGCATCGTACGGCCTGCACTCCCGCCCCGGCGTCTCCTGAGAGAGAAAGAGAGAAGGAGATAGGAAGGGGTGGAGAGAGAGAGAGAGAGAGAGAGAGTGTCATTCAGAAAACTCTTGGCACATGGGGTCTGATGAAAACAGATAGCGAAAGAAGTATGAAAGGGATAGAGAGAGAGAAGGCAGAGAGGAAGAAGGGTAGACAGAGCGAAAGAGAAAGAGAGACAAAGGGAGCGAGAAAGAGAACGATCAGGAATAAGAGAGAGAGAAGGAGAGAGTCAGGAGGACATACCTTCTGCTCACTGACTTGCTCATTGGTGTTCTTTGGTTGTGGTTTCTTAGTGTCTGCCCAGTCCAGGAACTTCTCTTTGAACAGGGTAGTCTCATTGTGCTCGGTCAGCCTGCCGAATATGGCCCAGTCAGGACGCCCCTGGCCCTTCCTGTAGATACACACACACACACGCACAGAACAAGAGAGTGAGAGCACAGGCTTTTGCCTATACTAAAGAAAATCTAGGACAAACAGTCCCTGAGGTGATGATTTGTTTGTGTGTGTGTGTGTGTGTGTGTGTGTGTGTGTGTGTGTGTGTGTGTGTGTGTGTGTGTGTGTGTGTGTGTGTGTGTGTGTGTGTGTGTGTGTGTGTGTGTGTGTGTGTGTGTGTGTGTGTGTGTGTGTGTGTGTGTGTGTGTGTGTGTGTGTGTGCGAGAGAGCCTGCGCGTTTGTGTGTTGGTTGCCTGCCTGGGTATGAGTGTATTGCATCCTCCAGGGTCTAGAGGGTTGATGTCACAGCAGGTGTAGTCAAAGGTTCCATTCCACAGGTGTTTAGCCAGCTGGAAGGCTACTTTCCTCTGGGCCAGAGTCACCTCCTTACCGTGCCACACATACACCTCACTGCCAAAGTCAAACACCAACACCTGCAGGGGGCACAAAAACAACAGTGTGCCAGTGTGGCATCGGAATGGGCACAGAGCAACAGCTAGGGCACAATGATGGCAATTCCGGTAAACATTTGGTTTCAATAATATGAAGTTCATTGATAGTAGAGGAGGCTGGTGGGAGGAGCTATAGGAGGACGGGCTCATTGTAATGGCTGGAATGGAATTAATGGAACTACGTCCAACACACGGAAACCAGAGCCATATATTTAGAGAGTTAGGACCATAGAATTGGGAATTAATTTAATAGGATCTCCATGGTTAGGACCATAGATTTAGGAATTAGAATACTAGCATGGACATTAACCATCTTATGATGGGATAAAGGTCAGCCATCTTGGTCAGGGCGTTGGTCAACCATGGTTTGCCAGTGCTGTGATAAGATCATGTCTAAAATAATGAAGTTGAATCATTTATCTGCACTGTATGTTTGTTATCTAGCGAGCCAGTTTTAGAGGAAGGATTCCCTTAATTCAAACAATGTGGTCAATCCACAGCCACTGGCTGAAATCAGCTGATGACGGGATTTAGACAAGTTGTACATGCAATCATGTATCATACAAAAGCACTCACAGCTTTCCAATGAAACTCAAATTAAAACATGCCAGTTTACATATATTTTAGAGGCTATTTATACAGAAAATGTGGATAAAACCCATATACACTATTTTCTAATTATCAGACAATATTTTCGGTTGACGATCATTCGATGACATCATTGCTGATATATCACATGCCTTACTTGACCAATCACGTACCTCTTTGGACTCCAGCAGTGTGCTGTGAGGAACCTTCCCCCACTGGTCGTCATCAGGAACCAGCTTGTCGTCCAGCAGACGGAAGATGCAGTTTGTCTCCACTATGGCACTCTCAAACAGCTCATCCTCCTCCGGTGGCCCGGCAGCTGTAGGAGGACACACACACACACATTACATATCACGATAAAGGCTTCTGATGACTTGTAGCTACATCTTTTCAATGAACTTAGGACCCAATTCTCCACCCTTTCCCAAAGTGTGCAACTTGCACACTTCCCATCATGGTAGAAACTCCATGTGCTTTTCAAATCAAAGTGTGCAAGTACACATTTTTGGAGGTGGAGAATTGTGACACGGCCATGGCCTCGGATGCTGTTGCTTACACTGGTAGGTTTGCTCTCCTCTCAGGATCTTCCAGAACTCTGTGGCCGCAGGGCTCTGGGGGTTGACCCCCTCCTCGATGGTCTGGATCTGGCTCGCTCTGCAGCCCAGATCCTTCTTAGTCTGGATGAACAATGCCAGCTCAGAAGCCTACAGTACGAGAGAGATACACACAACAACAGCGAAAATGTCACGAACGGAAATACATACACTGTACATGTCAATACTGCACACACAGTACAATACCAGCCGTCAGCCCCGAAAGGGGCTTAGGTCAGCATTAGATTTACTTGCAAAGGCCAATGTCAGAGCCTGCTAGTTTTGTCCTACGAGTAGTATTTTATGTTATAATGATGAGGCATTGTTCACCTTGAGAGATCAAGGGTCTCCATGCTCTAACTGTGGGCGCACTGTAGTTCGATGTCTGCCTCATGATACCCAAGTTCATATCAGTTCAAAATACTGTAGCTAGTATAATAAATATCAGGGTTGAAAAAAACTATGTAGCCTAGGGGAATCAAGCTAAAGTCACTGTGTGTTTGAAACACAAACAGGACACTTTCCATGGGGAATGGGAGCTGCTGTAGGAACAGATGGGGCAGCTCTCGCTTCGACAATGAGAGAACAGCACAAATGAACGGTGTGTCCGTGGCTGAATCCCTATTTCCATTGAACTGCACTACGTTTGACCAGGGCCAATAGGATATCACAGAACATATGTCTACTTCAACAGACAAACACGACAACACATCACCAGCTGTTGCCTGTGTGGGAGACATGAAAGGCCATTCCACATTGGCCTGCACCCTAAAATAACCCCCAAGCTTTTAAATCACAAATTATAGCTAACCCAACCCTAGAGGACTGGGATTAACACACACAACATTTCCCTAATCCTGGAAGTCGTTTTTCAACACTGACACAGTTGGAGAGACGAGGACTCACTTTGGCTTTCTCGCCCATCTCACACAGTCATGCCCACACACAGACATACAGACACACAGACATACACACACACAGACACACAGACACACAGACACACAGACATACACATAGTCAGGAAACAGGGACTCACTTTGGCTTTCTCGATGACATTAGCAAACTCTCCCATCCAAACAAAGCAGTGTTGAGGAGTAACCAGCAGGAAGCAGTCGCCACTGTTCAGGGTCGAGGCTCTGGGCTCCACTAGTCTGGTCTGGACGTGACGGCGGCCTGGGTAGATCAGAGAGAGGGTGAGATCGTGTCTGAAATGGCACCCTATTCCCAATATACAGTAGTGCACTACATGGCACCATATTCCCTGACAAAAGCTTCAAGGGAATAAGGGCCCATAGGGCTCTGATCAAAAGTAGTGCACTACAGTATATAGGGAATAGGGTAAAAAAAAATTCAACCAACCTGAGGCTCAGGATACAATTCTTTCTCTGTCATGATCCAAGCAACTCTGCTATTCTGGGCTTGATTATTTTAGTCTAGAAAGTGGACACTGTCACATCTGCACAGGATATCACATTCTTGATTTGGTGTGAGAGTGTGTGTTCAACCACATGTTTAACTATCCCAACATGACCCTCTCTTTCCAACTCAAATCCATTTCCTCCTTATCTTTCCCCTTCACATGACTGGCCCTAATATCTTGTGCTCTCTAGCAGGTTGAACACACACACACACACACACACACACACACACACACACACACACACACACACACACACACACACACACACACACACACACACACACACACACACACACACACACACACACACACACACACACACACACACACACACACACACACACACCACAGGACCCCGACTGCGTCTCAAATGGCATCCTATTTCCTAAAAGTGCACTACTTTTGACCAGAGCCATATAGGCCGTGGTAAAAAGAACTGAACTATGAAGGGAATAGGGTGCCGTTTGGGTGCAACAGGCTACTTCAATGACGCAGAGTTCTCCAGGAACAACTTCATTTGTTCTCTTTACCTGTCCTCACCTGTCTTCATTCAGAAACTACCTGGCTGTGGAATATTCTCGGTCCTGTTCATATTTTCCTATGACATTGGTCAATGTCAAAATAAATGCTGGTCTTGAAGTGATACAGCTCACTTCAAAACCAAAGTTTGTGAGACATTTTAAGACGTTAAAAGTGGGATGCGATGAGAATATATCCCATGCTATCTGTACTGTGGATCAAGCTATGTGCCTCAATCCCAAAATGAAAGGGAAAGATACTAAAGACACACCTAGGTCATATTCATTAGGAATGAAACGAAAGAAAACTGACAGAAACAGGGGGTTACTGTGTCTACATTTTGAAGCAATGTGCACTAATGAATAAAGCTCAGTAACGCAGTAGGCATCTCACCTTTGACCTGCATCAGCATGACGTTCTTGTACGGCACAGCGCTGTTGTTGGACATCTGCTCTGAGATGTTGACGCTCCTCAGACTCACATTGCTGAAGTTCTCCTTACTGGCCAGTCCAGCTAGGGCCGCGTCCGAGTACTCCGAAGTCTTATTCACTACAACTCACAGGACAAGGAGCGTGTGAGGGCTAGACACTCTGTGTGAAACACACACACACACACTCACACTCACACTCACACTCACTCTTCTCATCCTTGATCCTCTTGCTCTCTATGAGGCCGATGTTGAGTCTCTGCTCAGTGTACTCGTGTCTGATGTCCTCCCTGGCCGCCAGCATCTTCAGAGGGTTCTTAGACGACTGGACGTTCCTAGACGGCCTCACTGCTCGTTTGTGCTGCGCTATGGCTGAGGTCAACCTGCATAGGGAGGGACAGAGGTCAGGAAGAGAGGGGGCGAGGGAGAAAGGGACAGGTAGAGGGGCAGAGAGGACATGTAGATGTAGTGAAACTCCATGCAATGGAGCTACACCCAATGCCACATGTCTGCTCCAACCAAAGTAGGCTTGCAGAAATCCTGTAACTCCAGAATTCCTCCCGATTCCAGGAATATTCCAACCAGGATTTCTGGAAAATGTTTGGGAAAGTTAACAGAATGTTGCAACCCTAGAGCAAAGACATCATTATTTGGTAAATGATTTGCTTACTT
The DNA here is from genome assembly GCF_021184085.1 of Oncorhynchus gorbuscha. NCBI lineage: Eukaryota > Metazoa > Chordata > Actinopteri > Salmoniformes > Salmonidae > Oncorhynchus > Oncorhynchus gorbuscha. The sequence goes on along the minus strand of NC_060180.1, from coordinate 39,192,497 downwards.
GGGCGCCTGAGTGCCGAAGATGGCATCAAAGTCTTCGTCGATCTCGATCCTGCTGGGCATGCGTGGGAAGTCAGACACGGGACGGTAGAACTTGGAGAAGATCTCATCGTCCATCCTCATCACCTCCTTCACAGCCTTCTCGGTCACGGTCAGAGTGGTCTTCTGAAGACCTGCCACTAGGGGGAAACACAGTAAAAGTCCAATCACTACTGTAAATGACTACTGTAACAGACTTTACGATGCTTAATTAACAGGATAGCTTCCTTCTTCACAAGCCCACACCCTTGAAACATCTTTAGCCATTGACGCCATTGAAAAGCATTTGATGGAATGGGTAGAGGCAACTGATAAACTATTAGCACCAACCTTTACTGTTCAGACGTCCCAAAAATGTCTCCAATTTATCCAGCTTTTTATCCGACTCCAAGTTCATCTCTGGTCTGGCTTCAATTTCTGGTGGATAAAACATCAGATCAGACAACAGAGTTACAAATATTCCTGACAGATATCGTATGGTCATGTTGTGATTGTATGTTTTCGTAGGATTGTGATTAGGGTTAAACAATGCTGGTAACGTTCTCCAAATCTGGGTTGGAAGATTCCTTCAATCAGGAGGAAATCAGCAGGAAATCCATGTATCCTCCGACCAGAACTTCAGAACAATTTGGGGAAAGTCATTGGAATTCTGCAATCCTACATTGCATCTGTCATTAAGTGTATGACTGACCCTCCTGCGGTTTGATGACAGGCACGTTGCTCTTGAGTTTGGTGGAGACAGGAGACAGGATGGGGCTGATGGCTGAGGAGGCTGCCAGACCTGCAAACACAACCACACACACACACTCTGAGAGGAAAGAAAATCATACTATCCTCTAGGGTCCAGAAACCTTTGTGATTTCACTTGCTTTTATAATCTTACTCCAAACAGCGAATCACTTTCTCATCCTTTTTGGTGCAATATGGGGGCCCTGAAAAAAACACAAAAAACACCCTATACATCTTTTTAGAAATAGCAAAGATCTCAGCATAGTGATGCAGGTCTTTAGATGTTGTACAAATGAAGTTGTGTCATTCTGAACTTTATCCGCAACGTTATATTTACTACTTTTGTGCGACTCGGGCAGTTTCCCCTATCCAGCTGTGCCATTCTCCGTGTAGCCTGCTGCTACAGGTAACTGCCAAAATAAAGGAAACACCAACATAAAGTGTCTTAATAGGGCTTTGGGGGCACCACGAGCCAGAACAGCTTCAATGCACCTTGGCATATATTGTACAAATGTCTGGAACTTCCTGTGTGGAAGCACCTGCTCTCAATATTCTTTGAATCCCTAATTTTCTCAAGTTTTCCTTTATTTTGGCAGTTACCTGTAGAATGGACAGAGAGGTATCACTCGAGTTTCAACAAAATTGAATAGAACCTTGCGGATAAAGTTAGAAATGGCACAATTTCATGTGTACAACATTTAAAGATCTGCATCACTAATACTGAGAGATTTGCCATTTCTAAAAGTAATGTTTTTGGAGTCTTTGATAATGTTTTTTCCAGTGGCCCCATACTGCACAACGAGGATGAGAAAAGTGGAAAAAGAGGTGTCTGAACCCTTCTACAACATGCCATTTACATCAAAAATAGAGATTTGGTTTTCTAAAAGAAAACGTCTCGTTTAATATCTATTGGTGTGTAGTTGTTGTGATCGTCTCATACGTTGTTATGTATGGTGTTTATATATCTGCCATCCTGCCTACTAATTCCCCTTGTGAAATAAATAGTTTTGATATTGATATTATCATTTAAAAAACATTTATGTAGTTGGATAGCCTAAGTGGACTTGCACATGCTTTGATTTGGCTGGCTCCTAGCCGAACTCCACTAGGCAAAACAAACAGGTGTGCTCGTGTAACAGTATAACTTTAGTCCATCCCCTCGCCCCTCGAACCAGGGACCCTCTGCACACATCAACAGTCACCCACGAAGCATCGTTACCCATCGCTCCACAAATGCCGCGGACCTTGAAGAGCAAGGGGAACCACTACTTCAAGGTCTCAAAGCGAGTGACGTCACCGATCGAAACGCTATTAGCGCGCACCACCGCTAACTAGCTAGCCATATCACATCGGTTACACTAGCATACCTTCGACCTTCACTTGAAAAACGAGAAAAAAGCTGCAATAGTACTGTTTGTCCACCTTGAGACACCATAGCCAGAATAAACTTCCTCAAAATACACAGCTTTAATCTAAGATAACTCCAGAAATCTGTCATTAATTTAGACGTTTTTGCCCAGGAGATCTTAGACGTGCAATTTTACATCTAACTAGGATGTTTGGTGCAGTATTTCTCAAGTGAAAAAAATTACATGAAAACGAGTCGTCTATCGCTGACAATGACAACCTACACTTAATTGAAGAATCCCTACTGTTGCCCAATCACCGACAAAGGTGTGTAGACTTTGGTTTACGAACTTCGGCTTGCCTCAAGAACATATTTTGTGTGCATGAACAGCTGACCATCAGTGGGCCGTGCTCTGACCTTTCTTGACCATGCGTGCAGCCACAGTGTACTAACCTTTCTTGACCATGCGTGCAGCCACAGTGTACTAACCTTTCTTGACCGTGCGTGCAGCCACAGTGTACTAACCTTTCTTGACCGTGCGTGCAGCCACAGTGTACTAACCTTTCTTGACCGTGCGTGCAGCCACAGTGTACTAACCTTTCTTGACCATGCAGCCACAGTGTACTAACCTTTCTTGACCATGCGTGCAGCCACAGTGTACTGGGTGGAGTCGTTGGCCACCCCCTTGCCTTTAGACACCCAGGACTCCTCCCGTGTTGAGATCATCTGCTTCCTCTCCTCTATGGACATCTGAGCCTGGTTCTCCATCTCCTCTCCCATCCTCTGAACACACACAGTTACACACTGTTACCTACTGGTTAGTACAGGGTTTCACATAGTGTTAAATGCTGTACAGTAAGGTCACCAGTGATGTGTTAGTATAACGTCGATCACCGTTCGTTGTGACTAAAGTAGGTGGGTAAAAGGTGGGTAAACAGTGTTTACCCTCCACTACACCACTGAAGGTCACTGTACCACTCTGATAATGTGAGAACCAAAACAAAAAAAAGTAGAAATCAGTGGTGGCTGGTGAACGGAGGATGAGTCATAGCCATTAGGCTGGAATTGTATCAAACGCGTAAAAACCATGCCGTTCCAGCCATTACAATGAGTCCATCCTCCGACTTAAAGTGACACCAGCCACAACTGCTCTGATTATATGAGGACAGAACCACAAAACCTTGGAAATGATAGCAACAAAGTACAGTAGCTTTGTCTTTGCAGGACTATCCCATAGAAGTGTAATACTACTCATACACACCAAACAAAAAGACAGAGTACAGTAAGATAAGTAGCAATAGGGGGAGGGGTTCAAATCATTAACGTAACCAAATGAGATTTTAGTGGACAGGGAAAAGACAGACCTTTCAATGACATGCATGCAGAGATAATGGAAGACCACCGGCTGAGTCTTAAATGACACCCTAATCCCTATATAATGCCCTACTTTCGACCAGGCCCCATAGGATTCTGGTCAAAAGTAGTTCCCTAAATACGGGATAGATGACCAGAGCCCTGGTCAAAAGTAGTGCACTACATAAGGAATGGGGTGCAATTTGAGACACACCCCAAGCTTCCAGTACAGGCAGAACAGTGAAACATGGCAGGTCCGGTGCGTGTTCTTACCTGACTATGAAGGTCAATAACTTGGCACTTATGGCCAAGGGAGATTGGAGGAAAATATGTGGAGGAAAAGACAGGCTCCTAAGGACAGAGGTGATTGGAAACGTGGATAAGAGGAGAAGAGATGTGGAGGGAGGAAATGGAGAGGGATAGGGAAGAAAGTTACAATCAGGCAGACATCTACAGAGGAATGCTAGAGAGTAGGGTTGGGCTACCAGGTATATGATCATACCGTATACCGGGGTATTTCGAAGGTATGTAAATCTGGATACCGCCCCAAAGCTACTGGAGAAAGGATGCAAAGGAGAGAGACCATACCATTCCAAACCAGAAATGATCATTGTGACAAAGAGACCCAGAGCGAGATACTGAGAGCCACTGAGGGACAACTCACAGAGATTATTTTGGATAAATCAAGTCTGAAGTCATGATGATGTTTCCATGGCTGAAGCAGGCTGAGCCGGCGTTCCCCAGTCAAACTTCTATCTGTTTCACAGTGTATATTCCCCTTTAAAAGAGAAACAACATCTCCAGAGGACCATCGCCTGAGCCCCTCACATCCATCCACTTCACATGTAATGCAAAGACATGCAACAGAGGAGTCTGGTGAGGGGAGGACGGCTCATAGCAATGGCTGGAATGGAAAACATGGAACAGTATCCAACTCATGGCAACAATGTATTTGATGTGTTTGATACCATTCCATATATTCCCTTCCATCCATTACTATGAGCCCGTCCTCGGATTCAAAGTCCCACCAGCCACCACTGGCCTGCAAGTGTTACGTGTTTAATCATGAACATATGCAGAGGTGCTTGAATACGAATTAATCGGTAACTGGCCATGCACATAGCAGCTGCTGTAGCTTAATACCCATCACGCAGCTGATTCAAATAACCAACTCATCATGCTTTGATTATTTGAATCAGCTGTGGGGTGCTAGGGCAAAAAAACGAAACGTAGACACAGGCGGGACCCCAGAACCGTATAAGGGAAACCCTGGTCGAGACAAGCCAGCGACGACTGTCTCAGTGACACAATCATGAAGAGAGGCCAATTGTTCTGTCACTACGGACTTACAGTGGTCCTTCCTTTACAAGTTGTGGCGTACTGCAGCACAGCCTGCGGGGTGCCGCAGGGTTCTATGGCACGTTATTGTTCTGTCACTACGGACTTACAGTGGTCCTTCCTTTACAAGTTGTGGCGTACTGCAGCACAGCCTGCGGGGTGCCGCAGAGTTCTATGGCACGTGATTGAAAAGTCAGCCATAGTTGCCTGAATGTCGCAATTTACCACAAACGGTTGCGGCATAACCTCAAAACGTTGAAAGGAAGAACCGCCGTATGATGAATGGCTCTCTATCACTACGATGCAGTGTGCAGTTCAAAAGGCAAACATTTTGAGGCGGGAAAACAAGCAGTGACTGGCAGCAACGTAGCAACAAACGCAGCGCGTCTCTGAACGATGTAGCGTAGCTATATTGACTTCAGAGTCAAGTCCATCACCAGCATCCCCTAACACAGCCATCAGAGGTAGGATAGCATCCGACCACAGCAACTGAAGAGCAGTGAACGGCAACACTGAAGAGCAGTGAACGGCAACACTGAAGAGCAGTGAACGGCAACACTGAAGAGCAGTGAACAACAACACTGAAGAGCAGTGAACAACAACACTGAAGAGCAGTGAACAACAACACTGAAGAGCAGTGAACAACAACACTGAAGAGCAGTGAACAACAACACTGAAGAGCAGTGAACAACAACACTGAAGAGCAGTGAACAACAACACTGAAGAGCAGTGAACAACAACACTGAAGAGCAGTGAACAACAACACTGAAGAGCAGTGAACAACAACACTGAAGAGCAGTGAACAACAACACTGAAGAGCAGTGAACAACAACACTGAAGAGCAGTGAACAACAACACTGAAGAGCAGTGAACAACAACACTGAAGAGCAGTGAACAACAACACTGAAGAGCAGTGAACAACAACACTGAAGAGCAGTGAACAACAACACTGAAGAGCAGTGAACAACAACACTGAAGAGCAGTGAACAACAACACTGAAGAGCAGTGAACAACAACACTGAAGAGCATTGAACAACAACACTGAAGAGCAGTGAACAACAACACTGAAGAGCAGTGAACAACAAAGAGCACTGAAGAGCAGTGAACAACAACACTGAAGAGCAGTGAACAACAACACTGAAGAGCAGTGAACAACAACACTGAAGAGCAGTGAACAACAACACTGAAGAGCAGAACAACAACACTGAACAAACAACACTGAAGAGCAGTGAACAACAACACTGAAGAGCAGTGAACAACAACACTGAAGAGCAGTGAACAACAACACTGAAGAGCAGTGAACAACAACACTGAAGAGCATTGAACAACAACAAGAGCTGAAGAGCAGTGAACAACAACACTGAAGAGCAGTGAACAACAACACTGAAGAGCAGTGAACAACAACACTGAAGAGCAGTGAACAACAACACTGAAGAGCAGTGAACAACAACACTGAAGAGCAGTGAACAACAACACTGAAGAGCAGTGAACAACAACACTGAAGAGCAGTGAACAACAACACTGAAGAGCAGTGAACAACAACACTGAAGAGCAGTGAACAACAACACTGAAGAGCAGTGAACAACAACACTGAAGAGAAGAGCAGTGAACAACAACACTGAAGAGCAGTGAACAACAACACTGAAGAGCAGTGAACAACAACACTGAAGAGCAGTGAACAACAACACTGAAGAGCAGTGAACAACAACACTGAAGAGCAGTGAACAACAACACTGAAGAGCAGTGAACAACAACACTGAAGAGAAGAGCAGTGAACAACAACACTGAAGAGCAGTGAACAACAACACTGAAGAGCAGTGAACAACAACACTGAAGAGCAGTGAACAACAACACTGAAGAGCAGTGAACAACAACACTGAAGAGCAGTGAACAACAACACTGAAGAGCAGTGAACAACAACACTGAAGAGCATTGAACAACAACACTGAAGAGTAGTGAACAACTAGAGTAGCACATTTCTGGTAATTTGGCCAAAATTTCCAGGTTTTCCAAGGAGGGAATAAGTAGGAAAATCTGGGAATTCTTCAGTTGGGATTTCTGGAAAAACTGGGAATTTGGGGAACGTTCAACCCTCATCAGACCACAGCAACACTGAACAGCAGTGAACAACAGAACAGAACAGTCAAAGAAGCAGCAGGTCACACACAGAGCTCAGTGGACCACCGTTGGCACTGGGGCACAGCATCGTCGTCAGGCCTTACCCACAGCTGGTCAGACACAGTGACAGCAGCGAACTCATCAATAACCATCCCTTCCTCCTGAAGACAGGGGAAACACAGAACACGTTCAAAGGGAGAAGGCTAGTGCTAGGCTATAGCCTTGTAGAAAATGTGCCAAACAAGACAGAACTGTTGTCTTATCGAATATTGCGTGACATGTATTTTGGAATCTTGGCTGGTAGAATGTCACTTTGGCTAGTAGAAATTGTGGTCTGCTAGCCAAACTGGCCAGTGCCCAAAATCTTTCAATTACAACCCCAGCCTCAACCCATTACTGTTGCTACTGTAACATGAGGCTTAGAAGAAGGGTGATCAACGGGAGGATTTAACATGAAGTATTAAGTACACAAACAGACAGGATTTGACCCAGATTACAGCACAATGGGGTGCATCATTAACAGAAAGGAGGGGCGATTCAATTATTACAAGAAGTCCGTGTCTCTGTTTTAGATCTAATCTGAACTGAATATGCTCAGTTAAACCAAGAAGTCCGTGTCTCTGTTTTAGATCTAATCTGAACTGAATATGCTCAGTTAAACCAGAATTATTACAAGAAGTCCGTGTCTCTGTTTTAGATCTAATCTGAACTGAATATGCTCAGTTAAACCAGAATTTTTGTGAAGTGGCATATAGTAGACTAATTCATTAATTAAACGTAAAACTGTACAGTAAAAAGACTGTACATTAAACAATACATATGCCATTCTGTAACCATATTGTCAAATTACATATTGGTGGCATTAGCACTAGTTTAAGTGATACTCAATCTTCAATCAGAGTGAGAAATTTTGACTTGCTCTTGTTCCAGTCTAAAGTAGAAAAGAGATTTCTCCAAGGCCCCAGATTGCTAATTCCACAGGGAGACTGGCCCATATGTTCCATGCAGGGCTGTGTTGGCCCCAGGCACTGGTCCCAAATAGCACCCTATTCCCTATATAGTGCACTTCTTTTGATCAAGGCCCATAGGGCTGTGGTCAAACTATGGTCAAAAGAAGGGCACAATAGGGAGCCAATTGGGATAAAGGGGGCACCAGCCCACTAAGCTGAGCTCTCACTGGAGCAGATGGGGTTGATGAATGGCAAGGGGGAAATGAAAGGCACCCTCACATAAAGACCACGAGAGGCCCCTTTAAAATGGCAACCAGGACGAGTGCCCTAATGAGACTACTAAAAATTGTAAGCACAACAAATGTGTAGCATGTCACGAAACGGATGACGTTGTGCACAAAAAAACAGGGACCACTTTTGGAAGGTGAGCATCACTTTCATGAACAAGTGCATCTTTAACTTAACAAAAACAATGAGCACACGAACGGTTTATGTGAATGCATCTAAATCCACCTCATTTAGTACTTCATGGGTAACGGGTTGAGTAATGATGGTTCAGTATGACAACGTCTGGGTTGTTGAAACACATTTCATTCATTATCATATGAGGTCCATAGACATTTTGTGAGGTGTGGGGATGCTGCTTGTTGTACTGTTATGTATGGTGCAGTACAGTGAATCTCCACCGAGTGTTTTTGCTTGCATCTCTTTGAGCCCAAAATGTGGCTTCTCTTTCAAGATTCAATTTGGAGGTCCAGCTGTGTGTAGTCTCACCTTCTTCTTGTAGGTCTGCTCTGCCTCCCATCCTTGTCCTTGTACTGTGGAGTGTCTCTCAGTCACAGCCACCTTTACCACTTCCTGCTTCTTATTGATCCTGTTCCTCCAGTCCTCTTCACCACTCTTCTTCAACAGGGCCAGCCTGGGAGAGAGAAGAAAGAAAGGAAGAGAGAGAGAGAGGTTAACATCCTCACCACTCTTCTTCAACAGGGCCAGCCTGGGAGAGAGAATGAAAGAAAGGAAGAGAGAGAGAGAGGTTAACCTCCTCACCACTCTTCTTCAACAGGGCCAGCCTGGGAGAGAAAAGGAAAGAAAGGAAGAGAGAGAGAGAGGTTAACCTCCTCACCACTCTTCTTCAACAGGGCCAGCCTGGGAGAGAAAAGGAAAGAAAGGAAGAGAGAGAGAGAGGTTAACCTCCTCACCACTCTTCTTCAACAGGGCCAGCCTGGGAGAGAAAAGGAAAGAAAGGAAGAGAAAGAAAACCTCCTCACCACTCTTCTTCAACAGAGCCTGGGAGAGAAAAGGAAAGAAAGGAAGAGAGAGAGAGAGGTTAACCTCTTCACCACTCTTCTTCAACAGGGCCAGCCTGGGAGAGAAAAGAAAGAAAGGAAAGAAAGGAAGACAGGGCCAGCCTGGGAGAGAAAAGGAAAGAAAGGAAGAGAGAGAGAGAGGTTAACCTCCTCACCACTCTTCTTCAACAGGGCCAGCCTGGGAGAGAGAAGGAAAGAAAGAAAGAGAGAGAGAGAGGTTAACCTCTTCACCACTCTTCTTCAACAGGGCCAGCCTGGGAGAGAGAAGGAAAGAAAGGAAGAGAGAGAGAGAGAGAGGTTAACCTCCTCACCACTCTTCTTCAACAGGGCCAGCCTGGGAGAGAGAAGGAAAGAAAGGAAGAACCTCCTCACCACTCTTCTTCAGCAGGGCCTCTTCTTCAGAGAGAAGGAAAGAAAGGAAGAGAGAGAGAGAGAGAGAGAGGTTAACCTGACAGAGACAGGACATATAGGTACATGAAATTTTAAGCTAAAAAGAACATTTTGCATGAACTACATCATCATGCACTTCTATACACAACAAGTCTATTTGGTGGAAACACACCACTGGTGGGAAAATGCATATTTTCTTTTTGTGGTTTTTAGAATATTCACATGAAAATCTGTTGCCAATTGCATGGAAACGGAGCTACTAACAGTCTGACAGGGCCAAGATGAGAGCAGTACTGATGAACAGTAGCTAAATCTACTGAAACAGCTTTTAATCTCTAAGGATGCACCCCAAATGGCACCCTATTCCATTTATAGTTCACTACTTTTTTGGGGGGTGGGGTTTGGGATGCAGTCAGGTCATAAGTAGTGCAATATATAGGGAACAGAACACGGGTGCCATTTGGGACACTGGGACACAACCTAAGGATGTCTACAGACTGCAGCCTGATCTCCGTCTCCTACCTCTCCTCTCTCCAGGAACAAAGAGGGAAAATGCACAGTGGCCAGAAATAAATCACTTTCACCTCAAAGAGAGTCAGAAACTTAGATCCCACAAGGACACAGGGGGACTCTGAGGGTGCCTCAAATGGCTGCCTATTCCCTATATGGTGCCCTGCTTTTCACCAGAGCCGTATGAAACTAGTGCACTATGTAGGGAATAGACTACCATTTGGGATGCAGGCAGGGGCTCATTCACCACCGCCTCATTCTGTCTCATATTCTTTACATCGTCACGTTTTTTACACAGACAACAAGGCGAATCAAGTTGAAATCTTTGGCAAGCTGCTATGTCGCCTGAATAATACCTGCATCTTTCACAACAGAGAGCCCATTCAGACAATTACAAAATTTCCCATAAGTATAGAAATGATGGTTGGAAGATTCCCGGCATCAGAAGGGAATAAGCAGGACATTTGGAATCCTCCAACCAGTATTTCTGGAAACGTACGTACAGTACAACATCCTGCCATGTAACCACCCCCATCTGAACTACAGTTGGAATTGTTACCCAATCACAGAAACACAGACACAGACTAACCTTTCTTTGATGGACATCTGTTTGGAGGACATCTCTGAGAGTTCTGTTTCGCTGGGGGAGAGGAGGTCGGAGACACTGTGTCCTGTGATGTGGCCACTGTGGTCCAGAGGCAGGGACTGAGACTTGACCAGCGGCTGAGGGAAGGACGTGGGCTTGGGCAGAGTCTGGGGGGCGGTCTGGTGAGGAGGAGGCTGGGATAAGGACTGGGGTCTGGGTTGAGTGTGAGGGATTAGCTGAGAGTAAGGCTTGGGTAGTGGCTGGGTGAAGCTCCTCTCCCTTTCCTGGGGCTTGGGCTGGGATTGGGCTGGAGGTTCCTGGGTGAAGCTCCTCTCCCTTTCCTGGGGCTTGGGCTGGGATTGGGCTGGAGGTTCCTGGGTGAAGTGCTGGCGAGGTTTGGAGTATGGCTGGGGCTCAGTTTGTGGGGGAGACTGGGTGAATTGCTGGTGAGGTTTGAAGTATGGCTGGGGCTCAGTTTGTAGGGGAGACTGGGTGAAAGACTGGATCTGCTGCTGTTTCCGCTGGTTACTGGAGGTTTGAGAGACACTCCTGGCCGCTGCCTCTGTTGTCACAGTTCTCAATGACACACTGGTGTGCTCGGTGTCTGTAGACATATAGACAGACACAAACACGCACACACAAATTGCATTGCAATAAATCCACAGTGTAATCAATACTCACACAGGGGGAGAAGCAGAGCCCAATGGCAGCCCCTCATAGCACACATGCACGCATACGCACGTGCGCACACCGCGTACAGACAAACATTCGCGACTGCCAAGATCCTGCGTACAATCGCCATGATCGGTGTTCAGTTCACACGGTCTCTGATGCTCGGCCGTCGTCTCGAATGTCCGTGCTCATTCATGCACGGACAATTGTTCTGCGTTCCTTTTAGGGTTCCTTTCCATTGTTCTCTACGAGTGTTCTCTCTCTCTCTCTCTCATGCTTGAAGAAAAGACGACCCCGCATCCTCTGAACACAATGTTTGCTGACGGTCATCCAGACACACAGACGGATGGGCCAGCCGTGTTACACTGTCTATCTGCACTGTCTATCTGCACGGTCTATCTGCCCTACCGACACGGCGGAGCACAATGACACAATGCGTAAACCAAAGCCTGCAACACTGAGATCCATCCCTTGACATCCACAAAAACATATCCACACCTCAATCATACTTGATTTCCATTTTGGAGTCACAATCACAGACAACCTTGTCAGTCAGAGTGGTCCTACATTTGCAGACAAAGGGAGCCGCGGGGACAAATGTATGTGCAAATATGCTAATTGGATTCAGCCGAAGCCGTGTCTCTAGTCTTCCTGTCTGTCAGATAGTGTCTGTGATGTGATGGGCATTAGGCGTTAAGACAAATCAAACCGCAGACGGAGGCAGTGTGTAGCCAATGGAAAGAGTCGTGCAATTAACATGCTGCATAATCCAGGAGACAATAAGATATTTCCCTTGTCCTCATCCCAAATGGTGCCATATTCCCTCTTCTGAATTGAATAAAAACGTCTTGAGTGCATCAACCGGCCGTATAATGAATGCATATAAATATTCCTCTAATCTACATGCATGTTTGTTCAGCATTGGTCAAAGTAGTGTGCTACGTAGGGAATAGGGTGCCTTTTGGGAGGTATACAATGGTCTGTGTTTCCTACCTGAGAGGAGTTCCCTGCTCCTGCTGCTCCGTGTGCTCTCTCTGTCTGCTGTGTGCTGCAGCTCTGTGTGTCTCTCTGAGCTGTGTGTCTCTCCCAGGTAGCTCCCGTGCTCTTCCCTCTCCAGGGTGATGCTGCTGCTACTGCCGTATTTATCTCTGTCTCTGTGCTGCCTGGGCTCCACCAGCAACTCACCCCTCCCGTGCCTCAGAGAGGGAAGCTCGATGGACTCCCGCTGGCTACTGTTGGTGTGCCGCGGCTGGGGCTCTGGGGCTGGGGGCTGATAGTGCTGCTGTCTGCTGTCCCTGTCGGGGGAGTGGAGCCTTCCCTTACTGCTGCTGCCTCCAGCACCACTACTAGCACAGCTCTCCCTCTCCTCTCTGCTGGCCCCTCCTTCCCACACATCCTCCTCCTCCTCTCTCTCTCTGTGGCCAGTGGAGGAGCGACTGGCTCCAGGAGCTCCGCCACTGTCTCCTCCTCTCTCTCCAGCTCCTCTACTGTGAGCCTGCTGCTGCGGTTGCTGCTCTGAAAGGGGAGGGCCAGGGGAGAACAGATCTGGTTCAGGGAAACCGGAGGAGTCACCGCCCTTGGTCAGGCTGAAGTACCTGAGAGGGGGGACACACACACACAGAGAGAGAGAGAGAGAGAGAGAGAGAGAGAGAGAGAGAGAGAGAGAGAGAGAGAGAGAGAGAGAGAGAGAGAGAGAGAGAGAGAGAGAGAGAGAGAGAGAGAGAGAGAGAGAGAGAGAGAGAGAGAGAGAGAGAGAGAAACACACAGACAGACACACACAGACAGACAGATAGACAATTCATGGTTTCAATACCAGTGAAGGCTGAATTATTTGACACATGAGGAAACACACACCTCACCCCTCCCCTTTCCTGGGCGGTGGTGGCAGTGGTGGGGGGGTTGTAGGGAACAGCCGTAGATTTTCCAAGGTGGACGTTGCTGCTGCTGGAAGTCGCCGTGGTTACCGTGGCAACCGAGACCTGGGAGGTGACGGCTGCCACGGAGCGGACCAAAGAGGCAGACAGTGGCTCCAGCTTGACCCCTCCTCCTCCGTTCTGCAGCTGCAGGAAGCGAGAGGAGGGATGTATAAATGAATGAATGGACGGATGAATGGCGGGGGACACGGAGGGATAAAAGGATGAGGGGATAAAGGGATGGAGGGATAAAGGGATGGGGGGATAAAGGGATGGATGTATAAAGGGATGGAGGGATAAAGGGATGGGGGGATAAAGGGATGGAGGATAAAGGGATGGAGGATAAAGGGATGGGGGATAAAGGGATGGGGGATAAAGGGACGGAGGATAAAGGGACGGAGGGATAAAGGGACGGAGGGATAAAGGGACGGAGGGATAAAGGGACGGAGGGATAAAGGGATGGGGGATAAAGGGACGGGGGGATAAAGGGACGGGGGATAAAGGGATGGAGGGATAAAGGGACGGAGGGATAAAGGGACGGGGGATAAAGGGATGGAGGGATAAAGGGACGGAGGGATAAAGGGACGGAGGGATAAAGGGACGGAGGGATAAAGGGACGGAGAGATAAAGGGACGGAGGGATAAAGGGACGGGGGATAAAGGGATGGGGGATAAAGGGATGGAGGGATAAAGGGATGAGGGGATAAAGGGATGGGGGATAAAGGGATGGAGGGATAAAGGGACGGAGGGATAAAGGGATGGAGGGATAAAGGGATGAGGGGATAAAGGGATGGAGGGATAAAGGGATGGGGGGATAAAGGGATGGATGTATAAAGGGATGGAGGGATAAAGGGATGGGAGGATAAAGGGATGGAGGGATGGGGGATAAAGGGATGGGGGATAAAGGGATGGAGGATAAAGGGATGGAGGATAAAGGGATGGGGGGATAAAGGGATGGGGGATAAAGGGATGGAGGATAAAGGGACGGAGGGATAAAGGGACGGAGGGAAAGGGACGGGGGGATAAAGGGACGGGGGGGATAAAGGGACGGAGGGATAAAGGGACGGAGGGATAAAGGGACGGAGGGATAAAGGGACAGAGAGATAAAGGGATGGAGGGATAAAGGGACGATAAAGGGACGGGGGGATAAAGGGACGGAGGGATAAAGGGATGGGGGGATAAAGGGACGGGGGGATAAAGGGACGGGGGATAAAGGGATGGAGGGATAAAGGGACGGAGGGATAAAGGGACGGGGGGATAAAGGGATGGAGGGATAAAGGGACGGAGGGATAAAGGGACGGAGGGATAAAGGGACGGAGGGATAAAGGGACGGAGAGATAAAGGGACGGAGGGATAAAGGGACGGGGGGATAAAGGGATGGGGGATAAAGGGAGGGATAAAGGGATGAGGGGATAAAGGGATGGGGGATAAAGGGATGGAGGGATAAAGGGACGGAGGGATAAAGGGATGGAGGGATAAAGGGATGAGGGGATAAAGGGATGGAGGGATAAAGGGATGGGGGATAAAGGGATGGATGTATAAAGGGATGGAGGGATAAAGGGATGGGAGGATAAAGGGATGGAGGGATGGGGGATAAAGGGATGGGGGATAAAGGGATGGAGGATAAAGGGATGGAGGATAAAGGGATGGGGGGATAAAGGGATGGGGGATAAAGGGATGGAGGATAAAGGGACGGAGGGATAAAGGGACGGAGGGTTAAAGGGACGGGGGATAAAGGGACGGGGGGATAAAGGGACGGAGGGATAAAGGGACGGAGGGATAAAGGGACGGAGGGATAAAGGGACAGAGAGATAAAGGGACGGAGGGATAAAGGGACGGGGGATAAAGGGACGGGGGGATAAAGGGACGGGGGGATAAAGGGACGGGGGGATAAAGGGACGAGGGGATAAAGGGATGGGGAAAGGACAACATGCAGTCAGAACAGATACCATAAGTGATGAAACCGATCAAGTAGCTCTTCACATTTGGTCATACAAAAACACTAGTGCCAAATCTAAACAAAACATGTCTTAGACAAGGCAGGCCTGGGCAGTGGTGTAAAGTACTTAAGTAAAAATAATTTAAAGTACTACTTAAGTAGTTTTTTGGTGTATCTGGTTAGCTTAATATAAGGAATTTGAAATAATGTATACTTTTACTTTTGATACTTAAGTATATTTTAAACCAAATACTTTTACTCAAGTATAATTTTACTGAGTGATTTTTATTTTTACTTGAGTGGTTTTCTATCAAGGTATCTTTACTTTTACTCAAGTATGACAACATATACCGGTCATACAAATAATACCACAATTCACAAGTCATTGCCTCTGACCATATCCCATTTACCGCATTCATAATAAATTACAAATGGAAAGCAATTCTTTAGTAGTGCATAATCATAGCATTAAAATGTTGTGCATTATAATTCATCCTGCTTTTTAGGAGTGATTATCTTCTATGATGTTCACCTGAGAGTGAGCACTTACCCTTTTCCCATTCTTAAAATGACCGTGTCCTTCAGTGCAACCTTAGAACCAAGCAGCGTGCATGAACACAACTTCCCTAACACCTTTGACGATGGGTCGAAATGTGACGCCCTCCATCGACCTAATCAACATTAATTCAACCCATAACATTCCAGCCAAATCTGTATGTATTCACCTTCACTGTACACTCGATTTTCAAGACAAGACAGCATTTGCACAAGAACCAACCTTGCATGCATCGGAGTCAAATACATTCCTAGAAATAGTAAGACTGAAGTGTTCATGCTTATTCAGCCACTGGATAAGCATTTTAGAAGAGCAGAACTCTCTTGCTAACACGATACCAAAGCATCTTGTGGCAGAATATCGTTGTAGTCACTAAACACTACGGCGCTTCCATGCCAAAGTCTTCTGTAAGCCAGCACAACGTAGCAGCAGGATGTCACGGCGTACCGTAGTCCCTAAATGTCTATATGAATGGCGCACTGTGTGGTTACGTCACATCTTCAAAGTGAATGCCCGAATGAAAACCGTGGACTCTGTGAGGGCTGAGCATTTCAACATCTTCATTAACCTAGCCGTAAACACCAAGCCATACTGTTAATGGGCATCAAGGCTGGCCAAAGGAACGCACACAAGCTTTTAGGATACTATGAGCAGGGCACTACCAGTCAGCAGCAATGTTTAGGCGGGTTGCTAGGCAGGCTCCTACTTGTTCTCTCTTAGTCAACGGAGGAGGAGGTGGAGGAGGAGGAAGAGAGGTAACCATAGGATCTATCTCCTGTACGGGCACAGCGTTACTTCACTTAGAGGGTCGTTTTATACTAGTTCACATGAATGTTTCAGTTCAATATTAGGCTGCTTTTCTTGAATATTTTCTTGAGACTTGGATCACTTACTAAGGGCTTGATTGTGGAAGTTCTTTAGTGTTTAAAAGGAATGATCAACCTGTAGTTGTATCAGGGCAAAGAGAAACTAGTTTCCTAAAATATGGAGAATCTCCATTGGTGGTGTTTTAGTCCAGGACGAGGCTTCATTTGGGTCAGGGAAACTGGCCCTCGGTGTAAGGCTTGACACTTCTCTATCTGGGTTGAGACTATACCTGATCCACCTCTCCCTGGGTAATAGGCTGGGTCTGGAAGCGGCTGTTGGCTCTGCGCTGACGGGTGTCGCCCCTGGAGGCCCCGGCCCCCTCTGCAGCAGGCTTTGAGGGCTGCTTGGACAGCTGGTTGAACAGGGCCATCTTCTCTGCAAGGCTGTGAGGAGAAAGGTAACATACTGTGTGTGTCAGTGTGTGGTCTGTCACTAGGGTCTATGTCCCCATCACTTCCATTGAACGTTAGCTGGCGGCAAGTAAAGTTAGCTGAAGTTTTCAGTGGCTATTTAAAGAAACATGGATTACAGTTTCTCCTGACCCATAGACTTCTTTCGGGGTGTGGACCCATCTCAGATCAAGTTGTACAATTTAAGACATGTTGCCATGAGTTCAAAGAGAATTCAAATCAAGCTTCAATCGCAACTAATGAAGTGAATGCTGGCTTTTTGCTATTTTTTCCAATGTGATCTATTGTTGCTTCCAAACACCCTTTGACGTGTTTACATAAGAGGATAAGAGTTGAGCACATGCTCTCTTTTTACCTGAGAGTTGAAAGGTCGGGCTCATCTGGACCCAGGTCCTCCATTATCTCGTCAGGCCCAGGCCCTGCTCCATCTCCTTTGGGCTGGGCCTCCCTCTCCCTTTCTTTCTCCCCGTCCTGCTCTCCAATGCTCCGCACCATAGAGCCGTGCTGCGATGCCTCCTGCAGGCTGGGAGGAGGAAGCGCGCACACACACACACACACACACACACACACACACACACACACACACACACACACACACACACACACACACACACACACACACACACACACACACACACACACACACACACACACACACACACACACACGTGACACTGTATTATAATGTACCATACTGTACAATTGACGGACAGTATCTAGCAAGAGCATGTCAACATGCTAGATAATCAATTAGGTAATCAAAACACATTCTGTGAAGGAGCAATACTACATTGTTAATAGTCAGACAAATCTGAAGTTTGCACTGAGCTCAACCACATGAACACAATAATGCTTAAGCCCTGGTGATACTTATGATCAAACTAACTACTCATCTGCATAAAGCATGTACAGTATCCTGTGAATAGCATCAAGTTCAGTCATTGATATTCCTGATCAGAACATGAAACGCTGCAGTCCGATTCTCCACCCTTCTCTGAAAGAGTGCAATTGTACACTCCCTGTCGTGGATTTAAAAGCATAGCAGAGTGGAGCACTCAGGATGGTGGATAAGGGTTAGTAAGCATTGGCAAGTGCATACTTTGGAGAAGGGTGGAGAATGAAGATGTAGCCATTGGGCGGCAACAGGAGTTATAAGTAGATGTGCGAGGCCTGCACTGAGATAATCATGGTGCGCATGCAGTCGGCCATCTGTACTAGAGGATGTGGACGGTTGGTTCTCTCAGCATGTTACGTTTAACAAACCGGGTGCTACACGCTCGCCCGACACGTGAACCTGACACACTGAGCTTTAACATAGCCTGGTTCCTCTCTAGGTTTCTTCCTAGGTTTTGGCCTTTCTAGGGAGTTTTTCCTAGCCACCGTGCTTCTACACCTGCATTGCTTGCTGTTTGGGGTTTTAGGCTGGGTTTCTGTACAGCACTTTGAGATATCAGCTGATGTACGAAGGGCTATATAAATACATTTGATTTGATTTGATTTAACTGGCTTTACCTTTGACCTTTTCTCCCTCAGTCATAGGTTTAGAAGACGTGTGACACATTTCAACATAGGAACTTAAAGGGATTTAGTTCTCACCCGCATCACAAAATGACATGGCTAGGTAAACAAAACCCAAAATATAACCAAAACCAAAGACAGCATGGATTGCTGTCTTATCTTGTCAACGGACTGTTTACAAGGAATCCCATTATGCCATTTTGTAATTTAGGTGAACTATCCCTTAAAGAGTACAAACAACACTGAAAGCAGTAGGGGAGAGTGGGGTACGTTGAGCCACCCTTTCTTTCTAGGAAACCATACACAAAACGAATCATGTTACCAAATATTTAAGAAGAGGTCATCATTTCATTGTTTCCACTAGATAGCCCAAACACAAAGTCAAAATTGGCTATTGTAAAAAGTCATGAAAACAATATTGTGCTTTTTGGTCATAATTTAAAGCTAGCATTAAGCATAAGGTTAGCAGTGTGGTTAAGGTTATGGTTAAGGTTATGGTTCGGTTTAAAATGTGAAGCAGGCAGGGTTTATGACTTTGTGACCACGTTAATGAGTGACAACCTCATTTCATGGAGTCTGTGAAGGAAGAAACAACATGGGGAAAGTATTTATTTAGATGTTGTTTTTTTAATGTAATTTTTATTCATTGTGTTATAGGTTTCACGATGCTTGCATTGACATGTGCATCGACATGTGCATCGACATGTGCATCGATTAAACTGAATTCCCTTTTTATGCACCCTTCTCTCATACTGATCTTGAACTTAAGTATTGGCAAATGATTCTGTCCGCCAGGTGATCACAGAAATGGAGGCGTGTCTACAGATATGCTATATTTTGACCTGGACTTAATTCCCTCATAATTCCACCATGCGCAAGGAGACCTTGAATAAAGTCGAGCAACATGCCAGATCCAAGTGGAAAAACATCAACTTTCATTTTTCCGATAGAATGATCTCTTATAAATTGATAAGCGCTAATCCGTTTGGATACGTGGATTGTAAATATAAACGACAAATGTTTTAGACATAGTTTACCTTATGATCGCTGGATGTAATTGTGAAAGCAGTCATATTTCAGCAAACGGAAAAGCATGTCAACTTGACAGGTATCTTGGCCTCTTTTCAAGTCTGCCCGAACTTTTCGGTTATTTTGAACAATTTCTCTCATATGAATACTAGTCACTATTGGTAGCCACCGTCAGTAATACCCACATACATAACTGTCACTTGGGTGAAATGACTGTTAGTTTCCTTCAATTTGTAGCCTACATTTTGCATCGTACCATAACATCGTTAGTTTACCTTTCTTTCCACTGTAACATCTGTGTGGTTGGTCCTGATGGTCGCTACAAATAGTGGATCAGATTAGGATAAAGTATTACAGGTTGTGCAATAACTTGGGACGTGTAGCTTATTTGAATCATTATGGAACGCAGACCATACCCAGCAGGTTAAACCTGGCGCCTGCCGCACGTTTCACAGCAAACTGGACCTTCTGTCATCACAGTTCTGTGATTAGTGAAGATTAGAGTAGACTTCTAGGACTATTGTTCACTTCTCACCTTCCAATAGGTCATGGATTGAGCCATTTTAATATGGCAACTTTCAGGATACATGAAACCACTGTATGTTTTATATATTTTGTGTGCAAAGTCTGTCCCACCACCATACTTCCCATACCCTAAATAAAGATCAGAATATATTTTTTTAATCATCTACCAATTGGTGCTGAAAAGGAGACGAATATGCAGGTATTTAGATGGCTTTCTTTCATTGATCCCTATTCTGAACATGTCTCTCGATAAACAGTATATTCTACTGAGACTGTCGAGATTTTTTTTTAAATTAATGGTACACCATATTTAAAGGGAAGGCTTTACATAAATGTACTGAAAATCCTATTGAATAAAAACTCCACAAGAAAATCGGTTGGCTAGCAAGTGGGAGGGTTTTCAGTAGTTTAATTGTATTTATTTAGTGTGCGCAAGGGAGCCACTCCTGAAAAACCCATTACGCACCTGCATACGGTAAGTCTGAATACTAACTAGTGCTTAAATCAAAACGTGCAAAAAGCGTATAGATTTCCCAAGTCTGAATACCAACTTGTGCTTAAATCAAAACGTGTAAAAAAAATTATAGATTTCCTAAGTCTGAATCAGGACCAGTATGCATAGTAATTTGCCGTGTGTCATGCATATGAACTCAGGATAGCCGTTTGTATTGTTACAGAGCAGACAGCATCATGCCCCGTGTAAACACATGTAAAACAGGCAGGGGTCTAGCTCCCCTTGAGGTTCTTGAGAAAGCAGCCAAGGAAGTTTTGGATTTAAAAAAAATAGACTGAATGACACTGAAAAGTTGGAATGACAAAGCAGAACACAAACATGTACCTGTACGAATGAGAGGCTTTGATAGAGTATCAGAGGCATACAAGGTCTTATCTGACCACACGGATTCCGAACTTGCTAATCAAGAATTTTGCAGACCAGTTGCATGGACCTCAAATGCAGAGAACTTGCCTACAAATGGTCACTTCGAAACAGCATCCACGTCCCAGACAACTGGTCAATAAATGGAAGGGTAAGTCATATTTAACAGACAAATCTATATCTGAATATAGCATACATATTATTTAAGATATACAATATACCAAACCCCCATTCCATGAAAACTTTGACCTAACCAGCACCATCCCCCACTTACCCCAAGGTGGCTCAACATACCCTGCCCCTACGCTCAACTTAGCCCATACCAGGGGTAAGTTGTGCCAAGAGATAACTTCTTTTGAAATAACAATTGGTTATGTTTACATGAATTCTGATTATTTTCAGGGATACACAAAATCCTGAAATATATGTAGAGTTCTTTGTTAGAAAGAAAACTATATTTATATATATATATATATATATGACATATATATGACATTTAGCAGACGCTTTTATCCAAAGCGACTT
This sequence comes from Oncorhynchus gorbuscha, assembly GCF_021184085.1. NCBI lineage: Eukaryota > Metazoa > Chordata > Actinopteri > Salmoniformes > Salmonidae > Oncorhynchus > Oncorhynchus gorbuscha. The sequence goes on along the minus strand of NC_060180.1, from coordinate 39,171,002 downwards.
ACAGACATGTGTGCATACGTTCTACGTATGGGTGGTCCCGGGAATCGACCCCACTACCCTGGCGTTACAAGCGCCATGCTCTACCAACTGAGCTACAGAAGGACCCTGGATGTAGTGATGCTGAATGCATAAAAGGGGTAAACTTTACCCCACTCTCCCCTAATGCGTGCGGAGTTGAAATTAACTAAAGAATCTATTGTGTTAAAACAAGTTTATTCCCCCGATAAGGTTCAACTTCACACAGCTATTCCGAGAAAACAAGCAAGCAGCATGTGAGTGGGCACTATGAACACTATAAACAACAGAGGGCACTGTGGAGCAGATGTCTGCCTGCCTAGTACATTCCACCTGTAGCTCTAGACAACAACTACAGATTTTCTTTATTTTACCTTTATTTAACTAGGCAAGTCAGTTAAGAACAAATTCTTATTTTCAATGACGGCCTAGGAACAGTGGGTTAACTATCAGATTCATTAATAAAGTTTCAAAATGATGATAACTTTCCCCAGATTCCCATTTTTTTCCAGGAATCCCAGTTGGAAGATTCCTTGAATCGCAGGGAATAAGAAGGACATCCGGAATCAACTAGCATTTCAGAAATGTACAGACATTTTTCGAAACACTATGAATGAATCAATAATAACTTAATATCCATGCATTGCCACTCAAGAAAATGCAAAGCTAAATGGAAGATGACAAACATCAGTCTTGCATGGAGTAAGAAAAGAGAGGAGGCATGCAAGGTTTAATTGCATTTTCAATTAGGTAAACCCATGATAAGCCCATGTCGAGCACACACACACACACACACACACACACACACACACACACACACACACACACACACACACACACACACACACACACACACACCTGTAACTGGTCATGGTGGTGCTGACTACAGTGGGGCTGGGGATACGTGCTACTGTGGTGCGGACCGTCACCGATTGTGAGGACAGAGCAGAGGCACTTTATATGTGCAAAAAAGTGTCCCACATCGACAGGGACAGTCACATAGGGAAAGGAGTCACAGAGAGATAGAGAGAGAGATAAAGAGAGAGAGATAAAGAGAGAGCGAGAGAGAGAGAGATAAAGAGAGAGAGATAGAGAGAGAGATAAAGAGAGAGAGATAAAGAGAGAGCGAGAGAGAGAGAGATAAAGAGAGAGAGATAAGAGAGAGATAAAGAGAGAGAGATAAAGAGAGAGCGAGAGAGAGAGATAAAGAGAGAGAGATAGAGAGAGAGAAAAGAGAGATAAAGAGAGAGCGAGAGAGAGAGAGATAAAGAGAGAGAGATAGAGAGAGAGATAAAGAGAGAGAGATAAAGAGAGAGCGAGAGAGAGAGAGATAAAGAGAGAGAGATAGAGAGAGAGATAAAGAGAGAGAGATAAAGAGAGAGCGAGAGAGAGAGAGATAAAGAGAGAGATAAAGCGAGAGAAGTCACAAAAGCAGCAGAAACAGAGAGAGAAAAAAGAAGTAGACAGGTGAAAAGAGTCAAACAAGAACATCACAAGAAGAGAGATTGGAAAGAACATCTTTACTTTGACCAAGTGTTGTCATTTTTTTACCCTTCCATTGGAAACTAAATGACGGCAAGGCAGCACTTAGTAATGATCAGAGGGTGTCAGACGTACGTGTGAGCGATGTCCACTTCCTCATTGGTGATAGGCTGTGTGCGCGCACGGTCCTGGACTCGTCTCAGGCGCCTCTCCACGGCAGGGTTACGGGACCGCGGTTTGGGGACGCTATCTGTGGTCTTCTCCAGCTCCTGTGGAGTGGAACGAAGAGACACATTCTTATAGTACATCTCTGCTCATCAACAACATGCATCAAACCATGGGAATATACTATTTGCGACGGTTCCCCGACACAGATTAAGTCTAGTCCTGGACTGAAAGCATGCTCAATGGAGAATGTCAATTGAAATCTTTTTTGTTCAGGACTAGGCTTAATGTGTGTCTGGGAAACCGGCCCTCAATGTAAACAACTACACACAAGGCAGATACTGTACCCTAAATAGTGACCTCTTAGCAGCCACACTCATCTTAGCTCTCTCATCAAGCTTCTCTTCGTCAGCTGAAAAAGGGAAGGGCGAACAATTGTCAGTCCACAACACATCCACAATACTAAACCCACTGAGGAGTGCAATTCATGGGTTGAATTGTATTCATTTCAGAAATTACAAATTGACCCCAACCCCGGTGTGAATGTATTTCCTTGACCTCAAACACATGTAACCTAAAAATCACCCTGCCAGACACAGTAAATGAATCTAGAGGAGGATTATTCTTCATTCAACACCATTCTAATCTTTGTTAACCTCAACACATCCCTCAGACACGTCCATCCATTAGGTTGTCAGATGGTGAGCATTCTGGCTAATGAATAGTTATTCAACTAAGAGTGGTGTTGGTAACTAAATAAAGCAAATCATCTCCACTGATACTTGCCTTCTGGGTTCTGTAGCTCGGTTGGACTCAGACGAGACCTGAGGGAGAAAACAAACAAGACATTGATCCAAATAGACTCAAAAAAGCAAAAAATCCCCATGGTCTGCACCATGTATCCCACAAACTCCAGGGGAAGAAAGAAAAGCCACTGTCCACAGTGCACCCACTGGTGATCTTAGCAAATGTATTCTGTGTACCTTTTCTGAGAGACCTGGCCCTCAGGGCCTTCAATACCTATCAGACTCTGCAGAGGTTACGGACTGTCCTAAACCTCTCACCTATCAGACTCCAGCCGCTCGGCAGTGGTTATGGGCAGAGTCCTAAACCTCTCACCTATCAGACTCCAGCCGCTCGGCAGTGGTTATGGGCAGAGTCCTAAACCTCTCACCTATCAGACTCCAGCCGCTCGGCAGAGGTTATGGGCTGCGTCCTAAACCTCTCACCTATCAGACTCCAGCCGCTCGGCAGAGGTTATGGGCAGAGTCCTAAACCTCTCACCTATCAGACTCCAGCCGCTCGGCAGAGGTTATGGGCAGAGTCCTAAACCTCTCACCTATCAGACTCCAGCCGCTCGGCAGAGGTTATGGGCAGAGTCCTAAACCTCTCACCTATCAGACTCCAGCCGCTCGGCAGAGGTTATGGGCAGAGTCCTAAACCTCTCACCTATCAGACTCCAGCCGCTCGGCAGAGATATGGGCAGAGTCCTAAACCTCTCACCTATCAGACTCCAGCCGCTCGGCAGTGGTTATGGGCTGCGTCCTAAATCTCTCAGAGGACTTGCGGATGTCTCCAGGGGTGATGTAGCGCCGCGGCCTCCGCGCTGTGCCACGCTCCCGATCAGCGCTCCCAGCAGCCGGATCTACTTCCATGGCAGTAAGCTCTACTTTAGTTGGCTCCCTTTGTAGGGTCGCGTGTTGGGATGGAGAGAGCGACGAAGGCAACAGAAAAGGAGGATAATAGTGAGAGAACGAACGGCAAGGTCAGTTTTCTTCCACAGCAATCCAGACATCCAGGTTAGAGGTGAAGTCACGCACAAGACGATCACACCGCAAAAAAAACTGTCCCCAAAATGAGGGATTTTGTCACCAGCCCAATTGTGTCCGAACCCACGCACAGCACAACATGCAGCAACAAACCCCTCAAGTTTGCCCAACAGGCCGACAATAACAGAATATGTCCAAGCAGCTGGCTAAACAAACAATAAGTTATCCCCCCCATACTTGCTTAGAAGATCTCTTGATATCACGTTTGATTATTCCATATACTGCACTCAAAAAACACACAAGCAGAAACATCTCAAGCCTCATGTTAGGATGAGAGTCTATATTGGTGTTAGACAAAGCAAACTGATTAAAGAGATTAAACATGCTGTTCCACCTACAGCTCCGGCTTCCTGTTGGCGTTCTCCAGATATGAGTGTCGGAGCTGGGCCACGGAGACCCTGGTATCCAAGGTCCCCACCTCCCCATTGGGCAGTACCCCCACTGCCACCCCTCCCTCCCTGGTCAGGTGGGCTGCCATGGTAGCCTCTCTGCTGGCGGCTGCCCTCTCCATGCTCCTATAGGCAGCCGAGCGCTGACTTACGCCGATGTCGGACATGGAGCGCGTGCGGACCTTGAGCTTGGGGGGCCCAGCCTGCCCGGCTGACTCCATGCTCCTGTGTCTGGCCTGAGGGAGGTAGGCACCCCTCTGGAGGTAGACGGCCGAGTCACCCTGCTGCTGGTCCTGCAGGCCGTGTTGACCCTGGAGGTCCTGCTGACTCTGGGGGTGCGGATGCTGCTGGAGAGGCTCAGGAGCCTGTTGCTGCTGGCTGGGCTGGGAGTGGGAGGTCTCCATGCGACTGACTGGATCTGTCTCCTTTGTGTCCTGGCTGTGGCTGGACCAGTGCTGCTGCTGCTCCCTGGGCCTAGTTTCCCACTCCTCCGAGTCCGCCCGACTCGTTCTCCTCCCCCCAGACCTATAGCTCTCATACTCCATGGCGGTTGAGGTGGTGGAGTCGTCCTGGCGGCTGACTGGCCCCAGGTGGGGCTCCCCTCTCTGGGGGTCGTCCACACTCTTCTCCCTGCGGCGGATCTCTGAGGGCAGCACGGCCTTCCGGCTCTTCAGCAGCCCCTCGGTGTGAACCTCCTCTCTCAGCGCCTGCCTGCCCTCCCTGTGGGTCTCCCTCTGGGTCGTGTAGATGTGGTCAGTGCTCACCCTCCTCCTTGGAGTATCCACCTCCACCACAGGGGCTCCAGGGAGCTTGGTGGCCACAGGGGCCGGCATGGCTAGGTAAGGCTGAGGGTCCATGTGGGTCCCCTGGTGACTCCCCTGATGGGTACCCTGGTGGCCCATGGTGGGGCCTGATGTGTGTGTTCGTGGTGCTGAGGCGTGGGGGTATGGGACATGGGCGAAGGCAGGTTGGGAGGGCTGAGACGAGGGGCCAGTCCTTTTGTAGGTGGCAGGGTCAGAGCTGTGGCCACGTTGGGGCATGTAGTGAGCTGTGGTGGTGTGAGCACGATCTCGGTGTCTCTTCACTGGGGGCTCTGGAGCTGGACCCCGCTCTGCAGGGGCCCTTTGGACGCCGCTCTCGTCTTTCGATACTCTCTCTCTTACTCTGATTCTTAAAGGGGGAAGAACCGATTAACGAACCATAGCACTCATTTTCAAATTGAAGACAATCAATGAGACACCCAAATAAAGTACCACAGTGCCCTTGTCAAATTGATGACGTAGTGATTTGAAATGTGTCATTAAAACTGTGTCCAAAATATAGTGCCTGGTCAAAAGTAGTGCACTATTTCGGGAATAGGGTGCCATTTGGGATGGAGATTGAAATGCACACCAAGTCGACTATAAATGTCAAGTCACTCTGGACAAAAGTGTCTGCTTAAATAACTAATATGTAAATGTATGTTCCATTTTGTGGTTCAAGACTAATCCTTGCTATATCATCTCTAGCTGACTCAAATTTCTCTATGCCAAAATGTGAGCGAGCCTAAACTATTTTTATCTATGACCCCTTGCTCTTAGCAGCCAAAGGTCACGTTAGTGTGCGTCCCAAATGGCAGGGCTCTGGTCAAAAGTAAAGCACCAAATAGGCAATAGGGTGCCATTTATGACGCAGCCCACGCTAATCTCCTTGTACACCACTAAGCCACCCCTAATTGACGGGCTGACGCTTCATTTGACATGGCATGGAAGGAGTCGAAACAGTATAAACACGCTCCATCGAGACAACAGCACATCTCCATTGTGATCTAACACTTCGCTTAATTGTTACTAGGCAGACAAGGTCACACGTAACCTGAGTGCCAATCTGTTTGTGCTACCATGCCAAGTCCTTGTCACTCATGTTGGGCTACGACAATGACAGCAATGGAGTTGGCAAAAGCACAAACAGATCTGGGATCAGGCTAGGCCACACAGGCTGCACTGCAGATCCTATGTTTGTTGGAGTGATTGCCACTTATATACCTGTTGGAAAGTTAAACATAGCTGGAACCTCTTTGTAAATTAACTGCTGTGTCTGTCGAACAGAGAGGCTATTAAATGAACCAGATAGCATTGTCTGTGAAATAAATACAAGGGAACAGCCAAGCTTTTACAATCCACCCGAGGTGTGTGTCCAAAATGCCACCCTATTCCCTATATAGTCTACTACTTTTGACCAGGGCTCCGGTCAAAATGTGTGCATTACAGTATCTAGGGAATAGGACACCATTTGGAACACAACCCAGACCATGTTTCTACTGGCTTGGTGCAGGGCCTCAGTGGGGTGTGCTCGGTAGACACACACTCACCTGTCCATACTCCTCAAAGTAAGGTTGGCCTGGCCATGGGCCCAGCACCTCTCACACTACAGCCCTGCCTTCAGCTGGCCGGTCATGCAGAGGATCTGGGACAAACTCCGCTCCAAAAATATACCCCACTAGCCTAGCGAACACTTTCCTCACGGTCGTAAGACCGGCCAAGCCTAGACAACCCTACACAGTCACTCTAGTGATATCTACTGTGAGCCTACGTGTCTAGACAGAAAGTTAAGAAGGCACTAATTGTTATTCCAAATAAAACATGATTTATCATAGAAAACGGGTTAGGAGAAATGCGCAATCTGATTAGCTGAAATGCCGAAAGCAGCAATTCACAATTCCCCAATATCCAGCTGACTCTTGTCAACATGAATAATAAGGGTTTGTTTTCAGACTTACACAATCAGTTAATTTCACGGTAATTTTGACTGTGTCTCAGTGAGTGGGCAACCTATATGAGTGCAGACATACTTACTCAGCTGGCATTCTCTGACTCAGTGGACAAGGCCACAAAGGCTGAGTTAGACCGAGCCTCTGCCTAATGTTCACACCCCAACACCTACAATACTCAGTACTCACTCACATACAGCCCAACTCCTCTGCCTATCAAACTCAGGGCACACATAATGGCACCCTATTCCCAATATAGTGCATTACTTTTGACCAGAGCCCTTTGGTCCCGGTCTAAAATAGTACACTATAATAGGGAATAGGGTGCCATTTCAGACACAGGTAGAATCTGCTTGAACTGTATCACACTGTCATTATGAATTGAATATATGTACATAGATAAATATGTACAACATAGTACATACAGAGAATTCAGGGGACAGAACCGAAAATGTAATTATTTGAGGTACATAACCCGAACCGAGAACAAGCATTTGTAGTCTACTTGTGTGCTGCTATAGCCCCTTGCTTTAGCTACTGTCATGGAGTTTGCTAAATATCTTCATAGAGAAACGGATAAAACACACAAGGTGACATACAAGGCTAAATCAAGGTGACTTACAAAGATGAGGCCCAAGAGCAAGAGAGGGAGTGTGGTGATGTAATGTCCACAACTAAAGAATCCTTGTGGAATCTGATAAGACACGTATCCCAAAAGCATGATGGTGTAACATACTTATTATGTGCACATGCTAAAAGAAAGGAACGAGGTGGGGAGATAACTGTGTCATTGTAGCAAACTATTTATAAATACATCTAAATATGATCTCTTAAAGTTTAGTTCATTTTTGTTCTATTATCTATACAATAGGCCATAATTGACTTTGGCCCTATAGGTCTGGCATGTTCCCACGTTCAAGGAGCTTTCTGTTTTGATTGAGTTATTTTACCTAGAAACCATTAGACCTACCTATAGAAAAATTAAAAAACAACTCTGCATCTCTACCCAGCCTGGCAAGAGTGGCCAAAATGATGTTTAACATCCCCAGTGGCTCTGCAGGTGCAGAGAGGATTTCTCCGCTGCTGGCCGGTGTTGTGCCGAAAAGCTCCCCCCTGACAGAATTCCCCCTTCCCCCTTCCCCCTTCGCGTGAACGAGCACACACTCAATTCTTCATTGCTGCAACTTGCCTGCTAGTTGAGATTTCTGATCACATTAGGCCACGTTTCATTAAAAACATTTATGGAGGTTTGATCACGGGGGGGAGGCACTTGTAATGTCTGCAGTTTTCAGTTTGGCTATTTGTTTCAAGTGTATTAGTCTATAAATAAATCTCTTTGCCAAAATTCATCATCTCTCCCATGTCTTATTCGATTAGTAGCTGTTCTGAAATGTTTATTGCTTGCCTACATTTAACTCTGTCTTCCATGGTTAATATAACACACATACATTAAGTATTCATTCGTTTGCCTATCCTGACTTGGAGTTTGTTCTATAGAGAGTATTTGACTCAGATGTGTGCCACAGAAAGTATCTGACTCTAGCCACAAGGCTATTTCCTTGCCTCCCTCCCTTCAATCTTGGGACTGCAAGGCCTGGCACACTTCTGAATAATTGTTGGCGACCTATCATGTCCTCTGATGTGTGGAAGTATTAGACTCTCGTCACAAAAGGAAGTGGTTATTTCAGCGATAATACGTTTTCAGAGCCCTCTACTGTTCTCTCTATCCATCCCCAATCCCCCATCCCATCGTGCTTTTCCCTCTTATGGCATTTCCTGCATTTTTTTTACACTTTTCTTTTATAGTTTATAATATTGTAGGTACAGTAGTAATAATGACAATAATAATAACAATAATACATAAAAAATGTGTACTTTGGGCGAAAAAGAAAGTTCAAATATTTAAGTCAACATGAGTGCATATCCATAATCACAGTAAACGGTTATAATAATCAAATAAATATATTAAAAAATAAAAAATAAATGTAGAATAATATAATAAACAAAATTATGACTGAATGTGCCTCCATGAAGAATCCCCTCCCCAATAGGTCTCTTCGCCCTCAGTAGGACACCCCAGGCACCTCCAGCATCCCCATCAACCCTCAACAGGACACCCCAGGTACCTCCACCATCCCCATCAACCTTCAACAGGACACCCCCAGTACCTCCACCATCCCTAGCAACCCTCAATAGGACACCTCCACCATCCCCATCAACCCTCAATAGGACACCCCCAGCACCTCCACCATCCCCATCAACCCTTAATAGGACACCCCCAGCACCTCCACCATCCCCATCAACCCTTAATAGGACACCTCTACCATCCCCATCAACCCTCAATAGGACATCTCCACCATCCCCATCAACCCTCAATAGGACACCCCCAGCACCTCCACCATCCCCATCAACCCTTAATAGGACACCCCCAGCACCCCCACCATCCCCATCAACCCTCAATAGGGCACCTCCACCATCCCCATCAACCCTCAATAGCACACCCCCAGCACCTCCACCATCCCAATCAACCTCCCCCCACCCCTCAACCACGAAACACAATAATGATAATAATAATATAAATTAAAATGTAAAAAATGTATACCAAGATATATATACACACACGTACAGTACATGTACAGTGGGGCAAAAAAGTATTTAGTCAGCCACCAATTGTGCAAGTTCTCCAACTTAAAAAGATGAGAGAGGCCTGTAATTTTCATCATATGTACACTTCAACTATGACAGACAAAATGAGAAAAACATTTCCAGAAAATCACATAGTAGGATTTTTAATGAATTTAATGAAATTATGGTGGAAAATAAGTATTTGGTCACCGACAAACAAGCAAGATTTCTGGCTCTCACAGACCTGTAACTTCTTTAAGAGGCTCCTCTGTCCTCCACTCGTTACCCGCATTAATGGCACCTGTTTGAACTTGTTATCAGTATAAAAGACACCTGTCCACAACCTCAAACAGTCACACTCCAAACTCCACTATGGCCAAGACCAAAGAGCTGTCAAAGGACACCAGAAACAAAATTGTAGACCTGCACCAGGCTGGGAAGACTGAATCTACAATAGGTAAGCAGCTTGGTTTGAAGAAATCAACTGTGGGAGCAATTATTAGGAAATGGAAGACATACAAGAGCACTGATAATCTCCCTCGATCTGGGGCTCCACGCAAGATCTCACCCCATAGGGTCCAAATCATCACAAGAACAGTGAGCGAAAATCCCAGAACCACACGGGGGGACCTAGTGAATGACCTGCAGAGAGGTGGGACCAAAGTAACAAAGCCTACCATCAGTAACACACTACGCCGCCAGGGACTCAAATCCTGCAGTGCCAGACGTGTCCCCCTGCTTAAGCCAGTACATGTCCAGGCCCGTCTGAAGTTTGCTAGAGAGCATTTGGATGATCCAAAAGAAGATTGGCATATGGTCAGATGAAACCAAAATATAACTTTTTGGTAAAAACTCAACTCGTCGTGTTTGGAGGACAAAGAATGCTGAGTTGCATCCAAAGAACACCATACCTACTGTGAAGTATGGGGGTGGAAACATCTTGCTTTGGGGCTGTTTTTCTGCAAAGGGACCAGGGTGACTGATCCATGTAAAGAAAATAATGAATGGGGCCATGTATCGTGAAATACATTTAAAAGTGTTAACCCTCGCAAGGCTGCAGGCCCAGACGGCATCCCCAGCCGCGTCCTCAGAGCATGCGCAGACCAGCTGGCTGGTGTGTTTACGGACATATTCAATCAATCCTTATCCCAGTCTGCTATTCCCACAAGCTTCAAGAGGGCAACCATTGTTCCTGTTCCCAAGAAAGCTAAGGTAACTGAGCTAAACGAATACCGCCCCGTAGCACTCACTTCCGTCATCATGAAGTGCTTTGAGAGACGAGTCAAGGACCATATCACCTCCACCCTACCTGACACCCTAGACCCACTCCAATTTGCTTACCACAGACGACACAGTCGCAACCACACTACCCTAACCCATCTGGACAAGAGGAATACCTATGTGAGAATGCTGTTCATCGACTACAGCTCAGCATTTAACACCATAGTACCCTCCAAACTCGTCATAAAGCTCGAAACCCTGGGTCTCGACCCCGCCCTGTGCAACTGGGTACTGGACTTCCTGATGGGCCGCCCTCAGGTGGTGAGGGTAGGTAACAACATCTCCACCCCGCTGATCCTCAACACTGGGGCCCCACAATGGTGCGTTCTGAGCCCTCTCCTGTACTCCCTGTTCACCCACGACTCCAACTCAATCATCAAGTTTGCGGACGACACTACAGTGGTAGGCTTGATTATCAACAACGACGAGACGGCCTACAGGGAGGAGGTGAGGGCCCTCGGAGTGTGGTGACAGGAAAACAACCTCACACTCAACGTCAACAAAACATAGGAGATTATTGTGGACTTCAGGAAACAGCAGAGGGAGCACCCCCCTATCCACATAAGTTTTAAGTTCCTCGGCGTACACATCACGGACAAACTGTATTGTTCTACCCACACAGACAGCGTTGTGAAGAAGGCACAGCAGCGCCTCTTCAACCTCAGGAGGCTGAAGAAATTTGGCTTGTCACCAAAAGCACTCACAAACTTCTACAGATGCACAATCGAGAGCATCCTGTCGGGCTGTATCACCGCCTGGTACGGCAACTGCTCCACCCACAACCGTAAGGCTCTCCCAGAGGGTAATGAGGTCTGCACAACGCATCACCGGGGGCAAACTACCTGCCCTCCAGGACACCTAACCACCCAATGTCACAGGAAGGCCATAAAGATCATCAAGGACAACAACCACCCGAGCCACTGCCTGTTCACCCCGCTATCATCCAGAAAGGCAAGGTCAGTACAGGTGCATCATAGCAGGGACCGAGAGACTGAAAAACAGCTTCTATCTCAAGGCCATCAGACTGTTAAACAGCCACCACTAACATTAAGTGGCTGGTGCCAACATACTGACTCAACTCCAGCCACTTTAATAATGGAAATCGATGGGAATTGATGTAAAAATGTATCACTAGCCACTTTAAACAATGCCACTTATATAAATATAATGTTTACCTACCCTACATTACTCATCTCATATGTATATGTATATACTGTACTCTATACCATCTACTGGATCTTGCCATCTTTATGTAATACATGCATCACTAGCCACTTTAAACTATGCCACTTTATGTTTATATACCCTACATTACTCATCTCATATGTATATACTGTACTCGATACCATCTATCTGCATCTTGCCTATGTCGTTCTATACCATCACTCATTCATATATCTTTACGTACATATTCTTTATCCCTTTACACTTGTGTGTATATGGTAGTAGTTGTGGAATTGTTAGGTTAAATTACTCGTTGGTTATTACTGCATTGTCGGAACTAGAAGCACACAAGCAGTTCACTACACTCGCATTAACATCTGCTAACCATGTGTATGTGACCAATAAAATGTTATTTGATTGGCCCCTCCACTCTGAAGCGTAGGTTACTTTTGCCTACTGACCACGTCACAAGTGTAATTCAGAAATGCGGGAGAGATATTCTGTGGGCCTTATTCAGATAACGCATGTCATGGCAAGATGCCTAGCGCTTTAAGGCAAGCTTCCTCCATCCTTTCTCACTCTCTCACACTCAACATGCCAGTTGCATCTAGCACCCTACACTGTGACTGGAAGTGCTCGTCCTACGACTGTATACTACAAATCTGACTCATCACTAACGTGTGACCAAAGCATTCACTTCTATTCCTTGTGTGCATTCAGGTTTCCATCGGATTCCCTGATGAGGACGCTTAATGACATTTGAGAGATAACATCCTTAGAGGGTTTAACGATCATTCAAATGGATGAGAAGACCAAACGTTAATTTGAAAAATGAGGGGGTTGGGAAGGAGAGTTGAAGAAATGCAATCCAAACCTCACACTGAGAACTAGAAAACTGCAGTTAACTTGGAGATGACAAAGGGGAATGATTACTATGATTATATAGTAATATATAATACAGGATATATTATCATATAAATTATATAGGTTGTCTGTCTGTTGGGAGGATGTGTTAGGTAGATGTTTTGGGGTCTACACACACACACACACACACACACACACATACGGTACACAGACCTGGGTTCAAATACCATTAGACATAATTTCAAATATGTGCTTGAGTGAACTTGCCTGTTGCAATAGAACCAATAATAAAGTCTCTAAATGACAAACCCCACCGACCTGCAGGCTAAACAAATGCGGAAAGTATTTGAACACAGGTCTGGCCCTACAGTATGTTCCTACCACAGTACCTGGAAGGCCAACTGATGACAGACTGAGTGCCAGCAGCATCATCTTCTGAGTCTGTCTGGAGAGACCAGTCGCTCTGAGACAACACTGCCAGGCTACAGGACCAATGTGGTGAAGATGACGACATAGCTTAGAATGGTGCTGGGTCATTAGGACTACTATAATACTGTGGTTATGTCCCAAATTTCACGCTATTCCCTATATAGTGCACTACTTTTGACCAGGGCCCAGAGGGCTCTGGTCAAAAGCAGTGCACTATTTCGGAAATATCAATATTAATCAATTCTACAAGAAGACATTTAGACCCTGTCCACTCGCTCTCTCTGGTCTGGCCAAAGATGGTGGATACATGAAGATGTCTTACTCAGGCAGTTTACCATTGGAAACATTTTTCAAGGTTCCTGTCTTTGTAAGTGGGCGTTCCCTCTCTCGCGTGAGCATGCTTTCCTGCATGAGCTCACGATTCCTCTCCATAATCTCTGGCATGTTCATGCAAGAGAGTTAAGGCCCACTTACACAGAAAGCATTTCTTTTCAATGAGAAACTGACCAATAACAGCTGGCACTGGTATAATTATTGTTACCTCCCTGCTCGCATCACCTGACAGGAAAGGATTAGCCAGTGAGATGTCTCGCTTTCTCTACCATCTCTGCTCTGGCCATAGAGTTGGATAGAGGGCACACTTGGCACAAAGCTTGTTTTAAGAGGCTAAGATGAGCACTCTATCTAACTCTATGGGTCTGCCCTTACAGGGCAAGCTGTGAAACCCAACCAAGTTAACAAATCCCCCATCATAGATGGCCCCCTTACCCCCACAAAAACCCACCCTGTAGCCCCATCTGCAGCTCCTGATGAGATACCCAAGCAGGCAGAGTACCTCCTCCATGAAACCAGAACAGTCCACAGTCTGGATACAACCCCCACTGGCACCACAAAAACACTGTTACCAACAACAGCACAAGCGCAACAAAATACTGCAACTACGCCTTAAAGTGGTCAGTCAATGGTGAAAGCAACCTGTTTTTTACCCAGGCCACTCCGCCCACCCCGGAGACAGTGGGAGCATTGATCACTGTGCCAATATCTTTACATTCTTTTTTTTGTACTCAGCATTTGCACCTATTTCATACTGAAAGCAACCTGAGCACAGAGATCAAACTCATTGGAGACAGAGTGCAGTATGACATCAAATCTGATCTGAACTCACCCCTGTCTGCTGAGGATGGCCTGAGCTTGCTGCTCGATGAACAGGTCCCCGGGGGAGATGCCGTAGCGTGTGGAGGGCAGGGAGGCCCGGCGGGCCGTACGAGGGGAGCTGGGGATGGCCGCCACACTGCAGGATTCTCTGGAGGAGGCCCTGGCTAGAGGAGGGCTGAGCTGCTGGATGGAGGGGGCCTGGTCATGATCATGGGGCCTGTTACTGGCTACTCTGTGGCCCCCTGGCATTGTCCTCTCCTGGGCCCGCCGGTAGTTCTCCAGGTTCATCATCCTCTCCCGCTCTGAGAAGGTGCCGGCCCTCTCCCGGGCTGGCAGAGGGGCTTGAGTATGGGTAGGGCCTGCATGGGCTGGACTGTGACCTGGGGCAGGAGCGTGGCCAGGAGAAGGCTCAGCAGGGTGAGCCTGCATGTAGATCCTGCCCACTCCAGAGCTGTAGGGAGTTCTGCGGGAACTCTCCCGCCCTCCTCCTCCTCCTTCCTCCACCTCCTGTCTTTCTCTATCTCTGTCTCTCCTACGCTCTGTGACTGCTGGGGCCACTCTATCCAAGGCATCAGACTCTCTACGTGAGCACGAGTAGCGAGGACTGTAGTCCATGTCTATCTCCTGATCCAAGAGGATGCCATAACGCTCAGAGAGCTGGCGCCGGCGCTCTGCTTTGTAGCGGGCGATCCGCTCGGCCTTGGAACTGAGGCTGGCTGGGTCCACTGGGCCACCGGAAGGGGATAGGACAGGCTCTGCATGGGGGTGGGCGGCCGGTCCAGGATGGTCCCCCGGTCTGCCCCGGGTCCTAGACTGTCTGCCTGGGGAGGACACCGGCATCTGTGGGGCCTCCACCTGCTCTCTGCTGTAACGTCTCACTGTGGAACGAGGAGGGAGACAAGCACACAGTAAGGGTTTGTCCCAAATGGCACTCTGTTCCCTTTACAGTTCACCACTTTTGATATAGGGAACCGGGTGCCATTTGGGACGTACCCTAAATCATATGAACACAATGATGTCTCAAACATGGCATGGTCTCACTGTGGAACCAGGAGAAACCCAGACACACAGTTTATTTTTTATTTTTTTTAACCTTTATTTACATTTACATTTACATTTAAGTCATTTAGCAGACGCTCTTATCCAGAGCGACTTTAACCCGGCAAGTCAGTTAAGAACAAATTCTTATTTTCAATGACGGCC
Source organism: Oncorhynchus gorbuscha (assembly GCF_021184085.1). Classification (NCBI taxonomy): domain Eukaryota; kingdom Metazoa; phylum Chordata; class Actinopteri; order Salmoniformes; family Salmonidae; genus Oncorhynchus; species Oncorhynchus gorbuscha. Next base: position 39,155,652 of record NC_060180.1, on the reverse strand, counting down.
TAGGAACAGTGGGTTAACTGCCTGTTCAGGGGCAGAACGACAGATTTGTACCTTGTCAGCTCGGGGGTTTGAACTTGCAACTTACATGCAGACATACCATGCTTCTCTCCCAAATATAATCTTTCTCCATCCCAAAATAATCAGCACCCTAACAACCCATGCTCTGAATAAGGGTCTAGGTGTCATATGCATATCCCCTCACTAGCATACATTATGAGGCTTCACCTTTTCTTTACGAGGAGCTTACAAATCTAAGTACAGTAGGTCAAGCCTACAGTATATGTTTCATACAGGGCTTGCATTGCCTTGTGTGGTCAGTATACGTACCCGTGATTGGCTCACAGGGGTCTGAGGCCCGGGTGTATCGTGGCGGGTCCTCCTCCAGCATGTGGTTGGCCACCAGGCCGGCACAGCTAGGTATCAGGGCAAGAGGAGCCTCACTCTCGATACCCTCCAGGCGCCTGGCTATCCTTTCCTTCCTGCTTCATACCAGGGAGAGACAGACAGGGGGATATAGATATATATGATAATATCATATATTGCCATTTTTAATTATGATTTTTTTTAAAGTCTCTTCTGCAAGGGCGCCCTGCTTCTCAACAAGTACACAACAATTGCACAATCAAGGCAGCATAGGAGCATAGGAAATATACCAACAAAATATAACATAATCATGAAAAACAACCATATTCCTCAGTAAAGAGGTTCTCAACAGTGACTCCTGTTTATACAGGAGAGGTTTGCAAAATTCCAGGTTTTCCAAAAATCTCAGTTGGAACATTCCCAGAATTAGAATGGAGTAAGCAAGACATAAGGAAAACCTGGGAATGTTGGGAAATTCCCAGAATTTTGCAGCCCTACACAATAACAACATGAAACGGCCTGAGGTAGCTACGAGAGTTGATGAAAACTGAAGGATGTATGGAAAGGAGGGACAGAGGGAGTTGTTGTCAAGGATTACGATTTTGACATATGCAAACATACCTGTTCATTTCTAAATCACTCGAGACAACGCTTTCAAAATGTTTCTTTAATTCTGAAACTGGGAAAAAATATATGTAAAATATTAAAAAACATGGCACGACAGTAATCTGTTAGTTAGTTCATTACTCCTATCGCAATAACTATGTGTGCATCCCAAAATCCCATACACATACTTTACTACATGTGAAAAGTAGTGCACTGTATATAGAATAGGGTGCCATTTGGGATGCTGTCTGTGTTTGGGAAGAAGCTCACCCTTGGGTAGGACTGACAGAAGATTGGCATCGATATCAGTGGCACTCTTGACCAGCTCGGTCTTGTCCCCGAAGGAAAAGTCGTTCTGAAAGCTGAAAGTAAAAGAGTTCCAAATAATCTAGCATCTTATCATGAGACTATTGCTATTGAAGATGTACTGTATATAAGTTGTATACCAGTCTTCAGTAAGGTGCCACACAAATTCGTACTGGATATATCATCTCACATATTGGTCAAATGACTAAAAGAAATGATACTATCTCATGTTTCTGTAGCGTGAGGCAGATTGATGTACAAGTACACCCCCTGGACAGCACACTAGTCTGTCGCAGGCCCCTAATCCAACTCCTTAACGCTGAGTGCCAAGCATAGGGTTCCATTTTTAGAGTCTTTGGTATGACCCGAGCTGGGATCGAACCTCCAATCTTCCAATCTCAGAGCTGACACTAACCACAAGGCCACTAAGTTGCTGACTTTGATAAAACCATTTTTAGATTGTGAAGAGACACCGTCATGTCTACTACTATTACGGCCTTTAAGTGGATAAACATACTGTCAGTCCCCAGGGTCAGTTCGGGTAATTTTGTACTGTGCTTCGACTTCTGTGAGGGAAGAGGGATCTAGCTAAGAACTAGGTTAACCCCTAACCCTAGCATGGCACACCTCCAGGAAACGATCAGGATCATGTCCTAGTGGGTTTATCCAGACCAATCAAAAGGACACATAGCCAGGCAAGTATCTCCTAAACATCTCTGCCGTCACAACGAAACATTCTGACCCACTTAGGTGTCAATCAAAAGATCTCTCATAATGGTCCGATGTGAAACAGTACAACTCTATGAAACATTCACGAATGGCCACATGGCCATAGAAATCCTATAATTCACAAATTAAATGAATTATTGTAGCTCTACTTTATGTATCTGATTCTCTACTCCAACCTGGCCTCAGAGCAAAACGGATTATATTTGACTAAAATCCGTGCCACTCCATTTATTATGTTAGGTTACATTACATTTGCCTACCAATGTAAGAGCGGTCATACAATATAATAGGAATTATAGGGCGTATAGTATCCTACGTCTTGATCGCAACAGGTTGCTTTGACCCCTTCAGTATGATATATTACGTTTGACTGCTTTAGTATGATATATGACATTAGATTGGTGTGAGCATTGGTAGAAAGGAATGTTTAGCACTGTTAAATCCATTTCAGGAAGTGTGCAAGTGCACAATTTTGGAAAAGGGTGGAGAATATTGACATAGGCTAGCTTTGAATGGGTACAGAAACTGAGCTGTCAGTTACAGAAGTACACTAATTCCATCAGGATAGGAGGGAGGGACTCCTGAATGTAGGTATTACAGTTCTTCTGTTCTGCCATTTGAACAAAGTATCTTAGGATAAGCTGCTCCAAGCATGTCAGCTTTTAATGCTTACTGGGATCATTTTGCCCAGTAAGCATTAAAAGCTGGAGTATTTTGTGGCCCTTGTGCTGTTGTTGGTAACAGTGTTTTTTGTGGTGCCAGTGGGGGTTGTATCCGGACTGTTCTGGTTTCATAGAGGAGGTACTCTGCCTGCCTGGGTATCTCATCAGGAGCCTAGTCTTAAACCAGTCTGTATTCGTCTTAAACCAGTCTGAATTCATCTTAAACCAGTCTGAAGAACCTACCCTCATCCTTGTGTATCCCTATCTTGATGATGTAGCAGATAGAACATGCTATCGGCCTCATGTTGCTCTTCAGGATTACAATGTGTAATGTTTGCTATAACAACCTGATCAAATGACCTTACGTTTGTTAACGTTCACCTGAAGTTTAATGTTGGCTCAATCACTTGCTTTGATAAAAACACGCTCTTTCTGGCGCATAATTGTGCGTGCCACAACACGACTGTGAAATGGGTCTACTGTATATGTTAGAATATGACAAGTGAAAAGTGCATACAAAATGGTTTCCTCCACCTTAGAGTTTCTGTTGGCAATGGGGTTGAAGTGCGGAGTTTGACTGGAGCCTCGGTTCCAAAGCCTGGAGAAACAGACAGAGAAAATATGTTAGAAAAATATGTCCTACTTCTGTGTATGTTAATTGGTTAGATTTTTCCTGTCACACGGTGTGGTGAGACAGTGTGGTGAAACTCGCCAAATGACTTAACTGATCAAAAGGACTGATTACATAAATAATACAACGACATATCAAGAATGTGTCAGAGTGGACCAAAAACAGGAATCCACCACATTTTACAATGACTCAATCTTCCATTGCAATCTGACGATAAAGCATATTACGTCATCATCATAACCTAAATGGAAACATGATGGAATTACACACTGTAGATAAACAGCACATGCCTGCTACGGTGACTCACTCCAGACTCCAGCCTAAATAAGGCATTCACTTCTTCAATATCAGACTGCCTCGCCTGGTTCACCAACTACTTTGCAGACAGGGTTCAGTGTGTCAAATCAGATGACATGTTGTCCGGACCTCTGGCAATCTCTATGGGGGTACCACAGGGTTCAATTCTCGGGACGACTCTTTTCTCTGTATATATCAATGATGTCGCTCTTGCTGCGGGCGATTCCCTGATCCCCCTCTACGAGGATGACACTATTCTGTATGCTTCTGGCCCTTTCTTGGACACTGTGCTAACTAACCTCCAAACGACCTTCAATGCCATACAACACTCCTTCCGTGGCCTCCAACTGCTCTTAATCGCTAGTAAAACCAAATGCATGCTTTTTCGCTGCCTGCCCGACTAGCATCACCACCCTGGACGGTTCCGACCTAGAATATGTGGACATCTATAAACACCTAGGTGTCTGGCAAGACTGTAAACTCTCCTTCCAGACTCATATTAAACATCTCCAATCGGCTTTCTATTTCGCAACAAAGCCTCCTTTACTCACGCCGCCAAACTTACCCTAATAAAACTGACTATCCTAACGATCCTCGACTTCGGCGATGTCATCTACAAAATAGCTTCCAACTACTCAGCAAACTGGATGCAGTCTATCACAGTGCCATCCATTTTGTTACCAAATCACCTTATACCACCCACCACTGCGACCTGTATGCTCTAGTCTGCTGGACCTCACTACATAATCGTCGCCAAACCCACTGGCTCCAGGTCATCTATAAGTCTATGCTAGGTAAAGCTCCGCCTTATCTCAGTTCACTGGTCACGATAACAACACCCAGCAGGTATATCAGCAGGTATATCTCACTAATCATCCCCAAAGCCAACACCTCATTTGGCTGCCTTTCCTTCCAGTTCGCTGCTGCCAGTGACTGGAACAAATTGCAAAAATCGCTGAAGTTGGAGACTTTTATTTCCCTCACCAACTTTAAACATCAACTATCTGAGCAGCTAACCGATCGCTGCAGCTGTACATAGTCCATCTGTAAATAGCCCACCCAATCTACCTACCTCATCCCCATACTGTTTTTATTTTATTTACTTTTCTGCTCTTTTGCACACCAGTATCTCTACTTGCACATCATCATCTCCTCATTTATCACTCCAGTGTTAATCTGCTAAATTGTAATTATTCGCTCCTATGGCCTATTTATTGCCTACCTCCTCATGCCTTTTGCACACAATGTATATAGACTTTCTTTTTTCTACTGTGTAATTGACTTGTTTATTGTGTTATTGGCTTGTTTATTGTTTACTCCATGTGTAACTCTGTGTTGTTGTGCAGTTGTAAATGAGAACTTGATCTCAACTAGCCTACTTGGGTAAATAAATAAAGGTGAAATCAATAAATAAATAAAAATCAATCGATAACCATTGGAAAACGAGAATGAAACAACAGCATTTTTAATAAAAGATCTAATAATACTGCCGCTACCTTGCTCTCCAACCAAGGTCCATGAATTGAAGAATCATTTTTATCAACCTCCACTGTTATCTAAAAGGTTTTGCTGTGAGGTGGGGGTGGGGGGGGGGGTTGAAGTAATGTTTTCATCTAATTAGCTAAACAAAACTGGTTTAAACAATGAAATTGTTCTGGAAAATCAGCTTTGTTTACGTAGTGGGGGATGAAAATAACGTAACTTAGACTGTAATGATCTCCAAAAATCGACGCATTAGGTCATTGCACCATTGATATAGCGACGGACGCTAATAGTGCATGCGCGGGGGGGGGTGGCAGGGGGATACTATTTTGCATGACAGACCTCCAAAAAGCTAGAGCCGGCCCTGAGTATGTGTGGGTGGGTGCAGGTGTTGTCATGGGTGGTGGCCTGGGAGCGAATGTGTCAATCAGGTCATCTAAATCAGAGACAGGTCAGTCGTCCACCCACGACAATGTCCAGTTGGTTCGTGGGCAGCCGTGCGAAAAGGACACATGCCAAAGATGAGCTTAGGAGACTGTCTGTCAAAAGTGAGCTCAGTGGAGAAAGGGGATTTCTATAAATACACAGGGAGAAGCACAAGGTGAAAAATAGACCCTGTTAAACAAACTGCACCTCGTCTCAAGGCAGGCAGGAATCACAGGAGCGAATAGACTTACCATGTGTCCGTCATCAGTTAAAGTCATGGAAACCATCCTCTCTATCAGCCATAGTCTGATAGGAGAGAGTAGGAGGGTTGATCTACGATCAGGTCCCCCCTCTCCATTCCTTAGAACAGATCCTAGCGGAAATCTCAATGGATCAGCACCCCTAAGACGCTTGATACAAGCCCTGAAGTACATGGATGAGAGGGGTATAACGATCTGCAGCAATTCAGTAATAAAGTACCAAGGATAAAGCACCTGTTGACTACTAGGGAAGTTTTTATCAGATGAGAAGAAAGTCATAAAGAAACAGCATCAGGTACACTTCTTCAGTCCACATGCACAAAGAGATACTTGATTCATTATTCAATGGTGCTACTGCAGCTGTTGCAGCCTTTACACACACACACAAACACACACACACACACACACACACACACACACACACACACACACACACACACACACACACACACACACACACACACACACACACACACACACACACACACACACACACACACACACACACACACACACACACACACACACACACACACAGCCAGTTGAGTCCCTGAGAAAGCATGTACCAAATCAAAGTAAGTCAAATCAAAGTAACTCATGTCCTTGGAATCTCTCACTCAGTGCACAGCACAAGGACAGTTCCTTACTATGAATGGTCAATAAGTTCTAGCTACTAAGTCAAAGCCTAGCACACACACACTCCAGAGTCCCCTCCTCCTCCTTGCCCTTACCTTGCCCACCGACACTGTATTTGACATGGCTCAGATAATTAGTGGTCCGTGGGTTCCAGAACATGTTTGTAGGGAGGCTGAAGACGGACAGAACATATGCTGCTGACAGGCTCCCTGTTGTCCCAGGTTGTCCCAGAGCTAGTGGTGCTTACAGTCACAGCAACAGTGATGCAGACAGACTGACAGACTGTGGCAGTGAGGTACTACACAGACAAACACACACACACAGCGAGGCAAGTAGCATTAAGGCCTGCCCCCACTGAGTGGATCGCCAGCTCAGACCAGCGGCCTGAAAGACAGACAGACACTGTATGTGTGTGTGTGCGTGGGTGTGTGTGTGAGCTCAGCCAGGGAGATCAGCGCCGATAGAGAGACAGACAAAGAGAGAAGAGAGAGTAAGAGGGAGAGCAAGAGGAGAGAGAGAGAGAGAGAGAGAGAGAGAGAGAGAGAGAGAGAGAGAGAGAGAGAGAGAGAGAGAGAGAGAGAGAGAGAGAGAGAGAGAGAGAGAGAGAGACAGGTGTAAGCAAGAGAGAGAGAGAGAGAGAGAGAGAGAGAGAGAGAGGGGAAGAGAGAGGAGGAAAGAGAGAGAGATGAGAGGCAGGAGGCAACGTGCTAAAGCTGCTCAGAGCCCCTAATCAGATTACTGACAGAAATTAGCCCTGATGATAAAAACGCTGAAAATTGATTGGAGGGCGGTGCCAGGAGGACTGAGGAGTGTAGCAGGAAAGAGATGTAAATGCACGCACACGCACACGCACAGACACACAGAGCCCGATACATACAACAACACCCACTCACACATGTCCACACACACTGGCATAGACTTGTGGGAAACCTGGACAGGTTTCAATAATGCAGCACAATGGTGAAATAGTTCAGACAGTGTCCAATAATGGACAAGAAATATCCCTTGTCGAAGTCATCACAAATAGAGTAAGACTATAGGGAGGGGAACAGAAGAGAGAAGGGGCAGAGAGAGAGGCATAGAGAGAGGCAGAGAGAGCATGGAGAGAGGCATAGAGAGAGGCATAGAGAGAGGCATAGAGAGAGGCAGAGAGAGAGGCATAGAGAGAGGCATAGAGAGAGGCATAGAGAGAGGCATAGAGAGGCATAGAGAGCATGGAGAGAGGCATAGAGAGAGGCATAGAGAGCATGGAGAGAGGCATAGAGAGAGGCATAGAGAGAGGCAGAGAGAGCATGGAGAGAGGCATAGAGAGAGGCAGAGAGAGCATGGAGAGAGGCATAGAGAGAGGCATAGAGAGAGGCAGAGAGAGAGGCATAGAGAGAGGCATAGAGAGAGGCAGAGAGGGCATAGAGAGAGGCATAGAGAGAGGCATAGAGAGAGGCATAGAGAGAGGCAGAGAGAGAGGCATAGAGAGGCAGAGAGAGAGGCAGAGAGAGGCATAGAGAGAGGCATAGAGAAAGGCATAGAGAGAGGCAGAGAGAGAGGCATAGAGAGGCATAGAGAGAGGCATAGAGAAAGGCATAGAGAGAGGCATAGAGAGAGGCAGAGAGAGGCATAGAGAGGCAGAGAGAGAGGCAGAGAGAGGCATAGAGAGAGGCATAGAGAGAGGCAGAGAGAGAGGCATAGAGAGGCAGAGAGAGAGGCAGAGAGAGGCATAGAGAGAGGCAGAGAGAGAGGCATAGAGAGGCAGAGAGAGAGGCAGAGAGAGGCATAGAGAGAGGCATAGAGAGAGGCATAGAGAGAGGCAGAGAGAGAGGCAGAGAGAGAGGCAGAGAGAGGCATAGAGAGAGGCAGAGAGAGAGGCAGAGAGAGGCATAGAGAGAGGCATAGAGAAAGGCATAGAGAGAGGCATAGAGAGAGGCAGAGAGAGAGGCATAGAGAGAGGCAGAGAGAGCATGGAGAGAGGCATAGAGAGAGGCAGAGAGGCATAGAGAGAGGCATAGAGAGAGGCATAGAGAGAGGCATAGAGAGAGGCAGAGAGAGAGGCAGAGAGAGAGGCAGAGAGAGAGGCAGAGAGAGCATGGAGAGAGGCATAGAGAGAGGCAGAGAGAGAGGCATAGAGAGAGGCAGAGAGAGCATGGAGAGAGGCATAGAGAGAGGCAGAGAAAAAGGCAGAGAGAGCATAGAGAGAGGCAGAGAGAGCATGGAGAGAAAGAGATATTGTGTGTGAGAGTGAGAGAGAGAGAGGCACACAAAACTTACACAAAGCTGTGAACAAGCTGAGAGACAAGGCAAGAAGGGCCTTCTATGCCATATAAAATGAACATAAAATTTGACATACCAATTAGGATCTGGCAAAAAATAATTGAATCAGTTATAGAACCCATTGCCCTTTATGGTTGTGAGGTTTGGGGTCCGCTCACCAACCAATAATTCACAAAATGGGACAAACACCAAATTGCATGCAGTATTCTGCTAAAATATCCTCCGTGTACAGCGTAAAACACCAAATAATGCAGAGCAGAATTGGGCCGATACCCTCTAATGATCAAAATCCAGAAAAGAGCAGTTAAATTCTACAACCACCTAAAAGGAAGCCATGTCATGGTTCCGCTTCCACCACAGGGCGGCAGAGATAATATAGAGACAGGCCTAGAGGCTATATCACACTTAGTTGTTTCTATTTCCTGTTTCTATTTCCTGTTTCTATTTCCTCATTATTCCTCATTTCCCTTTAACCTCTTCAACCTATAGGGGCGCTATTTCATTATTGGATAAAAAAAACGTGCCCGTTTTAAGCGCAATATTTTGTCACAAAAAGATGCTCGACTATGCATATAATTGACAGCTTTGGAAAGAAAACACTCTGACGTTTCCAAAAATGCAAAGATATTATCTGTGAGTGCCCCAGAACTGATGCTACAGGCGAAACCAAGATGAAACTTCAAACAGGATATGAGCAGGATTTTTGAGGCTCTGTTTGCCAATGTCTCCTTATATGGCTGTGAATGCGCCAGGAATGAGCCTGCCCTTTCTATCGTTTCTCCAAGGTGTCTGCAGCATTGTGACGTATTTGTAGGCATATCATTGGAAGTTTGGCCATAAGAGACTACATTTACCAGGTAGTCCTAGGACCATGCCCCAGGACTACCTGACATGATGACTCCTTGCTGTCCCCAGTCCACCTGGCCATGCTGCTGCTCCAGTTTCAACAGTTCTGCCTTACTATTATTTGACCATGCTGGTCATTTATGAACATTTGAACATCTTGGCCATGTTCTGTTATAATCTCCACCCGGCACAGCCAGAAGAGGACTGGCCACCCCACATAGCCTGGTTCCTCTCTAGGTTTCTTCCTAGGTTTTCCTAGTTTTTCCTAGCCACCGTGCTTCTACACCTGCATTGCTTGCTGTTTGGGGTTTTAGGCTGGGTTTCTGTACAGCACTTTGAGATATCAGCTGATGTACGAAGGGCTATATAAATCAATTTGATTTGATTTGATTTTTCCGCCCGGTGTCCTTTGTTGAAATTGCTGCGTAATCTACCAGCTGCACGCAGTCATCCAGTGATTTAGAGGAGAGAGGAGACTTCCACGAACGATATATCATGAATAGATATGTGAAAAACACCTTGAGGATTGATTCTAAACAACATTTACCATGTTTCAGTCGATATTATGGAGTTAATTTGGAAAAAAATATTATTTTATTTTAATGCTTTTCTGGTTTTTGTGAAAATGTTGCCTGCTGAATGCTAACGCTAAATGCTACGCTAGCCTGCGAATGCTATCAATACTGTTACACAAATGCTTGTTTTGCTATGGTTGAGAAGCATATTTTTGAAAATCTGAGATGACAATGTTGTCAACAAAAGGCTAAGCTTGAGAGCTAGCATATTGATTTCATTTCATTTGCAATTTTCATGAATAGTTAACGTTGTGTTATGCTAATGAGCTTGCGGATAGATTTACACAATCCTGGATACAGGTTTTTTTCGTAGATAAACGTGACGCAGAAAACGGAGCTATTTTTCCTAAACAAATAATCTTTCAGGAAAAACTGAACATCTAACTAAGAGTCTCCTCATTGAAAACATCCAAAGTTCTTCAAAGGTAAATTATTTTATTTCAATGCTTTTCTGGTTTTTGTGAAAATGTCGCCTGCAGAAAGCTATCGCTAAATGCTACGCTAGCCTGCGAATGCTATCAATACTGTTACACAAATGCTTGTTTTGCTATGGTTGAGAAGCGTATTTTTGAAAATCTGAGATGGCAGTGTTGTTAACAAAAGGCTAAGCTTGAGAGCTAGCATATTGATTTCATTTCATTTGCGATTTTAATAAATAGTTAACGTTGCGTTATGGAAATGGGCTTGAGGCTGTAGTCACGATCCCGGATCCGGGATGGCTCGACGCAAGAAGTTAAAAGAGGTACGTTTGCTGTTCACTTTGCAGAAGCTTGATTTTGGTTGCCCTGTGTGTGTTTGTCGAGTGAGTGAGTGAGTGAGTGAGTGAGTGAGTGAGTGAGTGAGTGAGTGAGTGAGTGAGTGAGTGAGTGAGTGAGTGAGTGAGTGAGTGAGTGTCTTTGTTGTTTTCTCCTGGTTACTGTGATCCTAATGTTATCTTTTCTCAGCAAAGTATTTACATTTATCCTTAATCATTGATTCCTCGTCTGGTCCATTTTCTGCACCTGAGTTCAACCTCACCACGTCATAGCAAGGCTCCTTCTTTGTGGGAAAGAAGGATGGAGGTCGGTGTCCTTGCATCGATTACAGAGGGCTGAACCGGATTACGATCAAGAATCGTTACCCTGGACCTCCTCAAGGCTTACAATTTGGTGAGAATCAGGGAGGGAGATGAGTAAAAACTGCCTTTAACACCCCTAGTGGTCACTATGAGTATTTAGTCATGCCCTTTGGATTACTGAACTCACCGGCAGTCTTTCAAGCATTGATCAATGACACCCTTAGGGATATGTTGAATCAGTTCGTCTTTGTTTACCTCGACAAAATTCTGATCTTCTAGAAAACCCTTCTGGAACACATACTGCACGTCCGTCAAGTCCTGAGACGCCCCTCCTGCAGAGTGTGAGTTCCATGTATCCCAAGTTTCCTTCCCGGGTCACATTATCTCTACTGCAGGCATCCAAATGGACCCCATAAAGGTTGAGGCAGTCCCTGATTGGCCCCATCCCACCTCACTCAAGCAGGTCCAGTGGTGCCTCAGGTTTGACCATTTTTTTTACAGGCGTTTTTCTATATATTTTGGTTAAGTCAGGGTGTGACTAGGGTGGGTACTCTAGTTGATGTATGTCTAGGGTTTTTGTCATCTAGTGTTTTTGTGTGTCTATGTTGGCCTGATATGGTTCCCAATCAGAGACAGCCGTTTATCGTTGTCTCTGATTGGGGATCATGTTTTGGTAACCATTTTCCCCATTGTTAGTTGTGGGATCTTGTCTATGTTTAGTTGCCTGTCAGCACTAGTTTGTATAGCTTCACGGTTCATTTGGTTGTTTGTTGTTTTTGTCCATTCATTAAAAAAAATATGGACGCATACCACGCTGCGCCTTGGTCCGATCCTTATGACGAACGTTAAGTGGGCCCTTGAGGGGTGGAGACACTGGTTGGAGGGCGCACCTTATCCTCGTAATCTAGACAGACCATACGAACTTGGTCTCCATTCAAGAAGCCAAGAGGTTGAACGCTCGCCAGGCTAGTTGGGCTCTGTTTTTTTTAACAGGTTCAATTTCACACTAGCCTATCGCCCGGGATCCAAGAATCAGAAGGCAGACGCCAACATGATGTCTCCAATGAGGAGAGGGACCCCGAGCCCATCATCCCCAGCTCACGCATCTACTTCCATCTTTAAAACATCAAACAGGGCAGGGACTCGGGAGGAATGATATAACTAATATTACATAGTGTAACCATCATCTGTGTACATTTTGTTTATGTATTAGCCTTTCTTTCTTTTTAGAATCATATTTTTAGTTAATTAAATGTGTCGACTGAAGATTCCACAATACAACAGCAGTAGTGTTGTACCTGTATACATGACTACATGTACTTATTAGTATCCCTACTGAAATGAACTGCATTTCATTATCCTCATTGCATTGTACTGTATTTACTGAAATGCTGCACCACTACTGCCCTGGCAATATCTACTGTCTGTTTCCAAAGCAGTTAGAATCTGGAGCGTCAACTACTAACACCATAACTTATACACAGACATAGGCAGCCCTACCAAACAGTCCCAAATGCCACCCTATTCCCTATATAGGGAATATACAAAACATTAGGAACCCTTGCTCTTTCCATGACCTAGAAAGACCAGGTGAATCCCGGTGAAAGCTATGATCCCTTGTTGATGTCACTTGTTCATTCCACTTCAATCAGTGTAGATGAAGGGGAGGAGACAGGTTAAAGAAGTATTTTTAAACCTTGGGACAATTGAGACATGGATTGTGTAGGTGTGCCGTTCAGAGGGCGAATGGGCAAGACAAGTTATTTAAGTGCCTTTGGTAGTAGTAGTAGTAGTAGTAGTAGGTGCCAGGCACACAGGTTTGTGTGTCAAGAACTGCAACACTGCTGAGTTTTTAATGGTGAACCATTTCCCGTGTGTGTGAAGAATAGTCCACCACCCAAAGGACATCCAGCCAACTTCTCACAACTGTGGGAAGCATTGGAGTCAATATGGGCCAGCATCCCTGTGGAACGCTTTCGCCACCTTGTAGAGTCCATGCCCAGACGAAATGAAGCTGTTGAGGGAAAAACAGGATGCAACTCAATATTAGGAAGGTACTCCTAATGTTTTATACACTCAGTGTACAGAGAATATATTCTGTATATTCCCATAGGGGCCTGGTCAAAAGTAGTAGGGAATAGGGTGCCATTTGAGAAGCATACTTTGTTCCTGAATTAGCAGAGATGTACAGTATACCAGAGGGTCGATGCCTCGCAAATTAGAGCTAGCCTATTGTGGTACCCACTGAGAGTTAATGGAGACTGGACTCACTGCAGAGAACAACACTGTACTGAGGCACAGTGAACATGAAAATAGAACCAGAGTGTAGCAACACACACACACACACACACACACACACACACACACACACACACACACACACACACACACACACACACACACACACACACACACACACACACACACACACACACACACACACACACACACACACACACACACACACACACACACACACACACACACACACACTCTCTCTTTTTGGATATTGGAAATGCTTTGCATTTATAAAGACAACATGATTTGTCTCTCTTGAATGGCACCACGTGGGCTTAGTTGACAATGTTTACAAGTTTAACTCTGCCTCACCCTTGCCCCTCCCGAGTCCACCTGCCTCCCTCCACTCCCAGTAGTCAACCCAAATAAGGCAACGTGTTAGCTGAGTGGCTGCCTGATGGAGGGAGAGAGAGAGTCACCCAGTGTTTACCACCAGTGTTTGTGTGTGTGTGTGTACTCGCTTTCCCTCTCCTTCCTCTCCTCACCCACCTTCCTGGCAGCCATCACGGCAACAAACATGATCTCTGTGAGTCCCCCCCCACCCCACCCCGTCGACCCCCACCCCCAGGCACATCTGGCTGTCTCTTTTCCCCGAAAGGCCACAACACCCATCACACAAACGCACAATCCAAAACAGACCCCAGTCCCCACAGCACACAGGGGCTTCTTCTTCAAAATAAATCACTGAATGTAACCTCTAGCACAGGCTATGATGTTTCCTCTCACAAGACCACAGTGCTGCTTAGGCACCAAAATTAACTAGGGCACCCCTTTTTCTCCCTAATTTTGTGGTATCCAATTGTTTTTAGTAGCTACTATCTTGTCTCATCGCTACAACTCCCGTACGTGCTCAGGAGAGACGAAGGTTGAAAGTCATGCGTCCTCCGATACACAACCCAAGCAAGCCGCACTGCTTCTTTACACAGTGCGCATCCAACCCGGAAGCCAGCCGCACCAATGTGTCGGAGGAAACACCGTGCACCTGGCGACCTTGATTAGCGCGCACTGCACCCGGCCTGCCACAGGAGTCGCTGGTGAGCGATGAGACAAGGACATCCCTACCGGCCAAACCCTCCCTAACCCGGACGACGCTAGGCCAATTGTGTGTCGCCCCACGGACCTCCCGGTCGCGGCCGGTTACGACAGAGCCTGGGCACAAACCCAGAGTCTCTGATGGCACAGCTGGCGCTGCAGTACAGCGCCCTTAACCACTACCACACCCGGGAGGCCCCTGTCAGGATATTTTTGGGGATAACACTGTTCACTGCTGGTCCGCAAAGCTCGATTAAAAAAAAATGCATATGTGACGAAGTAGATGTTTATAAAATTGTATACAAAACGTTGTACATGAACAGTACCAGTCAAAAGTTTGGACACTCCTACTCAGTCAAGGGTTTTTCTTTATTTTTACTATTTTCTCCATTGTAGAATAGTAGTGAAGACATCAAAACTATGAAATAACACATGGAATCATGTAGTAAGCAAAAAAGTGTTAAAAATATAACAAATTATTTGAGATTTGAGATTCCTCAAAGTAGCCAACCTTTGCCTTGATGACAGCTTCGCACACTGTTGGCATTCACCTGTGTCAGTTTAGTATAGGTACAACTGTCCCAGAGTCCCGGTCAGAGGACAGGTAATGACCAGCAGGAGACAGGGGTACAATTCACACTTTTTTTTCACACCCAAGACAGACACACACAACTTTACAAAGGATGGAACTAGTGGTAGTAAATAGTGTATAGTGTATAGTGTATAGTGGTTGTACGGTCAGTGACACACTAACGCACGGTCTGGAAGTCCAGGGTGGAGGCTTATCCTAGTAAGGGTCCAGTGGTGGAGTGTGTTGTAGTGCTGCAGTTTTTCTAACCTGTTGTCTCTCTGCAGCCATGTCCAACTGTTCCCTGGCAGCCTGGTCCCTAACACAAAGGTGTGAAGTGGCCTCTGCCACTAAACCACAGG
The DNA here is from genome assembly GCF_021184085.1 of Oncorhynchus gorbuscha. Taxonomy (NCBI): domain Eukaryota; kingdom Metazoa; phylum Chordata; class Actinopteri; order Salmoniformes; family Salmonidae; genus Oncorhynchus; species Oncorhynchus gorbuscha. Next base: position 39,140,251 of record NC_060180.1, on the reverse strand, counting down.
ATCAGGCTGAGGCAGGGGAAGGTAGTCATCCTCAGCAGTTAAAGGCTTCAAAGTTGGTCTTTTCAGTCACAGAGCCAGGGAGAGAATTTGAATGGTTAGTTTCTGAGTGTTTAAGGGTTTTGTATAAGAAGGTGGCCCTCTGACCCCGCCCTCTCAGCCCAGCCCTTTTCTGTCCTGGCACCCCAATGGTGGAACCAGTTGAAGCTCGGACAGCAACGTCCCGGGCATCTCCCAGAAACATCTGAAGCCCTACCTTCAAATATGATCTGAAATAATCCTCCTTCTAACCTCGACTCCCCCCCCCCCTTCTAGCTCTGACAACTCTCTATGCCTGTGATATGTATGTTGCCCCACCTAGCTATCTTAAGATGAATGAAAGTCCATTTTGGATAAGAGAATCTGCTACATGACAGAAAATGTGAAATAGAAATGTGTTTAAGTTAGGCTACTTAGACAGCCGTCAGCAGATCAGCCGTGTGTGTATTGTTTACATGCTGTCTCTACGAGTTGGCCTCAAGGAGCCTGTTGCACAACTTCTAACCTGTGTAGGTCTCAAAGGCAGTATTTATTCATTTTTGGACCAGGACAGATATGGTCAGTAAATCTAAATTGACTTAATCAGATGATATATTTACACTGTGTGTGTGTGTGTGTGTGTGTGTGTGTGTGTGTGTGTGTGTGTGTGTGTGTGTGTGTGTGTGTGTGTGTGTGTGTGTGTGTGTGTGTGTGTGTGTGTGTGTGTGTGTGTGTGTGTGTGTGTGTGTGTGTGTGTGTGTGTGTGTGTGTGTGTGTGTGTGTGTCACAATGCTGTATCATCCATCATGACTAAACACATTTTAAGGACAGCAGCTTCCCTGAACACATCACCCCCCTCTGCTCCGAAAGTCTGTCCTCTCGGTTGATGTTCCACAGAATTCAGTGCGTCTCTCCACCTCTTCAACTCCATCCTCCCGCTCATCGATACCCATATAAGACCAGGGAGAATTCTGCACTTGACGCCCCGAAAATGTCAGCTCCAATGACACAAGCCAGGAATGAACGCAGGAACGTGGCTCTCGTGTGGAAGCCAGAGTAAACGTTCTGAAGGAGCAGGATGGGCCTCTATCTGGCCCTGGCCAGACTCAGCTCAGAACAGCACATTGCAAACCTAAACACACAGCCTGCCTGCCACTGTCTCCTAATAAAGGCAGGATGGAGAGACAGCGGGGTAGGGCAGGGTAGGGGTTGGGATACTTCTGCGGCTGCACCGAGTAGGGGGGGGTCGTTACAGGTAAGGTAGCTACTTGAAAAGATAAGAGAGCTTTAAGGAGAGTCTTGGGTTGCCCGTAAAAGTTGTGCAGTACAGGGAATAGAGTGGCATGTGGAACAGTATCTTGTTGACTGGGATTGTGGAAGACATTCCTCACACACTAGGTCCACCTGAGGCTCAAAGAGCATTCTACAGTATGCTCTATATCAAGAACCCACGGCACGTTTGTGGACCACATTTACAACGCCTGGTCATCCGGTGGGTGGTTCAAATCAAATCAAATGTTGCGTGACATGCGCCAAAAACAACAGGGGTAGACCTCACCGTGAAATGCTTACTTACGGTTGCCGTGTACTGCTGAACAAGTACTCAGTACCTACAGAGCATCTCTCACACACACACACTGAACATCAGATCAATTGATGGTTGTACCATGGTGTTGGTTTTACAGAGTTCAATGTACTGTAGGGCCTAGGCTATGTGAAGTATTTCCCCCAATTGTTATCCACTGTTTATGACCTAGTATCAATTTTAAATAAATATGCATCTGTGTTGGTAACTTTTGTAATATGAGCTTTAACAAATCATGAACTCCGGATGCCCTTGTAGTGAAGAGTAGGGGTATAAAGCATATCTGATGTACGGAAGCATAGTACCGGGAGTGTGTGTTTTGTACAGAGGGAGAAAGTTTCATGGAGAATAGAGGTAAACCTGTCTGTTTATTGTGATGGAGGTGACAGGTGTGAGAAAGGGACACTAAACAGCTGCAATATCCAGACTTAGTTCCTTCCAGCAGGCCCTCCCTCACACACACACAATATGGGAAACTGAAGGCTGGACCCACTGGACAGCATTGAAAACACACGCAGACAGGAACAACAAACTGTAAGTCTTTGTCACTGTTAGTCTTTGTCTATAAGTCTTTGTCACATTCCTATCAGCCTTATTCAAGTCAGTTGAAATCAAAACCAATAGTGTTTTCTGGGAGGAAAGCAAAAAGGGGGCACACACACACACACACACACAAAACAAAAGAGAGTAAATATACCCACTGACTACTTCCAGACAAACTATCTAATACGTAGGGATGTAACCAATTCGGTCCCCGATTCAAATGTTAAAGATACTACTGCGTCGTTCCACGGACCCTAAACCGATCCAAATGTAGAACGCATCGGTCAGAAAATTCAAATGTTACGAATCTGAAATTCACGATATTAGGTTATTGCTCATATTATTTTATTTCTACTTTCCAAAAATGGAAAGTGTCAAACTAAACATTTGACCTCTGTCATTGCCAACAAAGGGTATATAACAAAGTATTGAGATAAACTTTTGTTATTGACCAAATACTTACTTTCCACCATAATTTGCAAATAAATTCACTAAAAATCTTACAATGTGATTTTCTGGATTTTTTTCCTGATTTTGTCTGTCATAGTTGAAGTGTACCTATGATGAAAATTACAGGCCTCTCATCTTTTTAAGTGGGAGAACTTGAACAATTGGTGGCTGACTAAATACTTTGTTGCCCCACTGTACCTAGGTGTCTGGTTAGACTGTAAACTCTCATTCTGCCAAACATACCCTCATAAAACTGACTATCCTACCGATCCTCGACGATGTCATTTACAAAATAGCCTCCAACACTCTACTCAGCAAATTGGATGTAGTCTATCACAGTGACATCCATTTGGTCACCAAAGTCCCATATACTACCCACCACTGCGACCTGTATGCCCTCGTTGGCTGGCCATCGCTTCATATTCGTCGCAAAACCCACTGGCTCCAGGTCTTCTATAAGTCTTTGCTAGGTAAATCCCCGCCTTATCTCAGCTCGGTGGTCACCATAGCAGCACCCACCCGTAGCACGCGCTCCAGCAGGTATATTTCACATGCCCAAAGCCAACTCCTTCTTTGGCCGCCTTTCCTTCCAGTTCTCTGCTGCCAATGCCTGGAACGAATTGCAAAAATCACTGAAGCTGGATTCTTATATCTCCCTCACCAACTTTAAGCATCAGCTGCTAGAGCAGCTTTCCGATCATTGCACCTGTACATAGCCCATCTGTAAATAGCCCATCGAATCCACCTCATCCCCATATTGTTATTTATTTTTTTGCTCCTTTGCACCCCAGTATTTCTACTTGCACATTCATCTTCTGCACATCTATCATTCCAGTGTTAATGCTAAATTGTAATTATTTCGCCTCCATGGCCTATTTATTGCCTTACCTCCCTACTCTTCTACATTTGCACACACTGTACATACATTTTTATATTGTGTTATTGACTGTACGTTTGTTTATGTGTAACTCTGTGTTGTTTTTTGTCGCACTGCTTTGCTTTATCTTGGCAAGGTCGCAGTTGTAAATGAGAACTTGTTGTCAACTGGCCTACCTGGTTAAATAAAGGTGAAATTATTATTATTTTTTTTAAATGCGAGGTGTGCGGCCTGTTACTGTAAGTTTTGACCAGAAGTGATGCCTCCTTCTCTTCGCCCAAAAGACTGGCTACTTCGTGGGCGTAGGCGTGAACCTATTCAAGTAAGGAAATACATTTTGAAAATGTTAAAAAACAATGTATTATTAGCTATCTAGTTAGCTACAGCAGGCCACTGTGTGTAGGATAATGAGCTGCTTGTTAGCTAACCAGCCAACTTTACATACTATAGCTCAGTGAAATATCATCAGCTAGTTAACCTATCTTGATGTAGGCCTTTTTAAGATTGTAGATTAAAAACTCACGCTCCAAATGCATTTGTAAATAACAGCAATGGCATTCTTCTCCAGCTGTCACAAAAGGGACTAGGTGTACTAGCTAGATACTGCAGGTTGTGGGATGACATTTTGAAAATATTTCTCCAGTTTGGTACCTAGAGAGGAAAACTATGAAGACAGACAGAAAGATAATAGTCAGGTCTGTCTGATTGTAATATAATGAAGTCTGTGTCTTTGTGATGTCTGTCCTCAGATATGGAAAGCTGTGAAAGCCTGTCGGCAGATGAAGGTCTCAGTGAATGTCCCAAGTGACTGCTGGGACATCCCTGTATGCCATGGTTTGTACTTAAGTTAGGAAATGTTGTATACAACATTACACTTAAAAGCCACAAACAATATAGGCTACAAATGTATATTAAAACTGTAGCAGGCCAATCCTTCTCCTAGAGGTATGCTGGGTGTGCAGGCTTCTGTTCCAGCCCATCACTAACACACCTGATTCAACTTGTGAAACTTAAATTGATAATAATGTGCATTACTGCTGGGCTGTAATTGAAGTCTGCTCATTCATTAGATCAGAGAGTGGTGCAAGTTGGCCACCTCTGGTATAAACTTTTTTGTTCACCCGAAAGTATGCTTTAGTAATAATAGCCTACTTACTAAAGATGTATTACAATTACAAACAAGTTATATTATTTGTACATTTTGAAATGATATGCTGATTAATTCAATGTTGATTCATTGAAGTGAAGTGTTTAAAGTTGTGTGAACTGTTAACTTTAAAACGTTTTTTCAAGATGAACTAGTGCCAATGTTCATTCATCACAGATCACAATTCTGCAATAAAAAGGTGTGAAGGGGATCTGTCTGTAATTTGTCTGTGTTTCTGTGTTGCTTCCTCAAATGAACATCAGCTTTTTGTCCAGTTGTGAGCTCTCCAAGCGGTTTTATTCGATTGTCACTCTGTCGCAGGATATCAGCCATGTGAACACCTTTTTGCAGCTTGTCATAATGGCATGCATCCCCAATGCAGCCATGGGCCTACAGTATGATGGCGTAACTGTCATATACAGTACCAGACAAGAGTTTGGACACAAATACTCATTCCAGGGTTTCTTTATTTGTACTATTTTCTACATTGTAGAATAATAGTGAAATAATCAAAACTATGAAATAACAAATATGGAATCATGTAGTAACCAAAAAAAAGTGTTAAACAAATCAAAATATTTTATATTTGAGATTCTTCAAAGTAGCCACCCTAGAGCCTTGATTACAGCTTTTCACACTTTTGGCATTCTCTCAACCAGCTTCACCTGGAATGCTTTTCCAACAGTCTTGAAGGAGTTCCCACATATGCTGAGCACTTGTTGGCTGCTTTTCCTTCCTCTGCGGTCCAACTTATCCCAAACCATTTCACCTGAGGTCGGGTGATTGTGGAGGCCAGGTCATCTGATGCAGAACTTCATCACGCTCCTTCTTGGTCCAATAGCCCTTTCACAGCCTGGAGGTGTGTTGGGTCATTGTCCTGTTGAAAAACAAATAACAGTCCCACTAAGCGCAAACCAGATCGGATGGTGTATCGTTGCAGAATGTTGTGGTAGCCATGCTGGTTAGGTGTGCCTTGAAATCTAAATAAATCACCAGCAAAGCACCATAACACACTCCTCCATGCTTCGCGGTGGAAACCTCCATGCTTCGCGGTGGGAACCACACACGCAGAGATCATCCGTTGACCTACTCTGCGTCTCACAAAGACATGGGGGTTGGAACCAAAAATCTCAAATTTGGTCTCATCAGACTGAAGGACAGATTTCCACCAGTCTAATGTCCATTGCTCAGGTTTTTTGGTCCAATCAAGTCTCTTCTTCTTATTGGTGCCCTTTAGTGGTGGTTTCTTTGCAGCAAATCGACCATGAAGGCCTGATTTACGCAGTCTCCTCTGAACAGTTGATGTTGAGATGTGTCTGTTACTTGAACTCTGTGAAGCCTTTATTTGGGCTGCAATTTCTGAGGCTGGTAACTCTAATTAACTTATCCTCTGCAGCAGAGGTAACTCTGGGTCTTCCTTTCCTGTGGCGGTCCTCATGAGAGCCAGTATCATCACATCGCTTTTTACTACTGTACTTGAAGAAACTTTCGAAGTTCTTGAAATTTTCCCAGATTGATTGACCTTCATGTCTTAAAGTAATGGTGGACTTTCATTTCTCTTTGCTTATTTGAGCTGTTCTTGCCATAATATGGACTTGGTCTTTTACCAAATAGGGCTTCCTTCTGTATACCACCCCTACCTTTTCACAACACAACTGACTGGCTCAAATGCAATAAGAAGGACATAAATTCAACAGATTAACTTTTAACAAGGCACACCTGTTAATTTAAATGAATTGACTAGCTCGTGAAGCTGGTTGAGAGAATGCCGAGAGTGTGCTAAGCTGTCGTCGAGGCAGAGGGTGGCTACTTTGAAGAATCTCAAATAATATATAATAATATAATAATATATGCCATTTAGCAGACGCTTTTATCCAAAGCGACTTACAGTCATGTGTGCATACATTCTACGTATGGGTGGTCCCGGGGATCGAACCCACTACCCTGGCGTTACAAGCGCCATGCTCTACCAACTGAGCTACACAGGACCACTATATTTTGATGTTTAACACTTTTTGGGTTACTACATGTAGGCCTGTCTTCACTATTCTACAATGTAGAAAATATTGGAAAAAAAGAAAAACCCATGAGTATGTGTATCCAGACTTAAACGTTTGTGTATGTTCTCAATTTAAAATGATACTATTAGATCATGCATATGAGGCAAACCATAAGGCACATTTTCAACATTATTTTTTCTGACATTAAATCGTTTAGTGCAAATCCAACCCTTGTACTCTAGGTACATGAAAATAAGGAGCTGGCAACTTGTAGGATAATTAAAAATATAAAAAAGGAAACTAATGTGGGGTGGAGAGCATTTGAATTCTACCTTGTTCATTGGCTGAAAATGATTTTAGAATAGAGACCAAACAAGAAGGTCAATGTCATGGGGGCATGCAGAGGTGTTGGTGTTGATGAGGGGTAAAGAGAGATTTGCACAACAATGTTTGCAGGTCAACGCCACAATTGCCTTTATCCAAAGTACCCATTCATTGGCATGCAGACCTATGTATTTTACAGGAAGTAAGCTATAATGATCAATGTCACGACACAAGTATAATTAAAGAGCCATCAGCTATTACATTTCAGAATCATAATGCTAAAATACCAGATAGTAAATTATACACTAAGAATTCATTTTACCATGTTATACTGCGTGTTAATGGTAATGTATATCCTTTGATAAACAAAATTCACAATTTGGTGGCTTTGATCACAGTTTTCAGGCTGCTTGACGTTCATAGCTAGCTAGCAGCACAAACAAACAAGCTCTGCAATCCTCTTCCAATGCCATTGACCTTATGATTTTGTCTCTGTATTGTACCAAAGCAAAATCATACAGAATTGGAAAACCAGACACAGCGACGATTGGCTTTCCTCCATATTTTTTGGTTGTCCTTGCCTGGAACTAATGCCAGGCAGAAACTCTAGTATGTTCCAATGAAAGGAAGATCTTCAAGCAAACATTTGCTTCTCACCTGATTGGTTAACGGCAGCGGTGGCATAGAGCAGAGCTGAACTTTTTCTACTGCTCCGCTCACCGTCCCACGATCACCTGCGCATTGCTCCGCGTTCTCCCGTTGAAAATGTATGGGGGCGGTACTTCGTCTGGCTAATTCGGGAAGTGGTGGAAATCCTATGTTACTGATCTTGCACATCTACGCGGCACCTTCAGCATTCAAATGCTGAAATGGCTTGCGTGATATTGGGCTTTATTAGTTGAGTGACATCCTATGTAATTTGCTAGGTTATTGTTATCTATCTGCTGTTGAAAATTGTGTTTTAGTCTCAAAACCATTTGATTTTGAGATGGGGGTGAAATCCAAAGTTGTGCTATATAGTCATTGGCTACATTGCCCCCCCCCCCTAATCAGATAGTGACACTATACCATAGACATTCATACACACACACACACACACACACACACACACACACACACACACACACACACACACACACACACACACACACACACACACACACACACACACACACACACACACACACACACACACACACACACACACACACACACACACACACCATAGTGGGGTGGTAGATGCCGAGTCTCCTTTATTCCTCAAATCAGGTGCCTAAATAGTATGCGCCATAGACATACATCATTTACACACACACACACACACACACACACACACACACACACACACACACACACACACACACACACACACACACACACACACACACACACACACACACACACACACACACACACACACACACACAGACATACATCATTTACACACACCATAGACATACATCATTTACACACACACATAGTACATGCACCATAGACATACATCATTTACTCACACACACATAGTACATACACCATAGACATACATCATTTACACACACACATAGACATACATCATTTACACACACACACACACACACACACACATTTACACACACACACACACACACACACACACACACAATACACCATAGACATACATCATTTACACACACACACACACACATACATCATTTACACACACACACACACACACACATAGACATACATCATTTACACACACACACACATAGTACATACACACATACATCATTTACACACACACACAGTCCATACACATAGACACATCATTTACACACACACACACATTTACACACACACATAGTACATGCACCATAGACATACATCATTTACACACACACACACACACACACACACACACACACACACACACACACACACACACACACACACACACACACACACACACACACACACACACACACACACACACACACACACACACACACACACACACACACACACACACACACCATAGACATACATCATTTACACACACACACACATAGTACATACACCATAGACATACATCATTTACACACACACACAGTCCATACACCATAGACATACATCATTTACACACACACACAGTCCATACACCATAGACATACATCATTTACACACACACAGTCCATACACCATAGACATACATCATTTACACACACACACAGTCCATACACCATAGACATACATCATTTACACACACACAGTCCATACACCATAGACATACATCATTTACACACGTCAGCTCAGAGAGGCCCAGCTCATGAGCTCCATCTGATTAAATAATGAATATGTTTATGCAGCAAATGTTAGTTAGTGCATTGAATTGTATCGCATCAAACCAACTTGATTAGTTCACTAATAAAACCGAATCGCACCAAATTGTTTCAAACTATGACACATCATTCCTGTATCATATTGGAGCCCATGTATCGAATCACCTTGAAAGGGAAAGATGCAGATCCCTACTAGTACACGACAGCAACAAATAGATTTACAGCAAATCCTGTTTCTGTCTGAGTCACAACACACCACAGGCTATATATCTAGACGTAGTCAGGGGATATATTGAGACTATAAGCCAGAGATTCAGGTGACTGATGACATGTTAGCCTACATAAAAATCTATTTTGATGCCTTCTGAAGTAAGGCACGACTGAGGTAAGGCACGACTGAGGTAAGGCACGACTGAGGTAAGGCACGACTGAGGTAAGGCACGACTGAGGTAAGGCACGACTGAGGTAAGGCACGACTGAGGTAAGGCACGACTGAGGTAAGGCACGACTGAGGTAAGGCCCCATACAGTGGGTTTGGGGTTTACAGTGGTGTGATCTGCGGTCTGCAGTAGACAGTAGTGTTCCCTTTTCTCTTAACCCCACGCTAAATGGGAGAGCACTTAAAAATGACAAGATAGTACTTTACTAATCCTACGAATGACTCAATACATATCACACATATTCACATCAACATTGAAAGATGAGTAGCACAAAGTAAGACTAGCAAGTCTTAAGTAAACAATAAGAGGAAGGAAGTAAATGCACTTACTTTTCCTTGGTTCCAACTACATTCAAACTCTCAGCAGGTGATTGATATGGTGGCGCAACACCACCATAGTGAAGTCCACCTGTCCTGAAAAAAAAACTAATTCAGGGTGTTGAAGCCAAGGAAGGAAAAGATTCTTATTAGTCCTGGGAGGCCAGTAGTCTTATCAGTGGTGAGGAGGCTGGAGGTGGTGCTGGTGTGACAGGGTTAGGGTTAGGGTCCACACCTTCCCAAAGGAGCACCAGGATTCAGCCTCATCCACGATGGAGAAGATAGCTTCAGCAGCCGACAAATATAGAACAGTGCATTCCAGACCGCTCTGGAAAAAGCTGTGCCAAATAAATCAGTCCAAGAAGTAGACACAGCAGAGAAAAGACGAGAGGGGTGAGAGGGGTAAGGAGAGGTGGGCATGGAATGGGGTTAGGGAGGGAGTGAAAGAGGACGAGAGGAGAGACAGAAAATAAACAGGGGTAGTAAAAAATAAGCAATAGTCCACAGGTGGTTCTTCTTAAAACTATTCCAAAAGTTCTCAATTCTAACTTCCTTCGATTCTACTCTAAACTAGTCCAGCAATCAATCAACCGGTCCGCTGTTCCTGCCTGCCGGATTTTCAAAATGTCCATTCTAACAACTAAGATTAGGCCTCTGACTGTCTCACACTAAGAAGCAGCCTTGCACGCTTCCACGACTGGGCTGAGGAGGACTGTGTGCCAAAAGCAGCGTGGTGGTAACTTCATACAGGAGCAACCATGTATGGGCTGAAGAGAGGAGCTTTGATAGCGGGGAATCTGCCATAAATAGCCAGGGAGAGGCTAGCTCAGAGGGAGAGAGGGATCGAATCAGCTGTTGGAACAACAATCTAGTCTATCACTGCAGCTCCAGCAGTCTACACACACAGGGCTCCACTTCCACCATGCTGGGAAGAGCAGAGCTAACTAACACCATAGATCTATAACACAAAGGAGTGCAGCATAGCAGACACATGAGGTGTTTCTGGAATGCAGTCAATTCAGGAAGTAAACGCAAGAATTCAATAATTGAAAAAAGAATTGCATGTATTTTTCAATTACTTCTCAACAAACTGAAAAAAAATCACTTCCTAAATTGACTGCCTTCAATTTGAGTTGACCCCAACTCTGTCCTCGGCAGAACAATACAAAGCATAAGCTGACTCACACCCCTTAATAGACACAGAGGTGCTGACCAATGGAAAGGTAAACTTATAACACATTGTAAGTCGCTGCCAAAATAAAGGAAACACCAGAGTAAATGAGGGATACAAAGAATACTGAAAGCAGGTGCTCCACACAGGTGTGGTTCCTGAGTTAATTAAGCAATTAACATCCCATAATGCATTTAGCCTGCGCATGTTTTTCTCTTCTGATAAAGCAAAAGCCGATTCAAAGAGGGTGTGGCAGATTTCAAACCTCTTCCACGGCACACATCAATATCCTCGATGAACGGTGGCTATTGAGGAAGGGAGGACACTTCTGTTTGCCTACTAACAAATTGACACAAGTTTTAAAAACAATATGCTATGTTTTATCTATGAAATGTCTTGCACAACTAACATCACTTTTGTACACATTTATTTTGGCATCCACCCCTGTAAACGTCATTTTCCTAATGACGTGCAGGTGGAGAAGGACCGTCTCATTTCAAGGGCTTTCCCATCCATGGTTACTCTCCTTGCCGATTCTCCTTGATTAACTGTGACCTTTTATAAGAGAGGCAAGAGGACAGAGTAGAGAAAACACCGGAGGTGAGCAAATCTACAGTGCATTCAAAAAGTATTCGCACCCTTTGACTTTTTTCACATTTTGTTGTGTTACTGCCTACATTTTAAATGGATGACATCTAGATTTGTTGTGTCACTGGCTTACACACAATACCCCATAATGTCAAAGTAGAATTATGTTTTTAGAAACGTTTACAAATGAATAAAACATTTAAATGTGAAATGCGTTGAGTCAATAAGTATTCAACCCCTTTGTTATGGCAAGCCTAAATAAGTTCAGAAGTACAAATGTGCTTAACAAGTCACATACAAAGTTGCACGGACTCACTCTGTGTGCATTAATACTGTTATTGTTATTTTTTGAATGACTACCTCATCTCTGTACCCCACACAGACATTTATCTGTAAGGTCCCTCAGTCGAGCAATGCATTTCATACACAGATTCAACCACAAAGACCAGGGAGGTTTGAGACTCCAGTCACCCGGTGGCATAGACTTTATCTGCTACCGCATGGCAAGTAGTACCGGAGGGCCAAGTCTAGGACCAAAAGGCTCCTTAACAGCTTCTACCCCCAAGCCATAAGACTGCTGAACAATTAATCAAATGGCCACCGGACTATTTACATTGACCCCCCCCCCCCATTTGTTTTCTACACTGCTGCTACTCGCTGTTTAATATCTATGCAAAGTCATTTCACCTCTACCTACATGTACAAATGACCTTGACTAACCTGTACCTCTGTATTTCGTTGGGTTACTTTTTAGTATTTTCTACTTTAGTTTTAATTGTTAAATATTTTCTTCACTCTTCTTGAACTGCACTGTTGGTTAAGGGCTTGTAAGTAAGCATTTCACGGTAAGGTTGTATTCGGCGCAAGTGACAAATGAAGTTTTATTGATGTTATGGGTATGCTTGTCATTGTTAAGGACTGCAGAGTTTTTCAGGATAAAAAGAGAAACAGCACAGACAAAATCATAGAGGAAAACCTGGTCCAGTCTGCTTTCTACCAGACACTTGGAGATTAATTCATCTTTCAGCAGGATAATAACCTAAAACACAAGGCCAAATCTATACTGGAGTTGCTTAGCAAGAAGACAGTGAATTTTCCTGAGTGGCCGAGTTACAGTTGTGACTTAAATGTATTTGAAAATATATGGCAAGAGTCACTTTTTCAAGCTGAAAGACAATGTCCAGAGCCTACACATGATATTGCACAACGATTTAAGTCAATAAGTATTCATTTTAGTCAAAGTATGATATATTTGGTCTTGAAGTGAAAAATCCAAACTGCCCACTTTGTGCAAATCTGTGTGAATGCAGTCTTTTCCTATGACAAGATATACTAATTGTTTTCAGCCTACGTTTCAGGGCTGAGTTGTATTTGAACGTTACCATCCACCAGCATGGCTATTCAATCAGAAACAGATGCAAAGTTATTCATCTTCGTGACTAAGATGATCCAAACAGCCTTGCCTTTACTTGGCCATCTGAGCCATGGAACAAATTAAGAATAGGGGATGCAAACTTCTGTTTTTGCACATCCACTTTGTGTACCAGGAAATTATCATAATCCATTGGATAATTTGGACATTTTCACTTACTTTTTTCTCTCAAAAAGTAAAAAATAATTTTATATTTTTTTGAGAGAGACTACCTAAAAAAAATTAAAATAAATATATATATATATATATATATATTTTATTTATTTATTATTTATTATTTATTGTAAGTGAAAATGTCCAAATTATCCAATGGATAAATTCAGACCCCTTGAATTTTCCACATTTGTATTCAATTGTTTTTTTTTTCACTCGTCAATCTTCACACAATACCCCATAATGACAAACCAAAACAAGTTTTGCATTGTTTTTGAAAATGTAAGCATTCAGACCCTTTACTCAGTACTTTGTGGAAACACCTTTGGCAGCGATTACAGCCTCGAGTCTTCTTGGGTATGACGCTACAATCTTGGCAGCGTCGTTGCCAGCTATTTTCAGGTCTGCAGGTTTTCATCAAGGGTCTCTCTGTACTTTGCTCCGTTCATCTTTCCCTCAATCCTGACTAGTCTCCCAGTGCCTGCCGCTGAAAAACATTCGCACAGCATAATGCTGCCCCCACTATGCTTAACCATAGGGATGGTGTCGGGTTTCCTCCTGAAGTGACGCTTGGCATTCAGGCCAAAGAATTCAATCTTGGTTTCATCAACCAGAAAATCTTGTTTCTCATGGTCTGTGTCTTTTAGGTGCCTTTTGGCGGCCAGCTCTATGAAGGGTCTTGGTGTTTCCAAACTTCTTCCATTTAAGATCGATGAAGGCCACCATGTTCTTGGGGACTTTCAATGCTGCAGAAATGTTTTGGTACCCTTCCTCAGATCTGTGCCTCGATGCATTCCTGTCTCGGAGCTCTACAGACAATTCCTTCGACCTCGTGCTTTTGCTCTGACATGCACTGTCAACTGTGGGACCTTATATAGACATGTGTGTGCCTTTCCAAATCATGTCCGGTCAATTGAATGTACCCCAGGTGGACTCCAATGAAGTTGTAGAAATATCTCAAGAATGATCCATGGAAACAGGATGTACCTGAGCTCAATTTATCAAACAGTTCTAAAAATCCGTGTTTACTTTGTCATTATGGGGTATTGTATGTAGATTGATGAGGGGGAAAAATATTTCATCCATTTGAGAAAAGGGCTGTAACGTAACAAAATATGGAAAAAAGTCAAGAGGTCTGAATACTTTCTGAATGTACTGTATGTCGGTCTTTACTAAAGGTGTTCCATGCCGCTACTGTTTGTAGGTGTACTGCCGATAGCAAGATTAATTGTTGTTATAAGTTACTAGAAGTGAATATCTTTGATTGGCTATTGACTGAACTGCTGTATTTGCTACATTACTCTGGAAGTTATTAGTATTTTATATAGTATTATTATATTTTATAAACTATTGCGTTAGAAGGAAAAGCTATCTCCTCTCTCTCAGCCCCCAAAAACGAACTAACAAGAAGCCCTCTAGAGTTAATCTCTCGTGGACAAACCTATGTAAAACATCATTAATGGTACAGTACAATCTGTGGGGAAGGAGCGTGATGTGTGGGATAACGAGCAGTGTAGTCCCGGTGTTTAGGTTTATTAGCACTGGTTATTTGGACATATCACAATTTCGCAGGTGTTAGCATCTTTGGAATATCAAAAGAGGAACATTCAGCCCGTAACTTGCAAAGAGAGAGGCTGGAGCTCCTCGTTCTAGCATCTCTTGATCCCTTCTCTTAAAACGTATGGACCCAGAACTTAATCGAGCAGCTGACCATTTACACAATAATTTAGGTCTCTAGCGTTAACACTGGCTTGTGGGGCAGTAACGTCACTGTTAAAGAGTGAGTGGGACAATTTGGGATGAAAATCCCATAGTTCCCGCTTCCGGGTGGGAATAGCCTGTGACAGCGTACAGTAAGTACAACGTTTTGATGTTTGGCAAAAGGACATCACGATACTGTATCTGAACTAACACTCTCGAACAAAACTGTTTGATTGATCACAAAGACAACCTTCATGCAAGGAGTTTATTTATGAATCAGACTGCAGTGTCATACAAAAGTAGCACAATCATTTGACTAGGTATTATGCTATTATTCATCAATACAAAGCAAATCAAATGCTTTCAAATGAAAAATAAATGAATGATTTTCCATTGGATTTTACTCAAAAAGTTGCCTTTAAATACTTGGCATAGTTTTGTAACTAAAATTCTGAAAGATAATGGTTGCCCATTTGTTCGTTTTGACTACTGGAGAGTTCCAAATGCAAATATACTGTATGCAACAAAAGAAAAGAATCCTCCTCTCTCTTGCATTTCATGTAAGAACAAAATGTCAGTGAGTACAAAAAGCTCTTATAATTAAAACTCTTATGAAAATAGAAAATATGTGTGCATAATTATTCATGTTGCACATAGCCTGCAGTACAAAGCGTCTAATGACACTAAGTTCTAGCTTCATCTGGCATGCCAATTCGTCGGGCCTAGCTATGCTCTGTAATGGCCATTTTAGTGGCATGATCGAGGGGCAGTTTCCTTCTTTAGACTGAGGCCTTCATTATCATCAAGCAAAAGTCTTGAAAATGGTACTTCGTTCAGACCAAATGCTGCCGGCAACAACTGTGAGTAATCTATCCACCTGGTTGCTTTTCGTGTGATATTGAGCAATGATATTGATCAATGGACTCAACAGATCAACAAACTACTGAGTTCTCTTGATCTGCCTCTAGTTGTTTTGTGTGAGAGTTGTGCATTTAATAAGCCTGTACTATGTTGGACTAACTGCACGGTTCTTCTCATTTTTGAATGACTCAGGCAGAGAAAAGTAAATGAAGGGCATTCACTATATAAGTATGCAGTCAACATTGCTACCTTTCAGGCTTAAG
Source organism: Oncorhynchus gorbuscha (assembly GCF_021184085.1). Lineage (NCBI taxonomy): Eukaryota > Metazoa > Chordata > Actinopteri > Salmoniformes > Salmonidae > Oncorhynchus > Oncorhynchus gorbuscha. The sequence continues at coordinate 39,124,066 of NC_060180.1, read as the reverse complement.
AAGTGGCAGAACCAGAATAAGTTGTTTGTAACATCTAAAATTATGTAACAGTGTGCAATTAGTAATTATTTGGCATTGCCTTAAGTATAATGTAATGCACACAACTGCCTTAGGTGCCATGATTATTAAAATAATGTAAATATGTGGGTCAGATATATTAAGCGTAGTATAAAGTTCGAAGTCAATTAAATACTACAGCTGCAATAATGCTACATTAAAGTAGACGTTATAAAACTGGGATTGAGCAGTAGATGTATTTAAGTTTGACAAATAGGACAACAACATTAATGTGCACCTTTATCGATGCATTATACATCCTTCCCTAACCATTGTAGCATTGACAGCTGTCTGAAACTCAAACGTCGCTCAATGTATAAAGAAATGTTAAGTTGCAATAATAAAATAATGGATTTATTTTTAATTTGTAAACGTGTTGCTATGAATCAGCAACAAAACAACAGTATGTGACTTGGCTTGGAAGACATAAAAAAACTAAATAAGACAGGTCAGTGGAGTTGGGGTCAATTCTGGAAGTGAACTGAAACTACGATTCTGATTCCACATGTTTTCCATACACCAGCATTGAGCATTATGTTCCGGGATTCAAATGGAATTGACCACAACACTGCAGGTCACAGCTGACCATAAACATAAGAACACAGCTGTGATGGATCAAATATAATAAAGAATGCCCAACATCAAATGTTCAACTGTTTTTTTCATGTGAAAATGCACTACAAATAGGAACTCATGGCACAACCAGATTGTCCCATCAAGTCAAGACTCAGAAAGAAGATAAACCCTCATCTTGTCACTACACAGAACAACCGTGTGATCAAGGCACACGGCAGACAGCTTTACTTGTAAGGTCATCCTTCTTTATGTCAATCTATTTTCTTAAATGTTTTTTTTTTGCACTAGAAAATTATATACTCTCATTATGGTACTATACAGACATTATGATACTTTCAACTTGTGATCAAAGTATGCAGAAATAAACCATAATGGTTAAATACAAAATACCTCTTAAAATATTTAAAATATACTTTATTTTGTACATTATGCAAACTGATTAACAATTCAATGATAACAAAAATAAATATCTGAAATGGCACCATATTCCCTATATAGTGCACTACTTTTTATCAGAACCCTATAGGTCCTAGTCGAAGGTAGTGCACTATATAGTGAATAGTGCCATTTCAGACACGGCCGTAGTTTCTTCACATGATACACAAGTATGGCCACTGATATTTTCAATGAAATAAGCACCCACCCACACCCAGTATACTCTGACACATTTCCATTTTGCTGCGGGAAGTGTTACATCCCAAATGGCACCTCATTGACTATTTTGTGCACTACTTTTGACCATGACTCATTGGGATCTGGTCAAAAGTATTGCACTATATAGGGAATAGGGTGGCATTTGGGTACGTATACAACGAGATTCCTGACAATGGTTCCCAGCTCCACTGACTAAGCCACAGCTGTTTGTATGACAATATTGCTCTATCTTGTCCATATAATTCTTGTTTACAACTCAAACTGCCACACTCCATGCCATTATTGCTTCCTGAAATGACCTGGGAAATCAAGCTATACACCAGATTTTTTACAACATTTAAGTTAACTACCCAGAATGGTCTTCTATATCCTGACCCAGCTTATACATGCACATCTGGATACAGATGGCAACTACTAGCCTGGTCCTAGATTTGTTTGTGCTCTTGACAAGTCCAATGCTCATTGTCAATCCAACAGGGTTGGGGTCAATTTCTTTTCAATTCCAGTCAATTCAGGAAGTACACTGAAATTATTTTAAACTTTAAAATTTTTTTTTTTTTTTTTTAAACATTTAGTTCACTTTCTGAATAGACTGGATTTTAAATGGAATTGATCCCAACCCTGAAAGCCAATGAGTGACATGATAGCACAAATATACTGACACTCAGGCTAGTCAACTCCCTTCCCCCCATAATGTAGAACCATGCCTCAGAATAAATATCACTGATTTACCATTATGCCACATAGGTAGGTATAGTGACTCTTCATTGAAGAGCTTTATGGGTTATGATTACAGTATGCGGGAAAGAGACGAGACAGACAGGCCACAGTGTATCAAAATAATAATAGACTGATGGATTAATCGATGAATGTGAAAAAGAAAACAGTTCTCGAGCCAAAGACATTGACGTCCAATATAATATATTTCTTCTCAACTCTCCATAATAACAATACAATGTAACTATTTTGGTGTAATCGACACTGAATGTAATGGAACAGCTTTTATGATGAATATTCTCCCTATGTCTCCGTCATGTAAAACATAAGTACTTACATTTATATCTAAACATCTCGCCCATAAACAAACAGAATCACACAGCATGTTAATGATGAGTCAACTAACTGTATTCAATTTCAACATATTTGAAGTTGTTACACGCTTGACAGAATTGCATAATGTCTGCCAATGAAAATAATCTGGGAGGGTAGAATAAGAAAGGAGAAAGGACAAGCCACTACCAGAAGACTAGGAATTAAGTCTGAAATGGCACCCTATTCCCTATGTAGTGCACTGCTTTCTGGGCCCTGGTCAAAAGTAGTGCACTACATTGGAAGTAGGGTTACAAAAGTCGTGCACTACATAGGGAGTAGGGTGCCATTTGGGCCGCATCCTAGTAGAAACACAATTAGAGGATGGGTTGAGGGGAGGTAAAGGGGAGGAGGGGGGTTAGTTGGAAGCTACCCCTAGGTGGGGGAACACCTCCCTTTTGGCAGTGGGACACTTGGTACTCATAGTACTCAACAACGCCGAGGGTGAGGGTGTACACAATGCTCTTGTCGGAGAAGAAGGCCATTTCTGTGTTGGGATAAGATGAAGGCATTCTAGTGGGCTGCCAGGTCACAGTGTTGGAGGGATCTAAACCTCCGTTGGAAAAAGATGATGGGCGTCTCAGTCGCTCTACACTTTCTCCATTCCGCTTGGGTCGTAGGCCTCTGGTATAATACAAAGAGAGAAGGGATACATTTCATCATTTAGAGTAAATATGTGTGCGTTAAAAATGGCACCCTATTCCCTATATAGTGCACTACATTTGACCAAAGCCCTATGGGCCCTGGAAAAAATAGTACACAACATAGGGAATTGGGTGCCATTTGGGATGCACCTTAGATCATGTGCAGTGGCGTGTCCAGACAATTTAGAATGAGGTGGCCAAGGTGAGGCACAGTCAAAGTTTAGGGAGGGGGCATAAAATGTTGAACCTTAATCGATGCAAGGTGGATTTGTTCTATTTAATTATGATTATCAATGCATTAAATGCTTCAGCTTAGGTTTGGTACATTTCCCTGTTCAAATGAATCAATTCCAAAATTGATGCAGTATTTGCATTCAAGGTCAGAATTTTATATAAGGGTATTAACATACAGCAGAAAATTCACTCGAAAGGTCCATTCAAAATGTGCAAATTAAACCGTGATATTCGAGGGTCTCTGTTAATTTTTTTGCTACCCTTTTTTCTCCCCAATTGGTAGTTACAGTCTTGTCCCATCGCAGCAATTCCCGTGCAAACTCGGGAGAGGCGAAGGTCGGGAGCCATGCATCCTCCAAAACCCGACCTCGCCAAGCCGCACTGCTTCTTGAAACACTGCTCGCTTACCCCGGAAGCCAACCGCACCAATGTGTGGATGTGCCTGTTAGAGCGTGATGGAACAAGGACATCCCAGTCGGGAATATCCTCCCCCAACCCGTACGACGCTGGGCTAATTATGTGCCGCCTCACGGGTCTCCCGGTCGTGGCCGGCTGCGACACAGCCCGGGATCGAACCTGGATCTGTAGTGATGCCTCTAGCACTGATCAGTGCCTTAGACTGCTGTGCCACTCGGAAGGCCCTGGGTCTCTGTTTTTTTTTATGGGACCTTCTACAGTATGTACAGTGCCTTGCGAAAGTTTTCGGCCCCCTTGAACTTTGCGACCTTTTGCCACATTTCAGGCTTCAAACATAAAGATATAAAACTGTATTTTTTTGTGAGGAATCAACAGCAACTGGGACACAATCATGAAGTGGAAGGACATTTATTGGATATTTCAAACTTTTTTAACAAATCAAAAACTTAAAAATTGGGCGTGCAAAATTATTCAGCCCCCTTAAGTTAATACTTTGTAGCGCCACCTTTTGCTGCGATTACAGCTGTAAGTGGCTTGGGGTATGTCTCTATCAGTTTTGCACATCGAGAGACTGAATTTTTTTCCCAGTCCTCCTTGCAAAACAGCTTGAGCTCAGTGAGGTTGGATGGAGAGCATTTGAACAGCAGTTTTCAGTTCTTTCCACAGATTCTCGATTGGATTCAGGTCTGGACTTTGACTTGGCCATTCTAACACCTGGATATGTTTATTTTTGAACCATTCCATTGTAGATTTTGCTTTATGTTTTGGATCATTGTCTTGTTGGAAGACAAATCGCCGTCCCAGTCTCAGGTCTTTTGCAGACTCCATCAGGTTTTCTTCCAGAATGGTCCTGTATTTGGCTCCATCCATCTTCCCATCAATTTTAACCATCTTCCCTGTCCCTGCTGAAGAAAAGCAGGCCCAAACCATGATGTTGCCACCACCATGTTTGACAGTGGGGATGGTGTATTCAGGGTGATGGGCTGTGTTGCTTTTACGCCAAACATAACGTTTTGCATTGTTGCCAAAAAGTTCAATTTTGGTTTCATCTGACCAGAGCACCTTCTTCCACATGTTTGGTGTGTCTCCCAGGTGGCTTGTGGCAAACTTTAAACGACACTTTCTATGGATATCTTTAAGAAATGGCTTTCTTCTTACCACTCTTCCATAAAGGCCAGATTTGTGCAATATATGACTGATTGTTGTCCTATGGACAGAGTCTCCCTCCTCAGCTGTAGATCTCTGCAGTTCATCCAGAGTGATCATGGGCCTCTTGGCTGCATCTCTGATCAGTCTTCTCCTTGTATGATCTGAAAGTTTAGAGGGACGGCCAGGTCTTGGTAGTTTTGCAGTGGTCTGATATTCCTTCCATTTCAATATTATCGCTTGCACAGTGCTCCTTGGGATGTTTAAAGCTTGGGAAATCTTTTTGTATCCAAATCCGGCTTTAAACTTCTTCACAACAGTATCTCGGACCTGCCTGGTGTGTTCCTTGTTCTTCATGATGCACTCTGCGCTTTTAACGGACCTCTGAGACTATCACAGTGCAGGTGCATTTATACGGAGACTTGATTACACACAGGTGGATTGTATTTATCATCATTAGTCATTTAGGTCAACATTGGATCATTCAGAGATCCTCACTGAACTTCTGGAGAGAGTTTGCTGCACTGAAAGTAAAGGGGCTGAATAATTTTGAACGCCCAATTTTTCAGTTTTTAATTTGTTAAAAAAGTTTGAAATATCCAATAAATGTCGTTCCACTTCATGATTGTGTCCCACTTGTTGTTGATTCTTCACAAAAAAATACAGTTTTATATCTTTATGTTTGAAGCCTGAAATGTGGCAAAAGGTCGCAAAGTTCAAGGGGCCCGAATACTTTCGCAAGGCACTGTGTGCAAGGCTTTATAGTAAAGACATGTCGTGGTGTTTAAATCTGATTGTCAAACAAATCACTTCAATAGTAGGATAAGTAGGTACCTGCGCACGTTTGTTTACTCCAAAATAAGTCCAGCATCCAAACAGTGCACTGTGCATCCGCCATTTGAATGGAATCTATTACAAACACTGTGTAATGACATTCAGCCTACAAAGTGATGCGCATTTATGGATGCCAAAGTCAGGCTTACCCAAACATGTTAGCAATAAAAAAAGAAACTTATCAATTGATTTCTCATTTGTGTCTATCAGTGTTTCAGAATTTTCTTTCAATTCGCAAGAGGCTGAATCTATTTCACCGGAGGAAGCATCCGAGTGAAGCAAACAGCACCCCTCTGTGTTAGTGGCCACCCTGGGCCACCCTCTTGACATGCCACTGATCATGTGACAGTCATCATAAATTATCCAAAATGTATTTCATACAAAAATGTCTGGAAAATGTATTCAAATAATTATATATCAGTTGTGTGTGGTGGTAGGTTTGAAGAGAGTCCTGCATTGGGTCGGATAACCATGGTTACCCGCGGTTGACCCACCAAAAAAATCAGCTCGCGGGTGAAATGAAAACATTCTTCCAACCCGCGAGTCGGCTCACAGTTTAGAACAATTATATTGTGGGTCGGAAACATTTTAAATAAAGATCAGTGGGGAACTATCAGGGCCTTCTAGAACATCAGAGAAGGCCTAAGGATTTATAAAAATGTATAAATATTTTATTTTTGATCAAATTACGTTTTAATTTCTATTTCATCTTACAATAATTGTAATCATTTTCTGATTTAATCTCCTCAATTTGTGTTGGAAAGAGAAGGGTTAATACTGAATAGAAAAAATCCAGTAAGGATTTTTTTTGGTGGTCTCTGGGTAGAAAAATCTAGCTAGCTCTGCCAGCCATTGGCTAGGCCTTCAGAAGCTGGACAGAAGGCCTCTGCCATTCAACTGTATTAGAGCAAAATTTTGGAGTGACAGTGGAATGAACCAATCACATTTATACTTACAATGAGTGGGACCGTTTTTTGTTGTTGCTGTGACATGTCTAGGACATGGGATAAATCTACCCCAAGGTTTACACACCTCACTAGTCTGAGCGCAAGAGGTAATGAATTTAAAATACAGAATAGCAGGCTGATAAACAGCAAATACAGTAGGTGGCGGCAATACACTAATAGGTTGTAAGTCCTGCTAAATGACAAAATGTAAAATGTAAGAGCATGCAGGAGAAAATAATCAGTGTCGCAAGCAGTAGTCTTCCCACGCTAACATGCTGACTACATCGGGCACGCGCATTCGCCCGCTTACGCCATCTCGCATGTTGATTTTGTCCATTAGGACACGCAGTTTGAAATATCAAAACTAATTCTGAACCAACTATATTAATTTGGGGACAGGTCGAAACATTCATGGACATTCAGCTAGTTAGTTTGCTGTTGCTTGATCATTTGTCCTGGGATATAAACCTTTTGTTGTTATTTTACCTGAAATCTACAAGATCCTTCTTTTGCTGGATCTTTGTAGAATATCGACCCATTTTGAGTCACACAAAATAGTGTATTCTCTACTCCGACAATTAATCCACAGATAAAAGGGGAAACCTAGTTTGTTTCTAGTAACCTCGTCTCCTTCTTCGTCTATGGACTTTATATGGCGTTTGGCAACCAACTTTAAGGTGCATTACCACGAACAACTGGACTGGAGTGTGGACCTCAGTTCATCTTTCAATTACACCACGTGGGTATATGCTCCTGTCGCTTGTGCTCCCTCTCCGGCCTCGTTATGGCACACACCTGTCAGCATCGTTACGCTCACCTGGACTCTAATCACGTCCCTGATTACCTTCCCTATATATGCCACTCCCTTTGGTTCCTTCCACAGGCGCCATTGTTTCTTTTTCAGTTTCATGGCTGTGCGTTGGTCATGTTTCGGTTATGCATTACATTATTCACTCCCTGAACTTGTTTCCCGACTCTCAGCGCATGTTACAGCTCCTAAAAACCAAGGTGGGAGAGACGGTACTTGCAGTGCGTCAATCGTAAAAAACTGGAACCAAGTTCTATTTCAGCGCCTGACTATGCAGACGCTCGTTGACACGTGAGAGCAGTGTGGCTGAAATGATTAACAACTTGTATGTGTACATTTTCATTTGCAGCACATGTAACATTGTCAGCATGTAACGTTAACTAGCTTGTGTTGTAGCAGAGTGACGATGGCGGCTGCAGCATCTATCAACTTCAAGGTGGATGTTGCTAATTTGTTAGCATCAGCTATTTCAACACTAACATTCAAACTTTGTTTACAAATGATCATCTGGTGAGTGGCACATCTCTACGAAAATAATTACTGTTAAATATTGTTGCAATTTAAACTTCAGATCACTGGTTAGTGCGATGAACGTGATTAAAATATAATTGCAATGGGAAGTCATAGTTGGTTTGTTAATTTTAATTTTGGACGTGAAATGATTGTGCTTTTGTATTGGTATGATTTCATGGGGCCAACTGGAGTGAATGGGATGCATAATCTTGAACATTATTTGATGCTGTGTGTGACTGCTGTTGCCTGTTTGTGAGCCATGTATGTGTTTGACCAAAATGGTCTCTCCTTCAGTGCCATGGAGTGCACAGGTATTACGGTCGCTGTCCTTTCAGCACCATGAGCCTGTCACATTTTGATGTGTTTGATTCATTCATAACGTGATAAGAAATATCACTAGAATGGTCCCGACTACAGAAGATATCATGTTGGGTGCATTAAGTGATATGTCTTCTGTTATTTACTAGATTTGTTTTTATTTATACAATGTATTGGAAGATTTTGGTCCCTCTGAACGCGTAGGTCCTATAGTCACGATTCACCCCTGAAGATAATATATGTTGTTGTGTATTCCATTAGGCTATGTGAGTGGTAAGGCAGACATAGCCTAGGCTTAGGTTACCAGCCACTCAGCGAGGGAGGGAAGCATGGAACTCTCCATTAGTAGACCGGCAAACATGACCCCATTGGCCCCATGTGGGAATTCGGTGGGCATGGCTAGCCCACACCAAGCCCAACACAAGCTACCCATATCATCCCAACATGGGCTAGCCTACACCAGCACAACATGGGCTAGCCCACACCAGCCCATGGTGGGCCAGCCACACCAAGCTCAACGTGGACTAGCCTACACCAAACCCACACCAGCCCAACACAGACTAGCCCACACCAGCCCATGGTGGGCCAGCCACACCAAGCTCAACGTGGACTAGCCTACACCAAACCCACAAAAGCCCAACACAGGCTAGCCTACAACAGCCCAACAGGGGCCAGCCCACACCAAGCCCAACAGGGGCTAGCCCACACCAGGCGGGGGCTCATTAGAATATTTTTGTGTGTGGTTTGCACACAGTTCTTTTTTGAAACCATTACTGAGTGTCATTCTAGTTAAAAGAAAATCACTCTGCCATTTCCTGGTTGCTACAATTCAAATAGTTTGCCTAATTTAATTTTATGTAACAAAAAAAGCAAGTATAGTGTAGAAAATCCTTGTACCATCTAAACTGCTGTGAAACATTTTTTCCATAAACAAAAATATTGTATTTTCAGCTGTTTGAAGCTGGTGTACACAAGTAAAAGATGCAAAAACAAAAGTTAATAGGACGCAAAGAAATGGTGCACACAGAACAGATTTACCACTTCTTACACTGTCTTACAATGAGAATTACAGATCTATAACACATTTCTGTTATATTGGTCAGGTCACCCAAAAAGTAACATATTGCAGCCAAGTGTTCTGTGTGAAAGTTTGATGCCGATTAAAAAAAAGTATCCTGTAACCTACCAATGATGAAGTCTTTAAAAAAGAAATACCTAAAGTGCATGAGACATGAGAAACTTAAGTTTCTGATGTAAAAATATGTATGACTTTCCCCAAGTACAGTCAGGGCTTAAATTATTACATTTATGCATTGAATTAAATGATTAATAAATCAATTCCTATTAAATAGAAAAGGCACATTGGCCCAATGTTGGCAGCCTATATGGGGTCGACATTTTAGCCCGCATTGGGTCACATCATGCCAATGTGGACATGTTTGCTGGGAGCCTATTTGTGTGGTGCTGTCCACGTGCAGGGCTTATGTTCCCATTCGTCACACGACAATACATAGCCAAGTTTATTGTCCCTGACTCCTCACTTGGCTAACGTAACGGAATCAATCACAAGAAAGGTTATAACGCTGAAATACACCTTATAGTGGAAACAGGTGGTGTCCGGGTGAAATGCCCGGTTTGGAAGGATTTCGGAGTCATTGTGGAGAAGGAGATTTAAAGATGTCTGCAGAAAGAATGGGGTGTCAGCTATGACATGACACCTTGAGTTAGGAAAATATTTTGGTTATTGAACTACAGTAGGTGTGAAGTGGATTTACATCCGGAAATGGAATTCCGGTAATCAGGTCCCTGATCTGTACTATACAGAAAGTCATATCCATAATTATGCATATCATTCTATTAATATAGATGTATCCTGAATCTGCTGACGGTGCTGCAGCACACTTTAATTTACAGGTTTTGTTTTGTGCGCAATTGTTTATGTTTGGCTCTGCTGAGTCTGGCTCTCATGTGAGGAAATATTGTTCAGTGTTCAGCCCTGTGGTCTTAGCCAATCAGCTGGTGACCACCTGCCCCACACTCTGTACATGAGCTGATCATACAACCTCTGATTGGCAAAGGACATCTAGCTGATCCTGCACTGTCTCATCAGGCCCGATGCATGCTCTTGCATCCCCATAAATGGACCCAGTCTGGATGATCTTTCCTTCAGCACAGATAAGAGGTGGATTTATGGCAGTGTGTTCATGGAATGCGTGGGTAGTGTTTATTGTTGTTATGGTTGAGATTTGTGTGTGTTTACTGTTACTGTTAGTCGCAGTTGCTCTTATCTATTCCCTTCTATTCTATTTATCATTATCACTACTTGAGCTATTGTGGTCATTACTCTATGCATTACTTTGCACTGTTTATACCCATGTTATTACATGTATAGTACTTATTATTTCTCTTTCTCTGTACTTTCAGACCATTTCCATGTCCATACTTCTTTCAATAAAGTTTCCTGTGTGTGTGTGTGTGTGTGTGTGTGTGTGTGTGTGTGTGTGTGTGTGTGTGTGTGTGTGTGTGTGTGTGTGTGTGTGTGTGTGTGTGTGTGTGTGTGTGTGTGTGTGTGTGTGTGTGTGTGTGTGTGTGTGTGTGTGTGTGTGTGTGTGTGTGTGTGTGTGTTAACTCTGTAAGGTTCCCTTATTCCTCTGACCAGGAAAGGTTTTACGTGGGCCACAGGCCATTCAAATAGGAGGGGATTCCCTCACACACTGGCTTTTATTCTAATGAGCTCCGCCACCAAAAAATATCACATTTGGTTGGACCATAGCAGGTGACCAACCTGTGGTTTGTGACTACTATGATTTCCCATTGTATCCAAATCAATTGCAGTAATTCCGTTACAGATGTTTCTCTCATTCTGCTACCGATTTGGTAACAGCAGAGTTTTAATCACTTTAACTCATAAGCAAACTTGAATTCAGAAAAAAAAAGATCAGAATTCAAAGCCTTTGGTTAATATTAATTTTTAGGATGGAAATGTATATATGCCTTAATTAAAAATAGACTCTTAGCTTTCATTTGACATGCTCCTATGAACTTCATATGTTGGTGCTCATGGGTCCTTTGAGATGCAAATGCCATTACTAAATAAATCTGCAGCCTATAGAGTTTGGGAATTATTTAATTAGTTTCAATTAAACTACTTGATTAGCTAAACAATATTGAATATAAAACTATTGTTTTGTTCTGCCGGCAATAGGCTTTCATTAGGTAAGAAGAAGGCTAATAAGAAGGCCTATTTTCAAATTTCCCATTGTGAAAATAAGATTTTATTATTCTTAATTTATGGCAAGGTTTCCTTTTATCCAAATGTTGAATAGACAAATGAATTCATGAAGGGAATGGGAATAGCCTTAAAGCCTACTATGCTGTTGTCGTAAAAACAATTAAATAAATGCATGTTATTTGGCGGGTCACGGATCGGCTCTCAGAACAATTCTATGTGGGTAGATGGGATTGCGGGGAAAAATCTGTCCTGATGTCAGATGGGGCTCAGACTTGATGTGGCCGGCACAGGGTGGGGGCGGCTCCAATAAACTGACCTGTGCAGGTCTCTAGTTTGAAGTGTTATATCTAAGTACAATAGCCCCCTCTAGTGGAAAGACTCCATAGTAACAGCCAGAGTTTCACTGCTTGAAATGCTTGCCTCATAAAATAACACTAAAGTAAAACTAAACACTCAAATAATAATAACAAAACATTAAGTCATTACCAAACCATTTTTGTGTTGCTATACACTATATCCACAAATGTATGTGTATAAAGCCACACCTGTTGCTGACAGGTGTATAAAGTCGAGCACACGGCTATTAAATCTACACAGACAATCATTGGCAGTAGAATGATCTCTGACTTTCAACATGGCACTGTCATAGGATGTCACCTTTCCAACAAGTCAGTTTGCCAAATTTCTGCCCTGCTTGAGCTGCCCCGATTAACTGAAGTGCTGTTATTGTGAAGTGGAAAGTGGCTCATCCGCGAAGTGATAGGCCACACAAGCTCACAGAACGGGACCGGCGAGTGCTGAAGCGCATACAGCATGAAAAATGGTCTGTTCTCGGTTGCAACTGTCGTGGAAAATCGGATCAAATACAACGCATACCAGAACTTGTGAAATCAATCAGGCTTTAATACAAAAGTATAGCAAGCCGGAGTGCCCCGCGGAACACACACCTTTTCCAGAGCCCTGGCTCCAGTATTTATCCACATATTGCATATGAGCCCATCCCACATGCAAATTAAGTTACATTCCAATCCGTGCATCCTGCTTGTTCAGCCCAATCACGCCCATACCTGCTTTCCGTCAGATTATAATGATGACAAGACCCTTGCTTTGTTCCTGCACTTAACTAAATGCATTCTTTTGTTTGTGTATTATCTAGGATCAGCAGACTATGTGTCTCCTCAGTTTCTAGCGTGTCCAGCTATACTAAAAATACTATACATTCCTCTATTTTACAGCCCTATGCTTTGGCTCTGCACTTAGCTCAATATGTTATTTTGTATGTGTGTCTTTATCTCAGAGCAACAGACTATGTATGTGTCTTCTCTGTCATTCCTTCTGCATCTCTACGTCCTAAAAATATGCGAACTATGTCTATTGGTCATCAGTTAGTCATTTGACTGACCCCCTCCTTTGTATATCCCTCTGGCTTTGGTATGTCCAGCTATCCTGGCAGCTATGTGTCACCTTCCCTTCATGTGGTCTGTTTTTAGTGTTCAGCTATTCTATACATCTTATGCGTTTGTCTATGTGTTCTATTTGCTACCACACAACACTCACTACAGAGTTCCAAACTGCCTCTGGCAGCAACGTCAACGCAATAACTGTTCGTCGGGAGCTTAATGAAATGGGTTTCCATGGCCGAGCAGCCACACACAAGCATAAGATCACCATGCGCAATGCCAAGCGTCGGCTAGAGTGGTGTAAAGCTCGCCGCCATGGGATTCTAGAGCAATGGAAACGCGTTCTCTGGGGTGATGAATCAAGCTTCACCATCTGGCAGTCGAACTAATCTGCGTTTGGTGGATGCCAAGAGAACGCTACTTGCCCGAATGCATAGTGCCAACTGGAAAGTTTGGCGGAGGAGGAATAATGTTTTTCATGGTTCAGGCTAGGCCCCTTAGTTCCAGTGAAGGGAAATCTAAATGCTACAACAAACTATGACATTTTAGACGATTCTGTGCTTCCAACTTTGTAGCAACAGTTTGTGGCAGGCCCTTTCCTGTTTCAGCATGTGACCTGTGACCATGTCACCTGTGCACAAAGCAAGGTCCATACAGATATGGTTTGTCGAGATCGGTGTGGAAGAACTTGAATGTCCTGCACACGGCCCTGACCTCAACCCCATAGAACACCTTTGGGATGAATTGGAACACCGGCTGCAAGCCAGGCCTAATCGCCGAACATCAGTGCTCTTGTGGCTGAATGGAAGCAAGTCCCCGCAGCAATGTTCCAGCATCTAGGGAAAAGCCTTCCCAGATGAGTGGAGGCTGTTATAGCAGCAAGGGGGGGGGGGGAAATCAACTCCATATTAAAGCCCATGATTTTGAAATGAGAGGTTCGACGAGCAGGCATCCACATACTTCTGGTCATGTAGTGTATTTTGCAGTGAAAATGATGCACAAATGTGTAACAAATATTACATTATTAACTTGATGAAACACTTGTATTCAGAATAACATGTAACACAGTTCAACAGAAAAAATACTTAAACAAATCAAATGTATGAAGTAGCTACCTGAGAGGGATGACACCTCATCTTGCAACACTGTGTCTTCAGAGGCCTCTCTATCGTCTACAGTATCACTCTGGGAGGAAGCAGGTAAGGAGAGCACTTCCACTTGCCCACCGCCACGCTTGGTCTCCCCCTCCGTCTCTGCCCCCTCCTCCCCAGAGTCTGTGCTCCTGATGCTGAGGCGTCTCATGCGTGACACTGGGTCCACTTCCTTCATCCGTGCCCGGCGCTCTACCACCACCCGGTGGCTGGGCGATGCAGCCAGCTTATCCTGCAGGGCGTCTACGCGCTGCAAGGGTCCTCTGCCCCTCATCTCTCCCTCCAGGCTGTGGGACAGCTTAAGGTCAGGGTTAATGGGGACCGAAAGCGGTAGTCTGTCTGGCGGAAACTCCTGCATACCTGGAGTTTCTCGACCCAGATGGGTCCATTTGGCACTCCTGATGTACTCTGGGTTATCCTGTGGTGTCTCCTGTTCTTTTGCCTCCTGCCTGTCAGGAGGCACTCTAGATACCGTTCCAGAGTCCAGTTCCTCAGAATCTGGATCTCTCACATGTGTTTGTACTGTCTGTTCGTTTGCCCTGCTGCTTTCTGTATCTTCACTAGCAGCGGGTTTACTCTCTGTTGCCGTCTCGCTAACCCGCTGCTCCCCTGTGACGAAAGACTCTGCAGGTACATCAATCCCTAATATCCTGGCTGCCCTCTCCTCTATGGATTCATTCTCTGGAATGCCCTCAGCACATTTACGTTTGTATAGATTGTCAATGTCCTCTGCCACTGCCAGAGCTTGGTTTTGTTTGGTCTTCTCAGCAGTGACACTCCCCTCCACCTTCTTATCTATGAGTGACAGCTGCTTCCTCCAATCGCAACATATAGTCTGAGCCTCTGAATGATTTGAGCCAGAGTCAGAGGATACCTTTGTGTCTCCTTCGCCTTCAGCTGGTTCTTCAGACGTTTCAGCTCCTTGTGGACTGTCACGGTCACCAACAATTGTCGCGCTACTTTGATTGGATAAGTCTGGGCTTGACTCCTCATGGAGCGGAGACATTGGACTTGGTCTGGACATCTGGCTCTCGCTCTCTCTTTTACAAATGGGGCATTCCTCTGTAGAGTCTAAACAGGCTCCCCCTAGAGGCTCTGTATCGCAGCTACCACCACCAGGTTTAGATATGGCGGTGAACGTTTTGTTAACCTCTGAGTCTCGGGTCTTTTGTAAAGACTGACATATGTCCTCATAGTCAGGGGGACTCGTAAGTGTGGAGGCGTCCTGCATCGGCTGCCTATCTGCCCAGGGGACTTCGGCTGCAGTGTGCATTGTTGGAGTCATTGGACTGAAGTCTCTGGTCTTGCTGGGATCACTAAGAGAGTCAGTAAAGTCACTAGGGCCGGTGAAGTGACAAGGCGGTGGTGTCTCCGAAGGCGAAGGGAGGTCTAGCTTCACTGTCCTGCCACTGCAGCTACTTCTCCTCTGCGACAAGTTCGAAACAACCCTGTATTCTCTGAATCCTGTAGGCTTGCGTGGTGGGACAGGGAGCTCCTCTCTTAGCTGCTTGCTGAAAGTCACAGATTTTCTTTCAGCAGGTCTGGAGAAAGCACTCTTAACCTCCCCGTACTCCGGGTTGACGGACACAGACCAGCTCTCGATACTGCGCCTAAGGCTGCTGGGTTTGCTGAGCCCCGCCTCCCCCGCCAGCCTTATCTTGATCCGCTCAGGGATCTGCACAGCACCACTATTGTTGGAAATGTTATTGCTGGCAGTGCCTAGCTCTAGGATGTCTTTGTAGGCCTCGTTGAGGTCCTCAATGCACTGGTCAACACTGGGTCTCTTGCTGCTCTGCTGCTGCTTCTGCTGCTGATCCTGGAACTCTTTGTTGATAGTCTCCAGCTCCTCGATGGCGTCCCATGGCCGCCTGCTGATGGGCTTCAGCAGGAACTGACCGAAGGCTTCCTGCCCACTGCAGGTCGCTGCTGGTTTGGCCTCCATCGTGTTTCCTGAGGGTGGTGGTGGTGGTGGCTCTGCTGGTGGCTGAGCTGTGCTCTTGATCAGCTGGCTGGAAATGGAGAAAGTGGCCGTCCTGGAAAAGGCGCTGTTGCTGGATGGTTTCAGGCTCTTCACCCCTTTTATAGGACAGCTGAATGCAGTATTGCCCACACCGCTGGGATCTTGGGTGATGACGTCAGAGGAGCCTGGGGCAGGGACGTGAGGGTCTTGTGCTTCCTTGTTTTCAGTGCCTGGAGGAGGGGGATGCTGAGGCTTTCGGGCTTCTGGGCTAGTTTGGGTCTCCTGGTCCCGGTATTGGTTCCCAGGCCAGGCACCTGAGAGTTTCAGCTCCTTGTGATGGTTTATTTTGGGGGGTTTAATAGGGAGTTTTCTCACTATTTTGCTGCTTGATCTGCTGCTCGCTATGCTACCGGTTAGTGCTTGCAGCTCAGCCTCTGCTGAAGATGTGCTTTGGAAACTTTGGTTTGTTAAGTGGCCCGTTTTGTTCTCACTCGGACTGTCCACTGGGCTTGGTGGCCGGACTGGGCTTGGTGGCTTCTCGTCGTCGTCGTTGTTGTTTTGATCACGGGACGTACCACCCGACGTTAGAGGGACGGGAACAGACACCAAACAGAATATTGTCTCACTAAGTTTTTGTTTTACACTCTTTTTCTCATTTTTTTCTGTTTTCTCTGAGTCCGTTTGTCTTGGTTTCTCTTTCTCTGTGGAGTCAGGCTCATTGACTGACGTTTTCACTTGAGTTCCAGTTTCTGACACACCTTGACCTTGGTCCACATGCCTGATCAGTTGCTGAGCAGGTCTAATGTGAAAAGCTGTTGGATAGATACCACAGCTCTGATCAGGAGCTGCACTGTCGACACTTCCTTTGTTTATTAAACCCCTGTTGCACCATCTAGTACTACTACCACCGCCGTTGTCATTGAGAGATGTCTTGCGGCAGTCGTTATCGAGAGAGAGCCCCTGTGGGGGGGGAAAGGCACTATCGTGTGTAGATTGTCCTAAAACCTTAGCGCAGGGAGTCTCTTTCTTCATGTTTCGGATAAACTTGCCAGTGTCAGTAAGAGAATTTCCGCCAGGCCCTCCTGAGATATGTCTCACTTGCGGATTATCAAAGGGTAAATAGTGAACATGACCCAGATGCTCCTCGGTGTATCCAGGGTTAAGGTTTGGGTTAGCGTTAACCTGTTTCCTGTAGGGTATACCCCGATCCCCGTAGTGTTCCAGCCACGACCCTCCTGTCTGTCCGGAGAACCACTTTCCCGCCTCTGAGCTCATAGGCATGTGCATCTGTATCTTCATCTCCCCCCTCCACTTATAGTTTGCCACTTCGTTGCGGTTGATTGGTCCTCCCCTGATTGGGGGCAGGGCTCTCTTATAAGACGGGGGCGGGATATAACCGGGGGGCTCCATGCCAAAGATAGCAGAGTGTTGTGCAAAATAGTCTTGTCTTTGCAATTCTCCACCCCGTGGGTAATAGACAGGCCTGTTGTCTTTCGGTTGTTTGGACCCGCCCTGCTGATCTATTACAGCTACAGCGAGCATCTCCTGGCTACCCCTAGTCTGCTGGTGTATTTCGTATGATGGAGGCTTGACAGGCCTGCTGAACCTGGGCTTTGGTAAAAGTGCAACATGTCCAACACTTTGCCAACTGTTCCTGGCCCACCGGTCCCTGCTGACTGCGTCACTGTGGTAATACCGACTATAAGGCCCGGAAAATACGGTGCTGTTCACTCTCTGTCTATCAACCTGGCCTGGTCGAAGCTGGAAACTGACCAAACTGGACAGTGTGTTTGCGTGTTCAGTAGCTCCAGCAGGTGACAACACTCTGGGGAGGGACTGGGACATCCTTCTGGTTCTGGGGAGGATAGAAGCAGTGCTCTCTTGAGTCCTCAGGCGGTGCTGCTGCTCCTGAGCCCACCTCTCGCCCTCCCCATCCGACAGCTGCCTCCCCAGCCCCACTGCAGGCTTCCACTCCTCTGTGCCCAGGCTCTGGCACTTCCGCTCCCCAGTCACCCCAGTCACTACCCTTAACTGTCTAGGAGCCGCATCGGCCTCTCTCAGCCAGGAGATGGAGGTGTCTTCCCATAGCTGCTTCTGCTGCTGCAGCTTCTCCCTCTCTCCCCTATGGTCCTCTGCGATTAGGGCCTGTGGTCGCCATGCCGCCTCAGAGGCCTTCAGAAAGCTGGCGGATGCTCTCAGCTCCCGGCCGTCGGCGTAATCCAGGAGGACACTGAAGTCCTGGCCTCTCCTCCTCCAGTAGAAGACATCCCTCTCATCCAACTGCTCTCTTTTCTCGACCTGCTCAGAATAGGTTAAGCTGGGCGCGTCATAGAACCTGGAAAGAGAAGAATGCACAATTCAGTGCACAATATTAATTCATTAATATAAAAAAATGTAATATGTACAATAACATCAAATCATATTATAAACCGTAAACATGTTGTAACACTAACAACCTGTATGTATGATTATTTGTTTTTTGCACATGAACATAAATGGCAAAACTGTGGCTAGGTTGCAGTGGTAACACCAAAAAGAATGAAACTCTTGAAGTATTTTAGGTTGCAGAAGCTTGTTTAAATGTGATGATACAATGCTGACCAGCCTGCCATGATTTGATGCAATATTGATAATTGTGACATTTAAAACGCTGGTATCTCTGGCTAGCCTCTAAGCTGATGTTTTGGCTTTGGGGGTGAAGAGGTACTGCATCCCACATGGCCCCCGATTCGCCTATATGACTCTGGTCCTAAGTAGTGCACTATATAGGGAATAGGGTGCCATTTTGGACATTGCCGTAGGAATCTACAACTGTCCATCTCCAACCCAAGAGGGGAGAGCCTCTTTGCATTTGATACGATTCCCAGCATTCTGAATTAAGGTCTGTGTGTGTTTTAATATGCAAATCATATTGCAGCAGACGTACATTTTAATGGTATCTTCAAGGGAGTTGAGAGCCTCTGACTCAAACACTTCCATCAGATATGTGTGCTGTCTGGCTCTCCCCTCTTGGGTTGGAGGTGGACAGTTGTAGATTCCTACGGCAATGTCCAAAATGGCACCCTATTCCCTATATAGTGCACTACTTTTAACCAAGGTTCATAAGGCTCTCTGGTTAAAAGTAGTGCACTATGTAGGGAAAAGGCACTGCCTGCCCCTGCTGCCACTGCTAAGCGTGCTTCAAGTCTGAGCAAGAAATGATTGACTTGTTTATAAATGCCAGTTCCCCATCACGTGATGTGACCATATGCAGAGTGACAGACAACTCAATTTTCCTATTTCTTATCCATTCAATCCAATTCAGGAGACTTGGCTACTGGCAGGAGACTTGGCTACAGTGGGGCTTGTAAAATGTAAATTAATCTAAAAATAAACACATTTATTTCCAAACCAAGTTCTGGGATATATTCTGAACAGAGTACTTAGAAAAACTTGACACCATATATGGGCTACTTCCTACTTTTCACCGCCCCTTTCGGAGGACCAGAAATAGGATTTAATGTAATTGTGTAATAATGATCCTAAAAAAATCTAATGCAAAAAAGAGTGGCCTTCAGGCTGTGTGATGCACCTGATTATCTACACATTAAGGCATGCACCCAGTCCAATGGACAGCAGTCAGAGTAATGTCCCTAATGACACCCTATTCCCTATTACAGCTCACAACGAGCCCTAGGGCACTATATAGGGAATAGTGTGCCACTTGGGACGCAGACTAAATATCAGTAACCTAGAGTAGTAACGAAGTGAAATTCAGGGAGGGCTATAATATAATCTATTGTGAGCTTTATGCGGTTTCATGTAACTATGAGGCTACATCTGAATAACCATACTGTAGGTACTAAAGACTGTGAGATCCGACTGAGAACATCTTTTTGAACTTGGAAATTCAAGTAGGAAACTCTGGCATCTTTCTAGACTGCTAACTTTCCAACCTGATGATCACTGACGTCATGATTTGACCTCTCTCTTTTTTTCAAGTTCCCAGTTGTCTTGAAAGCACCATGACCATCAGATGCAGGTACCATCAGTCCAGTGAAATAAACAAGCTAATTATTTCAATTTATGCTCCACAGTGCCTCGCAAGTGCTACACCAACTGATCTATTTTGTTAAAAAAAGCTCAAGTTTTGAAATATGGCCTGAGAATAACAATATTGGCTGGACAGGCATTTGCCTATATGCTGTGATAATGTATTAGACCTACTGCACAAACCTCAATCCTACAGAATAGTTTTTAGTCGGTTAATGTTACATTTTTGAAGTCGTGTTTATTGATTTTTTATCTGAGTGGTAGATCTCGTCTTGCTTTTTGACTGGGAAAGTGATCTTGTCTCAGAAAAGGTTGGTGACCACTGCCTTATACAGTGCACTTCTTCTTTTGACCAAATGGAACCCTAATCCCTATAAGTAGTGTACTATAATAGGGAACAGTGTGGCATTCGCAGCATCTGGCAAGACAAGGCAGTGGTGCAGCAGCCTCAGTGTTCGTTCTGCAGCTCTGGAGGGAGGGAAGAGAACACATCCTCCTGCGTAGTGTAGACTGAGTGGCTTGGCTTTGCATGCAATGCCGAAGGGCCCGGCAAAACAAAAAAAAGGGAGGGAATGTATGGTGGGGATTTCGAGAGAGAGAGAGAGAGAGAGAGAGAGAGAGAGAGAGAGAGAGAGAGAGAGAGAGAGAGAGAGAGAGAGAGAGAGAGAGAGAGAGAGAGAGAGAGAGAGAGAGAGAGAGAGAGAGAGAGAGAGAGAGAGAGAGAGAGAGAGAGAGAGAGAGAGAGAGAGAGAGAGAGAGAGAGAGAGAGAGAGAGAGAGAGAGAGAGAGAGAGAGAGAGAGAGAGAGAAAAACTCACCCGCTATCCGTGGCGAGAGAATCGCCCAGGGGCTGTGTGAGGCTGTCACCTAGGTTACCGCTGACAACTTCTTTTCTCCATTGGTTCCTTTCCCCGCCGCTCTCATTGTCGCAGCTGCCGGGGTAGCCCTTCGCCAGTAGTGCCTGCCTGCTGCTGCTGAAGACGCAGGCCCCTCTGTCTCCCGCCTGTTCATTCCCGTTCAGTGGTCCACCACGACCAGATCTCTGGTTCTCTGCTGCTGGGATTTCACGGTGGCAATCGGCGGCGGCGTGGCGCTGCTTCTCGTAAGGCGCGGTGGCGGATGAAGTTGCAGTGGGGCAGGGGATGCTTTTCTTGGGCAGTTTGTATCCGTGAGAAATGAGGAGGTCCTCCACGCTGTACATGGTGGTGTGTATCTGTCTTGGCAGCAGGAGGGCGAAGGCGTTTATTTTGTTCCTTAAGCGCAGTGCTGGTGGTAGAAACTGGAGCACAACGGCTCAGCAGAGGCCATCCCTATGGGGAGAAGAGAGGTAACAATTAGCTTGCTTCAATAGCATAACTTCCAATGATTTCTAGTTACACTAGATGTCTGACAGGGGGCACTGTTTTGAAGCCACCGCGCTTCAAAACACTCCCCCACCATTGTAAAGCTATAGAAAGGTATTTATTAATGTCTACGTTATTTTTTACCATGTCTATTCTATTACAGACACCTTAATGCATACTTTTAAATATTATTATTGCGAGCTAAACATAAAAATGTAAATATATAAACGTTTTTCTTTGAAAGTAATAATGTTACTGTTCCCACTATAACAAAAACATATTTAAATACCTGTCATTTTGTACTTGAAACATTATTAATTCTATAGAGCAGGGTTTCCCCATCTAGGTCCTGGGGGCCCGTCTTGATTTTTGCCCAGCTCTACACAGCTGATTCAAACAACCAACCCGTCATCAAGCTCTTATTATTTGAATGAGCTGTGTGTAGTGCTAGGGCAAACATGTGCACCCAGGGGAGGTACCAGGACAAAGTTTAGAAAACCCTGCTATCGAAGACTGCTCCTTCTGGGTAGTGCCAATATGGCCTTCTGGTAGCTTCAAAGCCTCTCATTGGCCAATACATAGCATCAGCAATATAGGGTTTGTATACATCATTGATAGCTACTTGCTGATGGTATGGAACACTAATGTACAGTGCCTTGCGAAAGTATTCGGCCCCCTTGAACTTTGCGACCTTTTGCAACATTGCAACATTTCAAGCTTCAAATATAAAGATATAAAACTGTATATTTTTGTGAAGAATCAACAACAAGTGGGACACAATCATGAAGTGGAACGACATTTATTGGATATTTAAAACTTTAACAAATCAAAAACGGGAAAATTGGGCGTGCAAAATTATTTGAAATATCCAATAAATGTCGTTCCACTTCATGATTGTGTCCCACTTGTTGTTGATTCTTCACAAAAAAAATACATTTTTATATCTTTATGTTTGAAGCCTGAAATGTGGCAAAAGGTCGCAAAGTTCAAGGGGGCCGAATACTTTCGCAAGGCACTGTATGTACACTACAGTGTATTCGGAATGTATTCAGACCTCTTGAATTTTTCCACACTTTGTTATGGTTCAGCCTTATTCTGAAATGGATACATTTGTTTTCCCCCTCATCAATGTACACACAATACCCCATAATGACAAAGCAAAAACTGTTTTTTTTATTTTGCAAATGTATTAAGAATAAAGAAGAGAAATATCAGATTTACATAAGTATTCAGAGTCTTTACCTTTGGCAGGGAATACAGCATCAAGTCTTCTTGGGTATGACACTACAAGCTTGGCACACCTGTATTTGGGGAGTTTTTTTCCCATTCTTCTATGCAGATCCTCTCAAGCTCTGTCGGGTTGAATAGGGAGCGTTACTGCACAGCTATTATCAGGTTTCTCCAGTGATGTTTGATCGGGTTCAAGTCCGGCTCTGTCTGGACCACTCAAGGACATTCAGAGACTTCTCCCAAACTCTGTTATTTTTTTATTTGACTAGGCAAGTCAGTTAAGAACCAATTCTTATTTACAATGACGGCCTACCCCGGCAAAACCCGGACGATGCTGGAGATGCAGTGCCATTGTGGGCTGTGTGCTTAGGATCATTGTCCTGTTGGAAGGTGAACCTTCGGACTTCCAATCACTCGGCCGGATTATCCCTGAGCTGAAGAACAGCCTGAAACCAGGGATGCCTGGTTTCCTCCAGACATGATGCTTGGCATTCAGGTCAAAGAATTCAATCTTGGTTTCATCAGACCAGAGAATCTTGTTTCTCATGGTCTGAGAGTCCTTTAGGTGCCTTTTGGCAAACTCCAAGTGGGCTGTCATGTGCCTTTTACTGAGGAGTGGCTTCCATCTGACCACTCTACCATAAAGGCCTGATTGGTGGAGTGCTACAGAGGTGGTTGTCCTTCTGGAAGGTTCTCCCATCTCCACAGAGAGACTCTGGAGCTCTGTCATAGTGACCATCGGGTTCTTGGTCACCTCCCTGACCAAGGCCCTTCTCACCCGCATGCTCAGCTTCTTCCATTTAAGAATGATGGAGGCCACTGAGTTCTTGGGGACCATCAACGCTGCAGAAATGTTTTAGTACCCAGATCTGTGTCTTTTGACACAATCCTATCTCGGACCTCTACGGACAAATCCTTCGACTTCATGACTTGGTTTTTGCTCTGACATGCACTGTGAACTGTGGAACCTTATATAGACAGGTGTGTCTCTTTCCAAATCATGTCTAATCAGTTGAATTTACCCCAGGTGGACTCCAATCAAGTTGTAGAAACATCTCAAGAATGATCAAAGGAAACAGGATGCACCTGAGCTCAATTACGAGTCTCATAGCAAAGGGTCTGAATACTGTAAGGTATTTCAATTTTTAATATATTTGCAAACTTTTCTAAAATCCTGTTTTTTCTTTGTCATTATGGGGTATTGTGTGTAGATTGATGAAGAAAAACATTAATTCAATCAATTTTAGAATAAGGTTGTAACCTAAGAAAATGTGGAAAAAGTGAAGCGGTCTGAATACTTTCTGTATGCACTGTATATGTAGGGGAGAACAAACAGGTGAGAGAGACAGGAAACAGGTAACATTCTGTCAACACTGTCCCAAACGGTCCAACCTTTCGGTTACTGGCCCAACACTCTAACCGCTAGGCTACCTGCCGCCCACTACTTAGAGAATAGGGTGCAATGTGGTTTTGGTATAGGGTGCCATTTGGGGGACACACAGTTTCAGAGCTTGTTATGTCTGATTAGGTCACTGGAGGGCGGACAGTAGACTATTTGTATTTTGTTCCTGTTCCTGTTACGGCCAAGTTACACCAGGCACTACTTCTAGCGATCAAACTACCGGAGGTAATTTCTTGAATCTAGAAGTAATTTTCTTGAAGTCTCTTCTAAAAAAATATAATTAGTATATTATGTGAAAATGTATTTCCTATAATAGATTGAGCACTGAATAGAATGAATAGTAGTTTAGTATGTTTCCAGTGTGTTGTTTCCCAAATGGAACCCTATTCTCTACATACTGCACTACTTTAACCAGAGACTTTGGGTTCTCATCAAATGTAGTGAACTAAACATGGAATAGGGCACCATTTGAGACGCAAACCTGTAACACATTCCTTTCCGTATTTATTGAATGCCGGTGTAGTTTTTCTCTGTCTCCGACTGACTCAGCCCAAATCAATCTCTTTCCAGATTAGCACAGCAGGGGTTGCTATAAACAGATGCCATTCAAAAACAAAGTTTAAAAATATATTTTATGATTTGAATACTTGTTGCTCTTCTTTCTGACAATACTTGTAGTCCCAGTCATTTTAATAATTTTAAATTGTCTTGCCAGATAAAAGAAATGCCTCAATGTTTGACATGAAAGAAACGTATAAACTGAAAAGTGGTATTGTACAGTAAGAACGTTTGAATTACAACCCAAAACATTGTGTTTGTCCTGGTTGGGTGACTGATTGCTCGGGAGCAGTGTTGGAGAAGCTACTCTGAAAATATAGTTACCAATTAAAAGCTAAGCTACACTAAAGCTCCCCTTAAGAAACATATAGTTACCAATTAGAAGCTAAGCTACACTAAAGCTCCCCTTAAGAAACATATAGTTACCAATTAGAAGCTAAGCTACACTAAAGCTCCCCTTAAGAAACATATAGTTACCAATTAGAAGCTAAGCTACAATAAAGCTCCCCTTAAGAAACATATAGTTACCAATTAGAAGCTAAGCTACACTAAAGCTCCCCTTAAGAAAAATATAGTTACCAATTAGAAGCTAAGCTACACTAAAGCTCCCCTTAAGAAAAATATAGTTACCAATTAGAAGCTAAGCTACACTAAAGCTCCCCTTAAGAAAAATATAGTTACCAATTAGAAGCTAAGCGACACTAAAGCTCCCCTTAAGAAAAATATAGTTTAATTAACTACAGTAACTTTGAAAAAGTAGTTCACTACATCCAAACTACCTCATTAAATATTATCATATCTAAATATGAAATGTCATAGCATACAAATTGCAAGAACAGATCACTTTGGAGTCTGATTTTAACAGAATGTGTAATATATTCTAGTAAACACAAACAATTTTTTATTTTTTGGTATTTTACCCCCTTTTTCTCGAACTTGTCTCATCGCTGCATCTCCCCAACAGGCTTGAGTCACCAGATGACTGAGGTCAGCCTGTTGGCGCCTGTCCTGCCACAAGGAGTCACTAGAGAGCAATGAGCCAAGTAAACCCCCCAGGCCAAACCCTCCTCTAACCCGGACGACGCTGGGCCAATTGTGCACCGCCCCTAGGGGACTCCCGATCACAGCCAGTTGTGATACAGCCCGGGATCAAACCCGGGTCTGTAGTGACGCCTCTAGCACTGCGACTGGTTCCAGGTCATCTACAAGTCCATGCTCGGTAAAGCTCCGCCTTATCTCAGTTCACTGGTCACGATGGCAATACCCACCCGTAGTACGCGCTCCAGCAGGTGTATCTCACTGATCATCCCTAAAGCCAACACCTTATTTGGCCGCCTTTCGTTCCAGTTCTCTGCTGCCTGTGACTGGAACGAATTGCAAAAATCGCTGAAGTTGGAGACTTTTATCTCCCTCACCAACTTCAAACATCTGCTATCTGAGCAGCTAACCGATCACTGCAGCTGTACATAGTCTATCGGTAAATAGCCCACCCAATTTTACCTACCTCATCCCCATACTGTTTATTTATTTACTTTTCTGCTCTTTTGCACACCAGTATCTCTACCTGTACATGACCATCTGATCATTTATAACTCCAGTGTTAATCTGCAAAATTGCAATTATTCGCCTACCTCCTCATGCCTTTTGCACGCAATGTATATAGACTCTCTTTTTTCTACTGTGTTATTGACTTGTTAATTGTTTAATCCATGTGTAACTCTGTGTTGTCTGTTCACACTGCTATGCTTTATCTTGGCCAGGTCGCAGTTGTAAATGAGAACTTGTTCTCAACTAGCCTACCTGGTGAAATTAAATAAATAAATAAATAAAAATACCTTGTCCATAGACTGCTTACAGGAAAACACGTTATTTTTTTGTTTGGGTGACCAAAATTTGGATAATTAAGTTGAACTATCCCTTTAACAGGACTACACAGCATTTTTCAATGACAGCAACATGAAAGGATATTTTAACCAGTCCTACATGGCAACAGGTAACTGAACCTTATTCTGTGTTCCTCAATACAATCCCTCCCAAGGGTAGCACATTTACTAACTAAGACACCTGATTCAACTAATAAGGGTTTGGTGATTACCTCAATCAGGTGTGTTAGTGCAGGGCTGGAACAGAAATGTGCACCCCCTGTGGGTCCCACAGGAATGGATTGAGAAACACTGTTCTAACAAGATCAACACTGAGAAGCAATCAGGGATTCAAACAAAAACAAAGTGTACACCCTGCCACTTTTTTGGTTAAAAGATAAGGAATGGCGCTGGAGAAACGTATCAATGTAGCAATTCCAGATTGCTCGTTTAAACTGCTTGTTCTAAACAGATGGAAGCTGCTTGTTCTAAACAGATGGCTTAGGCCATAAACAAATGCACACAATTTCAAAGCCAAAGCAGTAGAGAAGTCAGCAACAGATGTCCATATGGAGCACTTTTGGTATGACATCAAAACAACTCAAAGCTTACATCCCAAATAATAATGGCACCCTATTCCCTATATACTACACTACTTTGACCAGAGACCTATGGGTCCTTCCCCTGGTCAAAAGTAGTACACTATATAAGGAAAAGGGTGCCATTTGGGACACAAATAAAGTCTAGTTGCCCATTATAAACAAGACTCGAATTAGGTGGTATAGTTTGTGGGGGGAAAGGTAGCCAAGGTGTGTGTTTAGTGTTTAATCATATAGTCATAGAATGGAGAAACATTTAACCTTCAAACTGTGGTTAGTGGGGCTGATTCATTTCTGCATTTTCCTGATATGAGTTATTACAATTATTTATTATGCAGGAATAAATCTGTGCATACATCCCAAATGGCACCTTATTCCCCATATAGTATACTACTTTTGACAAGACCCCTATAGGCCCTGGTCAAAAGTACTGCACTATAAAGGGAATAGGATGCCATTTGGGAAGCACACTTCCACTTTATCTCCATCTTGAACCAGAGGGTCCACTAATGGACAAGGGTCATATGACTGTACTGTATGTACATCCACATCATTTCTCACTTGCCATGTACTATTTACATTACGTTTTCTCAGTTCCAGTCTACTTATAGTCCAGCAAATTCTCATGACCTCGATTTGACCTTGGCACATTCATAATTTAAAAACATTGTATGTCCTAAATGGCACCTTATTCCCTAACCTTTACAGAAAAAACACATGCATTCATGCGATCACATGGGATCTTATGTGAAGTTAACGTGAAACTACAAGTGAAAACGTGATGACGTGAAGTGTTCCAAAAACACCTGTTTTGCACATTTTCCACAAGTGAAATCATGTATTTTTTCTGTAAGGCAGTGGTCACCAACCGGTCGTTTGCGATCGACTGTTCAATCAACTAGGCATTCCTAGTCAGTCACCAAACATTTATGCAGACAAGCCAACGATAAAGGCTTGCTCTTTTGCCGGAAGGTACACTTGATTCAGAAACCCTGCGCAACAGATAGGCAGTGTTCGCATTTTGAACCAACGGGTAGGCAGAACCAACGGGTAGGCAGTGTTCGCATTTTGAACCATTTCATTTGTCTGAAGGGACAAACTCCGCCTACCTGGCAGACCAGGAGAGCTCTGGCTAGTTCAAACGTTTAAAACCACGACCAGAGAGAAACGGTCAAAGAATACAGCAAAGAGCTATATGTTCAAGTTCATGCAGCACCGTCAACACTGTTTTTATAAAACACACTTCTTCCAGACTCCCGCGCTGAAGCTGCACTGGATCAGAAGTGTATCGATTGCCCTGCGTTTTTATTATGAGCACTTCCTCGTGTTTATTTTAATATCAAGGAATATTTCACGTTCTCTGGTTATAGGAACAACATGAATTTGTGCATGAGGCAGAAATAATGAAGTGCGACTCGAGTTTCGCCATCAGTGGGAGGACGGTATCCCCTCTGGTCAGTCTCACCGGAGGAAAAGAGAGAGCAGGGACCATGAGAGGCAGACCCTCTGCTGCTCTCTCCCTGCCTCCGCCGAGACTGACCAACAGATGGCAGCTACCGTACCACTAGTCCAGTAAAATAAAATTAAAAGCTCATTATTTCAACTTATGTTCAGCTATGCCTCACAAGTGATACAACAAGTGATATTTTTTGTTATCAAAGCTATAGTTTTGAAATATAATATGGTCCGAGAAGAACAATATTGGCAGGCCTAGAATATAGCCAATATACTGTGCTAATGTATTAGCCCTACTGTACAAATTGCATTCCTACAGACTGCTTTTATTAATGGTAGAGCTCGGCTTGCTTTTTGACTGCGAAGGTGAACTTGACTCAAAAGGTTGGTGACCACTGCATATAGTGCACATAGGGCTCTGGTCAAAAGTAGTGCACAATACAGGAAATAGGGTGCCATTTGGGACTCTAGTAAGCACCCAAAGGTGGCACTTGAGGTAGAACTTTGAGTAAATAACATCTTCAAATCATCTCTGACATCTAAAACAGCCTACGTGCCCTTTGATGACTCCAGGCCCCTTGTGTGTGGTGTCAAAACAGCTGAAGCACCTGCTGCCTGCCTGCTTCTCTACAATAACACACAAAATATCTCAAGGGTTTCCGTTGGAAACCAGCACACACACCAGGCACAATGTAAAAGGGTAAATATGGCAAGTCTAAATTGACACGATGGAAAGTAGATGCTCAATTTCTCTCTCTCTATATATATATATAACAAACCAGCAGACCAAACAAAGTGTAGCCTACAGAGAGAAACTACTTTTGAGGAGCTGAAGGAGAGATGTGGCTATATTGAAACCATTCAGTAACTGGGTCCCTGATGGCCCCCTATTCTTTATATAGTGCACTACTTTTAACCAGGCCCTATGGCTCTGGTCAAAAATAGTGCACTAAACAATGCCTTATTGAGCAAGGTCACTACTGAAGAAGAACGCCATGCAAACTCCAGCAGAAAAAGGCGGTAAAGACTGACACTGATTCAATGCATGCAGGGTAAAATGGCAATGCTGAGGTTTCCAGAGTTACTGTCTGCTGTTGACCTGGCACACACCTCTTCCTCCCCCCCTTCCCTCAGCTCACCTCCGATCTCCTGGCTCTGTTGAGTGAGGCCCCACTGTTGCCAGGGTTGCATCCCAAAATGGCATGGGCGCTGGTCAAAAGTAATGCATAATCTGGGTAATAGGATGCCATTGGGACGCAAGCCTTGCAACACCATGCATCCTAACTCTTACCTTATGGTGGATATCTACCATGCCATTTTATTGGAGACCTAAAAGTCAAACAGGCACACTGTTTTTGTATGGCTTAGGCAGGTTTATGAACTTTGCCATCTAAGTTGAAACCCAGTATTTATGTTTGGACCTTTTCCTAGATATTTGATTCCATGTGCCTCTATGCAGGCATTATCATTAGAAACAGATAGGCCTGCTTACCATATGCCACCACTGCCAATCAATAACAGATCCTGCTACTATGTAGACTAGATAGATACAGTAGGCTATGGTATGACCTACTCCATAGAACCTTGCTATAGTGCAGTGTTAACTGATACAGCCTATACATAAAATTGACCTGTTAAGAATAATTTCTCAAGTCAGCTTTGCACTCCATACAAAACACATTGCTTTACACTGTAGGCTATAGGTTACTGCAAGTAGGCTATATAAGCTACTAACGCCTATGGAGAAAAAAAATCGATACTTGCACACACTGTAAGTTGAAAATGTGAGCGGTCAGGCATTGACGAACAGTCGTTAGCCAAATCATAACCCCATTGCAATTTTACATGCTCCCCCGAAATACACCCAAAATGTCATAAAATACACATTCAGATCTCGCCATCAACCGTTGTTAAATGTTGATTCATCAAAGGGTGAACGTTTTCCCGATTGCAAATTTAAAGCGCCGTTAATTGAAGGCTTTTGCAGATGCGTCTTGGCTGACTGTGTGTGTTTACCAAGACTCAAACAGTCACCCTGCGCTACCTTGTACGTGAAGCAAAAATAGACAGCCCTTCCCCTGAAAAAAACAACAATATCTGCATGGCAAAGAATACTCCTAGTATACATATTTGCGAGATCGTTATAAACGCTTAATGGCATAGATACGCATCCTA
Source organism: Oncorhynchus gorbuscha (assembly GCF_021184085.1). NCBI lineage: Eukaryota > Metazoa > Chordata > Actinopteri > Salmoniformes > Salmonidae > Oncorhynchus > Oncorhynchus gorbuscha. The sequence continues at coordinate 39,093,431 of NC_060180.1, read as the reverse complement.
CCTGGAAGATGTTCGGCGCGGCGGTTGCAGTTCCCCTGCGCCCAGCTTCAGTCGCTGAGAGCACAGCACAGCCCTTCTGCTGAGCATGCCTAGAACGATAGGGGAGGACGCGTTGCCAAGGTGGAGTGTGTTCTTCTCACTCGCTAAACCAGCCGCTACACTGTGCGTTCGTTGTTCGTTAAAAAGGGATTTCAAAATGGTTTCTTCCAAACTGTGTAATAACTCGTTTTTTTATTGCCAGGGGCAGCAATAAATGTTTCCCATATCAGTGTGTGTTTATATTGAAACGAGTATCCATACATACAGAGCCATTTATTCCATAAATATATGGCTCTGAATACATTCAAGTACTGTGTATACATGAGTATACATGATTGGTATACACGGGTATGCACATACACATACAGACAGGGAGCACACAGCATACTAGCCACAGCTAGGGCACGTTGTCTATGTATTGTGCGTCCCAAATGACACCCATTCCATATATAGTACACTACTTTTGAACAGGTCTGGTCAAAAGTAGTGTACTATACAGTGTAAAGAATAAAGTGCCATTTATGAACTATGTTGCCACTGAAAAACAATACAGTGCAACTTCATCTTCCAATCAGCATTGGAAATGATGTTATTTCCAATCACACACCAAAAAAAGTGGGAAATAAAGCTTTTCTTGTCTGACTGGATTGCAAGTCCTCCATCCCCTCCCTCTGCTATTTACTGTAGGCCTACGTTGTCTGTAGGCCTAGCTTGCATCACCAATACCACCATATTCTCTACACAGTGCACTACTTTTGACCTACTATTAACGAGAGCCCTGGACAAAAGTAGTGGACTATATAAGCAATAGGTTTCCATTTGGGATCCACACTTTGTTTCTATTTGCCTTCAGAGCTTGGCCTTTACAGTAACACTTGGTTGGTCTGTAATAAACAAATCTTTCAGAGAGTGGTGAGGCTGTCATGGCACACACAGGTTCCCTCTAAGTGCAGTATGTCACATTTGGCACAGGAAGGAAGGTCTGAACAGAGTGCATTTAATTAACCAAACTGTCTTGGCATTGGACGGGAGGGGGGGGGGACACTCACTGGCGAGTCATCACCATCCACCATGCACCACCAAGGGCATGTTTCAGCTCTCTGACTGCCATACAGTTACAAATTAGCACCGAGGGAACATGCTGCTGTGCTGTCTGTGGAAAACTGTGCTCTGATAGTACATGCTTTTCAGGAATGTTGTCAGTGGTATTACAGTGCCAGTCAGTAGTACTGTTCTCAGAGGAGAGGAATATAATGTACTGTAGAGGATATATTAGTCTCTTCTCTTACTGTAGAGGGTCCAGTAGTCTCTGTTTTTACTGTAGAGAGTGCATATTAGTCTTTCATTTTTATATTTGGACTCATTTACTCCATGATGATGGATGTGTCTGAAATGGCACCCTATTCCCTATATCATGCACCACTTTAAACCCTACGGTCCCTGGTCAAAAGTAGTGCAATACAAAGAGAATAGAGTGCCATTTGGGTAAGGCGATGACAAGCAGCCGTATCTCCCGCCACAGGAATCACCAGGCTCTGAGTGAGGGCTGCATCATCTCTTCCAGCACTTTCAACTACTTTGACTTTTTGCTTTGCCCTGCCTGGAGTGCCAGATAAGGTTTACAGATTTGAAACTATTATTGGTTCTATTGTGTCAGTCAAGGTCAATCCAGCTCAAAGTATTTGAAATGATTTCAAATAGTATTTGAACTCAGGTCTATACTGCTAGCTAGCAGTGTTTGACTCTGTAATAGGAGCATATCATTAAATGACAGAGGGGAAATCGTTCAGCCTTACCCGTTTCCTACCCCGTGGCACAATGTCTGGTGGTCCATGGGTGGTTTAACCCTAACTGAAGCCATGTTGGGCCTATTTTAGAACAGAGGGTTGACTTACAGGGTAATAAAATCCTTGCAATACAAAATTACCACTTCTGATTAATGGGAAGTTCATATGTTGAAATGCAAAGCCAAAAGAGCACTTGGGTCTTATGGAAGTTGTATCAGACTGGAGACACAATATGTGACCCAAATGGAAAAACCCAAAATACCAGTGTCAATGTCAACAGTGAAGAGGTGACTCTGGGATGCTGGCCTTCTAGGCAGAGTTCCTCTGTCCAGTGTCTGTGTTATTTTGCCCATCGAAATATTTTCTTTTTATTAGCCAGTCTGAGATATGGCTTTTTCTTTGCAACTCTGCCTCGAAGGCCAGCATCCCAGAGTCACCGCTTCACTGTTGACGTTGAGACTGGTGTTTTGTGGGTACTATTTAATGAAGCTGCCAGTTGAGGACTTGTGGGGCATCTATTTCTCAAACTAGACAGTTCAGTCAGTTTGAATGGTAGTGTAGATTTATGATTGGACTGTTTCTCAAACTAGACACTAATGTGCATGTCCTCTTGCTCAGTTGTGCACCGGGGCCTCCCACTCCTCTTGCTATTCTGGTTAGAGCCAGTTTGCACTGTTCTGTGAAGGGAGTAGTACACAGCGTGGTACCAGATCTTCAGTTTCTTGGCAGTTTCTCGCATGGAATAGCCTTCATTTCTCAGAACAAGAATAGACTGACGAGTTTCAGTAGAAAGTTATTTGTTTCTGGACATTTTGAACCTGTAATTGAACCCACAAATGTTAATGCTCTAGATCCTCAACTAGTCTAAAGGCGGACAGTTTTATTGCTTCTTCGATCAGAACAACATTTTTCAGCTGTGCTACCATAATTGCAAAAGGGTTTTTTAATGATCAATTAGCCTTTTAAAATTATAAACTTGGATTAGCTAACACAATGTACCATTGGAACACCGGAGTCATGGTTGCTGATAATGGGCCTCTGTTACACCTATGTAAATATTTTATTAAAATCAGCCGGTTCCAGCTACAATAGTAATTTAACAAAACTAACAATATATACACAGTTTCTGACAAATGTTATTTTAAATGGACAAAAAAAAAGTGTTTTTCTTTCAAAAACAAGGACATTTCTAAGTGACACCAAACTTTTGAACGGTAGTTTATCTAGAAGTAAAGGAGACTATAGAAATAGCTGCCATTTTGGTTTTCGCTACAAATAGTTGTGGTAGAGCCATGTGGCTCATCTCGTCGATAGACAGTTTAGGACCCTGGAAAGGCTAACCTGGAAACGATCATCACATAAGTACCATATAATATAGAGACCATCGTTGTCCCAAATGGCACCCTATATCAGTGTTTCCCAACCCTGGTCCTCCAGTACCCCCAACAGTACACTTTTTTGTAACCCTGGACCAGCACACCTGATTCAACTAGTCAACTAATCATCAAGCCCTCAAAGAGCTGAACGAGCTGTGTTTATCCAAGGCTACAACTAAAATGTGTACCGTCAGGGGTACTCAAGGACCAGGGTTGGGAAACAATGCCCTATAATATAGTGCACTACTTTTGACCAGAGCCCTATGGCTCTATGAAGACATTACAAAAAGACCAGCGGTTTTATTCCTTGACGTGGTAAATACTTGGACACCCACTGTCTGGCACTGTATACATGGAAGTGCAACAGTAATATATGTAACGTATTCAAGACCTTTTAAATTGTCATGACATGGTTAATCAAAGAATGAGCACTCGGGTGAGAAATGTCCCACGCATACAAAAGTATTCCATCTAGAGTACTGTACAGATCGCCACCTCATGGGGCACCAACCAACAGCACCAAAGTTCTGCTACCAGTTGGAATTCTGTGACTCACTGGCATTCCTTGGCGATAAGCCATGGGAGGGGGAGATAGTAGTTGCATCCCAAATGGAAGCCTATTTCCCTACATAAACGCACTACTTTTGACCACAGCCCGATGGGCCCTGGTCAAAAGTAGTGCAGTGCATAGGTGACATTTGGGTCGGGACACAGCCAGTGAGAGGTCGAAGTGTCAGTGAAAACAAACCTGAATTCATCTGTTTCCCCAGAAGAGATGCATTTGCACTCATAACTGGCACAACTAAAACAAAGCAGTGGGCGCGACAGCAACAATCTCCCAAAATCTCAGATTCAAACAGACTTTCCTTAATTCATTCCACAAACAAAAGCATACATTTCCATTGCTCTTATAACTTTGGTCTGGCAGGGTTTACACACACTGGCCTCTCATTATGAAATGCAAGTGGTGCCTGTGAATGGCAAATATGGAGTTGTGGAGCACACAGGGGAAAATACTAGAAACCAGACTACTGGCACTTGGGCTTTATTTTAATGGAATTGGGATGAGAGCTCTTTTTGTGGCATTGTCTAAAGAGCAGAAATACTAAATATCATTCATGGGTACATTGAGTCCTCACTTGTATAATGCTTCCACTACCCTAAAAGAGGGGAAATTGCAAAGACAGAGTTAGGCCTACTGTAAGTCGCTCTGGATAAGAGCGTCTGCTAAATGACTTAAATGTAATGTAAATGTAAACATTGACTATAGAACTGCAATATGGTTTACCAAATAACTTTTTTTTGTGGGTTGGTCAAGGCCTAATGAGACAGTGACTGAGGATCCAAAATGGCACCCTTTTCCCTTTATAGTGCACTGCTTTTTACAAGGGCCCATAGAGTGCAATTTTGGATGCATACAATATGTATAAGGAGTTTAAAGCTGTATGAAGACACATGGCCCTGGTATTCTTGTGTTCGTCCAGATTCCTTTCAAAGCTCCACAAAAGGACAATCTCCATGGATAAATGCAGGACTTTCAGTAGTCCTGTATGTTACTTACTGAGCATAACTACACAATTCTTCTGCTGCTGACTACCCTGTCCCTCTATCCCCTTCAAGCTCCAACTATGGATACATTCTAAATGGCATCCTATTTCCTAGAGCCATAGGGCTCTGGTCAACAGTACTGCACCATACAGGGAATACAATTGCCATTTTGCACACACTCAAACTTATAAAACCCATTTCCTCAGATCATAATACTGTAATAGTTTATAAGATAATGACAGCAGGGTTTGCATGCCAGCTATTATAATACACTTTGTGGCGGATGGCTTTCAGGGTACTCAAGGACATTTAAGAGGCTCAAAGTAATTTGTTAAACAGTATATGATAATTATATTACAACACAGCTGCATTGATTCGACTAGGATGAGAATGTCAACACTTGTTAAACGTATCCCCTTGATACTAATTCTATTCATGGTAACGATGGGGAAAGGACTGAACTGTTTGAAGTTCACGAAACAGTTTTAAAATCAATTCAAAGAAATTAATGTATGCATGCATGAACTAGATTTCATTGATGTTGATCTCAGTCAAAGAAATCTTACGTAAAAGGAGGGTCTGAGGCATAAATAGGATGTACATAAAATCAGATACAAAAAAGACTACTATTATCTTAATGTGCATCCCAAATTGTTACTGGGAATTCTGCAGACCCCTCTGACCATCTAGTCCTCAGAATTCATTCATCCTCTCCCATATTCTGTCCTCTCCCTGGCCATGACCCCTGTTGCCTAGGAAACAGCAGGGACCTCACCATGCAAGGGAACAAGCCTGAGCTCTTTAGTGCCACCATGTGGACAAGATAGATTTCATCCTAGGGACTGGTGAAATGGCAACTAATCTGAATACAGTATGAGCTCTATTTGTATTTCTTGTGGGAACACCCATAGAAGGAAATAGAATTCACTCAAGCAAATGTATCGGACCTCCCCTTATCCAGAAATTAAAATGACCCTACAACTACGCATGCATTGTCCTATTCAGGACATTGTGGAATTGGTAAATAAAGTGTCTTAGTTAGAAGACATTACTTCAGTTATAAAAGCAACCGTAGCAATTAGGTACTGTTATAACACCTTTATTAATTTGAGCTTAAGAATACACAAAAAAAAATTAAATACAACTCCTAAAAAGAAAAGAAATAAACAAACCCAATCCCCCACTGCTCAGAGTACCACGATTTTTTCATTCAAGGCGATCTGTGCTTGAGTCAGATTCGATAGATAGGTCACCATCAACAGGTCCTGCAAATAGTAAAAGGTATACATTTACACAAACGTCATGAGGACGAGGGACAAATACAATATGTTTTAGAGCTGTTCAACTGAATCAATTCTACAGCTCAGGTGCTGTACGTACCGAGTGTCTGAGTCGGAGTGCTGATTTTAGAACAGCTCCACGCAGTCCATGTAATCGTATTCATTGTGATCTAAAAGCCTAAACTGATGCTAAAACAGCACTCGGAGACACTTGATAAAAACAGGCCCATATCCAAAGGAGGCATACTCACGTTGATGTTGGAGTTGAGCATGGTCTCAAAGTCCTCTGCTGTGATCTTAGGAACTTTGTTGACCAGATCCATCAGGTAACGTCCAACACTGTTATCGGCTGTCTGTTTACCAGACTGAAACAGCCACAGAGAGAAAAGTATTTCAGAAAACTAAGCTATGTAAACGTCGCTGTAAATACTACCCAGAGCTATCTATAACATATCATGCAGCTGACATCTACACACAGATCACTCCAATAGCGATGCAAACAGAGACTACTGACTGAAAACCCGAGCACTACGGGCCCTAGTCAAAAGTAGTGCACTACATAGGGAATAGGGTGCAATGTGTCATCCCCATTTATAGGCTCTGTGTATGTACTCACCAACACATCCTCTATGTAGGTCAGTACCGTGGCCAGCATGTCCTGAACCCGGCCAGCAGCCCCGCCAACCTGGCAGAGGTCAGAGGTCAGTCCATTGGTGGTGTTAGGAGCATCTCTCGTCCTCTCGAGAAGGTCAACTGGAATAAATAAAGACCATTATTTACCATTTATCAAGGAGTGTTCCATTCCCCCTCCAATGTAACATATGACATAACCAATAAACTATGTCCAAGAAAGGCACAAATTGGGACATAGAAAAGTTAAATGGACAGAAAACATGGCAAAGAGAGAACATTCTTACTGCCTATCCTCTCGGTGTCGTAATATTTGTATTTCACACTCAGAGGGGTGAACATCACACCGACTGTCTTTCCCAGCACACCCATCTGGGCACTGTCAGAGGAAACAAAGCAACGGAATAATTATTATTCATTTAATGTATAAAGCAGGGATTCTCAAACTTTTTGGGGGCCAGGGACCCCCTTTGTAAAAGCAAATTCATCAGGAACCCCCTCAATCAGAACAGCTCAAGTGATATAAAAAATATCATAAAGGAGTTTTACGATGACTTCGTGCAGTGCATTTTTTCAAACCCATTTCCTGAAATTCTACACATTTTGTCATGGGCAGAGAAAACATTGCAGTTTTAAAGCTTAAATGGGAGAATATATTAATTATTGAGTTGAAATATATATAATTGGTGGAGTACTGTGGATACCAATATCCTTGTGAGCCTCCCAGACCCGTGTTGAAATTCTTTGCGTCAGCAATAGCTTTCCATTGGACAAACAAGTAATGAGACAGAAGTGTGACTGGTTGTGAGGGAAGTCACTGACCTGAGGTAGGCGCGGATGTTCATCTTGCCACTCTGCAGCGCCGTGTCCATGGTCAGGTGAATGGGGTTTGTGGCCTCTCGGCTGTAATACTCATGGATCAGCACAGAGTGTTCCGTAATCTCAAAGCCAGTGGCATACCTGATGAAGGAGAATGGTTTCACTTTAGAGCAGAGTTCTAACTCCAGCATAGGCTTTTGGACACAGAACCACATTTTCATTTAGGGAATGTACCTATTCCATTAGATTGAATACATTACATTGGGTCATTAATTGTTAGTACTGGCATGAGACAAAAGCTTTACTGGATGAGTAGGAAAACATTGGCCTACTCACCATCCGACGATGACCTCGCTGGGTGACACCCTCTTATGGAGCTCATACATGTTCTTGGCAAACTCCATGTCAACAGCAACCTGTCACAATCACAAAGAATAGAAGTGACACTTCTAGTTTCACATGTACCAACTTTACTCATTTCTACTTTACAGAGATCGATAGACAGCATCCGTTTCTACTCACCTCATCTTCAGACTCATTGTGGGGGACAGAGAAACAGTTGGTGACCTCAACAGAGTGCTTGTCAATGGTACCTTAGGGACACAAGAATGCAACAAGTTATCATACTATTGTGTTTATGGGGACAAATAAGTTCAACTACTTCAAGTCCTTCTGTTCACCTGACTTAGAATTCCTCACAATCAAATGTCAACTGCATTATCTACCAAGAGAATTCTCTTCCAATTATAATCACACCCTAAATTCATTCAGCATATCGATTGTGCTACCAGGGCCGGTAAAAACCCTGGATCATTGTTATTCTAACTTCCGCGACGCATACAAGGCCCTCCCCACCCTCCTTTCGGGAAAAGCTGAACATGACTCCATTTTGTTGTCCCCCCTTTTAGACAGAGACTAAAACAGGAAGCTCCCACGCTCAGGTCTGTTCAACGCTGGTCCGACCAATCTGATTCCACGCTTCAAGATTGCTTCAATCACGTGGATTGGGATATGTTCCGCATTGAGTCAAACAACATTGATGAATACTCTGATTCGGTGAGCGAGTTTATTAGCAAGTGCATCGGCGATGTCGTACCCAGAGCAACTATTAAAACATTCCCAAACCAGAAACTGTGGATTGATGGCAGCATTCGCGCGAAACTAAAAGCGCGAACCACTGCTTTCAACCAGGGCAAGGTGACCAGAAACATGACCAGCTATTCCCTCCGCAAGGCAATCAAACAAGCTAAGCCTCAGTATAGATACAAAGTAGAGTTGCAATTCAATGGCTCAGACACAAGTAGTATGTGGCAGGGTCTACAGTCAATCACCGATTACAAAAAGAAAACCAGCCACGTCACGGACCAGGATGTCTTGCTCCCAGACAGACTAAACAAATTCTTTGCTCGCTTTGAGGACAGTGCCACTGACACGGCCCGCTACCAAAACCTGCGGACTCTCCTTCACTACAGCCGACATGAGTAAATCATTTAAACGTGTTAACACTCGCAAGGCTGCAGGCCCAGACGGCATCACCAGCCACGTCCTCAGAGCATGCGCAGACCAGCTGGCTGGTGTGTTTACGGACATATTCAATCAATCCTTATCCCAGTCTGCTGTTCCCACATGCGTCAAGAGGGCCAGCATTGTTCATGTTCCCAAGAAAGCTAAGGTAACCGTGCTAAACGACTACCCCGTAGCACTCAATTCCGTCATCATGAAGTCAGTCATCATGAAGTGCTTTGAGAGACTAGTCAAGGACCATATCACCTCCACCCTACCCGACACCCTAGACCAACTCCAATTTGCCAATCGGTCCACAAACGACACAATTGCACACTATCCTAACCCATCTGGACAAGAGGAATTCCTATGTGAGAATGCTGTTCATCGACTACAGCTCAGCATTTAACACCATAGTACGCCCCAAACTCGTCATCAAGCTCGAGACCCTGGGTCTCGCCCTGTGCAACTGGGTCCTGGACTTCCTGACAGGCCACCCCCAGGTGGTGAGGGTAGGTAACAACATCTCCACCTCACTGATCCTCAACACTGGGGCCCCACAAGGGTGCGTTATGAGCCCTCTCCTGTACGCCCATGACTGCGTGGCCATGCACGCCTCCAACTCAATCATCAAGTTTGCAGACAACACTACAGTGGTAGGCTTGATTACCAACAACGACGAGACAGCCTACTGCGAGGAGGTGAGGGCCCTCTGAGTTTGTCAGGAAAATAACCTCACACTCAACGTCAACAAAACAAGGAGATGATCGTGGTCTTCAGGAAACAGCAGAGGGAGCACCCCCCGATCCACATCGATGGGACAGTAGTAAGTTAAGTTCCTCAGCGTATACATCACGGACAAACTGAATTGGTCCACCCACACAGACAGCGTGGTGAAGGCGGCGCTCGGTATAGACAAATTTGGCTTGTCACCAAAAACACTCAAACTTTTACAGTGGGCTGTATCACCGCCTGGTACGGAAACTGCTCCACGCACAACCGTAAGGCTCTCCAGAGGGTAGTGAGGTCTGCACAACGCATCACCAGGGGCAAACTACCTGCCCTCCAGGACACCTACACCACCCGATGTCACAGGAAGGCCATAAAGATCATCAAAGACAACAACCACCCGAGCAACTGCCTGTTCACCCCGCTATCATCCAGAAGGCGAGGTCAGTTCAGGTGCATCAAAGCAGGGGCCGAGAGACTGAAAAACAGCTTCTATCAGCTTCTATCTCAAGGCCATTAGATGCTAAACAGCCACCACTGACATGGAGTGGCTGCTGCCAACATACTGACTCAACACCAGCCACTTTAATATCGGAAAAATTGATGTAAACATTGTATCACTTAATATAACTCATCTCATATATATATATATATAGTGCTCGATACCATCTACGGAATCTTGCCTATGCCGTTCTGTACCATCACTCATTCATATATCTTTATGTACATATTCTTCATCTCTTTACACTTGTGTATAAGGTAGTTGTTGTGAAATTGTTAGGTTAGATTACTCGTAGTTCCGACAATGCAGTAATGACCAACAAGCACAAGCATTTCGCTACACTCGCATTAACATCTGCTAACCATGTGTATGTGACAAAAAAAAAGTGATTACTAACTAGCTAGCAACGTTTCAACTAAAAAACATTAGAATATTTGGTAAAATCGTAAGTTAAATCAGAGCTTTGGTAGCTAGTTAGGTAGCTATAATTGTCAAGATGTGAGACTGACAGGCACTAGCTAGCGAGACATACCGCTGTAGCTAGCGAGACATACCGCTGTAGCTAGCGAGACATACCGCTGTAGCTAGCGAGACATACCGCTGTAGCTAGCGAGACATACCGCTGTAGCTAGCGAGACATACCGCTGTAGCTTGCGAGACATACCGCTGTAGCTTGCGAGACATACAGCTGTAGCTAGCGAGACATACAGCTGTAGCTAGCGAGACATACAGCTGTAGCTAGCGAGACATACAGCTGTAGCTAGCGAGACATACCGCTGTAACTAGCGAGACATACCGCTGTAACTAGCGAGACATACCGCTGTAACTAGCAAGACATGCCGCTGTAACTAGCAACTAGCTAGCGAGACATGCCGCTGTAGCTAGCAACTAGCTAGCGAGACATACCGCTGTAGCTAGCAAGACATACCGCTGTAGCTAGCGAGACATACCGCTGTAGCTAGCGAGACATGCCGCTGTAGCTAGCGAGACATGCCGCTGTAGCTAGCGAGACATGCCGCTGTAGCTAGCGAGACATGCCGCTGTAGCTAGCGAGACATACCGCTGTAGCTAGCGAGACATACCGCTGTAGCTAGCAAGTAGCAAGCGAGATATACCACTAACAAGCGAGACATGCCGGATTCACTGCGCTTCGAATACATTTTCTTTATAGCTACGTTTCGGAATAAATGTAAAGTACCAAGCAAGGTTCCAATCACACGACTCGCTCCCTCATTTCTCCGTTCGTATGAGTCACCGATGGAGGCGAGAACGACAGGGTGAATTTTCACCACTGGTCCGTACACCGACATCTTGAGAAAATAAATATATATTACACTTACGGTAGTTGTATATGCAAGTATTGAAAGGTGCGTCACCTGCTGCATTGGAGTTCGCATTGCACACAGAGGCGACGCTATATGAAACAACACTTAAAGTAGTAGACTATAACACATGTGATTAAAAAATAAATGCATCGGAAGACCAATTAATTTAGAAAAATACTATCGATTCGTTTATTTTAAATGATGCTAGGCAATGTGGCTGTCCAGGAGAAAAACATAGTTTGTTTCACATTAAATTGATATGAATTCATTCATTTCCTAAACGTCATCCTCCACAACACGAACACCCGTATGGTCTACTGCAAGCCTATTGAAGAATAGTGACGGTGATGACGACAGCATCCCCTTGACCGTCACGTCCATGATCTAACACCTGCACAGTTTAAGTGATTAATACAACTCTATCCGACGCGGATCGGTGGTGCTGCTTGCACTGTCTATACCCAATGATCGGTATAGACGAACTGCCACCATCTTAAAATCTTTGAAAACAAAGTAGGAAAATACAATAATTGGCTATTTGTCAATACTAAAGGGATTTTTCTATAATTAGCCCGCTTCCAATTGAGGATAACATCTACAACAAAAAACTGTCGTTTGGTTGGGGTTGCCTTTGTTTCCTGGTGAGAGAGGAGAGACTGAACTGATGCTTCGTCGAACACCCACCCGATCATCAGAGTTGATGGTAAACATAAAAAATGGGTAGAATTGAACCTAAACGGACGATCTCCGAGGCTCACTATTGGACCATCGACTCATCTATCTGTAAGGTCCTTATAAATAAAGCGATGGGATAAAATATATTAGGATAATCTTGAAGGTAGCGCTTTAGGCATCCATTGTTAACATGAAACACGATGATTATTCATATTGGAATGACATTTGCCTGTTTGCTGTTTTGTGTTCTAATAGCTATGTATTACAGAATACATTAAAAGTGGTATTGTACATTTTCTGAGTAAGAATAGCCTTCTTACTCCGACAAAAATATTCCTGTAATTCATTGTGTCCCATAACAGACAGACATCTATGACACACACAGACACACACACACTCCCCTCCCCATTATAGTATTACCTATTCCATAAATATAGATTATTAGACTGAAAGTAATGGGATAGGTTGAGTAGATAACGTATATAAGGACAGACATCCCAGTATGCAAAATGAAGTTGAAAATACTTATTTTCCAGACATTGAAGTTACGCTCATTTTAGGTATGGAATGGAAGGTGAAAATACGCATTTTCCGGATGTTGAAATCAGGTTCATTTTGGTTCAGAATGAAAGTTGAAAAGACGTTAATTTCCAAACATTGAAAATACTTATTTTTTGGTCATTGATTCAATGGCCAAATTTCAACTGCACACACATTCTCAATGAAGTAAACATTATAGCCCAATAAGGATGTTTAAATCCATGACGAAAGAGGAGCCAATTGAAGATTGTAACTTAAAATATAAATTATTGCTCCAGTTTGTCACATGCACTCACATGCACTTATGTTAGCTTATTCGAAAGCTTGAAAACTTGCCACGATTGTGTTCAAAGGAGTCTGACCTAACGAATAAACCAACAGACCACGGACTAACAACATTCTGAGTAACGGTTAACAAAATAATATTGCTATGACTGTGATATGTTGTTTGTTCAATGCACTGAGTCGCTCTGGAGTGTCTGCTGAATGATCAAAATGTCGATGTGAAAACAGAAAAAATCTGTCCTAATCATAAACATCTAGTGTTTCACAAATGTAAATAGCACAGTTCAGTACAGTAGAGCACAGTGCGGTACAGGAAAGTAGAGTTTTATCCAGTATAGTAGAGCAATACAGTAGAGTTTAATTCAATACAGTACAGTAGAGTTTAATTCAGTACAGTATAGTGCAGTACAGTTTAGTTCAGTAGAGTACATTCGACTAAAGGAGTGTACAATACAGCACATTATACCGTACTATACTCTACTATGCTCTACTGTACAGAGCACAGTAGAGTAGACGTCTATGATTGGTTCATATTTTGTCCGGTTTAAAAATGAATAAAAAAAGACGGCCGGTCTGGACAGGACCAAAAAAAGATGCCCAAAAGACATCGGCGTTGGTCAGTACTTATGGGTTGGGTATTGAGGACAATTTAGTGAGGGACATATTCTGCTCCCCAAATGGCACCCTAGTTACTATAGTGTGCATTACTTTTTACCCTGGCTCATAGGGAATAGGGTGCCATTTGGGATACAGTTAATCAGTATAGTGAAGGACATCAGTTCTGCTCAACACTAGCCCTACAGTCCCTTTATATATTTATTTACTGAAAGCAGAGCACTTTAAATGCCCCACTATTCTATGATCTCACAATAATAATTTGAATCAATTTCCCCATCCTTGTTTTTTTTCCCAGGACCTTGACGGACAGAACCTGATTAAACAGTCAATAACCATCGGACAGAGTCTGCCATAGGAATACATCGAGGACCCAGGAACACAAACACACACACACACCATCATTCCTGATGGCGCTTGAGAACTCTGTTTTCACCTTGAGCCCCGAGTCCCTCTCTCCCCCCATGGTGGAGAAAGGGAAGGTGCTGGTGGAAGAGGCTTCAGAGGTGATCGTGTCCACCGGAGTGTTTCATGTGTCCGAGGAACTGGGCCATGTGGTTACGACAGATACCGCCCATCCCTCCGCTAACAGATCGTGGAAGTCCAAGCTGGCAGAGAGGCAGGCAAATGCAGCATCTGATGAGTATGTTAAGAAGCTGCCTCGGGTGATGGAGAAGGAGAGGGGCAGATTTGGCTGGGGTGAGTAGTAGTGCTGTTAACTTTAATTGTGTCCCATATGGCACCCTATTGGCATCCCATAGGGCTCTGGTCAAAAGTAGTGCACTATATAGGGAATACGGTGCCACAGTAGTCTGCAGATAGGGGGTTATTGACTATGCACTCTACTATTTTTCTCTCCCTCCCCCTTCACACTTACACATTGCGTATTGGCCGAACATGTGTACTTTCTCCCTCCCTATTCTCCTTCCACAGTTTCACCTCCTCCTCCAGCATCTCTTCCCCCTACTCCTGTGCAAAATGGCTGTTCCTTTGGTTTCTCCCTCAGTGATTTGGATATTCTCACAACAACCCCTCTGTCTTCTTATTACTAAGTCCCTTTAGTTCTACTGTCGATATGTCAATGTAGTCTTTCTCATCTATCTGACTCTCTCTCTGTCGCTCTCTGTCGCTCTCTCTCTCTCTCTCTGTCTCTTCTCTCTCCAGCTAAGAGACGTAAGAGGCAGCGCTATGTGGAGAAGAATGGCAGATGTAACGTGTCGCATGGCAACATGAGGGAGACGTACCGTTATCTGACAGATATCTTCACCACCCTGGTGGACCTCAACTGGCGCTGCTCTCTCTTCGTCTTCGTTATGGCCTACGCCATCACCTGGCTCTTCTTTGGAGCCATCTGGTACCTGATAGCTTACCTCAGGTGAGAGAGACAGAAAGCAGGCTAGGACAGCACTCATACGGAGCATGCCAGGGGACACTTGGGATGCGTCCCAAATGACACTCTATTCCCTATTATCCGCTCAGACCCAAGCACTTTTTAGTATGAGTCCCAAATGGCACCCTATTCTCTAAACACCCTATTCCCCTATGGGCCCTGGCCAAAAGTAGCGCAGTAGGGAGGAGGGTGCCATTTCAGACACATCCATGGTATCTCTGTCTGAGAGAATCACTCTAGATCAGGGGTCCCCAATTACATTCAGCTGTGGGCCGATTTGTCTTTGAGCAGACAGTCTGGAACCCAGAACATAGTGATGAATAATTTGAACACTGCAAATTGACCGCAAGAAATACATTTTGCTCTGAAAACTTGAGGGCCAAATAAAATCACTGCCTATTGGGAAACCCTGCTCTAGATGATGTAATTTCTTCTCTGTAAACCAAGTGGAAGTATATTAGTCAATGGATAGTTTTTTCACATCCTACATTTTTGTCGCCTCTTTGCTTCTCCCCCTCTCTCCCCTTCACTCTCCCTCCTGCCTCCCACCCAGAGGGGATCTAGATCATCTAGAGGATGAGACATGGACACCGTGCGTCAACAACGTGAACGGATTCATCTCGGCCTTCCTCTTCTCCATTGAGACAGAGACCACCATCGGTTACGGCTACCGTGTCATCACTGACCAGTGTCCAGTGGGCACCATGCTGCTCCTGCTCCAGGCCATACTGGGATCTATGGTCAACGCCTTCATGGTGAGACTCATGGACTGCATCTCAAATGGCACCCTAATCCCTATATAGTGCTCTACTTTTGACCAGAGCCCTATGTCGTGCACTAATTTTGACCAGAGCCCTATGTAAGTGCACTAATTTTGACCAGATCCATGAGGCTTCCCCTCAAAACATTTGAAGAAAAAAAGAAACAATTATTTATGTTTCGTTTCTCTTTGTTTCATGATTTTCCTTCAATTCACAAGAGGCTGAATGTATCTCATTGGATAAAGCATCCGAGCGAGCGAAACAGCGCCCCTCTGTCTCTGTATTTGTAGCCCATCTATTTGAAGCTGTTTGGTCAAAAAGGGTAGAACATTGTTGCTGCCCATTTTTTAAATATATTTTTTATTTCACCTTTATTTAACCAGGAAGGCCAGTTGAGAACAAGTTCTCATTTACAACTGCGACCTGGCCAAGATAAAGCAAGGCAGTGCGACAAAAAACAAAAACACGGAGTTACACATAAACAAATGTACAGTCAATAACACAATAGAAAATCTAGGTTACAGTGTGTGCAAATGTAGAAGAGTAGGGATGTAAAGGCAATAAATAGGCCATAGAGGTGAAATAATTACAATTTAGCATTAACACTGGAGTGATAGATGTGCAGATGATGATGTGCAAGTAGAGATAATGGGGTGCAAAAGAGCAAGAGGGTAAATAACAATATGGGGATGAGGTAGTTGGGTGTGCTATTTACAGATGGGCTGTGTACAGGTGCAATGATTGGTAAGCTGCTCTGACAGCTGACGCTTAAAGTTAGTGAGGGAGATATAAGACTCCAGCTTCAGTGATTTTTGCAATTTGTTCCAGTCATTGGCAGCAGAGAACTGTAAGGAAAGGCATCCAAAGTAAGTGTTGGCTTTGGGGATCAAATCAAATCAAATGTATTTATATAGCCCTTCGTACATCAGCTGATATCTCAAAGTGCTGTACAGAAACCCAGCCTAAAACCCCAAACAGCAAACAATGCAGGTGTAAAAGCACGGTGGCTAGGAAAAACTCCCTAGAAAGGGAGAGGGATGACCAGTGAAATATACCTGCTGGAGCACGTATTATGGGTGGGTGTTGCTATGGTGACCAGTATACTGAGGTAAGGTGGGGCTTTGCCTAGCATAGACTTATAGATGACCTGGAGCCAGTGGGTTTGGCGACGAGTATGTAGTGAGGGCCAGCCAACGAGAGCATACAGGTTGCAGTGGTGGGTGGTATATGGGGCTTTGGTGGCATTGTGATAGACTAGATCCAGTTTGCTGAGTAGAGTGTTGGAGGCTATTTTGTAAATTACATCGCCGACGTCAAGGATTGGTAGGATAGTCAGTTTTATGAGGGTGTTTGGCAGCATGAGTGAAGGATTCTTTGTTGCAAAATAGGAAGCCAATTCTAGATTTCATTTTTTATTGGAGATGCTTAATGTGAGTCTGGAAGGAGAGTTTACAGTCTAACCAGACACCTAGGTATTTGTAGTTGTCCACATATTCTAAGTCAGAACCATCCAGAGTAGTGATGCAAGTCGAGCAGGAGGGTGCGGGGCAGCAATCGGTTGAAGAGCATGCACTTATTCATTTAAAAAGCAGTTGGAGGCCTCGGAAGTAGTGGTGTATAGCATTGAAGCTCATTTGTAGGTTTGTTAACACAGTGTCTAAAGAAGGGCCAGAAGTATACAGAATGGTGTCGTCTGCGTAGAGGTGGATCAGGGAATCACCGGCAGCAAGAGCGACATCATTGATGTATACAGAGAAAAGAGTCGGCCTGAGAATTTAACCCTGTGGCACCCCCATAGAGACTGCTAGAGGTCCGTACAACAGGCCCTCTGATTTGACACACTGAACTCTATCTGAGAAGTAGTTGGTGAACCAGGCGAGGCAGCCATTTGAGAAGCCAAGGCAATTGAGTCAACCTATAAGAATGTGGTGATTTACAGAGTTGAAAGCCTTGGCCATGTAGATGAAGACGGCTGCACAGTACTGTCTTTTATCGCTGGCAGTTATGATATCGTTTAGGACCTTGATCGTGGCTGAGGTGCACCCATGACCAGCTCGGAAACCAGATTGCATAGTGGAGAAGGTACTGTGGGATTTGAAATGGTTGGTGATCTGTTTGTTAACTTGACTTTCGAAGATTTTAGAAAAGCAGAGCAGGATGGATATAGGTCTATAACAGTTTTGGTCTAGAGTGTTTCCCCCTTTGAAGAAGGGGATGACCACGGCAGCTTTCCAATCTTTGGGGATCTCAGAGGATACAAACAAGAGGTTGAATAGGTTAGTAATAGGGGTTGAAACCATTTTGGCGGATCATTTTAGAAAGAGAGGGTTCAGATTGTCTAGCCCAGCTGATTTGTAGGGATCCAGATTTTGCAGCTCTTAAAGAACATTAGCTGTCTGGATTTGGGTGAAGGAGAAGCTGTGGGGTGGGCTTGGGCAAGTTGCTGCAGGGGGTGCTGAGATGTTGGCCGGGGTCGGGGTAGCCAGGTGGAAAGCATGACAGCATAACAAAAGCATGAAAGCATAACATTGAATGCAAGGGAAGCCAATGAGCATTTGGTGTCCCTTGATAAAAAAAAAATAATAATAATAGCCAATTAGAGTTAAGCTAAACTGAATGAGCTCAACTGTGAATGGTCCTGGCACAAAAAAATTGTCAAGGGAAGCCAGTTTGGATTTGGCTTCACACCAGTCACATCAAAAGCAAAATGTCATTGACAGAAACACTTGAAACACACAGATTGTTGTGTTGCTGTCCTCTGGTGGCTAGCTACCTAGCTAACATGGTCCCTTTCCCAAATTAGCCATGAGTCAGGGATTTGGACTTGTGGAGTTTTACTTAATTCTCCGTACTGGCCAATGATTATAACGTTGGTTACCCCTGGCCTGAGAGGATGGAAATTCAGTATGTAACTAGATGTAGAAGGCTAATGTTAGCTAGCTGGCTCATCGTTGCCCATGAAGGAAAGCTAGGCTAGCGAGCAAGCATGTAGCCTAGGACAACAAAAACTAAAACCGTGTACTCATAGACCGTTTCATCAACATGAAATGGAGGAGGATGGCATTGGCGTTTCTCTACAATTAGAGTGAGTCAACGTGTTTTTCTACTTGCACGAACACACACACACACAGAAATCAGAAACATGGACAGCCACATCATATTTAGCTTACGTTAATTAGACTAAATTGTTTTTGGTATCTTTTAGCTGTTATTGTATAAGACTAAGTAAATGATGTTGAAGTTGAAATGGTGCTGGTATAATGGATGCAACTTCTGTTTTCTTTGTGACTTGTGGGAATTCTCTATGGTTCTAAATCAATAGTTGTTTAGCAGTCCAAAAATATCAGGAACATTAACTTGCTTGACCATGCTGTAGGTCATGTAACTGTTTGTCACATGCAATATGCTTTGTGGACTCCACTGGACAGAGGTTGCTCTCCGGTTTTGTGATGAAACAAAGGTATGGTTGACTTTATTCTTCCACGGTGTCTTCTTATTTCCTTAGCCTTAGGCCTATATATCACAGTGGCAAGGCATATGAACTAACAGGTTATAGAGCAAACAATGCAATTATCACAACACATAGGTTGTGTGTGTGTGTGGGGGGTGTACTAAACTAACATATGGAATTGTTTTAAGATGGTTATATTTTATCAAAATGATTTAATTAATAAAATATTGAACTTTGCCTTCACTACTATAGCCCATAGATACGCATTGAATAACACATTCATAAATAGTCAAAAAGACAGTCAAAGTATAATAAGGAATAAGGTTTTGAAATGTCTGTCTGATATCTAGGAGATATTAGCAAGCTCAGAAATCATTTTATTTTTTTGGACACATATTTAACCCCTTATTTTGGTGGTACAAAACTACCTCCATACTTCCATTCATTTGTATGGGTTTCCTTCAAAATGGAGAACAACATCGTGTTCGTGAGAGTCTCCCCTTTCCACAGTGGGGTCATTAGTTTGTAGCTGAAAAAGTTTGGACGCTACAGAGAGAAGTTGGCACATCAGCGTTACCGACTTCAGACGAGTCCTGTGACACTTGTGGGCGTCGTAGAGCAAAACGGATAACACCATTATGTCCGAAGACCGATTTTCGGATGTCTCATTGTCTGGAAAACACAGCTGAAGCTGGGTCACCTTCCACTGCAGAAGGCCGACATAGGCAGATGCTGTGGATTGAGACACAGCCCACGCAAAAAACCTGATACAGTATCTCTAGCTTAAACTGACGATTTTGAAGGATTTGTTTTTGTTATGTTACTTAGATTGACTCACGTGCATTAATAGACTCTTAAGGTTGAATTTCAAATCATTTCTGGGTAACAATTAAGTACCTTACTGTGATTGTTTTGAATCAAAATGCTCAAAAAGAAACGAAAAATAGCTTCTTAGCAAAGATACATTTCTCAAGCTAGAATGTTGCTAGGACTGTCTGGGAGTGGTCTTATTGGGGAGGGAAAAATTAAAACTAGCTGTTATTGGGAGAGAGTTATGGAACTCTCTTTTTTATTGGTCTATTAACTGATTTACCACCTGGTTATGACACTAGGCAGACGAAAACTCCATCCCACCAAGACAGGCTGAAATTTTAGTCTGTCTTTTCAAAGAGCATTATCATAATGTTTACAATTTCATAGTATTATTCCAAACTCAGAGTCAGTGGTGTAGTGGAAGGTTTACGCAGGTATATGCCGTAGAACCACTTTTTTTGTAAGCATTACGTATACCCATTTTTTTATCCCCACGATGCGATACCTAGTAGTGTAGTGGAGGGATATTCAGCATCAACGAATAAGGCTGATGGAACAGATCACAATGTTTTGCTTAAAATGTGGATAAATTATTATTTCTTCACATTTTAAGCACAACAATGTGCACACGGAGCTAGGCCTTTGTGCAAATGTTTGAAAATACAATGTGCAGGAAAATGCTCTCTATCATGGACAGAGATGGGAATATCATTAAAAATATAGAAAGAGGGGAGATCTAAAGATGCAACAACTATCATGGACAGAGATGGGAATATCATTAAAAATATAGAAAGAGGGGAGATCTAAAGATGCAACAACTATCATGGACAGAGATGGGAATATCATAAAAAAATATAGAAAGAGGGGAGATCTAAAGATGCAACAACTATCATGGACAGAGATGGGAATATCATTAAAAATATAGAAAGAGCAGAGATCTAAAGATGCAACAACTATCATGGGCTGCTAATCTGACAAGGATAATGCCTTTGGATGCTAGACAAGGAAATAAAGTTGATTTGAAAGCCAATAGAACAAGAGCACATATGAGGAAATATTTATAAAATAATTGCTTCCACGTTTCTATGGTTGAATTTTGGCTATAGGCTACTTTGTAACAAGAAGTAAGACATGCCTCATAATATGAGGTAAAACGCCCAGGTTTCAAACAATTAAGGAACAGGAGAAATATAGCGATGCTAACGATAAGCCTAACCATCTTCTGGTAGATGGAAAGGCTTTTCCAAAAACCTTCCCAATTAAATGTTGGGAGGACGATAAGTGTTTTCAATGAGATCATCAACCAATTAGGAGATAATTAGGAGGAAATTAGTAGGCAATGCCAAACCAGTGACCATGTGTTTTGCAAACTCCCTCTCATGTGCGCTACAGAAACACAGCAAACCAAACAACAGTGCTACATGCCTGCACAGTTGAATTAAATGGTAGGCCTAACTACAATCAAAAATGTACATTTCTTAGATTTTTCCCAGACCTCAAAAGTGGTCTCCTGATGTGGTTTAAACATTGTTGTGGACAAAGAACATCCAATTTAGTTTTTTTTTCTATTTAAAAAGTGTAACCTTGAGAGCGAAAACCTTTAAAAAATGTGAAAATCTGTGAGTATCCGACTCAGTTGATAGTCTCTATTTCAATAGTAGGCCGCTATTAGCCTACAAAATGGGTGGAGGCTGTTGAGGGGAGGATGGCTCATAATAATGTCTGGAACGGAGCAAATGGAATGGCATCAAACACATGGAAACCATGGAAACCATGTGTTTGACGTATTTGATACGATTCCTCTTATTCTGCTCCAACCATTCCTCCGCAATTAAGGTGCCACCAACCTCCTGTTGCCTACTTGCACAGTATTGCTTGGGTTGGCCTGGCTGTGAAAGACCAATATGGGATTTATCATTTTAGGTAATTCAGAGTGTATGTCACTATTTGTCATTTTTTAAATTTTCACACAGGGCACCTTTCCTTCACTGGGCTGGCCGTTTGGGGTTTTTGGGGCAAAATTTGAGAAGTATACCCACGTCTCCAGGCACCACTGCACCACTGCTCATAGTGTGGAAATATACATTGAGTGAACAGAACAGTAGAAACACCTTCCTAATATTGAGTTGCACCCCCTTTTGCAGCCTCAATTCGTTGGGGCATGGACTACAAGCCTTCAAAGGTGTTCCACAGGAATGCTGGCCCATTTTGACTCCAATGCATCCCACAGTTGTGTTAAGTTGGCTGGATGTCCTTTGGGTGGTGGACCATTATTGATACACACGGGAAACTGTTGAGCATGAAAAATACAGCAGCATTGCAGTTCTTTACTAACTCAAACCAGTGCGCCTGGCACCTATAGCCATACCCCGTTCAAAGGCACTTACATATTTTGTCTTGCCCATTCACCTTCTGAATGGCACACTATACAATCCATGTCTCAGTGGTCTCAAGCCTTAAAAATCATTCTTTAACCTGTCTCCTTCCCTTCATCTACACTGATTGAAGAGGATTTAACAGGCGACATCAATAAGTGATCATAGCTTTCACCTGGATTCATCTGGTCCGTCTATGTCATAGAAAGAGCATGTGCTACTAATGTTTTGTACACTCAGTGTATATAAAACACAGGAAATCACTTTTTGACTGCACTGGGCCTTTAAGTAATCTTTTTCTTCATCTTTTGATCAGGTGGGGTGTATGTTTGTGAAGATCTCTCAGCCCAATAAGCGAGCGGAGACCCTGGTTTTTTCTAAGAATGCAGTGATCTCTCTGAGAGATGACAAACTGTGTTTGATGTTCCGGGTGGGGGACCTGCGCAGCTCCCACATTGTAGGGGCCAACATGAGGGCCAAACTCATCAAGTCTAAACAGACTCAGGAAGGTGAGGCTAACATACCATCCATCGCCATACAAGGTATGCATCCCAAATGGCACCCTATTTCCTATATAGTGCACTACTTTTGGCCAAATGTAGTGCACTGTATGGGGAATAGGGTACCATTTGGGATGCAGGTATATCTTTCACATAATCTGTTTCTGTATATTATGGAAGCTTTTGGAAAGTATTCAGACCCCTTTACTTTTTCCATTTTGTTACATTACAGCGTTATTCTAAAATTGATGAAATGATATATTTTTCTCATTATTCTACACACAATAGCCCATAATGACAAAGTAAAAACAGGTTTTAGAAATGTTTGAACATTTATTGAAATGAAAAAAACTGAAATACATTATTTAAGTAAGTTTTCAAACCCTTTGCTATAAGACTCAAAATTGAGCTCAGGTGCATCCTGTTTCCTTTGATCATCCTTGAGATGTTTTCTACGATTTGATTGGAGTCCACCTGTGGTCAATTCAATTGATTGGACATGATTTGGAAAGGCACACACCTGTCTATATAAGGTTCCACAGTTGACAATGCATGTCAGAGCAAAAACCAAGCCATGAGGTTGAAGGAATTATCCGTAGAGCTCCGAGACAGGATTGTGTCGAGGCACAGATCTGGGGAAGGGTTCCAAAACAATTCTGCAGCATTGAAGGTCCCCAAGAACACAGTGGCCTCCATCATTCCTAAATGGAAGTAGTTTGGAACCACAAAGACTCTTCCTAGAGCTGGCCGCCTGGCCAAACTGAGCAATCTGGGGTGAAGGGCCTTTGTCAAGGAGGTGACCAAGAACCAGATGGTCACTCTGACAGGGCTCCAGAGTTCCTCTGTGGAGATGGGAGAACCTTCCAGAAGGACAACCATCACTGCAGCACTCCACCAATCAGGCCTTTATGGTAGCGTGGCCAGGCAGAAGCCACTCCTCATTACAATTTACATGTCAGCCTGTTTGGAGTTTGTCAAAAGGCACTTGAAGGACTCACAGACCATGAGAAACAAGATTATCTGGTCTGATGAAACCAAGATTGAACTCTTTGCCAATCTGGAGGAAACCTGGCACTGCTCATCACCTGGCCAATGCCATCTCTATGGTGAAGCCTGGTGGTGGCAGCATCATTCTGTGGGGATGTTTTTCAGCTGCAGGGACTTGGAGACTAGTCAGGATCGATAGAAAGATGACCGGAGAAAAGAGCGCTCAGGACCTCAGACTGGGTCGAAGGTTCACCTTCCAACAGGACATCGACCCTAAGCACACAGCCAAGACAACGCAGGAGTGGCTTCAGGACAAGACAGAGGAAATCTGCAGAGAAGAATTGGATAAACTCCCCAAATACAGGTGTGCCAAGCTTGTAGCGTCATAGTCAAGAAGACTCGAGGCTGTAATCGCTGCCAAAGGTGCAACAAATTATTGAGTAACAGGTTTGAATACTTATGTAAATCCCTCTATACCTCTCCCCTCTGCAGGAGGGAGAGATATCTCTGTAGAACCGTGATCCGCTTTCAAGTCACGGGGTATGAATACTTTCTGAAGGCACTGATATATACTACCGGTCAAAAGTTTTAGAACACCTACACATTCAAGGGGTTTTCTTTATTTTTTACTATTTTCTATATTGTAGAATAATAATGAGGATAGGTTTGGATTTATGAACTTTAAATCCTTATTAATCATTAGTTGTAATAGAGAAATGAGGGGTGCTAAAACCCTTAACCTCTGGTGTAGCCCCTCGGCTATCTGTAGGAGGAAAGTATATGGTGGGGGCAATTATGCTTGGAATGTACTAAGTGTAGGGAAAGTGATCACATGTGACAGGCATTGATAAGGGGAGTGAGCCATGGATTCGTGAGATCAGGTGAGTTCACGTTAAGGGAGAAATAAACTTTTATGGCCCGTTTCACGTTGTGTCCTGCCTAGCAGTACAAATAAAATGTGTAGGAGGAGAGAGCCTAGGAGAAAGGGTTACATATCACTGCTTGTGTGAAAAGGTTTTTGTCTAATGCAGCTGTATTGATCTTCTGGGAAGAATCAACTTGGTTTAAGCTTTCATATTGTCCGTCGAGTTTTACTCTGAGAATTATAACCTAACAGTGAAGACATCAATACTATGAAATGGCACATATGGAATCATAGAGTAACCAAAAAAGTGTTAAACAAATCAAAATATATTTTGAGATTGTTCAAATTGCCACCCTTTGCCTTGATGACAGCTCCGCAAACTCTTGGCATTCTCTTAACCAGCTTCATGAGGAATGCTTTTCCAACAGTCTTGAAGGAGTTCCCACATACGCTGAGCACTTGTTGGCTGCTTTTCCTTCACTCTGTGGTCCAACTCATCCCAAACTATCTCAATTTGGTTGAAGTTGGGTGATTGTGAAGGCCAGGTCATCTGATGCAGCACTCCATCACTTTCCTTCTTGGTAAAAGCCTGGAAGTGTATTTTGGGTCATTTTCCTGTTGAAAAGCAAATTATAGTCCCACTAAGCGCAAACCAGATGGGATGGCATATCGCTGCAGAATTCTGTGGTAGCCATGCTGTTTAAGTGTGCCTTGAAATTCTAAAGAAATCACTGACAGTGTCACCAGCAAAACACATCCACATCTCCTCCTCTATGCGTCACGATGGGAACCACACATGCCGAGATCATTCGTTCACCTCCTCTGCGTCTCACAAAGACATGGTGGTTGGAACCAAAAATCTCAAATTTGGATTCAACAGACCAAAGGACAGATTTCCACCGGTCTAACGTCCTTTGCTCGTGTTTCTTGGCCCAAGCAAGTCTCTTCTTCTTATTGGTATCCTTTAGTAGTGGTTTCTTTGCAGAACATTTTTCCATGAAGGCCTGATTCACGCAGTCTCCTCTGAACAGTTGATGTTGAGATGTGTCTGTTACTTGAACTCTGTGAAGCATTTATTTGGGCTGCAATCTGTGGTTGTTAACTTAAATGAACTTATCTTCTGCAGCAGAGGTAACTTTGGGTCTTCCTTTCTTGTGGCGGTCCTCATGAGAGCCAGTTTCATCATAGCGCATGATGGTTTTTGCGACTGCACTTGAAGAAACTTTAAAAGTTCTTGACATTTTCCGTATTGACTGACCTCCATGTCTTAAGGTAATGATGGACTGTCATTTCTCTTTGCTTATTTGAGCTGTTCTTGCCATAATATGGACTTGGTATTTTACCAAATTGGGCTATCTTCTGTTTACCACCCCTACCTTGTCACAACAACTGATTGGCTTAAACGCATCAAGAAGGAAAGAAATACCACAAATGAACTTCTAACAAGGCACACCTGTTAATTGAAATGCATTCCAGGTGACTACCTCATGATTGAGCTGGTTGAGAGAATACCAAGAGTGTGTAAAGCTATCATCAAGGCAAAGGGTGGCTACTTTGAAGAATCTCAAATCTCAAATATATTTTGATTTGTCTAACACTTTTTTGTTTTGTACATGATTCCATTTGTGTAATTTCATAGTTTTGATGTCTTCAAATTGAAAAATAGTCAAATTTAATAAAAACCCTTGAATGAGTAGCTGTGTCCAAACTTTTTACTGGTACAGTATATGCATATTTCCTGGTCACAGATTAATCCTAGTCCTGGACTGAAAACCTAGCCCTGAAGGTCTTATAAGTCACTTCTCACCTGCTCTCTCGTGCTCCCTCTCTCCTCATCTCGCCCTGCCTCTCCATTTCTCCCCCTCTCGCCTGCCTCTCCAGGTGAGTTTATCCCTCTGGACCAGACAGACATCAGTGTCGGTTTTGAGACAGGGGACGACCGCCTGTTCCTGGTGTCTCCACTGGTCATCTCCCACGAGATTGACCACCACTCGCCCTTCTGGGACATGTCTCAAGGCCAGCTGGAGAAAGACGACTTCGAAATGGTCGTCATCCTGGAGGGAATGGTGGAGGCCACTGGTTAGTCCATGATCATGTTCTCATGATCTATTATGAGACTGTTGTAAAGTGTGGTGCACACCCAGAGATCCTACACACACACACACACACACACACACACACACACACACACACACACACACACACACACACACACACACACACACACACACACACACACACACACACACACACACACACACACACACACACACACACACACACACACACACTGAATTATATGATACCTATGGGTGCACCATGCTTTGAAAGTGGAAGTGACTTCACCGCCCACTGAGAAGATATTTGCTTAGTTATCCTAGTAGCTGAAGGTGAGCTGCCAGGGAAGGTTAATACAGTATGTGTTCTCACTGTGTGTGTGTGTGTGTGTGTGTGTGTGTGTGTGTGTGTGTGTGTGTGTGTGTGTGTGTGTGTGTGTGTGTGTGTGTGTGTGTGTGTGTGTGTGTGTGTGTGTGTGTGTGTGTGTGTGCTCCCAGGTATGACGTGCCAGGCGCGGAGCTCTTACCTGGCAGATGAGGTCCAGTGGGGTCACAGGTTCAGCCCTATGATGTCACTGGCCGAAGGGTTCTTTGACATCGACTATGGCGCCTTCCATCAAACCTTAGAGGTAAAAACACACAACACTCCAGAAAGAGGAAAGGCTGAAAGCAGCAAGGGCCGCGGTGTGTTGGGGCTCCCGAGTGGTGCAGCGGTCTAAGGCACTGCATCTCAGTGCATGAGGCGTCACTATAGTCCCTGGTTCGTATCCAGGCTGAATCACATCTGGGCGTGATTGGGAGTTCCATAGGGCGGCCCACAATTGGCCCAGCGTCGTCTGAGTTTGGCCAGGATAGGCCATCATTCTTAATAAGAATTTGTTCTTAACTGACTTGCCTAGTTAAATCAAGGTTAAATAAATAAGTGTTAGCGGTCACATGCTGGATGCGGTGGCGATTCAACATGTGGAAATAAACAGCTGCTTTTAATCATGTACCTGGCTATGTACATCACTAGAACAAAACAACACAGTTTAAAAGTTTGCCCCTCTGGTGTGTTTCCTCTTTTACTCTTGTCATGTCACAAATGATTTTACCCTGATTTTGAAAGTCTTCTTTCAAGTTGTGTCTGATAACTGCAGCTCATACCTATTTTTCCCTTAGGTGGACACACCCTCCTGCTCAGCGCACGAACTCTCATTGGCTGCGGCCCGATTGGAGGCTCATCTGTATTGGTCGATCTCCAGTAAACTGGATGAAGAGAAATGGGAAGGATCTTCTCTGACCAACCAATCAGGAAAGCAGCTAGACAATGGGAAAGGAGGGTTGTTGGTCCCACATGTATTGTCGGAGAGATCACTAGAATACAAGAGCAGTCAGGACCAGGAGAGTTGAATGGTTGTGTCACCACCGACCAGTCAGAATCAGAGGCCTAAAGTAGATCTGGTAGAGTTCCAATATGGCGCCCTATCCCCTATACAGTGCACTACTTTTGATCAAAGCCCTGTACTATACAAGGAATAGGCTGCCATTTGGGACATACTTTCAATCAATGTCATGACAGGAGGACCCACAACTACAGTACTGTAAATTATTTTTAGCTAATGTATAATATACAGCCTAGAACATTTGTTCCCAAGGGAGAGATGGGTGGTTTAAAAAGGCTCATTGTTACTTCATTGCTTTGTTTAATAACACTGACTAGAAATGACAAATTATATCAATTACATTTTGTCTTTATGATATTTAATTCTTACCATGAGCGTCTGTGCTACACTAGAATTATATTATATCTTCTATTGTTATTGCTCTAATCACCTCTGCCAATATACATGATATTAATTAATACACTGTTATTTAAAAGAATGAAGTATTGACAATTCTTAGTCAGGAAATAGGATGTTCAGCCAGGTAGGATACTGAAATGTTCAGAGACATAGAAAGAGCAGCTTGTTTTGGAACATTCTGGAACGTTCAGAGGCAGAAAGAGAAGCATGTCATGTGTTGGCTGAATGGGAGAGACAATGTTTAAAAAGGAAAGATGTATTACAGACAAGGGGATAGTGTGATAGAAGAGACCACGTATGTTTTTCACTTTAACGTGTATAGAGGATACAAAGGAATAGATTGAAATGGTATCTCTAAATCTGTATCTCAAAAACAAAACAAGGATTGTTTTAAAATATATATAGACGTGTACATTAAGAATGGATGACGTTAAAACAACCTCCGTTTTGTGACTAATAGATGTAAAATAATTTCTGTGTTCACTTAAATGTTCACATCACAAGTACTGTAGCGTATCACTGACCCCATCCCAATAGGGTGAGTAGTGGAAGTAGTCATCTGACAAGTTTTGAGATAAAACCAAGCATTTGCTCTCTTGGGAATGTTTCAGTACGCTTAAGTAGCACAATTAAATATCTTCTTTCGCCAGCCTCATAGGATTTAAGCACAACAATGTCCTGCTCAGCTCAGCCCAACCTCCTGCTTCTGCTGCTGTGTACATTTGTGAGCATTTTTAATATTGAAAAATTCATTCTATAAGAATTAATAAACTATATTCCACACCAACTTTCTTCATCTTTACCCCTCACTTTTATCAATGTGGTCTTTATTGTACTTTTTCACTGTTAATCATTTGGGGTATACTGTTTCATTGAACAATTTCACTTCTGTCTATCCATTTGTCCAACAATTTGTTTTGTGTGAGACAATCTGGGTTAGAGACTATTGGCAATACTTGACAAATCAGATGTTGCCAGTTCACTCAATGTGGCACAGCATCTGTGAAAAGAGACTAGTGTACCAGTTCACCAATCCCTATGATGATATCCCTATCTTGTCCTCACGATGGAACTGAAGAGCTCAGGCCTGTTGACTGCCACAAGTGTGGGGTCCCCGCTGTTTCTTAGGCAACAGGGTCATGCTCAGGGAGATGGTCATCACTAGTTACCACAGCCACAAAGTTAGAATTATGGCAAAACCCCACCTATTTGTACAATTTCTATTATTAAAATATGATTTGAAAACTAACCCTAACCACACTGCTAACCTTAAATGAAGCCCAAAAAGTTTTTGTTTTCATTCATTTTTATGATATACCCAATTTGACATTGTGCCTCTAGTAGCAAGTGACAACCCAGTGAGAGAGAAGAACATGGGAGACGAGAGGATGAATTCTGAGGACCAGAGAGTCAAATGAAATCTGAGGACCAGAGGCTCAAAGAGAGGTGTGCTGAATTCCCAAGAATTCATAAGCACTCCTGTATATCTGAAAATAATAAGTTTAACAAATATGGTATTTGCTTCACCTATCCTGTCATTTCAGATCTGAGTACGAGTGCCAGTCTGACAATTTCTGTTTTACTCATATAATTAGAACGTAATAGTATCGTTCTATGCTGCTCGCCACTCCCACTCGTCTAAAAGGAGACGACGTCGTCACGGTCTCCATGGCATCGACAAAAAGCTGACCAACCGTCTCCCAGGAAACAGCAATACGACCAACACATTCCCCATTTTTGGGACTGGCACATCATGCTGTCGCTGTGAACGTATTTTGTTTAGACAAAGTTGATTCGCCTATTTTAGGTACACTGAGGTTATATTAGCCATCAAGTTTAGCTCGAGAATGTAAGTATCCAGCGATATTGTTTGTTGCAACATGCTGGCAGTAACTGACTTTGCCAGGGAGCCTTTGCTCGAGCACGTGAATTATTTCACAAATGGGGGGGTCATATTTCCAGAATCTACAAGACCTCCTGCCCTTTATCCACGCAGGACGAGGATGATGAAGATGATTGTAAGGTAAGGCATTGCTAACGTTCATCATTTAGATAAGCTGCTAAAACCATAGAGATCCTATTCAATTACTAGAGGGGCTATGTCATAAACCATAAAAGTTCAAGAATGCGGGGAAAATAGAAGCCATTGTTGTCTGGGAGAAATCCAAAACCAGTCTAATTGGAATGAATGGCAGTAGAGGCATAGGTGATCTATTTCCTGGTTTTACTTATGCAGGAAAATAAAAGTAAGGCATGTGTTATATCAGAAATTGTGTAATTGACAATATTTCTATCTAATAACAACAAAAAAACAAATATTGTCATATCCTTATACAGTTAAATGGGTTTTATGCCATTTTCTGTATAAATAGCATCTAAAATCTATGGAAACAGACCATACATTTCTCAATTATTGTTTTATTGGAGAGCTGTGAGTGTTATTAGGCTACATGATACAATATCAGTACTTGTTTCATTTACAATTTATGTCAAATCAATGTATGTATCAATGTATTTGTCACATACACATGGTTAGCAGATGTTAATGCAAGTGTAGTAAAGTGCTTGTGCTTTTACTTCCAACAGTGGAGTAATATCTAACAAGTAATCTAACAATTACCCAACAACTACCTAATACACACACATCTAAAGGGGTGAATGAGAATATGTACATATAAATATATGGATGAGCGATGGCCAAGCAGCATAGGCAAGGTGCAATAGAAGGTATAAAATACAGTATATACATGTGATATGAGTAATGTAAGATATGTAAACATGATTAAAGTGGCATTATTTAGAGTGCATTGTATAAGTGACTAGTGATTCATTTATTAAAGTGGCCAGTGATTGTGTCTCAATGTAGGCAGCAGCCTCTCAGAGTTAGTGATTGCTGTTTAGCAGTCTGATGTTCTATCACTGATTTCAGCCAGTGTATGACTGGATTGAAGGGCATTGTTTGAATGAAATGTTGGCATATTGGCAGTTAATTTGAAACATTTATGGAATGGCTGGCTAGCTAATTAACAAACATACATTCTTCAAATTCATTGTTTTACACAGCAACTTACCAAAATTGCTTATATCAGGGCAATAACAACCTCTTAAGTGACATTCCTTATGGGCACTACTTTTGACTGGGGCCCATAGGGCTCTGGTCAAAAGAAGTGCACTACATAGGAACTAGGGTGCCATTTTGGAGGTATACAAGACTGTGCAGAGAAGGACAGTAACGCCATCTGGAATGAGGAGGAGGTGACAGAGTGATGGCAGATTGATGACCTCACAGACAGCCGGCCACAGCCTAAGTATGTTCATCCCAAATGGCATCCTATTCCCTACATAGTGCATTGCTTTTGACTAGAGACCTATGGGGCCTGGTCAAAAGTAGTGCACTATATAGAGAATAAGGTGCCATTTGAGACATAGACAAGTTTGCAGTCGTCAAGAAAAATAAAACAACATTCAAGACAAGACAGTTACCACGTCTCATTGATCATTGTGTTTGTTGTTGGCTCGCTTGTGTACACTTTCTGTGTGTGTTTGGCAAAGGGTGGCTACTTTGAAAAATCTAATTTGATTTGTTTAACACGTTTTTTGTTACTACATGATTCCATATGTGTTATTTCATAGTTTTGATGTCTTTAATGCAGGGAAACTTACATCTGTTTCCACCAGCATGTTAAATGTGCAACCAGAGGGAAAAAGAACTCTAGACCACCTTTATTCCACACAGAGACGTACAAAGCTCTTCCTCGCCCTCCATTTGGCAAATCTGACCATAATTATATCCTCCTGATTCCTGCTCACAAGCTAAAACTAAAGCAGGAATTTTTATTTTATTTTTATTTCACCTTTATTTAACCAGGTAGGCTAGTTGAGAACAAGTTCTCATTTGCAACTGCGACCTGGCCAAGATAAAGCATAGCAGTGTGAACAGACAACACAGAGTTACACATGGAATAAACAATTAACAAGTCAATAACACAGTAGAAAAAAATGGGCAGTCTATATACAATGTGTGCAAAAGGCATGAGGAGGTAGGCGAATAATACAGTTTTGCAGATTAACACTGGAGTGATAAATGATCAGATGGAAGCACCAGTGACTTGGTCAATACGGAAGTGGTCAGATGAAGCAGATCTTAAGCTACAGGACTGTTATCCTAGCACAGACTGGAATATGTTCCGGGATTCTTTGGATGGCATTGAGGAGTACACCACATCAGTCACTGGCTTCATCAATAAGAGCATCGTTGATGTCGTCCCCACAGTGACCGTACGTACAGTTGAAGTCGGAAGTTTACATACACTTAAGTTGGAGTCATTAAAACTCGTTTTTCAACCACTCCATACATTTTTTGTGAACAAACTATAGTTTTGGCAAGTCGGTTAGGACATCTACTTTGTGCATGACATAAGTCATTTTTCCAACAATTGTTTCAGACAGATTATTTCACTTATAATTCACAGTATCACAATTCAGGTGGGTCAGAAGTTTACATACACTAAGTTGACTGTGCCTTTAAACAGTTTGGAAAATTCCAGACATCATGACATCATGGCTTTAGAAGCTTCTGATAGGCTAATTGACATCATTTGAGTCAATTGGAGGTGTACCTGTGGATGTATTTCAAGGCCTACCTTCAAACTCAGTGCCTCTTTGCTTGACATCATGGGAAAATCGATGTCGATGTGAGTAAGTCCTTTCAACAGGTCAACATTCTCAAGGCTGCAGGGCCAGACGGATTACCAGGACATGTACTCCGAGCATGCGCTGACCAACTGGCAAGTGTCTTCACTGGCATTTTCAACCTATCCCTGACTGCGTCTGTAATACCAACATATTTCAAGCAGACCATCATAGTCCCTGTGCCCAGGAACACTAAGTTAACCTCCCTAAATGACTACCAACCCATAGCACTCACGTCTGTAGCCATGAAGTGCTTTGAGAGGCTGGTCATGGCTCACATCAACACCATTATCCCACAAACCCACTCCAATTTGCACAGATCCACAGATGATGCAATCGCTATTGCACTCAACACTGCCCTTTCCCACCTGGACAAAAGGAACACCTATGTGAGAATGCTATTCATTGACTACAGCTCAGCGTTCAACACCATAGTGCCCTCAAAACTCATCACTTAGCTAAGGACCCTGGGACTAAACACCTCCCTCTGCAACTGGATCCAGGACTTCCTGACGGGCCGCCCCCAGGTGGTAAGTGTAGGTAACAACACATCCGCCACACTGATACTCAACACGGGGTCCCCTCAGGGGTGCATGCTCAGTCCCCTCCTGTACTCCCTGTTCACTCATGACTGCATGGCCAGGCATGACTCCAACACCATCATCAAGTTTGCCAATGACACAACAGTGGTAGGCCTGATCACCGACAACTATGAGACAGCCACTTTCTACCACTCTAAATTCCAAGCATCTGCCTCTAACCCTAGGAAGCTCTTTGCCACCTTCTCCTCCCTCCTGAATCCTCCCCCCCCCCCTCCTCCCTCTCTGCAGATGACTTCGTCAACCATTTTGAAAAGAAGACATCCGATCCTCGTTTGCTAAGTCAAACGACACCGCTGGTTCTGCTCACACTGCCCTACCCTGTGCTCTGACCTCTTTCTCCCCCTCTCTCTCCAGATGAAATCTCGCGTCTTGTGACGGCCGGCCGCCCAACAACCTGCCCGCTTGACCCTATCCCCTCCTCTCTTCTCCAGACCATTTCCGGAGACCTTCTCCCTTACCTCACCTCGCTCATCAACTCATCCCTGACCGCTGGCTACGTCCCTTCCGTCTTCAAGAGAGCGAGAGTTGCACCCCCTTCTGAAAAAACCTACACTCGATCCCTCCGATGTCAACAACTACAGACCAGTATCCCTTCTTTCTTTTCTCTCCAAAACTCTTGAACGTGCCGTCCTTGGCCAGCTCTCCCGCTATCTCTCTCAGAATGACCTTCTTGATCCAAATCAGTCAGGTTTCAAGACTAGTCATTCAACTGAGACTGCTCTTCTCTGTATCACGGAGGCGCTCCGCACTGCTAAAACTAACTCTCTCTCCTCTGCTCTCATCCTTCTAGACCTATCGGCTGCCTTCGATACTGTGAACCATCAGATCCTCCTCTCCACCCTCTCCGAGTTGGGCATCTCCGGCGCGGCCCACGCTTGGATTGCGTCCTACCTGACAGGTCGCTCCTACCAGGAGGCGTGGCGAGAATCTGTCTCCTCACCACGCGCTCTCACCACTGGTGTCCCCCAGGGCTCTGTTCTAGGCCCTCTTCTATTCTCGCTATACACCAAGTCACTTGGCTCTGTCATAACCTCACATGGTCTCTCCTATCATTGCTATGCAGACGACACACAATTAATCTTCTCCTTTCCCCCTTCAGATGACCAGGTGGCGAATCGCATCTCTGCATGTCTGGCAGACATATCAGTGTGGATGACGGATCACCACCTCAAGCTGAACCTCGGCAAGACGGAGCTGCTCTTCCTCCCGGGGAAGGACTGCCCGTTCCATGATCTCGCCATCACGGTTGACAACTCCATTGTGTCCTTCTCCCAGAGCGCTAAGAACCTTGGCGTGATCCTGGACAACACCCTGTCATTCTCAACTAACATCAAGGCGGTGGCCCGTTCCTGTAGGTTCATGCTCTACAACATCCGCAGAGTACGACCCTGCGTCACACAGGAAGCGGCGCAGGTCCTAATCCAGGCACTTGTCATCTCCCGTCTGGATTACTGCAACTCGCTGTTGGCTGGGCCCCCTGCCTGTGCCACTAAACCCCTACAACTCATCCAGAACGCCGCAGCCCGTCTGGTGTTCAACCTTCCCATGTTCTCTCACGTCACCCCGCTCCTCCGCTCTCTCCACTGGCTTCCAGTTGAAGCTCGCATCCGCTACAAGACCATGGTGCTTGCCTACGGAGCTGTGAGGGGAACGGCACCTCAGTACCTCCAGGCTCTGATCAGGCCCTACACCCAAACAAGGGCACTGCGTTCATCCACCTCTGGCCTGCTCGCCTCCCTGCCACTGAGGAAGTACAGTTCCCGCTCAGCCCAGTCAAAACTGTTCGCTGCTCTGGCCCCCCAATGGTGGAACAAACTCCCTCACGACGCCAGGACAGCGGAGTCAATCACCACCTTCCGGAGACACCTGAAACCCCACCTCTTTAAGGAATACCTAGGATAGGATAAGTAATCCCTCTCACCCCCCTTTAAGATTTAGATGCACTATTGTAAAGTGACTGTTCCACTGGATGTCATAAGGTGAATGCACCAATTTGTAAGTCGCTCTGGATAAGAGCGTCTGCAAAATGACTTAAATGTAATGTAATGTAAATATGGAGGAGGTCAGAGACCTGGCCGTGTGGTGCCAGGACAACAACATCACCCTCAACTTGATCAAGACAAAGGAGATGATTGTAGACTACAGGAAAAGGAGGACCGAGCATGCCCCCATTTTCATCGATGGGGCTGAAGTGGAGCAGGTTGAGAGCTTCAAGCTCCTTGGTGTCTACATCACCAACAAACTATCATGGTCCAAACACACAAAGACAGTCGTGAAAAGGGCAGGACAAAACTGTTGAGCTAAGCTATTCCCGCTCAGGAGACTGAAAAGATTTGGCATAGGACCTCAGATCCTCGAAACGTTGTACAACTGCACCATCGAGAGCATCCTGACTCGTTGCATCACTGCCTGGTATGGCAACTGCTCGGCCTCCGACCGCAAGGAACGACAGAGGGTAGTGCGTACGGCCCAGTACATCACTGGGACCAAGCGTCCTGCAATCCAGGACCTCTATACCAGGCGGTGTCAGAGGAAGGCCCTAAAAATTGTCAAAGACTCCAGCCACCCTAGTCATAGAGTCTTCTCTCTGCTACCGAACGGCAATCTGTACTGGAGTGCCAAGTCTAGGTCCAAAAGGCTTCTAAAACAGCTTCTATCACCAAGCCATACAACTCCTGAACAGCTAATCAAGGGGCTACCCAGACCCCTCTTTTATGCTTCTGCTACTCTCTGTTTATTATCTATGCATTGTCACTTTAACTCTACCTAAATGTACATATTATCTCAATTACCTCGACTAACCGGTGCCCCGCACCTTGATTCTGTACCGGTACCCTCTGTATATAGCCTCGCTATTGTTATTTTACTGCTGCTCTTTAATTATTTGTTACTTTTATTTTCTATTTTTTACTTATCGAACACTCATTTTTCTTAAAACTGCATTGTTGGTTAAGGGCTTGTAAGTAAGCATTTCACTGTAAGGTCCACACCTGTTGTATTCAGCGCATGTGACAAATAACATTTGATTTGATTCACTATTATTCTACAATGTAGAAAATAGTCAAAATAAAGAAAAACCCTTGAATGAGTAGATGTGTCCAAACTTTTGACTAGTACTGTATATTAACTTTTTCCCCATCATCAGGTGAAAATCCAACTGCCAGACACCAAAGCAACAGATATAGTCCTGGATGGATGTGAAGGAGAAAGTCCTTGTTCTGCAAACACCATACTTCTAAGTTGCTTGCCTGTCATCCTTCTGCAAAGAGTTCCAGGATATCAATCCACAGCCAGAAAACTCTTTGCTACGATTTGCTGACCTCCTCTCATGCTCCTTTTTTCTTCATAAGGAGAGAAGTGTTTTATCTCTATCTACAACATCTGTCATCTCAGCCATGACTGAAAATCCCCTCTTTTCCTCTCCCTTTGTCCAGATGAGCATCGGTGGTCCGAGGTACAGGCTTTAAACCTGTAGCTGCTTATCGGCAGAGTGGTTCAATTCCACCTTTCGGGCGTAAATTCTAAGCGCTCAAATGTATAGACTTTGATCCCCTTATAATATTCATAGGAATTCGCTAATAGATGTTCTAGGCTAAAACAATAAAATCATTTGTAATAGTGCTCATGGAAATAAACA
The DNA here is from genome assembly GCF_021184085.1 of Oncorhynchus gorbuscha. Taxonomy (NCBI): domain Eukaryota; kingdom Metazoa; phylum Chordata; class Actinopteri; order Salmoniformes; family Salmonidae; genus Oncorhynchus; species Oncorhynchus gorbuscha. Next base: position 39,055,864 of record NC_060180.1, on the reverse strand, counting down.
GCTACTCTTGTTGAAACTACACATCGGCTCTTGTTGTTTCGTTTGAAAGTTTTGGGCTCCCGAGTGGCGCAGCGGTCTAAGGCACTGTATCTCAGTGCTAGAGGTATCACTACAGACCCTGGTTCGATTTCAGGCTGTATCACAACTGGCCGTTATTGGGAGTCCCATTGGGCAGCGCACAATTGGCCCAGCGTTGTTAGGGTTTGGCGGGATTAGTCGTCATTGTAAATAACAATTTGTTCTTTACCGACTTGCCTGGTTCAATAAAAATACAAAATCTTCTGTCTGACTGTCTGTTTGACACAAACACACAATTTCTCTGTCTCACTCTTTTCCCCTCCCAACTCATTAAATCCTTACTTCTCTCTCAACAGTAAACTGGGCCTGCAACTTCCGCACCCAGTACACAGTCAGGCGGGAAAAGCCCAGTTCTACAGTGACAGGGGCTGGAAGTCACTCTACCCATGAACCGCTTCATGGATCAAAGCAACCTGCAATGAATGACATAGCAAGTTAGGGTGGAATACCCAATATTATACAAACTGCACTACCACATTTTTTTCTGCATTTCCAACAAAGGACTTTGCGCCTGTGCTTGGCCTAAATATGCAGGCTTTTGTTACCAATGCATGTAACAGGCTTGAGTTGAAAGGAGTAGGTAGGAATGTGAACAGGTGAGTGCAGAGCTTCCATCTTCTGTTATGAAGCAGAAAAGATGGGTAATGTCATTACTACCACTATGGATTAGATTTCCATGGTTTTCATTATAGTCTTGTCTCTGTTCATGGAATATATTTGTTCTGTTACATGGAATATTGTTTGCATTTCAAGAAATACAATTATTCAACCTGTGTTACACTCGTGTATTTGTGGTTTGTTCTCATTGTGCTACATTTACCAACACCCTATTTGCTATAGCTTACCATTATTGTTTGTTATTATTCAATATTGTTTTATTATAAGGTAGTTGTGACCGTGGGCTGTGTTGATCAATTATTATGAGGGAAGTACATGGTCCGACAGAGTCGCAGTAGCGAACTCGTGATCATGTGACGCTACGTTACTTTCCCGGCACAATCCCAGACGCAACGGCTCCATATCATCGCTTTACACAGTCCTACTACCCCCACGCCTTGCTTTCGGTATGGCGGACGGAGAGAGGTCCCCGTTACTGGCAGATCTCGGAGATGGTGGTCTTGGGGGTGGTAACGGCGGAGTATCACCTGGCTCGGCTCCTTATGGTTTACCAAATAAGCCACAAAGTGAGTATACATGCCATGGATGTTCTCCAACCTAGCCAAGGCAGTCGACTGGTTAGCTAGCTGACAACTCATCGGTTCCTATGATTTCCAGATAGCCAGAGCTCAAGTTGCTGTCTAGCTAGGAACACGAACAGCACGTATTTGGTAAAACATAGTAACGACGATGTTGTCTGCACTGATTTATCTGGGGAATATATTGTGGTTGCTAGCCAGCTAGCGGTTGACGCAAGCATGCCGGTTAGTTAACTTAGTTGGCTGGCAATATTTCTCTATAACCTTAAAGCATGTTATGATGCATTTATCGTTTAGGCATCATAGTTAAACGGATGTCACTAACAAAACACTATGTTGAGGTTTGTGCATGGAGCTAGTTAGCTAGTTGTCTGCTGCAAGATGTCTTAACTAGCTAGCCTCGCTATAATCCATTTCTCAATACAGAATATGCAAGTTACCATATCCTGATGATCCACGTGTTATGTTATAGTGGCCTGCAGAAATAAAACATGTCAGTAATATTTGTATCACCATTTGAAGATATACCGCCAGTATGTTCACGCTAACAAGCTAGTGTGCTAATCTCGTTTGAGGCGTGTACCGAAGCACCTGATTTGATTGGCACCGCTTTGGGCCATTCAATAAGCTTATAATTACTGCAAGATAAGACGTTGACCAATTACTGTTGTCTGAGGAGGGGCGACTGTATCTATGGAAATATCAGAACAGTGGCACGAGTTGCAGTAACACAGGTGTTTGTTCACATCATTATACCTTAAATTCTTTGGTTTTTAAATATTACAATGGTAATTGCATATTTCCGCGATAATAGTACTACACACACAGAGATAAGCCCCTGCAGTCCTATAAAGCTCCTTTTTTGTTGGAACTCAAGACTCAAATCTCAATCTTGTTAATCCTCATTTAAAAGGTAAAACACGGAATAGTACTTTCTGTGTAACCCTTTCATGGTTCAGTGCACTACTTACACTATATGTATTCTGTCAGTCAATCTGCAAATACGTGGTGCTAAAACAGATATGCAATAAAAACACAATGTTATCAAAAACAAAAGGGCTGATAAAAAAAAGCATTTAAAAATAACTATGTACAAATGTATAGGAGCTCTGTGCTTAGGGTGCCATGGCAACTAACAGCGAAATCAGGGTTTTATTGAAGAATGTTTTACTTGCGATGACTAATATGTGGTTGTCTTTCCTACCTTAGTTGCATGCACTGATTGTAAATCACTCTGAATAAGAGTGTCTGCTAATTGACCAAAACGTTCATGTTCACCCCCCCCCCCCCCCCCCCAGGCTTTCCTCCCTTCCCCAGCCCCACCCAGCCCTCAGTGCTTATGGGGGAGGACCCTCCTCCGTACTCCCCTCTCACCTCCCCAGAGAGTGGCAGTGTGCCAGGCATCAGCTGTAGAGTGTGTCAGAGCCTCATCAGCGTGGAGGGGAAGATCCACCAGCATGTGGTCAAGTGTGGGGTCTGCAACGAGGCTACGGTGGGTGACACATCTATCTGTAGTGTCATCACATCTATAGACATAGCCATACAAGTTGTATACAGTGGGCAGGCTGGGTGGGTGACCTACCACATAAACCTGCATGTCAGGGTTCATTCCATTTCAATTCAGGAAGTAATCCGACATTGGAATTTCCCTCATTGCTTCTCTGAACTTGAATGTGGAATTTAAGTTTACTTCCTGAATTGACTCTAGGTTTAAGATAAAAGGTTAGGAGAAGTTATAATTCCATGTGGAAGTTTTGAAAATACACAGATTCATGGGACCAGCGCCGTTGCCAATGGATTTATTTGAAATGGAATTGAACTTGTTAACCATTCTGTGTCCCTCTCCTTTTGTCTCTGTCTCCCTCTGTAGCCCATCAAGAATGCGCCTGCAGGGAAGAAGTATGTCCGCTGCCCCTGTAACTGTCTGCTCATCTGCAAAGTCACCTCCCAGAGGATCGCCTGTCCCCGGCCCTACTGGTAAGAGGGAGGGCAGAGGGTTGAGTGAGAAGGAGTGTGTGAAAGAGAGACTGGATGCATCCCAATTGGCACCATATTTACTATTTAGTGCACTACTTTTGGCTAGATGGGCCCTGGTTATAGTGGACTATAGGGAATTAAGTAATACACTATAGGGAAATAGGCTGTCATTTGGGATGTAGCCACATAATCAAAGAGGGAGGAAGACAGACAACAACGGTTATGAGAAATGATTCCTTCCCTTCAAAAAACAACATTACCTGGCAGCAGCAGATGCAACTTCAGTCAAGGCAACAGTGTCTCAGGGCATATATAAAAATATATCATTCCTGACATTTAATCCAGGTAAAAATTCCCTGTTTTAGGTCAGTTAGGATCACCACTTTATTTTAAAAATGTGAAATTTCAGAATAAGAGGGGATTTATTTCAGCTTTTATTTCTTTCATCACATTCCCAGTGGGTCAGAAGTTTACATACACTGAATTAGTATTTGGTAGTATTTCCTTTTAAATGGTTTAACTTGGGTCAAATGTTTAGGTTAGCCTTCCACAAGTGTCCCACAATAAGTTGGGTGAATTTTGGCCCATTCCTTCTGACAGAGCTGGTGTAACTGAGTCAGGTTTGTAGGCCTCCTTGCTCACACATGCTTTTTCACTTATGCCCACAAATTTTCTATGGGATTGAGGTCAGGGCTTTGTGATGGCCACTCCAATACCTTGACTTTGTTGTCCTTAAGCCATTTTGCCACAACTTTGGAAGTATGCTTGGGGTCATTGTCCATTTGGAAGACCCATTTGCGACCAAGCTTTAGCTTCCTGACTGATGTCTTGAGATGTTGCTTCAATATATCCACATAATTTTCCGTCCTTATGATGCCATCTATTTTGTGAAGTGCACCAGTCCCTCCTGCAGCAAAGCAACCCCACAACATGATGCTGCCACCCCTGTGCTTCACGGTTGGGATTGTGTTCTTCGGCTTGCAAGCCTCCCCCTTTTCCTCCAAACATAATGATGATAATTATGGCCAAACAGTTCTATTTGCTTCATCAGACCAGAGGATATTTCTCCAAGAAGTACAATCTTTGTCCCCATGTGCAAAACCATCGTCTGTCTTTTTTATGGCAGTTTTGGAGCAGTGGCTTCTTCCTTCCTGAGCAGTCTTTCAGGTTATGTCAATATAGGACTTGTTTTACTGTGGATATAGATACTTTAGTACCTGTTTCCCCCAGCATCTTCACAAGGTCCTTTGCTGTTGTTCTGGGACTGATTTGCACTTTTAACACCAAAGTACGTTCATCTCTAGGAGACAGAACGCCTCTCCTTCCTGAGCGGTATGACGGCTGCATGGTCCCATGGTGTTTATACTTGCGTACGATTGTTTGTACAGATGAACGTGGTACCTTCAAGCATTTTGAAATTGCTCTCACGGATGAACTAGACTTGTGGAGGTCTACAATTTATTTTAATTTTTCTCTGAGACCTTGGCTGATTTCTTTAGGTTTTCCCATGATGTCAAGCAAAGCACTGAGTTTGAAGGTAGGCCTAATTGACATCATTTGAGTCAATCAGAAGCTTCTAAAGCCATGACATAATTTTCTGGAATTTTCCCAGCTGTTTAAAGGCACAGTCAACTTAGTGTGTAAGCTTCTGACCCATTGTGATATAGTGAAATCTGTCTGTAAACAATTGTTGGAAGAATTACTTGTCATGCACAAAGTAGATGTCCTAATTGACTTGCCAAAACAATAGTTTAACATGAAATTTGTGGAGTTGTTGAAAAACGAGTTTAAATGACTCCAACCTAAGTGCATGTAAACTTCGACTTCAACTGTACAAGTAATGATTACTGTGAACTAGGACTATGTAGGACATGAATTACAACAGGTCCCCCAATGTGTATTCCTGTGTAACTAAGTTGTCAAGATATATAACTTTCAAACTACAGAAATAATGCCTGTATGATGCATTTTTTTTAATGCTGCGATTTGCATCATATGAGGCTCGTACCGGCTGTCTTTCTCTATTTTGAAAGTTATATATCTTGTAAACTGGATTGTTGACATGCAAAACATTTTGGGTCAATAATGGACTTTTATGAAACAAATACCAAAAGATAGTTTCTGGGTGGAGTTTTCCTTTAAGGGCTGCATTAGGCTAACCCAGATAGCCTAATGCAGATAAGTTAGGTGACTTGTATGGAACTTGCGCTCGGTAGCATTTAAACCTAGCTAAGAATACTGACTTGTAAACTGAACAGTGAGTTATGTGGTTGCTGTTTTGCCATCCTGGCACTGATTCTGCTGATAGCAGCTATTTCGAATAAGGGTCTACTTGTGCTGTGAGGTTGTTTTCCCTTCTAAACATGAATGCACTAACTGTGACTCTGGAAAAGAGCGTCTGCTAAAATGACTTAAATGTAAACTTGTCGTTGACAGGTATGGTTACGCTCTGTTGCATTTAAATCTAGGAATACTGGCTTGTAGACTGATCAGTGAGCTATGTGGTCGTCTTCCCCCAGTAAGAGGATAATAAACCTGGGTCCGGTCCACCCTGGTCCAGCCAGCCCTGACCCCCAGCCGGCCGGAGCTCGGGTCTCCTGTGGACACTGCAGCAATACTTTCTTGGTACGACCCTTCCCTCACCTCTCACAGCCATCATATACAGTAGGCTGCATCCCAAATATCACCGTATTCCCACCAAAAGGGCACCAGGGCCCAAATGTTTGATTGTGTTTATAGGTAAATGAGGTGTGTGTGGTTAAGATTTGGAAATATTGTCAAAGTTAAGGCTTATTGGGTGATTAGGTAATCAAATAAGTGTAAATTCTTTCCAGATTCCAGTTAGAATATGGGTTGCAAATATAACCCTATTAAAACAAAAATACAAGTTCTCCAAGAATCAATCATTTAGTGCTATGCACACGAGTGCAACATAATCTGATTAGTATTATTTACTCTTACATGAACAACAAATACACCGGCCAGTTTATTTGCCTCCATGACAGCCTGAATTCTTCGGGCATGGATTCTACAAGTCGGAAACATTCCACAGGGATGTTGGTCGAAGCTGCCGCGATGGCATCGCGCAGTTGCTGCAGATTGGACAGCGGTACACCACCGCCACCAGCCTGTACCTTTGACACCAGGCAGGATGGGGCCATGGACTGCTGCTTACACCAAATCCTGACTCTACCATCAGCATGACGCAACAGGAACCGGGATTTGCTGGACCATTCAATGTTTTTCCACTCCTCAATTGTCCAGTGTTGGTGAATGTGTGCCCACTGGAGCCACTTGTTGTTTTTAGCTGATAGGAGTGGAACCCGGTGTGGTTGTCTGCTGCAGTAGCCCATCCGTGACAAGGATCAACGAGTTGTGCGTTCCACGATGCCGTTCTGCACACCAGTGTTGTACTGCATCGTTATGTCTGTTTATGGCCCGCCTGTTGGCTTACGCCATTCTTGCCGTTCTCCTTTGACCTCATCAACGAGCTGCTTTCGACCACAGGACTGCCGCTGACTGGATGTTTGTTTGTCGCACCATTCTCGGGAACCCATAGACACTGTTGTGAGTGAAAAGCCCAGGAGGGCGGCAGTTTCTGAGATACTGGATTCGGCGTGCCTGGCACCGACCGATTCGGCGTGCCTGGCATCACGCTCAAAGTTTTACCCATTCCAACATTCAATTGAATGTCTGTCTGCTTTATATGGCAAGCCACAGCCATGTGACTCACTGTCTGGGAGCGATCCATTTTCGTGAATGGGGTGGTGTACCTAAAACTGGCCAGTGTGTCTGTACAATTAATTAAAACAAACTATTACCACATTTAAAACCACAGACAAGTCAATGTTACATGGTTAGATTGTGTCTTTGAATATGCAGGTAGTATGTATGTATTCTCTTCACTGACTGTTTCCTCTCACCCTGACAGCATCCAAAATGGTACCCTACTCCTTATTTAGTGCACTACTTTTGAGTAGAACCCATATGGCTCTGGTCAAAAGTAGTGCGCTATTTAGGCAATAAGGTGCCGTTTGGGATGTATACTCTATCATATTGACATAAGTGTCTTGTAATGTGTTTCAGTGGACAGAGTTTACTGACAAGACACTCGCCAGGTGCCCACACTGCAAGAAAGTGTGAGTTTCTATCTGTCCACACAGTACCCAGTCAATAGAGGAGTCCATTTAAAAGGGATTATACAATATGCTCAAAATAATGTTCTCCAGTGGTGGCTGGTGGCAACGTTCTATCGGAGGACATGCTCATAGTTGTGGCTGGATGACTGTACCATTAGCCTGTAGCATTAGGCATCAGGATAAGCTCCTTACTAACTTGTGTGCAACCTCTCAAGTCTGAGCTGTTACTCTTACACAACCTTTTATTAGTAGGACTTGCTTCAGCAACTAACAATTTAAACCTATGAAGTTCTTTTGGACAGCCGAAGCAAGTGGGACAATTTTTCTCCAGGAAAATTACCCTTTCTATTTAATGTTTACAGTCCATTTTTCCCTCTCTTTTGCCACACCCTTCGACGTGCAGCTCCTCTATTGGTCAGAGGTACCCTCGAAGGCGGAGCTTGTGGTGTTTTCTACTATGCTTGCTTTTCAGCATCTCCACTGCTGGGCTGGTGGTGAGTACACCCTCGATACTGTCCACTCTACATTACTTGACAAACCCATATCATAGATGTATCAAACATTGCCATGTCCACCGCCTAAGCCCCTTCATGAGGCAGGAAAAACCCTGTTCTGTGTCTGTAGGACCCATCTCACCACTAAACACATTGCAAAAAATAAAAATGTTACATGCTCTTCTCTCTCTCTCTGTAGGCTGGTACGTGGGTGAAGGCCCAGGACTATGGGGGTATCTATGCCTCCTGGGCCGTGCTGATCCTGTTGGTACTCCTTACCCTGGGCAGGGCTCTGTACTGGGCCTGCATGCGTGTTAGTGAGCCCCTACAGAACTTCACATAGACACACACGTGTAGGTTGAAGTTGCCCCTAGATGCTGATCTTGGGTCAGTTTCGCATTTCCCCCTTTAAATGGCTATCGTTAAGATTGTGGGATGAGAAGCTGATCTCCTAGATGTGTACCTAGGGGAAACTTCACCCCAAAGCCACACAAACAGGGGAGAGGAGACCCGCAGGAGCAAGGGGGGGAGCTTTTAAAATAATATTTATTTAAACTGGAAATTAAAAAACAAAGTTTTCCTCCTCCTTCCCTTTAGTCTGTTCAATGTGTTTCCAAACTGGATGATGAACATTTACTTACTCCCGAAGGAGCAGTAGTGTGACTGCTGCATTACTAGTTCAATTAGTTTTAACATGTTCAACTACTGTCCCTTCCCTGTTTTTAATCACTCAGGCCCTGCCATGGCTCAGTGGAAGAAAGTCTTCAATTATGACATGACCCTCGGAAAAGACTGCTACTTCGCAACACTGATCTCATGTTCTGTTTTTGGGCATTTTACATGATGGATTTGTTTTGGTAAACCCTTGAAGCATTTTAGAAAGGCAAATTAAGCTAAAATGAGGCCAGTGCAAAGTAAATGCCACCCATGTTACCCTCCCTTGTCTGTCATGGTGCATAATCTGTGGGACTGGCAGTCTTTGATCCAAAGTAGCTTGGAAAGCCTTAAAAGCAGTTTAGTTTTTATTTAACCTTTCATTTAATTTAACTAGGCAAGTCGGTTAAGAACAAATTATTATTTACAAATGACGGCCTACCCCGGCCAAACTCTGACGCTGTGCCAATTGTGCGCCGCCCTATGGGACCACCAATCGTGGCCGGATGTGATACAGCCTGGATTCGAACCAAGGACTGTAGTGGCGCCTCTTGCACTGAGATGCAGTGCCTTAGACGCTGCGCCACTTGGGAGCCAAGTTCGAGAGAGAGCTTGAGATGAGGCTGTTCAATCTTACTAGACACACACAGCCCTTCTCTCTCTTACACACACACACACACACACACACACACACACACACACAGAGCTAATAGCTTAGATGTTAGCTGTCAGTGTAACCCATAGATGTACACTGTACTATAGAGCATCAAAATGATGAAAGCCCTCAGTGGTGCTGCCCATGTTAAACAGGCTTTGGGTCAGGTGTGCCCACTTCCCAGCTATGGTCAAACTACAGTACATCTTTGCCTGGCTACCCATCTAACGTTTCTTCTCCACAATGAGTCGGGATTTGCTTTCCTCCCTGACCCTTTGAAAATGTGTCAACATTTTGACTGTTCTGATTGGTCCCAGAAACCGATGAGTTGGGCCTGATATGAATCACGTCATATTGACATCGGCACAAATGACTAGGATGGCAGGTTCAGGCTGACATGTGGAGCGATCCATAGAGCAGTGGAATTAAATTGGGTTTGAGTCGTCAGGCAAAATCTACCCTCCATGATCAAAATGAGTCCTTGATGACTGAAGCAGGCTGTGGTTGTTGTAGACCCTGTGCCTCGGCGAGGCTGTCCTTCAGGTTGGGATTACGTCCCAAATGGCACCCTATTCCCTATATAGAGCACTCCTTTTGTCCAGAGCCCATATTGCTCTGGGCAAAAGTAGTGCACTAAATGGGGAGTAGGGTACCATTTGGGATGCTGTCAGGGTGAGGAAACAGTCAGTGAAGAGAATACACTACCTGCAAATTCACAGTCAAACTAACCCTATAACACTAACTTGTCTGTGGTTCTGATTATGGTAGTTTATATATATTTTTTATTACAGATATGTTAGTTTGTTTTAATTAATTGTACATATGTTGTTCATGTGAGTAATTATTACTAAGCAGATATTCTGTTGAACTCGTGCATAACACTACATGACTGATTCTTGGAGAACTGTTTTGTTGATTTAATAGGGTTATTTTTGCAACCCTTTTTAATGGAATCTGGAAAGTTGTTACTGATTTGATGACCTACTAACCCATTAAACCTCTGGACAATGTGTCAATCTTAAATCGCACACACAAATAGTTAACCACAAAATGTCCACATTAATTGCGTAGTTTTACACACGCAGCTCTTAGATGGTTACCCTGCTTGACAGAACTGTTACAGTAGCAGCTCTTAGATGGTTATGGTTACCAGCTCTTAGATGGTTACCCTGCTTGACAGAACTCTTAGATGGTTACCCTGCTTGACAGAACTGTTACAGCAGCTCTTAGATGGTTACCCTGCAGAACTGTGACAGAACTGTTACAGAACTAGCAGCTCTTAGATGGTTACCCTGCTTGACAGAACTGTTACAGTAGCAGAACTCTTGTTACAGTAGCAGCTCTTGGAGATGGACAGAACTTTACCCTGATGGTTACCCTGCTTGACAGAACTGTTACAGTAGCAGCTCTTAGATGGTTACCCTGCTTGACAGAACTGTTACAGTAGCAGCTCTTAGATGGTTACCCTGCTTGACAGAACTGTTACAGTAGCAGCTCTTAGATGGTTACCCTGCTTGACAGAACTGTTAGTCGCAGTGAGTTATTTTAAAATGTTATTTATTATGATTGTTTTATTCATGATATTTATGTACAATATTGATCATGTTAATGATACCAATGATCAAGAACCTGGCTGATGCGCTCTTCAGTTTGTTTACACACAATAAAGACGTATGAAAATATCTGAATGCTTTTTAGGCTGTTTTGTAATTGCTTTTAAGACAGTTTACAACATCTCAATAACAGACAATACAATAATCAAATCCAAACATAAGACAAAACAACTACTTAGTGGTGAGTAGTCCAGATACTCGGACACTTTCACAGGTTGTTATACACTGCTCAAACAAATGAAAAGGGAACATAACACATCGTAGATCTGAATGAATTAAATTATTATTACATTTTTTTTTTTACTTTGTTGAATGTGCTGACAACAGAATCACACAAATTATCAATGGAAATCAAATGTATCAACCCATGGAGGTCTGGATTTGGAGTCACACTCACAATTAAAGTGGAAAACCACACTACAGGCTGATCCAACTTTGATGTAATGTCCTTGAAACAAGTCAAAATGTGGCTCAGTAGTGTGTGTGGCCTCCATGTGCCTGTATGATCTCCCTACAACGCCTGGGCATGCTCCTGATGAGGTGGCGGATGGTCTCCTGAGGGATCTCCTCCCAGACCTGGACTAAAGCATCTGCCAACTCCTGGACAGTCTGTGGTGCAACGTGGCATTGGTGGATGGAGCGAGACATGATGTCCCAGATGTGCTCAATTGGATTCAGGTCTGGGGAACGGGCGGGCCAGTCCATAGCATCAATGCCTTCCTCTTGCAGGAACTGCTGACACACTCCAGCCACATGAGGTCTAGCATTGTCTTGCATTAGGAGGAACCCAGGGCCAACCGCACCAGCATATGGTCTCACAAGGGGTCTGAGGATCTCATCTCGGTAACTAATGGCAGTCAGGCTACCTCTGGCGAGCACATGGAGGGCTGTGCGGCCCCCCAAAGAAATGCCATCCCACACCATGACTGACCCACCGCCAAACCGGTCATGCTGGAGGATGTTGCAGGCAGCAGAAGGTTCTCCACGGCGTCTCCAGACTCTGTCACGTGCTTAGTGTGAACCTGCTTTCATCTGTGAAGAGCACAGGGCACCAGTGGCGAATTTGCCAATCTTGGTGTTCTCTGGCAAATGCCAAACGTCCTGCACGGTGTTGGGCTGTAAGCACAACCCCCACCTGTGGACGTCGGGCCCTCATACCACCCTCATGGAGTCTGTTTCTGACCGTTTGAGCAGACATGCCCATTTGGAGGTCATTTTGCAGGGCTCTGGCAGTGCCTTGCACAAAGGCGGAGGTAGCGGTCCTGCTGCTGGGTTGTTTCCCTCCTATGGCCTCCTCCACGTCTCCTGATGTACTGGCCTGTCTCCTGGTAGCGCCTCCATTCTCTAGACACTACGCTGACAGACACAGCAAACCTTCTTGCCACAGCTCGCATTGATGTCCCATCCTGGATGAGCTGCACTACCTGAGCCACTTGTGTGGGTTGTAGACTCTGTCGCATGCTACCACTAGAGTGAAAGCACCGCCAGCATTCAAAAAAGTGACCAAAACATCAGCCTGGAAGCATAGGAACTGAGAAGTGGTCTGTGGTCACCACCTGCAGAACCACTCCTTTATTGGGGGTGTCTTGCTAATTGCCTATAATTTCCACCTGTCTATTCCATTTGCACAACAGCATGTGACATTTATTGTCAGTGTTGCTTCCTAAGTAGACAGTTTGATTTCACAGAAGTGTGATTGACTTGGAGTTACATTGTGTTGTTTAAGTGTTCCCTTTATTTTTTTGAGTAGTGTAGTTAGTGTCATTTCACAAAATGAGTGCCTTTTGAGACCCGTTGATATTTTGAATAGACATTTTGCACCAATATTTATTTTTAAAATACTTATTTTAGACATGCTCAAACTTTGGCATCTTAGTATTTTGTTTAACTTCCAGCTTTGGGCTGGATGTATCAGTTGTTCATTTAAGCAATAGGGCCTTGGGGGTGTGGTATATGGCGAACATACCACAGCTAAGGGCTGTTCTTAGGCACGACAACGCGATTACAAAATGGTTACCAACGTAATTTGAGTAAAAAAATAAATGTTCTGATATACCATGGCCGTCAGCCAATCAGAATTTAGGGCTTGAACCACCCAGTTATAAATATGCTAAATCTATGAGCAGAATTATTGCTTTACCTCAATTAGCCACAAAATCCTTAGCTTGAAAGCAACTTTTTTTTCTGGAAGCTGTGCTGCACCAATTCCCCTACATTTTCCCCATGTGGGCCAGCCCCAAAGCAATTAGAGTTCAACCAATAGGCTTCAGTCCCTCGCCATATGAATGACAGCTAGCATGATGCACACACAGCAGAGTGCGAAAGAGAGCAATGACGGGGTGCACATGTGACATAGTACACCATTTTCAGGGACCACTTTTGGCTCGTGAGTGCTACTTTCAGAACTACTGGCTAAAAAGTATAAACAAGTACCAGAGAATCCCTTTAAAATTAAGTGCCCTTTACAATAGACACTATTGAGAATTCAATAAATCAGATTTTGTTTTACATGAAAAGGCTTGCTGGTTAAAGTGCAAAAATTCTGCATTTTGACATGTCCCTCCCCTGTGTCACTTCTAGGAGATTTGAACCCACTGAATCCCAAAATGTATCCAAGTTTCACCATCATTGTAAAGTCCTGGTTATTTTGTTGCTATGACAAAGTAATTTCTGAAGATTGATTTATTTCATGCGATTAGTGATTAATTTATGTCTGTACCTCATTTTAACGTCAACCCTGTTACATGAACTGAACTATTTTTTATATACAAATATATCCTTTTTAAATATTATCTTCAAATAAACATTGAAAATCTAATAGTAAAATCAGGTGAGCTGGTTCTACTCTTTTTGGGCATTTTGTGGTGGAAAACTGAGCTGAGCATAAAATCAACCACAGGAGGTTGGTGGCACCTTAAATTGGGGAGAACGGGCTTGTGGTAATGACTGGAGTGGAATCAGTGGAATGGTATCAAACACATGGTTTCCAGGAGTTTCATTCCGTTCCATTTGCTCCGTTCCGACCATTATTATAAGCTGTTGTCCCTTCAGCAGCCTCCACTGTCGTCAACCCTGTTACCCATAGATAGGCTAGAAATGTTCAATTAAAATGTTTTGTGAAGCTTGCATTACATTTCCACTCTGTTGCACACAACCTTGGTTCCAATCACGCGGTGACAAGGGGATGTATGGCTGATTTAAGAAGAAGTTGTCAACCCTGTCAGCTAACCCTGCTACTTTATTTGGCACTTACTATAGTTATTTTTTATTCAACCTCTTGAGATGGGGAAAATGTTGTTTATGAACATGAGCTCCCGAGTGGCACAGCGGTCTAAGGCACTGCATTTCAGTACACTACAGACCCTGGTTTGATTCCAGGCTGTATCACAACTGGCCGTGATTGGGAGTCCCATAGGGCGATGCACAATTGGCCCAGCTTCATCTCGGTTTGGCTGGGGTAGGCTGTCATTGTAAATAAGAATTTGTTTTTAACTGACTTGCCTGGTTAAATAATAATAAAAACATATGAGTTTTATGACAATGTTAAAATTAGGTGATATTCATTTTTTTTTAACAGTTACACTTCTCAAACGGCACTAAATTGGAGGAACGATCTAGTTACATTCTATCCAAATTAAACGTTTAGAGCAGTTCTATGCCAGTTCTATGCCTTGTGATGTACACCAGTGAACCAAAGGTGCACACATTTTTTATGACCTCACACACACACAGTCACACACCTAACCTAGCTCCTTTTGGGCTCTTCTTGAGTTTCATGCGGATATATTTTTCCCCGACAAAGAGATGGAAGGATTAGGAACATTGAGAAACCTTTCAAAACCCACAAGCTCCCTGGAGAGAGAGTGGGAGAGGGAGGGTGAGAGAAGAGTCAGCAGGAAAAAAGACAGACAAGTGTTTTTTGGGGAGAAAAGGAGTACATCCCAAATGGCAACCTATGCCCTATGTAGTGCACTACTTTTGACCGGGCCTGCACTATGCATGGAATAAGGTGCCATTTGGGACACATTCAAGGAAAGAGGGAGGAAAAGACTATTGGTCCTGTAACCTTCTGGGTTTAAGTGGCTTTAGCTCAGAGGGCATTAGCAAAAAAAGAGTGGGGCGGTAATCTGGGTCCTGTTCAACACACACACACACACACACACACACACACACACACACACACACACACACACACACACACACACACACACACACACACACACACACACACACACACACACACACACACACACACACGTGTTTGTCACAAATAGCAACCCATTCCCTATATAGTGCACTACTTTTAACCAGGGCTCTGGTCAAAAGTAGTGTACTGCATAGGGAACAGTGTACCATTTGGGATAAAGCCACAAACGTACACTTTCCATTCTCACATACACACATGATGAGAACTGATGTTCCCACTAAACTCATTGCCATGACTGAATACTAGGCCCTGAAAAAACACTAAAACCTTCATCCCTCTTACTCCTAACAGGATTTGACCCTAAGACCTGCAGCATGACCCTCATCCCACACAATACCATCATCCTGTCTCCCATACAGGCTTCAGCATCCCAAACGGCATCCTATACCCTTTGTAGTGGGCCACTTTTTCCCAGGGCCCATAGAAAATAGGTAGCCATTTGGAACGCGACCACATTTTCCCCTCTCATACATACTATGTAATCATCAACCTGTATCATAAACAGTTCTCTCACCATATCCCTTCACTCAGTGAAAGGAAAAGAAGAGGAGAGTGGGAAAAAAGGAAGAGAAATTGGGTGAGGAAAGGATTGAAATGGACGGTTTGAAGGGAGAGAGAGGAGGAGAGGACGGAGGCATGAAAAGTCGCGGAAAGAGATTGAACAGAGGCTAAGCTAAGTAGCAGATTAAGCTTCTGGGTCGTCAGCTGTAAAACAAACAGTAGTCCTTTTAGAAGAAGGTAATCCTTATTTAGCCCCCCCCCCATCCCATTCATGCACATACATACAAAACACTATGATAAGTTTAGTCACAGTGGACATATTCAGCGTCTGAACTGGCCCCCTATTCCTTTATAGTGCACTACTTTTGACCAGGGCCCACAAGGATCTGGTCAAAAAAAAGTGCACTATGTAGGGAATAGGGGGCCATTTGGAATGCATCCAGTACATACTATTGAAAGAGGAGAAGAATCTCAGAGCAAGTTGTTGTAAAACCAAATTCCTGTGTGCAAGTTGGGTTTTCTATTGAGCATTGCAATGTTGACGACTGACTGGTCCAATAGCATGCGGAATCAGAGGGGGGAAAAAAACAAGGAATTTTACGCCAAACTGAAACATATTTTTGACACCCCCAATGATGACTTCAATGCCTCTTGTATCTGTAACTCTGTGTGTGATCTATGTCCACCGTAGGCTGTGTCACCAGTGTATCCCTTTTGGGCTGCCAAGGGCTCTGTATGTGTGTGTGGGGTGCATGCATGTGTGTCTGGTTTCAGGCGATCCACCCGCATGTGACCCGGAGTCCCAAGACTGCTCAAAGCACAACATTCAACTCAATTAGCAGCATGCATAATTGATGTCTGTCTGGAAGAGTATTTGTATTTACACTGGAATTAAAAGCCTCCGGTGTCAGCTATCGTATCTGAGGGGACAGCGGGCGGGAAGGGTGCACTGATTCCACACCTTTATCAAACCATTGCTATATCGAGAATAAAGTGCTCTTCAGCAACCATTGCTGCATTAGAAGTGTTATTGTAAATCTTATTTTTAACACTTGAAAAGGGCAGAGGCCCGGACACAGTATGCGCCTAATCAACTTTGACGAAGTTTCAATGAAACACTCATGTATACTGCGATTGAGATAGGGGGAGATGGGCTCTGATGATACTGGCTAACTCTGCTTATACTGTCTGCCTTGCTGTTCCTTGATCAAAGACACTATTCATAGGTGAAAACAGACTGCGTCCTAAAAGGAACCCTATTCCCTATACAGTGTACTACTTTTGACCAGAACCCATATGGATTGCTTGGACGGGACATTTAAACTCTGATGTAATATTATCATTATATTGTCTATTGTTGTATATTATGATTTGTTATATTATATATATATTAATAGTGTGTTATATCGTAGCATTGTAATGATGTATTGATGATTGTTTTCTGCCCAGGGACAACAGATGAAAATGAGCGATCTAGCTAAATCTGGTGCAAATGGCATGCTGTACATGGTCCCTGACAAACAAATAAATAAATATGTACATTTTGACATCATTTTGAATGTCACCACACTGGCAATCATAGCGATCTCTTTAGTTTAACTCTCGATCATGGGACGGTAGGAAAGAAGAACAGTGGAAGGCGTGGAGAGCGAGGAAGGAGGAGGGTAGGAGAGAAAGGTAGATGGGATGGGGGTATAAGCTCGATTCTGACAAGACTGCTGTCCCTCAATCTGTCCAGACTTCGTCAAGGGGACTAACAGACAAACTGCTCTTCTCTGCTCATCTGGAGAAGCATCAGCCTACATTTCTGCAACACTGGCCACAGAGGTAACTATAGCACCACTCTTATATCACATTTCCTCCTCTGCTTGTGTTTGTTTATTGTTTATTAACCACTCCAAAAAATAAGAAGTTCACTCAAGGGAAAAATAAAGTTATTCGATTCTATTCTGTTCCTGAAATTGGAGGAATCGTATAGGTTGTTTAGTAAAAACATCCTCAGTTCAGCTGTGTGCTGTGATGGGCGATTCTGCTTTCATGCTGCAATTTATTTGTTGGTTCTTATAACTGTACTGTATATCTATTTGCTAAGAAGTTGTAACGAAACTACAAATTACATGAAATTGTCTGCTTTCCTTTCTAAATGTGAGCATTTTACAAACAAACGAATTACATTTTAAGAGACGGTATGTTTTATTTGTCCCATGATTAAATGCACGTTTCAGTCTAGGTTGGTGGAATGGTATTTTTGGAGGCCATCAACAATGATGATGCAATCATATTACTTCAGTGTGAAGAGGAATCAGCTGCTTAGGATGACATTGGATTTCTATTGTAACATCTTAACATAAATATTTGACATTTATAGAAAAAAAATCTTTACACATTTGAAGTTTTCTAATATTATTATTGACTGCATTTCTGCTGTGACTGTTACTGTCATTTGTCATCCACTTCATAAAGAAAGATGAAAGAAAGTGATTTATATACCTTATTTCAATACCTTACTGTGGTAATGAAGATAATTAAACAACTTTACAGATGTTCTTGAAAATATGACTTCATTGTGGTAGTGATGATGATAATGATGATTATGGCGACGAAGATAAAGATGACGATGATGATATTTTACAGATGCAGTGTAACTGTCACGCCTCTATAGGATCCCTTCCCTCACCATATTGGAGCAGAAGTAAGGGTCCCACTTTATATTGTGTCCCTAAAACATGAGTAAGTAATTACATAATTTAGGCACTGGGCAGGTACAGTGTGTGCGCACATTTTACAATGCATTTATTATCATTGCAAATTGAGGTTTGCGTGGTCTACGTAGGGTGTCTGTGTCTATGCATTTCTCTCTGCAAGCAAATCTCAATTGTATTTCCTTGATTTGCTCGCATCCTCTCTCCTCTCGTCCTTCTCAAAACTAATTGGAGACGAAGGTCCGAAGGAAAGGACCTCTGACCTTTTACTACAATACGGTTGAGAAGTAGGTGAGGAGAGAGGATGCAAGGAATGGAAGAAAACCAAACTGATAAAGAGCATGTGTGTTTAATCTAACGATTCCTCCTGTCACTTCCGGTTAGCAGTGTTATTCCCTGATTGGGCATACAAGCCTGCATGGTCACCTGGCTCCAGACAGGTGCAGCTGTGGCACTTCCTGTTGGAACTCCTTGGGCGAGGTGAGGGCGGGGCGATCGGATGGGGGGGAGAGTGGGGGGAGTTTGTCATCAGAGACCCTGAGAGGCTGGCGAGGCTGTGGGGAGAAAGGAAAGGCAAACCCCACATGAACTATGACAAGCTGAGCAGAGCACTGAGGTGAGGTGACATAACACACTCAAATGGTGATGATGTTTTACAGATGTAACTGTAATTCCACAAACACACAAGTCATGCACGCACGCACGCACGCACGCACACACACAGACTCTTACGCTAAGCTCACATACAGTAGCCTCGTTCAACCATCCTGATCTCGTGACCTTAGTGAAGTCAGGATGGTGGATCAGGCTACATATCACAGGAGGTTGGTGGCACCTTAATTGGGGAGAAAGGG
Organism: Oncorhynchus gorbuscha; assembly: GCF_021184085.1. NCBI lineage: Eukaryota > Metazoa > Chordata > Actinopteri > Salmoniformes > Salmonidae > Oncorhynchus > Oncorhynchus gorbuscha. The sequence continues at coordinate 39,036,794 of NC_060180.1, read as the reverse complement.
CTCGTGGTAATGGCTGGAGCGGCATCAGTGGAATGGTATCAAACACAAACACATGGTTTGATGCCGTTCCATTGGCTCCATTCCAGACATCATTATGAGCCGTCCTCCTTCAGCAGCCTCCACTGCTACACATACAATGTCAATACTACAGTTGCTCCTTCTTTGTTACCAACAGGTACTACTACAATAAGAGGATTCTTCATAAGACCAAAGGGAAGAGATTCACCTACAAGTTTAACTTCAGTAAACTGATCCTGGTTAACTACCCAGGGTACCCACCTTGCCACCAGGTCATTATATCCCCCGTTTATCTCAAGGTGTGCGTCCCAAAAGGCACCCGGTTCCCTATAAAGAGCTATGGTCTAAAGTAGTGCACCATACAGGGAATAGGGTTCCATTTGGGACACAGATAATTACACATATCCTACCATCTCACAACCATACCAACCTCACTGCCTATAAGGATGTAATGTTATGAACACACCTTCTCTTTTTGACCATCTCCATACCATCCCTGTCCCTCCCAGCTGGTACAGAGTGCCCCTCTTCCGTTCCCCCTCCCTGAGGGTGGGGTGACTGGGGCCCCACTGTGTGGAGGAGGGAGAGGGGCCATGATGGACAGAGGTAAGAACCCAACCCTCCCTCCCATAAAACCTCATGATAACACACTCCACCATATTGATGATTGATCATATCATTCCGCTTCAATTGATTTGACGTTACTCAGTGCTCATTTTGGGCTCCAGGATTTCAGGGGCTGTATGTATCAACCTTCTCAGATTAGGAGTGCTGTTTTGCCTTTCAGATTACAATGAATAAGATTATATGGACAAGAGGGAACTGATCCTAGATCAGCACTACTACTCCGAGATGCTTAATACATATAGCCCCTTGTCCTCAAGATATTTGTGCCATCTTTTGATGTAAATCAATGTGTATGTGGCTGACTGACTGTGTGTGGTGTCTGTCTGTCTGTGTTTCTTTTGATTGACAGCCCTCCAGTGTGTCACACACCCGCTCCTGCTTCCGTACTGCCTCCAGAAGCCCATCCCGTTCCCTCAGTCCCACCATCTTCAGGGACACTTACCTTTCCTCTCTGTGCCCCCTCCTCCTGGGAGCTCTAACCCGAGTGAACTCTCAGCAGTCCTTCCACCTCCCACCTCTGCTGCTTTACACCTCCAGCCCAACGGCTGGCCAACCAAGGTTGGCTCAGAGTGGGGTTTGAACAATGTGAACAGAACCACCACCCTTCGTGTGGGACTGGGAGCGAAAGAGAGTGGGATCAAAACAGGAGAGAGAAATGTGGGAAATGTTGATGGAGAGTAGAGTCAGAGGAGGAGAAATGCAGGAGAGAATTTCCTCTTTTGACATTATAATAGGACTTTTGTCTGTAGTTTTTTGCTGAAAAGGCTGTTGAAGTTACAATTTTATAATAGTATTGTTCCTATTGAGGTCGTTTTATAATATAGTTTGTGTAACAAAGCACTTCATGTATAGAGCAGATAAATTGCAACTGTATGATATGTATGATGAATTGTATGAACAGTGAACTTTCTACAATCTTCAACAGAGATGTAGTTTATGTATTATCAAATATTTCACTTGTCAAATTGTTGTCCTGTGCTTTATGAATATAAAAATATAAAAATATTTGGGCTACCTAAAGACTAATAAAGCATCCCCATAAATCACCAGTATCGTGCTGTAGCTACACGACTCCACTCCAGCTAGAGACAGTATCACAGCTGCTAATGGCTTAAAAAACATTTCCCCGGGAGAATCGTCTGAAGTCTGCACAGGTAATGTCCGTGTGGTGTTGGTTTAATTTCAGTGTTAAGCAAGGAATTTGCATTTAAATACAATTGACCACAACGGACAACTGAAATAACATGCAGCGAAGCATAAGTAACTTTCACGTTTTAGTACAGCAAGTATCTTCGACATTATCCAAGTTACTTCAAGCGCACTTGAATGTTGTGCTAATTAATGCACAGGTCAATGTGACGAAGCCTTTTACAAAAATGGGACCAACAACACAGGTGAACTCAGGTTAACAAACAACTCATATCTCAAGGAGGAACGACCAATCAACAAGACCTTTTCAGAGCTTATACAATAAACGATATCGACCTACTCCTAGTAAATATGATCGCTTCAACAATTCCGCATGCAAACTGTTCCAAAGAATCTGAGCTGTTTAACGCGTTAGCTACCTAGTGATATGCGTTTGAGTCATGTAGATGGAACCTTGCTTACCTTATCACTTAGGCATTTTATTTTTATTTTAACTTGCTCCTCCACAAAACTCATTCCAGATGTCAGTGAACTTGATGGGTGATACCCTAATTGTATATGATTGGACAAGATAACGCCACCTGAAATGGATGAAGCGTCAAACCGTTCTGGTCCCACTGATTTGTGGGAGCTCCCCGATAGAAAAATGATCACAAACGATTTGTCAGACATTAAACATACCTTATTCACAACCTATTATGGAAGATATTTATGCACATATTTCAATTCAGTTGATCAAAATAGCATGATTCATAAAGTGAGCACCATTATCAAAAACAGTAGTATTCTCGCACAGCGTCCAGGTTGTCACTAGACCTAACACCCTAATACTGACTCAAAATTCAAGTTGACACCTACCTTAATAGAAATCTAGCTATGACTCTGTATACCTTTGCCTTGTTGACAGTCCAGATTTATGGTTCTGACTTCTCTTCCATTTTCTCTAGCTCTTTCTTCCAGTCCCAAACTGGCAAAGGAAAGCAAAGTTTGATGGACCAGTGAAGGAGAAACTAGAGTGTTTTAAAGCTAGAATCCTTAGTTTCTACATACATTTTTGGACTTATACATGTAATGATGTACAGAACCAGTACACATGAGATTCTTCAAAGTAGCTACCGTTTGCCTTGATGACAGCTTTGCAAACTCTTTGCATTCTCTCAACAAGCTTCATAAGGAATGTGTTTCCAAAAGTCTTGAAGGAGTTCCCACATTTGCTGGGCAGCAATTCAACCACGAAGGCCTGATTCACACAGACTCCTTTGAACAATTGATGTTGAGATGTGTCTGTTGAACTCTGAAGCATTTGTTTGGGCTGCAATTTCAATTTTTATCCTCTGCAGTAGAGGTAACTCTGGGTCTTCCTTTCCTGTAGCAGTCCTCATGAGAGCCAGTTTAAATCATAGACCTGGATGTTTTTTGCAACTCAAGAAACTTAAAGGTTGTTGACATTTTCCACATTGACTGACCTTCATGTCTTAAGGTAATGATGGACTGTTGTTTCTCTTTGCTTATTTGAGCTGTTCTTGCCATAATATGGACTTGGTCTTTTACCAAATAGGGTTATCTTATACCATCCCTACCTTGTCACAACTGATTGGCTCAAACGCATTAAGGAAAGCATTTTTAAAATTTAATTTAAAAATATATATTTCACCTTTATTTAACCAGGTAGGCTAGTTGAGAACAAGTTCTCATTTGCAACCTGGCCAAGATAAAGCAAAGCAGTGAGACACATACAACAACAGTTACTTAATTGAAGAAACATACAATCAATAATACAGTAGAAAAATCTATATACAGCATGTGCAAATGAGGTAGGATAAGAGAGGTAAGGCAAAAAATAGGCCATAGTGGCAAAGTAATTACAATATAGCAATTAAACACTGGAATGGTAGGATGTGCAGAAGATGAATTTGCAAGTTGAGATACTGGGGTGTAAAGGAGCAAGATAAATAAATACAGTATGTGGATGAGGTAGATTGGATGAGCTATTTACAGAGATCTGTGAGCTGCTATGACAGCTGGTGCTTAAAGCTAGAGAGGGAGTCTCCAGTTTCAGAGATTTTTGCAGTTCGTTCCAGTCATTGGCAGCAGAGAACTGGAAGTAGAGGCGGCCAAAGGAAGAATTGGCTTTGGGGGCGACCAGTGAGATATACCTGCTGAAGCTCGTGCGATGGGTGGGTGCTACTATGGTGACCAGTGAGCTGAGATAAGGCAGGGCTTTACCTTTTAGAGACTTGTAGATGACCTGGAGCCAGTGGGTTTGGCAATGAGTATGAAGCGAGGGCCAGCCAACGAGAGAATACAGGTCGCAGTGGTGGGTAGTATATGGGGCTTTGGTGACAAAACGGATGGCACTGTGATAGACTGCATCCAGTTTGCTAAGAAGAGTATTGGAAGCTATTTTATAAATGACATCGCAGAAGTCTAGGATCGGTAGGATGGTCAGTTTTATGATGTTTGGCAGCATGAGTGAAGGATGCTTTGTTGCGAAATAGGAAGCCAATTCTAGATTTAATTTTGTATTGGAGATGTTTAGACACCTAGGTATTTGTAGTTGTCCACATATTCTAAGTCAGAACCATCCAGAGTAGTGATGCTGGATGGGTGGGTGGGCAGCGATCGGTTGAAGAGCATGCATTCAGTTTTACTTGCATTTAAGAGCAGTTGGAGGCCACGGAAGGAGAGTTGCATGGCATTGAAGCTCATCTGGAGGTTAGTTGACACAGTGTCCAACAAAGGCCAGAGGTATACAGAATGGTGTCGTCTGCGTAGAGGTGGCTCAGAGACTCACCAGCAGCGAGAGCGACATTGATATATACAGAGAAGAGTCGGCCTGAGAATTGAACCCTGTGGCACCCCCATAGAGACTGCCAGAGGTCCGGACAACAGGCCCTCCGATTTGACATACTAAACTCTATCGGAGAAGTAATTGGTGAACCAAGCGATCATTTGAGAAACCAAGGCTGTTGAGTCTGCCAATAAGAATGTTGCGATTGGCAGAGTCGAAATCCTTAGCCAGGTCGAAGAATACGGCTGCACAGTAATGTCTTTTATCGATGGCGGTTATGATATCGTTTAGGACCTTAAACGTGGCTGAGGTGCACCCATGACCAGCTCTGAAACCACATTGCATAGCGGAGAAGGTATGGTGAGATTCAAAATGGTCGGTAATCTGTTTGTTAACTTGGCTTTCAAAGATCTTAGAAAGGCAGGGTAGAATAGATATAAGTCTGTAGCAGTTTGGGTAAAGAGTGTCCCCCCCCTTTGAAGAGGTGGATGACTGCGGCATATTTCCAATCTATGGGAATCTCAGACGGTATGAAAGAGAGGTTAAACAGGCTAGTAATAGGGGTTGCAATTTCGGCAGATAATTTCAGAAAGAGCATCCAGATTGTCTAGCCCGGCTGATTTTTAGGGGTCCAGATTTTGCAGCTCTTTCAGAATATCAGTTTCTGGATTTGGGTGAAGGAGAAGTGGGGAGGCTTGGGCGAGTTGCTGTGGGGAGCGCAGGATTGTTGACCGGGGTAGGGGTAGCCAGGTGGAAAGCATGGCCAGCCGTAGAAAAATGCTTATTGAAATTCTCAATTATTGTTGATTTATTGCTGGTGACATTGTTTCCTAGCCTTAGTGCAGCGGGCAGTTGGGAGGTGCTCTTATTCTCTATGGACTTTACAGTGTCCCAGAACATTTGAGTTTGTACCACAGGATGCAAATATCTGCTTGAAAACGCTAGCCTTAGCTTTCCTAACTGCCTGTGTATATTGGTACCTAACTTCCCTGAAAAGTTGCATATCACTGGGGCTATTCAATGGTAATGACGTGATGGTCAAGGGCAGACAAGTCTGGAGTGAACCAAGGGCTATATCTATTCCTAGTTATACATTTTTTGAATGGAGCATGCTTATTTAAGATGGTGAGGAAGGCACTTTTAAAGAATAACCAGGCATCCTCTACTGACGGAATGAGGTCAATGTCATTCCAGGATACCCTGGCCAGGTCGTTTAGAAAGGCCTGCTCGCTAAAGTGTTTTAGGGAGCGTTTGACAGTAATGAGGGGTGGTCGTTTGACCGCAGACCCATTACGGATGCAGGCAATGAGGCAGTGATCGCTGAGATCTTGGTTGAAAACAGCAGAGGTGTATTTGGAGGGCGAGTTAGTTAGGATGATATCTATGAGGGTGCCCGTGTTTACGGATTTGGGGTTGTACCTGGTAGGTTCATTGATAATTTGTGTGAGATTGAGGGCATCAAGCTTAGATTGTAGGATGGCCGGGGTGTTAAGCATGTCCCAGTTTAGGACACCTAGCAGCACGAGCTCAGAAGATTGATGGGGGGCAATCAATTCACATATGGTGTCCAGGGCACAGCTGGGGGCAGAGGGTGGTCTATAGCAAGCGACAATGGTGAGAGACTTGTTTCTGTAAAGGTGAATTTTTAGAAGTAGAAGCTCGAATTGTTTGGTACAGACCTGGATAGTAAGACAGAACTCTGCAGGCTTTCTCTGCAGTAGATTGCAACACCGCCCCCTTTGGCAGTTCCATCTTTGTGGAAAATGTTATAGTTAGGGATGGAAATTTCAGGGTTTTTGGTGGTTTTCCGAAGCCAGGATTCAGCCACTGCTAAGACATCCGGGTTGGCAGAATGTGCTAAAGCAGTGAATAAAGTTAACTTAGGGAGTAGGCTTCTATTGTTAACGTGCATGAAACCAAGGCTTTTACGGTCACAAAGTCAACAAATGAGAGCACCTGGGGAGTAGGAGTGGAGCTAGGCACTGCAGGTCTTGGATTCACCTCTACATCACCAGAGGTGAAGTAGGATAAGGGTACGACTAAAGGCTATAAGAACTGGTTTGTTCGAAACAGAGAGTAAGGGAGCAGGTTTCTGGGCATGATAGCATAGATTCAAGGCATAATGTACAGACAAAGGTATGGTAGGAAGAGAGTACATTGGATGTAAACCTGATCATTGAGTAATGATGAGAGATACAGTCTATAGAGACGTTTTAAACCAGGTGATGTCATCGCATATGTGGGAGGTGGAACAACATGGTTGGTTAAGGCATATTCAGCAGGACTAGAGGCTCTACAGTGAAATAAAACAGTAGTCACTAACCAGGACAGAAATGGACAAGGCATATTGATATTAGAGAGAGGCATGTGTAGCCAAGTGAACATATGGGTCCAGTGAGTGGTTGGGCTGGCTGGAGACACTGCGATTCAGACAGTTAGCAGGCCGGGGCTAGCAAGCTAGCAGAAGGGCCTTAGAGGGACATCGCGATGGAGGAAGTCTGTTTTTGCCTCTTTGTGCAGTGATGTCGATAGACCAGTCGGTGGAATTAGTAGGGTTCCAAGTAGCAGAGGGTTTCAAGTCCAATTTGCAAAATGGGTATAGTGGTCCAAGAAACTGGCCCATGGATCAGCTAACAGTCCAATATGCTATAGATAGCTAGCAGGCCGCCGTTAGCAGAATGGGCCTTCGGGGGATGTCGCGCCTGAGGGGCCTGTTGGGCTCCTCGGGCAGATTACGTCAGTATTCCAGTCGTGAAGGATCGGCGGGGTTCCATGCCCCGTACTGGCAGTAGAAGGGGTCCGGATATTGTAGCCGAGGAGTGGGCTTCTGGAGTAGCCCAGGAGCCCTAGCCGGGAGATGGGTCTAGCATGGGCTAGCTGGTGCTTGTTCCGGGACGGAATCGTTAGCTAGGAGTAGTCAACCCGGGTTGCGGTTAGCTAGCTGCCACGATCCAGATGAAAAGGTTCAGAGTTTGCGGTAGGAATCCCTGGGATATAGAGAGAAAAATAGGTCCGGTATGCTCTGGTTTGAAACGTGTTGTACGAACTGGCGAGAGCTTTCCGAGCTAAAGGTTAGCTGATGACCGCTAGCAGTGGTTAGCTGATGACCGCTAGCAGTGGTTAGCTGATGACCGCTAGCAGTGGTTAGCTGATGACCGCTAGCAGTGGTTAGCTGATGACCGCTAGCAGTGGTTAGCTGATGACCGCTAGCAGTGGTTAGCTGATGACCGCTAGCAGTGGTTAGCTGATGACCTCTAGCAGTGGTTAGCTGATGACCTCTAGCAGTGGTTAGCTGATGACCTCTAGCAGTGGTTAGCTGATGACTGATAGCTGTTAGCTAGCTAGCTTCAGTTGAGGTATTCCAGTTCAGAGGTAAATAGAAATACTTTAGAAAAAAAAACAGATCCACGCCACATTGGGTGAGGCGGGTTGCAGGAGAGTATTTTGAAGTTGAGGTTTAGGAAAAATATGAAAAAGAATGCGAAGAAAAATATATAAAAATATATTCACATGGGACGAGACAAGACAAAGACTTCTGACTGCTACGCCATCTTGGAATGGTATTTCCACAAATGAACTTTTAACAAGGCACAACTGTTAATTTAAATGCATTCCAGATGACTACATCATGAAGCTGGTTGAGAGAATGGCAAGAGTGTGCAATGCTGTCAAGGCAATCTTTCTCAAATATATTTTGATTTGTTTAACGCTTTTTATTTTTTAAACTACATGATTCTTTGTGTTTTCATAGTTTGTCTTCGCTATTCTACAACTTAGAAAATAATAAAGGAAAAGGGAAAAACCCTGGAATTAGGTGTGTCAACTTTTGACTGATACTGTTGATTTCTTTAAGAATATAACTTGGAAATGCCTCAAGCTTAAACTGTACCCCATCTGCGTCTCAAATGGCACATATTGCAGTACTTTTGACCAGACTTCTATGCGTCCTGGTCAAAAGCAGTGCACTACAAAAAGGAATTGGGACCTAGCAACTTGGGGCCTAGCCGTTGCTTGGATGACAAAGCAATTAGCTGTGCCGAAAGCAAACAGACTGGTCTAGGGTGATATGATAATTTGTTGCAGTGTAGGTCTACAGAAAGAGACACACAGAGAGAACAAAGGATTTCACATGGCTAACTCCTAAATGCACAAAATGGGGATTTGATACAAAAGGTCCACTTGTGAGGTGGGAATAATCCGTGGACACTTAAGGGACGGGTATGACGAGTGTGTTGTCATAAGGTGAATGCACCAATTTGTAAGTCGCTCTGGATAAGAGCGTCTGCTAAATGACTTAAATGTAAATGTTTCATTTGGGGACCTCCGAGAGGACAGGAAACACACAACTAGATCTCTGAATATGTACATTTCTCAATTATGGTGTTTGCATCCAATTATTGTATAAAATTAATGAGTAAAGATAAAACTATTTGTGAAATGTAAGGTGATAAACCTTTTAATGAAGGAGAATTGTATTCCTTTAAAGTTTAACCAAGTAATTGGCTCGAGACATGATCTGTCGTAATGGAACAGCCCTTTTCTACTGTTACGAATAAAAAACCCTCCAGAGGAAATCCTCTTCAAACCACAAAAGCCTCAGAGTCCGAAGGTTGCAATGGTTGTTGAATTCCTAACCATACCACGTGGAGCATTGGCTACACGGGTGGAAATGGTTAACCTCTGAGACTATCAATCCTGTCAGAATAAGAGCAAATCTTAGATACTAATTACTAGTCTGCAGCTAGAAATTGTCAACCTGGGATGGGAAGACCGACAACTAGAGGTCGGCCGATTTAATCAGAATGGTTGATTAATTAGGGACGATGTCAAGTTTTCATAACAATCGGTAATCTGCATTTTTGGACACAGATTATGGCCGATTACATTGCACTCCACAGGAGACTGCGTGGCAGGCTGACTACCTGTTATGTGAGTGCAGCAAGGAACCAAGGTGCTAGCTAGCATTAAACGTATCTTATAAAAAACAATCATTAATGATATTACTAGTTTATCTAGCTTCTCCTGGGTTGCATATAATCAATCAATTAATTTATCATTGAATCACAGCCTACTTCGCCAATGTGTACCTAACTATAAACATCAATGTCTTTCTTAAAATCAATACACAAGTATATATTTTTAAATCTGCATATTTAGTTTATTGCCCGCTAACATGAATTTCTTTTAACTGGGGAAATTGTGTCACTTCTCTTGCGTTCTGTGCAACAGTCAGTGTATATGCAGCAGTTTGGGCCATCTGGCTTGTTTCAAACTGTGTGAAGACCATTTCTTCCTAACAAAGACAGAAAACTTCGCCAAACGGGGGATGATTTAACAGAAGCGCATTTGCGAAAAAAAGCACAATCGTTGCACGAATGTACCTAACCATAAACATCAATGCCTTTCTTCAAATCAATACACAGAAGTATATATTTTTAAACCTGCATATTTAGTTAATAGAAATTCATGTTAGCAGGAAATATTAAATTGTCACTTCTCTTGCGTTCATTGCGCTCAGAGTCAGGGTATATGCAACAGTTTGGGCCGACTGGCTTGTTGCAGAATTTTACATAATTATGACATAACATTGAAGGTTATGCAATGTAACAGCAATATATAGACTTATGGATGCCACCCGTTGGATAAAATACGGAACGGTTCCGTATTTCACTGAAAGAATGAATGTTTTTGTTTTTTAAATTATAGTTTCCGGATATTATTAATGACCTAAGGCTCATATTTGCGTGTTATTATAATTAAGTCTGATTTGATAGAGCAGTCTGACTGAGCGATGGTAGGCAGCAGCAGGCTCGTAAGCATTCATTCAAACAGCACTTTCCTGCATTTGTCAGCAGCTCTTCGCTGTGCTTCAAGCATTGCAATGTTTATGACTTCAAGCCTATCAACTCCCGAGATTAGGCTGGCAATACTATAGTGCCTTTAAGAACATCCAATAGTCAAAGGTATATGAAATACACATGGTATAGAGAGAAATAGTCCTATAATAACTACAACCTAAAACTTCTTACCTGGGAATGTTGAAGACTCATGTTAAAAGGAACCACCAGCTTTCATATGTTCTCATGTTCTGAGCAAGGAACTTAAACATTAGCTTTTTTACATGGCACATATTTCACTTTTACTTCTCCAACACTTTGTTTGTGCATTATTTAAACCAAATTGAGCATGTTTCATTATTTATTTGAGACTAAATTAATTTTATTTGTGTGTTAAAAGAAGTGTTCATTCAGTATTGTTGTAATAGTCATTAATACAAATATATATTTTTAAGTAAAAAGTAAAAATCGGCATCTGCTTTTTTTTGGTCCTCCAAGAATCGGTATAGGCATTGAAAAATCATAAAATCGGTCGACCTCTACCGACAACCGCCGAAACATCTATGAGAAGATTTCGGAATGCTACTCTGAAGTATTCATTTTAACCACGAAAGACTTGATCTTCAGGGAGGCAGAGAGCGAGAGAGACTCGTAAGAACTCAGACGGACGATTCCACAACGACACACTGAGCGTAAATGTATATTGATTGCAGTTATTCCCGAATGAGTGATCAGTCATGTGCAAAGGATTAGCATTTCAATTAATATAATTATCAACTGTAGTGATTCCTTTTGTTGGTCTTTCCCACTGTTCAGTCCACTTCCTCTTCCCGTTGTCCACCAAGCAGTCAGAATGGCTTAGCCCACTAAGGAACCTCCCCAATCATTTCCTTGTAACCATATCTGTTTGTTTATGCATTTCTGTGATTATTTAGTTAGCAAATAAACTATTAAGATAATTGGTGTATGGATGATTCATAGTAAAGGCTGGGTTCGTGCATATAACCTACAATTTCCAACATTTGGAATGAGACTAACATGAGGTAAAGAATCATTCATTAATTAGACTAATGGATCAGATATTAAGTTGAGTTATATTAGGAAAATTATAACTTTAATCATAAGATTTCCTTGGTGCCCCTTGGTGATTAGTTTAATCGCGTAATAATAATTACAGAGAAGTGATTTGATAAACAAGTCTTCACTTTTAATGATGCCAAAGACACGACACTTGCTAGACCTGTCAAAAGTTCTCTCAAAGTGCAGAATGGAGTCCACAACCAGCTTGATTTGAAAGTAAAAATAAGTTCAGTAAACACAGTCGTCAGATCCTGGACAGTGATGAGGCTCCAGTCGGGAAAGAACAGGCAGTCAAACAGGAACAAGAGGACAGGGCTGTCCTACCCAGGAAGGAAAAGGTAGCTACTACATTTCCCACCACATTTCCTTCTCTATGTAAACCCTCTCTAATAAGGAGATTATTTGCACACCCTGCACTGGGCCTGTATTTACAAAGCGCCTCATAGTAGGATCAGGTCCCCCCTGACCATGTAATCTTATTCATTAGAATCTAAAAGGCAAAACGGGTTCTAGATCAGCACTCCTACTTTAAACCCCTGGTCTATGCAATTAAAGACGAGGCAAAGTGTGTGTGCACGCACGTGTGTGTGTAGATCTGGAGTAAGAACTTTTTTCTTTCCCCCCACAGGATGAAGTATTCAAGGCACTCCCCATCCCCTTGTACCCTGCTGCTGCCCCAGTCACTCCTGCTACACCGGTGACCCCAGCTGCCACCCCTGAAACTGCCATGTCCACCTCACCTTCAGTAATACTCAAGCGCCGGACCGGTCAGTCTCTAAACAAGTCCATCAGCCTCTAATAACACGCTGTTAACTGTCCATGTTATCTAGTGCAGCTTAGCCTAGTGGTTAGAGCGTTGGACTAGTAACCGGAAGGTTGCGAGTTCAAACCCCCGAGCTGACAAGGTACAAATCTGTCGTTCTGCCCCTGAACAGGCAGTTAATCCACTGTTCCCAGGCCGTCATTGAAAATAAGAATATGTTCTTAACTGACTTGCCTGGTTAAATAAAGGTAAAATAAATAAAAAAATTAAAAAAATGCATTTTCAAAGGTGTTTGAAAAATGAAAAAAATGAACTCACATCTGGTTTCACTCGTTGCAAGTGCGTGGGAATTATTACTAAAAGTAAAGAGAAGCTTCCACACAAGTTGTTTGAAAAGGGAATTAGGCTGTATAATTGCACACGTGCTCAGTAGTAATGTATCTCTATTTTTCTGTGTCATCTCTGTAGCAAGGAAGCCGTTCCCAAAGAGGGAGCTGGACAGCAGGAGTGGCAGTGAGGAGGAGGTGAAGGAAGGTGAAGGAACAAGGACCTCAGGAAAAAAAAAGAGCACGGGTTGACAAAACACAGGACAGCACAGGTAAGGTTTATTTTCCTCCATTACAGGTGTGTTGCTTCCTACCCCTTGTATTGCATCACTCTCTCTCTGTCGAGAATGAAGAGGAAGCGATGGAGGTGGGAGGAGAGGGGAAAAAGTGTGGGTACGCCTTGAGGTAGAGCCGGGAAAAAAAAGAGCAGAAAGAGACAGGTGAAGAGAAGACTAAAGACGAAGAGAAGGAGAAAGAAATAGATGTGAAAGAGACCATGACCGAGAAGGGGGAGGATGATGGAAAGAAGTTGGAGGGAAAAAGGAAAAAGCCGTAAAACTCAAGATGGCAGTAAAGGATGACAAAGACAAGCAGAAAAGTCCTAAGAATGAAAAGGCAGTAAAGGAGCCGAAAGAAACTGAGGACAAAGTGTCAAAGCCCCCAAGCCAAGAAAGCCCCTATCAGCAATTTCTTTGAGATTTTTCCCCACACACTTACTTCCTCCCTAGCACTGAAACATCCTATATGAATGAGTTTGCTCTCTGCAGTTTGTTTAGAAGAAACAAATGTGTCAAATGGCATCCTATTCCCTATATAGTGCACTACTTTTGACCAGAGCCGTATAGGCCCTAAACAATTTTAGTGCATTATATAGGGTGCCATTTGGGCCTTAACCTAACTTTGCTATGGGAAGTTTAGAAGAAATCTGTAGTGGTGTAAGAGGCTTATAAGCTGCAGAGATGGCAGTGGAACAAGTAAATGGAACATGCTTTGTACTTCTCTGTTATCTGGCTCCCAGGAAAGCAGCTGTGAAGATGGAGAAACCAGAGGAGAAAAGAGTGGAAGACTAATAGGAGTAAAAGCGTGGAAGACAATAAAAAAGTGTGGAAGAAAAAAGGAGAAGAGTGAGGGATACAAAAAGGAGAATAGTGAGGGATACAAAAAAGAGAGTAGTGAGGGATACAAAAAGGAGAAGAGTGAGGGAGAAGGAAAGCTGAGCACAGAGAAGGGGAAAAGGTAGTGTCACTGAGGACATTAAAGACAAGAAAGGGTAAGAGGGAGACAACTGCCAATAATGCATATATTTACTTTACACCAGTGGTCACCAACTGATCTCCAAGCCATTCCTTTTTTTATTATCGTTTTGTACTTTTTACCCATTTTTCCTCCCCAATTTTGTGATATCCAAGTGGTAGTTAGTCTTGTCCCATCGCTGCGACAGTCGAGAGCCATGCGTCCTCCGAAAAACCACCCTGCCAAGCCGCATTGCTTCTTGACACACTGCTCCCTTAACCCGGAAACCAGCTGCACCACTGTGTCTGAGGAAACACCGTTCAGCTGGGCTTACACCATTTTGTGATGCAAAACATGGGCTGGGCATGATGCATGCGACTGATTTGAAAAAGTTGCACACAGAAGAAGGCATTTGCTGTGCATCATTCACAAGTGATAATACTCTCACCATTCAGACTATTCTCAATTTAATCTTGTCTTTAAATGTGTGTGAAATTTGTTTCGATTTCAAATGGGACATTTATCATGCACCTGTCAGAGCAGGGGCAGTGTAAAAACGAAAGACGCCATCAGTATGCACTTGAATAGTGTGGTCCTTCTGTAGCTCAGTTGGTAGAGCATGGCGCTTGTAACGCCAGGGTAGTGGGTTCGATTCCCGGGACCACCCATACGTAGAATGTATGCACACATGACTGTAAGTCGCTTTGGATAAAAGCGTCTGCTAAATGGCATATATTATTATTATTATATTATATTATTATTATTATTATATTATTATTAGTAAAGGACGCTTTCCCCACTGTTCATTTTCATGCCAGCCAGGCAGGCTACTCTAGTTGTAAAGATTTTAAAAAATGCTTAATCTATGGAAAGTTGAAAAATAAATATAATAGTCCTAGCCTATAGAAAGCTAATGGGTCCTCTATTAAAAAAAAAAGAGGCCATCAACTCTGTGTTCTCATGCAATTGCCTTGCCTATGGAAATGTTGTGCAACAAACACTTTATTCCATGCATCAACCAGTTATGAGGAGCTGGCTCTCGCTGCCAAAAAGGTGATCCTATTCTACTCAAACTCAGAATACCAGGGCACTCATAAAGTGTCATTTCATTTGTATTAATGTCGGAGGGATTTAGAAGGACAATAGAGTGCTGAGTACCGGCCATTGGCGACTGGCTGTTAGCAAGTTTGGTAGGCTACTAACGACCATCAGAGACATCAGAGCACAGTTATGGAGAAGCCTAGATACCGTGACTCAAAATGGTCATGTGGAATTTCACTGCGGTCATGTGACTCCTGACTACCGTTGTGGTGGTAATACAGTTAAGTGGTAGTACAGAGGAGAAAAATCCAGAGGAAATCAAGTTATTATTATAAGTTAGTGGCAGCTGTACAAATAACTAATCCAAAGGACTTTGACTTTTCAAACAAATCTAATTTTATTTGTCACATGCGCCGAATACAAAAACATGCAGTTTTGAGAAGATATCTCCCCCCAAAATAAGAATAACAAATCATTAAAGAGCAGCAGTAAATAACAATAGCGGGGCTATATACAGGGGGTACCGGTACAGAGTCAATGTGCGGGGGCACCGGTATCGAGGTAATATGTACATGTAGGGAGAGTTAAAGTGACTATGCATAGATAAGAGTAGCAGCAGCGTTCCAGATGGGGTGGGGGGGCAATGAAAATAGCCATTTCATTAGCTGTTCAGGAGTCTTATGGCTTGAGGGTAGAAGCTATTTAGGAGGCTCTGGGACCTAGACTTGGCACTCTGGTACCGCTTGCCGAGCGAGAGAGAACAGTCTATGACTAGGGTGGCTGGAGTCTTTGACCATTATTCTGACACTGACTGGTATAGAGGTCCCGGATGGCAGAAAGCTTGGCCCCAGTGATGTACTGGGCCGTACGCACTACCCTCTGTAGTTACTTGCGGTCGGAGACCGAGAAGTTGCCATATTAGGCAGTGATGCAACCCATCAGGATGCTCTCGATGGTGCAGCTGTAAAAACCTTTTGAGGATCTGAGGACCCATGCCAAATATTTTCAGTCTCCTGGGGGGGGGGGAAATAGGTTTTGTTGTGCCCTCTTCACGACTGTCTTGGTGTGCTTGGACCATGTTAGTTTGTTGGTGATGTAGACGCCAAGGAACTTGAAGCTCTCAACATGCTCCACTACAGCCCTGTCGATGAGAATGGGGGGCGTGCTCGGTCCTCCTTTTCTTGTAGTCCACAATCATCTCCTTTGTCTTGATCACGTTGAGGGAGAGGTTGTTGTCCTTGCACCACATGGTCAAATCTCTGACCACCTCCCTTATAAGCTGTCTCATCATTGTCGGTGATGAGGCCTACCACTCTTGTCATCAGCTAACTTAAAGATGGTGTAAGAGTTGTGCAGTCATGAGTGAACAGGGAATACAGGAGGGGACTAAGCACACACCAGAGGGGGGCCCCAGTGTTGAGGATCAGCGTGGCAGTTGTGTTGTTACCTACCCAGTTGCAGAGGGAGGTGTTTAGTCCCAGGGTCCTTAACTTAGTGACAAGCTTTTAGGGCACTATGGTGTTGAACGCTGAGCTGTAGTCAATGAATAGCATTGTCACATAGGTGTTCCTTTTGTCCAGGTGTGAAAGGGCAGTGTGGAGTGCAATAGAGATCGCGTCATCTGTGGATCTGTTGGTGCGGTATGCAAATTGGAGTGGGTCTCGGATTTCTGGGAAAATAGAGTTGACGTAAGCCATGACCAGCCTTTCAAAGCATTGCATGGCTACAGAAGTGAGTGCTACGGGTCGGTAGTCATTTAGGCAGGTTACCTTGGTGTTCATGGGCACAGGGACTACGGTGGTCTCTTTGAAAAATGTTGGTATAACAGACTTGCCAGTTGCCAGTTGGTCAGCGCATGCTCAGTGTGCACGTCCTGGTAATCCGTCTGGCCCTGCGGCCTTGTGAATGTTGACCTGTTTAAAGGTCTTACTCACATCGGCCAAGGAGAGCGGGATCACACAGTTGTCCTGAACAGCTGATGCTCTCATGCATGTTTCAGTGTTACTTTCCTTGAAGAGAGCATAGTAGTTATTTAGCTTGTCTGGTAGGCTCGTGTCACTGGGCAGCTCTCGGCTGTGCTTCCCTTTGTAGTCCGTAATGGTTTGCAAGCCCTGCCACATCCGACAAGCGTCGGAGCTGGTGTAGTACGATTCGATCTTAGTCCTGTATTGACACTTTGCCTATTTGATGGTTCGTCGGAGGGCATAGCAGCATTTCTTATAAGCTTCCGGGTTAGATTCCCGCTCCTTGAAAGCGTAGCTCTATCCTTTAGCTCAGTGTGAATGTTTCCTGTAATCCATGGCTTCTGGACGACATCCTCAATGCACTTATTGATAAAGCCAGTGACTGATATGGTGTACTCCTTCAATGCCATCTGAAGAATCCCTGAACATATTCCAGTCTGTGCTAGCAAAACAGTCTTGTAGTTTAGCATCTGCTTCATCTGACCACTTTTATAGACCGAGTATCTGGCGCTTCCTGCTTTTAATTTTTGCTTGTAAGCAGGAATCAAGAGGATAGAATTATGGTCAGATTTGCCAAATGGAGAGCTTTGTACGTGTCTCTGTGTGGAGTAAAGGTGTACTATAATTTTCTCCATCTGGTAGCACATTTAACATGCTGATAGAAATGAGGTAAAACTGATGTAAACGTTTCCCTGCATTAAAGTCCCCAGCCACTAGGAGCGCTGCCTCTGGATGAGCGTTATCCTGTTTGCTTATGACGGTATGCGTTTCATTGAGTGCGGTTTTAGTGGTGGTATGCTACGAAAAATATAGAAACTCTCTAGGTAGATAGTGTGGTCTACAGTTTATCATGAGATAATCTACCTCAGGCGAGCAAAACCTTGACTTCCTTAGATATCATGCACCAGCTGTTGTTTACATAAATGCATAGGCCCCCGCCCCGTGTCTTAGCAGAGGCTGCTGTTCTATTCTGCCGATAGAGGGTATAACCCGCCAGCTGTATGTTCTTAATGTTGTCGTTTAGACACGACTCGGTGAAACATAAGATATTACAGTTACTAATGTCCCGTAGGCAGAGTTCATCTCAGCCTATGCCTCCCTCCAGTCCCTCGACTTCTTGGCACTGACGGAAACATGGATCACCACAGACAACACTGCTACTCCTACTGCTCTCTCTTCGTCCGCCCACGTGTTCTCGCACACCCCGAGAGCTTCTGGTCAGCGGGGTGGTGGCACCGGGATCCTCATCTCTCCCAAGTGGTCATTCTCTCTTTCTCCCCTTACCCATCTGTCTATCGCCTCCTTTGAATTCCATGCTGTCACAGTTACCCGCCCTTTCAAGCTTAACATCCTTATCATTTATCGCCCTCCAGGTTCCCTCGGAGAGTTCATCAATGAGCTTGATGCCTTGATAAGCTCCTTTCCTGAGGACGGCTCACCTCTCACAGTTCTGGGCGACTTTAACCTCCCCACGTCTACCTTTGACTCTTTCCTCTCTGCCTCCTTCTTTCCACTCCTCTCCTCTTTTGACCTCACCCTCTCACCTTCCCCCCCTACTCACAAGGCAGGCAATACGCTCGACCTCATCTTTACTAGATGCTGTTCTTCCACTAACCTCATTGCAACTCCCCTCCTCATTTTCCTCCTCTGTCTCTGCTGCTAAAGCCACTTTCTACCACGCTAAATTCCAAGCATCTGCCTCTAACCCTAGGAAGCTCTTTGCCACCTTCTCCTCCCTCCTGAATCCCCCCCCCCTCCTCCCTCTCTGCAGATGACTTCGTCAACCATTTTGAAAAGAAGGTTGACGACATCCGATCCTCGTTTGCTAAGTCAAACGACACCGCTGGTTCTGCTCACACTGCCCTACCCTGTACTCTGACCTCTTTCTCCCCTCTCTCCAGATGAAATCTCGCGTCTTGTGACGGCCGGCCGCCCAACAACCTGCCCGCTTGACCCTATCCCCTCCTCTTTTCTCCAGACCATTTCCGGAGACCTTCTCCCTTACCTCACCTCGCTCATCAACTCATCCCTGACCGCTGGCTACGTCCCTTCCGTCTTCAAGAGAGCGAGAGTTGCACCCCTTCTGAAAAAACCTACACTCGATCCCTCCGATGTCAACAATTACAGACCAGTATCCCTTCTTTCTTTTCTCTCCAAAACTCTTGAACGTGCCGTCCTTGGCCAGCTCTCCCGCTATCTCTCTCTGAATGACCTTCTTGATCCAAATCAGTCAGGTTTCAAGACTAGTCATTCAACTGAGACTGCTCTCCTCTGTATCACGGAGGCGCTCCGCACTGCTAAAGCTAACTCTCTCTCCTCTGCTCTCATCCTTCTAGATCTATCGGCTGCCTTCGATACTGTGAACCATCAGATCCTCCTCTCCACCCTCTCCGATTTGGGCATCTCCGGCGCGGCCCACGCTTGGATTGCGTCCTACCTGACAGGTCGCTCCTACCAGGTGGCATGGCGAATCTGTCTCCTCACCACGTGCTCTCACCACTGGTGTCCCCCAGGGCTCTGTTCTAGGCCCTCTCCTATTCTCGCTATACACCAAGTCACTTGGCTCTGTCATAACCTCACATGGTCTCTCCTATCATTGCTATGCAGACGACACACAACTAATCTTCTCCTTTCCCCCTTCTGATGACCAGGTGGCGAATCGCATCTCTGCATGTCTGGCAGACATATCAGTGTGGATGACGGATCACCACCTCAAGCTGAACCTCGGCAAGACGGAGCTGCTCTTCCTCCCGGGAAGGACTGCCCGTTCCATGATCTCGCCATCACGGTTGACAACTCCATTGTGTCCTCCTCCCAGAGCGCTAAGAACCTTGGCGTGATCCTGGACAACACCCTGTCGTTCTCAACCAACATCAAGGCGGTGGCCCGTTCCTGTAGGTTCATGCTCTACAACATCCGCAGAGTACGACCCTGCCTCACACAGGAAGCGGCGCAGGTCCTAATCCAGGCACTTGTCATCTCCCGTCTGGATTACTGCAACTCGCTGTTGGCTGGGCTCCCTGCCTGTGCCATTAAACCCCTTCAACTCATCCAGAACGCCGCAGCCCGTCTGGTGTTCAACCTTCCCAAGTTCTCTCACGTCACCCCGCTCCTCCGTTCTCTCCACTGGCTTCCAGTTGAAGCTCGCATCCGCTACAAGACCATGGTGCTTGCCTACGGAGCTGTGAGGGGAACGGCACCTCAGTACCTCCAGGCTCTGATCAGGCCCTACACCCAAACAAGGGCACTGCGTTCATCCACCTCTGGCCTGCTCGCCTCCCTACCACTGAGGAAGTACAGCTCCCGCTCAGCCCAGTCAAAACTGTTCGCTGCTCTGGCCCCCAATGGTGGAACAAACTCCCTCACGACGCCAGGACAGCGGAGTCAATCACCACCTTCCGGAGACACCTGAAACCCCACCTCTTTAAGGAATACCTAGGATAGGATAAGTAATCCCTCTCACCCCCCTTTAAGATTTAGATGCACTATTGTAAAGTGACTGTTCCACTGGATGTCATAAGGTGAATGCACCAATTTGTAAGTCGCTCTGGATAAGATCGTCTGCTAAATGACTTAAATGTAATGTAAATGTAATGTAAATGTTAAATGTAGGATAAACGTGCTTTCAGTTCATCCCTTTTTATTTTCCAGTGATTGAACGCAAAGGCAGATTAGCCACTCGTCGCCTGATCCTCACAAGGGATCTTGATCTCTTTCCGCAAAATCAGTTTCCTTTTCCAGTGAATCACAGGGACCTGGGCCTGGTCTAGTGTCTATATCCCTCCCGTCTGACTCATTGAAGAAGAACTCTTTGTACAGTTTGAGGTGAGCAATCCAGTTCCAATGTCCAGAAGCTCCTGTGGTCATAAGAGAAGGTAGCAGCAACAATATGTACAAAACAACTTACGAACGCTAAAAAAACACAATATGATGCGCTGTCACCTTATTAATTCAGTCGCTTAATTTGATTAACTAGCAAGTTAAATTTAGGGGTCACATTAAAGCGGAATTTAGCGTTAACACAGGAGAAGAATAACGCATAACATTTATTTTTGTAAAAACAAAATGTAAAAATGCTTCTTATTGTAATTTTTGCTTGGCATCAGTCTAATTTCGTGCATCAGTTGCACTTCTCCACTCAAATGAGAATTCGCTAACAAAGCATTCAATCAGCGCTCGAACTGATGTGTAGCTACTTTAAGCTTGTAAAACGCACGTGTAACTTAAAGCAAAACATTAGGAAAATGAGCTGGCTACATTCTTTCTATGATAAACATTAACCATATATATATATATATATATATATATATATGATGATGTCCATTAATTGTTTTTGTAAAAAAAAAAAACATTTTATATTGTAAACTCGTTTACTTTTGTGGCTGCCAGCCAAATAACGTTAGCAATGCACTTATTTTGCCATCGGATGAAAATGTTGCACAAATGTATTTTCTGTCTCGGATAAAACGCGACCCCTGTCAATACACAGCTGCACTCACCTGCTCCCGCTTTCTCCCGGTGTGCCAAACACATGGCTGGCTCAACTGTTCTGGTGAACTACAGTAAGCTTCAGAATGTGACAGGTGAAATGAACTCAATCTGCTTTTTTTCTCCTAAAGTATTGCACAAGTGACTGCGGGTATTGACTTAAAGTAGCTACAAATATTAAAATGTATTAACTTGAAAGAAATGGTTAACGGTATTGACAAATCATCCCGTGGCTTTTCACAAATACCCGGATATACGGTGTTTACCGTCCATGCCTATAACTTCCATCGTCAGCTAAGTAAAATACATGAGCCTAAAGTCGACAAATAAAAATGGTAGAAAATGTCTTGACAATGCAGGTTCTTTCAATCGCGTTCATCTCTACTCCGCCCGTCTGCCTCCCTTTCTATCGGTCTTGACTTGAGCTAGTGAAGTGCAACATTGTGTCAAATCAATCAACTGGGTCCCCACCCAAAGCTGTGACATTTTATCAACTAGCCTATTCCGGGCCAGCAGTTTCCTGCACGACAGCTGTTTTTGCGCAAGGGAAAAGTGTTCAGGTATTTTATGTTTCCACTGGATATATAGTATAATTAGATCGTAATATTTTGCTCTTTCACACAGAGTCTTGGTGATTGTCGAGGCCAGAAAGAGTGTTGGAAAGATTTTTTCAAATACTGCGAGGAACTATTACTGGCATTCACAATGGATGAAAAAATAAGACTTTGTTGACTTACTGTCGAGGTGAAGAAAAAAAATACTGAGAAGCTCAGCTCATTAGTGGTGGTGCGTAAAGGCAATCAGAAATCAGACAATCCCAGCAGCGTTGCCGTTTTTGACACTCAAACCGGTGCTCCTGGCAGCTACTAGCATACCCCGTTCAAAGGCACTTAAATATTGTCTTGCCCATTCACCCACCGAATGGCACACAATCAATGTCTCAAGGCTTAAAAATAATTTGAACTGTCTCATCCCCTTCATCTATACTGATTTGAAGTGGATGATTTAACAGGTGACGTCAGTAAGGGATCATAGCTTTCAGCTGGATTCACCGTGTCAGTCTGTCATGGAAAGAGCAGGTGTTCCTAATGTTTTGTACACTCTGTATACTTAATTTTTATTTATTTTAAATGGTACTGGGCTACCTTCAGACAAGTCCTGTGAGGCTTGTCCTAGAGCAAAACACCATAACATTAATGGGTCATATTAGTGTGTAGGCCAAACCGTACAGGCGTTTTCGCGAGAAGACTGAATATTGGGTTGTCTCATGACAAACACTGCTGTAGCTCGGCCAACTTCCACCACAGATGTGGAAGACCACTATTGGCGGATGTGGTGGATTGAGATGCATCCCATGCAAAATACCAGATATTTCTAGATTAAACAGACACATTTTGAAGGGGATTTTGTAATATTATGCTAATTAGATTTATTTGGTTCCTACCCTGTCACAATAACGCTTCCCTGGCATTTTAATTAATTGTCACGTCAAACACTTCAAATTGCCCACTATTATATTCTAACTATAGAATATATTATGCTAATTATATTTCCATGATTCCAACTGTTCACCCAAATGTTTTGCTCTAAATTGCAAGTCAAATCGCAACATTTGGTTAAAAATAAGGCCTAGATTGTTCCCCCAATTTCGTGGTATCCAATTGGTAGTTAGTCTTGTCTCATCACTGCAACTCCCTTACGGACTCGGGAGAGGCGAAGGTCGAGAGCTGTGCATTCTCCGGAACAACCCAAGCCGCACTGCTTCTTGACACTAGGCCTTAACCCGGAAGCCAGCCGCACCAATGTGTTGGAGGAAACAACGTTCACCTGGCGACCGTGTCAGCGTGGACTGCGCCCGGCCTGCCACAGGAGTTGCTAATGCGCAATGGGACAAGGACATCCCTGCCGGCCAAACCCTCCCCTAACCCGGTATCTCTAGTGGCACAGCTAACACTGCGACGCAATGCCTTAGACCACTGTGCCACTCAGGAGGCCCTATGGCCTAGATTGTTTGTCCGTATCGTCCAGCCTACGTGAGTGTGGAAATTAACTCAAATGAGTACAAGAAATGCAGAAATTGATCAAATGTATTTTTGGTTGAATTGAACAGTATAAAAGAGTAAGAAAGGAGAAATACTTATTTGAAATCACTTGTATGTGTTGTCACCCAAGGGACACACACTACTCATGAAGCAAATGTAGAATACCGGCAATTGTTTTTCAAATACCGTGATATGATATTTTGGCCATATCGCCCAGCCCTATATGCATGTTCATTTCTCAGGTTGCTTCCCTAATGGCAACCTATTCCCTATAAAGTGCACTACTTTTTACCTGAATGTTTTCTTCATTGAGTTGAATACTGCACTGTATACTGTATTAATGTCAGTGATTTCTCCCACCAGAGACAAGACAGACCAGGCCCAGTACGACCCGTCCAGACCCAACTACCACCCGGTGGACCATGCCTGCTGGGGGTGGGGACAGAGGTACGTTCAACCCCCTTGTCACAATTCCACACCCCTCTGTTATATACCTCAACCTGGGTCGTGTTCACTAGGTACTAAAGCAAAGGGGACGAATCGGAGAGGGACTACCTGAACTTGTCCAACAAATGCTTGTTTTAATTTTCAGTCCAAACTGTTTTGTTACAGCGTGCATTTATGAATACTAAATATTGAACAACCTGCACAATACTTTGATTTACATAATGTCTCTCAATGGAGGTGTTTTGACTCATTTTCTCTTTCACAGGGTCCCTTATTCAGCTGTTGCACTGCACGTACCTTTGAGAAGATTGAGGAAGACTGGCAGATAAGGGGAATTTAATATACCTCCGAAGTTGTGACTGTTTGTTCTTGTGTAATTTTTCCTTATACTTTGTCTTACATACTAATTGCATTCCTTTTTTTGCCAGATTGAGGAGCATTGAAACATTATCAAATCTTCTACGCTCTGATAATCCTCTCTCCAGATGAAATAGTTTTCTCAGCTTTTTCCCTAATGTTTGTGCATGTGGAGCTGGCAGCAACTACATGAGCTATTGGCCCAGTTGCAGGATGCAACCTAACTTATTGAGATGAGTCAGATGGTCTGTGTCCCAAATGGCATCCTATTCCCTACATAGTGCAGTTCTTTTGACCAGAACCATGGTCAAAAGTAGTGCATTATATACGGAAGAGGGTGCTTATAAGCTCTGGTCAAAAGTAGTGCCCTATAGGGAGTGATTTGGGACGCAATCAGAGTGTAGATGAGTCCAATGTGTGTGTGCTGAGTTGAGTTCTCTCTTTCTCTTCTTCCTCAGAGGACCTGCTGAGCTGTGTTTACCTGTGTCTCAATCAGTTGGGTCCTGCTTACCTGGGACTGGAGCTGGGAGTGGGAGAAACTGTACTGATGAAAGCTGTTGCCCAAGCAATTGGTAAAGGACATACACTTGTGTGCTTGCACACACATAAACTGTTGCCCAAGTAACTGGTATGACACATGTACTCAAACACATCTTTGTTATTAATTCTCTTACTTTGCTTTCGGGCTTAGAATTCTATCACATCTTACTGTTTTTATTATTCTTGTTGCCAGGGTGACAGTTGGACAAAATCAAGGTGGAGGCTGCAGAGAAGGGCGACTCCGGTTTGGTGGCGGAGAGTTCCCGTAGCAACCAGAGAATGTTCCAGCCAGCCAATCTGACGGCAGGGGGCGTGTTCAACAAACTGAAAGACATCAGGAACATGAGTGGGAACTCTGAGTTGTCTGTCTTTGTCTGTCTATGTTTACATGAACATCCTCAATGTTTTTGATACATTTACTCATTAAAAACCAGTCTTCTGCTGTCCAGGAAATTGAATGATGAGTTGATTTGGAATCAGTCTAGAATTTGATGAAAAGGCATGGATTCCTTTACACTTTTTGTCAGTTAGATACTAATATCTAGTGTGCATCTCAAATGGCATCCCTATATAGTGCACTAATTTTGACTTGGGCCCTGGTCAAAAGTAGTGCACTATATACAAAGTATTCATACCCCTTATTCCAAATGTTGTTACAGCCTGAATTCTAAATTGATTCATATTTTTTGCTCACCCGTCAACACAGAATACCCCATAATGACAAAGTGAAAATGTTTTTATAAATGTTTGCAACTGTATTGAAAATTAAATATAGATATATAATTTACATAGTTATTCACACCCCTTTGCTATGGCACTCCCAATTGAGCTCAGGTGCATCCAATTTCCTTTGATCATCCTTGATGTCACTACAACTTGATTGGAGTCATCCTGTGTCCAATTCAGCCGTTTGGACATGAATTTGAAAGACAAACACCTGTCTATATACGGTCCCACAGTTGACCGTGTATGTCAGAGCAGAAACTATACCATGCGGTCCAAGAAACTGTCCGTAGATCTCGGAGAGAGTACTGTGATGAGGCATATATCTGGGGAAGGGTATAACGCAATTTATTATAGTGTTGAAAGTTAACAAGAGTACAGTGGTCTCCATCATTGGGACTACCCAGACTCTGCCTAAAGCTGGCCGTCCGATCAAACTAAGCAACCGGGCAAGTAGGACCTTGGTCAGGGAGATGACCAAGGACCCAATGACCACTCTGACAGAACTACGGAGTTCCTTTGGCTGTGATGGGAGAACCTGCCAGATGGAAGCCACTTGAGAAACAGGCACATGCTGGCACATCCAGAGTTTGTAAAAAGGCATGGACTATTTGAACCATTTTGCCTGAGAGCAAAGCTCTGTCTGGAGAACCAGGCACAGCACATCCTTACTGTGAAGCATGGTGGTGGCAGCGTCATGCTATGGGGATGCTTTTCACCAGCAGGGACTGGGAGAATGGTAAGGCTGGAGGGGGAAAATGAATGGAGCCAAATACAGGCAAATCCTTGATGAGAACCTGCGTCAGAGTGCAAACGACCTTAGACTGGGGTAACGATTTATTGTTCCAACAGGACAATGACTACAAAAAATACAGCCAAAGCAATGCTAGAATGGCTTCAGAACAAGAATGTGAAAGACTTCGGGTGGCCCAGCCAAAGCGAGACTTAAATCCCATTTTAAAAATCTGTGGAAAGACTCGAAGATTGCTGTAAACCGCTCCCCATCGAATTTAAGAGTGTGAAGAAGCCGTAGCGGCAGATCGAACAGTGAGACAGACAGGATGTTCTGGTGCTCACCTCTCTTAGAGGCTTTTATTTACAAAATTAAGAGGTGCAGGACGAATAGGCTAATACACTTTGTGCAGAAAATAATAAAGAGGACATTGACAAAGACGTTAATAAATCAAAGATATTCAAGGTATAAACCATTTCCAGCAACAACTCCATGCCTATAACACATTTAAGGTATGGCTCTGAGCGCCTAAGTACTCTTTCCAATAACTCCCTTCCGCTAGGAATGTTCCATCATGATATGCCCAAAACGCACTTTTACCATAGATGCACACAGTAATTTGCCATGGACATATAACATCATAAACAACAATTTTACATAAACACACACTTCAATAACTTGTGCCATAACGTCTTCTTTAAGTCACACAATCCACATTCATGACGTAACTCACCATCGGGATAATTCATCACTTTGGTTAATCCCATCAACCAATGAAATGTTCTTCGAAGACGCAGAATAATTTGTGTCATGCGCAATGCACATCGGTACAGAGCTTCAAACAAACACATCAGGTAGGTTATATTTTAGGATTATTCTCTACCAACACATATCGTTATTCGAGTAATATGTTTAACTTTGCTAGAGCATGTACGTTTTAAATGGGCAGCTTTAACACGGTAGAACATTGGTAACCAGTTACATTGTTTTAGTAACTGCGGTGCGCAACTAACACTTGGTTTTGACACTTTATGTCAAAGTATTGTTGGCAAACGGAATGCGCAACTCTAACCAACTCTTGTTTTCAGGTTTCTTGGTTATACCTTGAAGAGATACAATAGCCCTTCTCTTACCAATTAGTTTCATTGTATATAAGTCATGGACATGCGCTCGAAGTAAGAATGGGAGAAAATCCCCAGATCTAGATGTACAAAACTGATCTAGGCATACAAAAGCTGTAGTCGCCGCAAAAGGTGATTTTGCAAAGTAATTGACTCCGGTGTGAAGACTTATGTAAATGAGAGATGTCTGTATTTAATTTTCAATACATGTGCAAAATTTCAAAAAACTTGTTTCCAATTTTTCACATTGTGTGTAGCTGGGTAAGCAAAAAAAATAAATATTTAATCTATTTTGAATTTAGGCTGTAACACAACAAAATATGGAATAAATCAAGAGCTCTGAATACTTTCTGAAGGTGGGTGACGTTTGGGACATAAACCCCAGTCCTGTGGTAGTTCTTTGCTCCTTTTCTCTGTATCCTCTTTGCTTTCGTATCCTCTCCTTTCCCACGCTCCCTCTGAATCTCCTGGCGGTCTGCACTCATTACTGGCCTTCTGTTAAAATGTTCATGTCATGCATTTTTGGTTCCAAGCACCTTTTACATGTATTTATTTATTTGTATTGGTTTAGATGAGGATTTAGAGTGGAGCATGTTTACCATTTTGGGACACACTGATTCACTCTATTGACTGACTCTTACTGATGATGTTTTCGTGTTTGTCCACTCCAGTGTGATGCCCAACTATGATGTCATCATCCCAGTACTGATGGAGGGCATATATGAACTGCCCAACCACTGCCAACTCACCCCAGGTACAGTACTTTGTGTGTGTGTGTGTGTGTGCTGATTTATGACACCCTCCTCTCCCCCACCTCAGGTGTGCCATTGAGGCCCATGCTCGCTCACCCCCACAAAGGTGTAGGAGAGGGGATGAAGAGGTTCGACGAAGCCGCCTTCACCTGCGAGTACAAGTATGACGGAGAAAGAGCACAGGTGTCTGTTTTCTCACATGCCCACTTACTGTGTGTGTGTCAACTGTGTGCCCTAGATAGAAAACAAACATGATGCTATTGGGCTGTGTTAGCCCCTCCCAGTGGAGGCATTGGAGAGAGCAATGTAACTTCTCATTCCCTATGTATCCTTCCTCAATTTCTCCTAACCTCTCTCCTCACATTCTCGAAGCACATTGGAGCAGAAGATCTGTCTTCCTCCGCTAGAACCTTGTTCAATTCGTTTTGAGAAGGAGGTCGAGAAGATTGAGGCCAGGAGCCAGAAAAATACAATGGAAATTCACTTGAGATTCACCCAGAGAGCAGTGTGACACCTATTCTTTGTGCCTTTAAACTGCAGTGTGACTCCTGAAATGGCCAGCAGATGGAACCCTAAGATGCTGGCATCTGGAGCTTCTGTCATACAGTTGGGCTCTGTCAATTTGTCTTTCTGTGATTCCTAGCATTCTATCTCCTCAAATTCTTCTCAACCATTTTGGAGTAGAAGAGCTAAGGCCCTTCTCCAGTGGGTTTTGAGAAGGGGGTGAGGAGAGAGGATGCGAGGAATAATCGATTGAGAAAAATCCTTGGACACGGCCTGTCTCTCTACTCTCCAGATACGATAGGAAACTCACTCACTCACTGTTATTAGTTGAATGATAACTATTGTATTTGTGCAGATCCATATTCTGGAGAATGGGGAAGTGTGTATTTTCAGTCGCAACCAGGAAGACAATACGACCAAATATCCCGATATCATCTCTCTTATTCCTACGGTAATAGTAACCCTCTCAACACTAGCACACTCTGTATGCATCCCAAATGGCACCCTATTCCCTATATAAGGCTCTGGTCAAAAGTAGTGCACTATATAGGGAATAGGATGCATTTTGGGATACACACTCAGCCAGCATCTTAGCCCCTTCATGGTCGTAAGCTCACTTCATGAATAATACCTCTCTTTCTCTCCTCTATTTCGCTCCCCTCTTTCTCTCTCCCGCTCCATATTTCTCTCTCCCTCCCTCTCTGCCTTCCCCTCCCCCATTTCTATCACACCCCTCCCTCCCTCCCTCAGGTAAAGGAGGAGTATGGTGTCCTGTGTGCATGACTCTGATGCTGTGTCTTGGGACAGAGAAAATAAACAGATCCAGCCTTTCCAGGTGCTCACCACACGGAAGAGAAAGGTGAGCGGAAAGAGAAATAAGGGGGGGACAATACTCGGTATCCATGGTTTTGGTTTCTGTAATTATTTTCATAACAGCTGGATGGGTGATTAGCCCAGGCAGCTGTGTTCACAAGTTGTCTGCAGTGGTGGTGGATCATTTTCCTACCATGCTCTCTATGTTCATCAAGACCTGCCGAGGGTCTCCCGGGTGGCGCAGTGGTTAAGGGTGCTGTACTGCAGTGCCAGCTGTGCCATCAGAGTCCCTGGGTTCGCGCCCAGGCTCTGTCGCGACCGGGAGGTCCGTGGGGCGACGCACAATTGGCCTAGCGTCGTGCGGGTTAGGGAGGGCTTGGTCGGTAGGGATGTCCTTGTCTCATCGCGCACCAGCGACTCCTGTGGCGGCAAGGTTGCCAGGTGCACGGTGTACCCTCCGACACATTGGTGCGGCTGGCTTCCGGGTTGGATGCGCGCTGTGTTAAGAAGTAGTACGGCTGGTTGGGTTGTGTATCGGAGGTCAACGCATGACTTTCAACCTTCGTCTCTCCCGAGCCCGTAAGGGAGTTGTAGCGATGAGACAAGATACCACGAAATTGGGGAGAAAAAGGGGGTAAAATTTAAAAAAATAATAATAATAATTAGACCTGCCGGGAGTGACCTCTGAGGTGGCCATTGGGGTACACAAGCCCCCTGACTGCAAAAATATACTGAGTGAAGGGGCCAAAAGATCTAGGTTTTGAATGTTCTTTTTGGTGTGTATGGTCATGTTTAGTTAGGTTGCTGTTGACCTGCTGTATCTCAACGGAGAGGTGATTTGGGATGATGATTCAATAAGCATGTCACTGTAAGGTCTACACACCTGTTGTATTCGGCATGTTGATTTGATGGGAGTTATGGAGTCATGTATTAAGTAAACCTTGTTCCAGTCAGAATAGCCTCTCCTTTTTCTGTAGCATGAGGCGGCTTATTGTTCAAGTTTTAGTCTAGTCTTATTCATTTTGACTGAAATGTCATTAAGTCTTAGTCGAGCACATTAAATGACAATTTTTTTTAACCTTTAGTAAACACATCACTGACTTCCATGTGCACAAGCATGCATGGTCTTGTCCTACATCTTTCTGCATAACATCCTATCGCATGATTCTCTTCTCAGCCAAATTGCCAGAAGAATGCATTTATCTGCAGCAGATGATAAAATCACACCCCTTGTCAGGGCTTCGGACTAACATTTCCCAGAACTTTTTCAGTTGGTTGCACTAGCCCACGATTCGCACCAGCGGCACGCAATAGAAACACGTGGAATTGAAGTCATTCACAGTGCTTTAGACTGTAATAGACTACTGAGATGGTCGGCTTTTTGAGAAATAAGTTGTTTCATCTGACATGTCCAAGCAGGAATGCACGATTCAACATATGTTGATGTGCTACCTAATCCAGTGTCTGTCATTAATTGTGGGTTGACAATAGAGTATTATTTTTATTTTTCTATTAAAATAGGGCTCCAGAATTTTCTGACTTTTGTTGTTCAATAGAGAGTAATTTCCCTTAATCGTTATGTGCACTAATATCATAGGCTAATTTATTTTGGGGTTAATTCACCACAGGAAGTAAACTCTAATTTACTTGCATGACTGCATGACTACTCTTGTATGAACAACTTTATGTAGATTCAACTACATAGATTGCTAGATTGCTAACCCTAAATATAATACCCACTGCTAGTGTCCCTTGTGGCTCACTTGGTAGAGCATGGCACTTGCAACACCAGGGTTGTGGGTTCGATTCCCACGGGGGACCAGTATGAAAATGTATGCACTCACTCAATGTAAGTCGCTCTACACAGTAAATGTAATGTCCTAAACGTTGTAGCTTGCGACCCTATGCACTCGGAATTGCATGCTTCGCATCTTAAAGAATAATCAAATGTATTGTTTGTAAAATAGTTGCTTTTGAGCTCAATATTAAGAGATGACAAATATAAATTATATCCACAGAAAGCTGAGAACAGTAGTTGCTTCCAAAGATATGAATTTCCCAAATTGGATTTTTAAATGTACAATCAGAAGCTTTTTTTCTCTCTCCCGTAGCGCACATCAAGTGGCTCGCTCATCACAGCAGCAGGCCCCATGGAAACATGCCCAGGGGCTGGGAATACAATTTCATTACTGGAACCATGAGGATAATGCACTTTACTGTTTGACCAAATCATGGTTTTAGCAGCCAAAAAAATAGGACATTTTTAAACTTTCAAGTGGGGTGACCATGTAATGAATTTTCAGCTTCCACTGATGCAACCAATAAAAAATGTAACTCACACAGTCAAGTTAAAGGGTCGCAAAATGTGACTAATTGGCTGCCGTCTCGAGCCCTGCCTCTTGACATATTGTAGATGTATTGTAATCGAAGTTAAGCCTTACAATTCTACTAATGTCATGCATGCTTTTGATTGGACCAAACAAATGACACAAAAAAGCTCTCAATCTCTCAACTCTTGTCCAGTCCATTTACTAGTCAGATTTTAGTCACACAGATAATTTAATCTAGTCTTGTTTTTGTGAACTGAAATGAGAGATTCTTTTCATTTTGTTATTTTTTTTCCTCCTGGTTTTATTTAGTCATCTTGTCAATTGCCACTGACTCAAATCATGTTGTGGTGTTTACATACACATGCTTAGCAGATGTTATTGCGAGTGTAGCGAAATGCTTGTGCTTCTAGTTCAGACAGTGCAGCAATATCTAACAAGTAATCTAACAATTCCACAACTACCTAATACACACAAATCTAAGTAAAGGAATAAGAATATATAAATATATTCATGAGCAATGACAGCGGCATAGGCAAGATGCAATAGATGGTATAAAATACAGTTTGAAGATATGAGATGAGTAATGCAAGATATTTCAACATTATTAAAGTGACTAGTGATCAATTTATTGAAGTGTCCAATGATTTCAAGTCTGTACATAGGCAGCAGCCTCTGAGTTAGTGATGTATCTTGAGATACAAGCTGTTTTTCAGTCTCTCGGTCCCAGCTTTGATGCACCTGTACTCTCACCTCGCCTTCTGGATGGTGGCGGAGTGAACAGGCAGTGGCTCGGGTGGTTGTTGCCCTTGATACTCTTTTTGGCATTCTTGTGACATCGGGTGCTGAAGGTGTCCTGGAGTGCAGGTAGTTTTCCCCCAGTGATGCATTGTGCAGACTGCACCACCCTCTGGAGAGCCTTGCGATTGTGGGCGGTGCAGTTGTCGTACCAGGCGGTGATACAGCCCAACAGGATGCTCCCAATTGTGCACCTGTAAAAGTTTTAGGTGACAAGCCAAATTTCTTCAGCCTCCTGAGGTTGAAAAGGCGCGGTTGCGCCTTCTTCACCACCCTGTCTGTGTGGGTGGACCATTTCAGATTGTCCATGATGTGTACACAGAGGAACTTAACTTTCCACCTTCTCTACTGCTGTCCCTTGGATGTGGATAGGGGGGTGCTCCCTCTGATGTTTACTGAAGTCCACGATCATCTCCTTTTGTTGACATTGAGTGAGAGAATGTTTTCCTGACACCAAACTCTGAGTGCCCTCACCTCCTCCCTGTAGGCTGTCTCGTCGTTTTTGGTAATCAGGCCTACCACTTTTGCCTGCAAACTTGATGATTGAGTTGGAGGCATGCATGGCCACGCAGTCGTGGGTGAACAGGGAGTACAGGAGAGGGCTCAGAACGCACCCTTGTTATGCCCAGTGTTGCGGATCAGCGGGATGGATATGTTGTTTCCTGCCTTCACCACCTGGTGGCGGCCCATCAGGAAGTCAGGGACCCAATTCCACAGGGCGGGGTTGAGACCCAGGGCCTCAAGCTTAATGATGAGCTTGGAGGGTACTTTGGTGTTGAATGCTGAGCTATGGTCAATGAACAGCATTCTTACATAGGTATTCCTGTTTTCAAGATGGGTTAGGGCAGTGTGATGGTGATTGCATTGTCTGTGGACATATTGGGGCGGTAAGCAAATTGAAGTGGGTCTTTTAGTCTCTCAAAGCACTTCATGATGACGGAAGTGAGTTCTACGGGGCGATAGTCATTTAGTTCAGTTACTTTTGCGTTCTTGGGTACAGGAACAATGGTGGATATCTTGAAGCATGTGGGGACAGCAGACTGGGCTAGGGAGAGATTTAATATTTCTGTAAACACACCAGCCAGCTGGTCTGAGCATGCTCTGAGGACGCAGCTAGGGATGCTGTTTGGGCCGGCAGCCTCACGAGGGTTAACACGTTTAAATGTCTTACTCACGTCGGCTACGGAGGAGAGCTCACAGTCCCTGGTAGTGAGCTTCTTTGGTGGCACTGTATTATCCTCAAAGTGGGCAAAGAAGGTGTTTAGTTTGTCTGGAAGCAAGACGTTGGTGACGTGGCTGTTTTTTGTATATTTTTGTATTCTGTGATTTTTCTGTAGGCCCTGTCACATACGTCTCATGTCTGAGCCATTGAATTAATTGTGACCCCACTTTGTCTCTACACTGACATTTTGCTTGTTTGATTTCCTTCCCTATGGAATAACTACACTTTTGTATTCAGCCATTCCAGTC
Source organism: Oncorhynchus gorbuscha (assembly GCF_021184085.1). Taxonomy (NCBI): domain Eukaryota; kingdom Metazoa; phylum Chordata; class Actinopteri; order Salmoniformes; family Salmonidae; genus Oncorhynchus; species Oncorhynchus gorbuscha. The sequence continues at coordinate 39,002,850 of NC_060180.1, read as the reverse complement.
ACCTTTTCATGGTTACATTTTGTTTTTATTTCACCTTTACTGCATGGCCTGGACTCACCTCTACATCGCCAGAGGAACAGAGGAGGAGTAGGATAAGGGTGCGGCTAAAAACTATGAGAATTGGTCGTCTAGAACGTCCGGAGCAGAGAGTAAAAGGAGGCTTCTGCGGGCGATAAAATAGCTTCACGGTATAATGTACAGACAAAGGTATGGTAGGATGTGAATGCAGTGAAGGTAAACCTAGGTATTGAGTGATGAAGAGAGAGATATTGTCTCTAGAAACATCATTGAAACCAGGTGATGTCATCGCTTGTGTGGGTGGTGGAACTGAAAGGTTGGATAAGGTATAATGAGCAGGGCTAGAGGCTCTACAGTGAAATAAGCCAATAAACACTAACCAGAACAGCAATGAACAAGCCATATTGACAGTAAGGAGAGGCATGCTTAGTCGAGTGATCATAAGTGTCCAGTGAGTAGTGAGGTTGGTTGGGGTAACGGTGATTGACAGCTCACCGGGCCATCGGTTGCAAGCTAGCATAGGATGGAGGTCTGTTTTTAGCCACCTCGTGCGTTTCTGTCGGTAGATTAGTGGGGTTCTGTGTGGTAGAGGGGATCAATCCAATTAGCAAAATAGATATATTTATAGTGACCCAGGAAAAATTGTCCGACAAATCTATTCAGATAGCAGCCGATAAGACGGCTAATGATTAGCGGGCCGCAGATGGGCATTCAGGTAACGTTGCGACGGAGGGCCCAGTAGGATAACTCCCTTAGGGCAGATAACGCCGGTAGTCCAGTCGTGAAGCCCCGGTGGGGCTCCGCATCGGCAGTAAAACGGGTCCGGATAGGTGATTGTAGCCCAGGAGTGGCTGATGGAACTCTTCAGCTGGCTAGCTCTGGAATAATTGATGTTTGCTCCGGGATCGACGTAAGCCAATAGTCACACGGATAGCAGCTAGCTAGCTGCGTGATCCAGGTGTAAATGTCCAGAGCTTTCGGTTGAAATCTGGGGGTATGGAGAGAAAAATAGGTCCGGTATGTTCTGGTCTGAGTCGCGTTGTAAATGTGGTGGTTCTCGCGTTCAGATTTGTGCGAATGCTGCCATCCATCTATGGTTTCTGGTTAGGGTAGGTTTTCATCGTCACAGTGAGTACAAGATCTCTTTTACACTTCCTTATAAACTCACTCGGCGTATATGTTGATATTATTCTCTGAGGCTACCTGGAACATATCCCAGTCTGCGTGATCATGCAATCTTGAAGCATGGATTCCGATTGGTCAGACCAACGTTGATCAGATTTGTCAAAAGGAGAGTGGGGGAGGGCCTTGTATGCATCACCTAAATTAGAATAGCAGTGATATCCAGTGTTTTCCAGGGCAGGTGCTACAGTCAATATGCTGATAGAATTTAGGTAGCCTTGTTTTCAACTTTGCTTTGTTAAAATCCCCAGGTATAATAAATGCAGCCTCAGGATATGTGGTTTCCACTTTGCAGTGAAGTTCCATGATGGCCGTCGTGGTATCGGCTTGAGGGGGAATATACACGGCTGTTACAATAAACACATAGGTGTGAGACTAATATTTTCGCCACTTTTCGTTGACAAAATTAACACTGAGGTACACCCCCTGGACAGGATGCTAGTGTAATATATTAGACATTGAATCATTAGACATTGATTCTAATGTTTGCAATTTCAGTGATGTGTGTGTGTCTCAGTCTCTGGTAAAGCGGCCCCTGTCTCATCACAGGGTCCTACTGAAGGAGAGCTTCGAGGAGAAGGAGGGAGAGTTTGTGTTCGCCCGCGCTATTGACTCATACAACACAGACACCATCGCTGAGTTGATGGAGTAGTCTGTTCGAGGTGTGTGTGTCAGTGTGGGATCGGTCTATTTGCTGTGTGTGAGAGAGACTGTCTGTGTGTGGGAGGCAGGGAGAGAGACGGGAGCCAACCATGTGTTTTTGGGAGGTCAATCCTGTCTTCTGTGATCTTCTTCTCTCCTGAAGTTGTTTATTAATGAATGTCTTAGGTTGTGTCCCAAATGACACCCTATTCCCTATGGGCCCTGGTCATAAGTATTTGCGCTATATAGGGAACGGGGTGCCATTTGGGATGTATTCTTAATTGTACGTCCTCCTGTGGTGTGATTTTTGGTTGAATCCTCAGACTCCTGTGAGGGACTAATTAATGGTGAAGACTCTGGAGAAAGATGCCACTTATGAAATTGCCAAGCGCTCTCACATCTGACTCAAGGTACACACATGCGCGCACACGTACACAAACCACACGTGCACGCACACGTATGCACCAGGGGTTCCTAAACCTTTTTGACCCACGACCCCATTTTTATATGTGAAAATTCTCAGATCCCAACCATGTGGGAAAATAAGTGTATGTGATTAACAGCCAAAGTTAACTTTTATTTGGGGTTATGGCAGTCAATCGGAAAACATTCTAACAGTATTTTTTTTATTTGTCTTCTCAACTCCCCATAACATACTTCTGATATGAGTCTGAAAAAATGTGTCTTATCTCACCACAACTAATGAGATGGGTGTTCTTGATGGGTGTCCTTGATGCATGTCGCGTTAGCACTTCTCAAAGTCAGCGGGCGTGGACTACAGTGCGCACCTCATCTCTGGTTTTAATGCGAACCAGCGTGTGGTTTGATGTAGTTTACAATCGAAGTTACTTGCTACAGTGTATCTCCGAGTTCTGTGCTCAGCTCTTTTGCCGCCAGCTGCTCTCTGGTTCTCATACAGCGCGTTCATATGGCAGAGGCAGACACATTCATAACCAGAGAGCAGAGACCTGACCTCCGTCCTGTGATCGTTGGAGCCACATCTGTGCAAAAGCCAGCCATTTGATCCCATATGGATTCTGTTAGCCACGCAGCACACTGAACATCCCCTGTGCCGTTTTCATGCTCGGTAATGGTGAGACAGAACATTGTGTCCTCGTGAATAGCATCCCCCGACATCTATAGAAAACAAGGCAATTCATGGACGTCTCAGCTCTCACAACTAACGTCCGTTTGGAGTTTGGGTCATTCAGTCAGTTTCTTCTTCATTGCTAGCAATAGCATGAATGATTTGTTTAACAGTGTTGTCTGGCAAAGGTATTGATGTGAGTTTCTGTGACTCTGCCTCCCCACACATTGTTCACACCGTATCTATTTCGGCCGGTAAATTTGAAGTCTCTGCAATAGTGTGTGGTTTCATGGCGTATCGGGTCATTCATTCATTGTGGGAATGATTCAAGTGCAACGGTCAAGTGTGGCCTTTTCCCAGGATCAAGGGCACTCTGGTTGAATTTGATTTAAATCATTTTCATTTAGATTTTTAAGATGAACCACATTACAATGACTTTGAGATACAAAGATGATGTATTTTTTGGGGTTTAGGGTTTGGAAATTCTCCCGCGACCCCATTTTCATATCAGGTTACCCCACATGGAGTTGGGAACCACTGGTACACACAGACACACACACACACTTACTCTCTATCATATCTACTTGCATGAAAACCTACCATTCATCCCTGTCTCTCTGTCTAGCTGAAGAAGGACAATCTGGATGGGGGACAGTGGATCTGTGTGTGATTGGAGTGTATCTGGGGAAGGGCAAGAGAACAGGGACCTACGAAGGATTCCTGCTCGCCCGCTACGATGAGGACAATGAATAGTTCCACTCAGTCTGCAAGGTCTGTCTGTGTGTGTGTCAGGGGTGTCTTTGTATGTCTGCGTGTGTCTGCTAATGTCTGTGTGTCTACCTCCTTGCCTAGGAGGTGACTTTTTGTCTTTCTCTGTCTCGGTTGGTTTGTCTCTCTGAAAGGTGACACAGTGCCTCAGTCCAAATAGGATAAAGGTATTTTGCACAGGGAATTCTTTCACAATTCTTTGTTATTCTGCTCTGCTAAATGGCTCATCTGGTTTACAACAGGGGGATATATTTTTCAGGTTATTTTGTCTTTGCAGATTGGGACAGGTTTCAAGGATGAAGATTTGGAGCAACAGTACAAATTCTTCAAGGTACAGTACAGAGATGTTTGTGTTCTATGCTCGTTTGAGTTTCTTGAAGCGAATCTGCCAAAAGTCTTTAGACCCAATTAACTATGAAGGCATTGTCTTTTCCAGGAGCACATTTTGCCCAAGCCCCACCCTATCATCGTGTGGACCTATCAACAGAGCCTGATGTGTGGCTTGATGCCGTGCAAGTATGGGAAGTGAAGTGTGCAGACCTATCGCTGTCGCCAATCTACAAGGCTGGCATGCGATTGGTTAGTAGAACTAGTCCTTGTACACTGGCTCATCAGTACTAATAATATTTGGATTTCAAGCCAGTTTAGTCATTTGGAAGTTAATCATTTGATTCAATGCAACTTCATCTTTGAGGGCCAGCCAGTAAAGCAACCACAACAGAATCTTTAACTCAATAATCCCCTCTGCAAATCTAAAATGTTAAGGTCTCAGGATGTTGCGAAATTTCTCCGGTACATTTTCACTTTTTTTATGTCTCAAACTTCTCATGATGATCATGACGATTTTTTTATTCCCCCTAAAAACTATATTATTTATGAGACCTACCATGAAGCGACCATGTTTAACCATAGCTTACAAACACACTCGTATAGTCCTAAGGCAAATATTTAGGCAAAATCTCAGGACCGTATTCAGTCTGAGTAGCAGTGCTGTCCAACAATCTTATTCACCCCTTCTACTCCAAAGCTCTTTGTGGATATGGATCCTAATCTGTGCTTTGCATTAGTACTCAACAAAGCTGTGATATCATGGTACTATGTTAGATTAAATAAAGAGATGCCATCTTTGAATCAATAGTTCTTCAACCTCCAGTCTTTTGGTGCAGGGTTTAAAAGGCATATTAACTGTGAAAGGAAAACCCACAATTAGTCTTCCGTTTTAATGTCTTTAGTGGCAGCAAAAGTCAGACAAGTTTAGTTGAAAAGATGATTCCTAGCTTTTCTTTCGAGTTTTTACCCTTGTAGAATGGCCAAAATTAGGGTGAGTAAAATCAAAATAATTGCACAGCATCGCGTCAGCTCGGCTGGATGCTGTGTGGGAATAAAGGCTACTTGACAGGCTAATTTTCCCGTTGAACTCGCCATCTTCTCGAATCCACAGGACTCAAAACAATGTAGAGGTAAGATGTATATCGATTTTGAGACATGACATGTAGTACTTTCATATTTTGGTATACCCTTTTCACATTAATGGGAAATTCCAGTTTTTTTTTCTTTTAAGGATATCCCACATCTGTGAAATGTCAACAGAGCATTGAGAATACCGCAAGCTTCTTTTCAAAGCCTTTTACATTTAAATTCAGCTCGTGCCGTGCTAATTTTGCTTTTTGCGACCCGCGGAAACAACTTTGAAGACGAGAACCACAAAATGTAAAATCCTCAAGTTGCTGCATGCTCTTTCAACAGAGCTTTGTGATGATGATTATTATTATTGTCATCAGAGGTTACACATTCTGCCCTTTTGGATATACTGTTAATGAAATGTTAGAGAAAGACCCCACTAATGATTCAGAACATTTATAATCATATTTTTCTTGGTAAAATGTATTTTATAACACAAGGAAGTGAAATCTCATCACCAAAGCGCTTTTTCACCCACTCTGGGCAGGGTTGGTAGACACCCTATTCTATAGAAGAAACCTACCTTCAGAGACAGCATCCATATTGCACCCTATTCCCAGGCAAAAGTAGTGCATTAAATAGGGAATAGGGTGCCAGTTTTCTTTCATTCTAGATCTATGCTTCCCCCCCCTCTGTGTTTCAGCTTCTCCCACATATATACACACAGTACATTTTATTCCACCAATGTTGGTATTCAGTGTTTATCCCTCTGTAAGTTGATATAAATTGGCCCTCGTACCATCATGGCCACCTTATCCTCAGCTTCCTATTGGCTCATTCATCCCCTCTCCCCCTCACTGATTTCTTTGTTCTGTCCCATTTCAGATTGCTGATTTGTACAGGGAGCAGCAGGTTGTTCAGAATCAGGGAGACAAAGCTGACCTTGAGGACTACTACTGACCTCATCAACGGACCGGCCAGTCGCCAATGACTCGGGTGAAATCTCAATGTGTACATGTATAAAATAAATGTTATGGTAAACTTGAACAAGGCTCTGTCGGTGCAATTAAAAAAAAATTAAACTCTGCACAGCAGTGTCTATATCCAGGTGCTGGTTTAGGCTCTGCCAATGTCATTTTAATCAACATTTTGTAAACGTATAAATAAAGGATGTGTTCCCCAGTTTTCCATGACACAAATAAATCACAGTAATGACAATGTGAATAAAGGCTTTGCTAATTTTATAATATCAAACATATTGGGTGTTGATTTTATCCTGTCCTAAGCTTCATTTTACCGATTGATAGTGTTGGTTTCCCGGACACAGTTTAAGCCTAGTCCTGGACTATAAAACACTGATGCTTTTTAATCCCGTTCTAAATTTCATCTGTGTTCAGGAAACTGTCCGATACCGTATAGAGAACACCAAGACATTGAAGACTTTCATCTGTGTTCAGGAAACCGTCCGATACAGTATAGAGAACACCAAGACATTGAAGACTCATCTTCAATATTCACTTGTAATGCATATCTCAGTAACACTACCTGAAACATGCAGGTATGCTTTAAAACGTGTTCTAAGCATGTATGAGCCAGGGTAGCCTAGTGGTTAGAGCATTGGACTAGTATCCGAAAGGTTGCAAGTTCAAATCCCCGAGCTGACAAGGTACAAAATCTTTCGTTCTGCCCCCTAAACAGGCAGTTAACCCACTGTTCCTAGGCCGTCATTGAAAATAAGAATTTGTTCCTAACTGACAAAAATCCTTTCTCTTAAGGTTTATCATTCATGCAGTGAGTGAAATGGAGATCCCTTTATGGTGTCCTATGAGCCACCTGGTGCAAGAAGGATGAGGAATTGGATAACACTTGCATAATCCTAGCAGTACGCAGAGACTTGAATACTGTCGAAGTCAACAAAGCTCTAACTTCCCCCTAAGTTCCTCTCATTCTTACAGCTTCAGTCCAGTATAGTGGGCATCCCAAATGGCTGCCTAATTGTGTCATAGTGCACTACTTTTGACCAGGGCCCATATGGCTCTGGTCAAAGGTAGTGCACTAATATAGTGAATAGGGGGGCATTTAGGATGCCCCCTACCAAAGTCAGAATGTAAGGATAAATGCCCTTCAGTTTTTCCCCATTACACTATTACATTTACATTTAAGTCATTTAGCAGACGCTCTTATCCAGAGTGACTTACAAATTGGTGCATTCACCTTATGACATCCAGTGGAACAGCCACTTTACAATAGTGCATCTAAATATTTTAAGGGGGGTGAGAAGGATTACTTTATCCTATCCCAGGTATTCCTTAAAGAGGTGGGGTTTCAGGTGTCTCCGGAAGGTGGTGATTGACTCCGCTGTCCTGGCGTCGTGAGGGAGTTTGTTCCACCATTGGGGAGCCAGAGCAGCGAACAGTTTTGACTGGGCTGAGCGGGAACTGTACTTCCTCAGTGGTAGGGAAGCGAGCAGGCCAGAGGTGGATGAACGCAGTGCCCTTATTTGGGTGTAGGGCCTGATCAGAGCCTGGAGGTACTGAGGTGCCGTTCCCCTCACGCTCCGTAGGCAAGCACCATGGTCTTGTAGCGGATGCGAGCTTCAACTGGAAGCCAGTGGAGAGAGCGGAGGAGCGGGGTGACGTGAGAGAACTTGGGAAGGTTGAACACTAGACGGGCTGCGGCGTTCTGGATGAGTTGTAGGGGTTTAATGGCACAGGCAGGGAGCCCAGCCAACAGCGAGTTGCAGTAATCCAGACGGGAGATGACAAGTGCCTGGATTAGGACCTGCGCCGCTTCCTGTGTGAGGCAGGGTCGTACTCTGCGGATGTTGTAGAGCATGAACCTACAGGAACGGGCCACCGCCTTGATGTTAGTTGAGAACGACAGGGTGTTGTCCAGGATCACGCCAAGGTTCTTAGCGCTCTGGGAGGAGGACACAATGGAGTTGTCAACCGTGATGGCGAGATCATGGAACGGGCAGTCCTTCCCGGGAGGAAGAGCAGCTCCGTCTTGCCGAAGTTCAGCTTGAGGTGGTGATCCGTCATCCACACTGATATGTCTGCCAGACATGCAGAGATGCGATTCGCCACCTGGTCATCAGAAGGGGGAAAGGAGAAGATTAATTGTGTGTCGTCTGCATAGCAATGATAGGAGAGACCATGTGAGGTTATGACAGAGCCAAGTGACTTGGTGTATAGCGAGAATAGGAGAGGGCCTAGAACAGAGCCCTGGGGGACACCAGTGGTGAGAGCGCGTGGTAAGGAGACAGATTCTCGCCACGCCACCTGGTAGGAGCGACCTGTCAGGTAGGACGCAATCCAAGCGTGGGCCGCGCCGGAGATGCCCAACTCGGAGAGGGTGGAGAGGAGGATCTGATGGTTCACAGTATCGAAGGCAGCCGATAGGTCTAGAAGGATGAGAGCAGAGGAGAGAGAGTTAGCTTTAGCGGTGCGGAGCGCCTCCGTGATAAAACTTACATTTTTTGGGGGATCTTTACTTTACTATTAATGTTTTTGACTACTTTTTACTTCACTCCATTCCTCAAGAAAATAATGTACTTTTTACTCCATACAGTTTCCCTGACAACCAAAAGTACTCATTTACATTTTGAATGGGTCGCAGGACAGGAAAACTGCAAAATTCATGCACTTACTGTATCAAGAGAACATCCCTGGTCATCCCTATTGCCTCATCTGGCGGACTCACTAAACACATGTTGGGAGTGTGCCCCATGGCTATCTGTAAATAACAAGAAAATGGTGCCTTCTGGTTATGCTTAACATAAGTCATTTGAAATATTTTTACTTTCAATACTTAAGTATATTTTGCCAATTACATTTACTTTTCATACTTAAGTATATTTAAAACCAAATCCTTTTAGACTTACTCAAGTAGTAATTCACTGGGTAACTCACTTTTACTTGAGTCATTTTCTATTAAGGTATCTTTACTTTTACTCAAGTATGACAAGTGGGTACTTTTCACAACAGCTGCTCGCATTGATTGTGTCCTTGGAACTGAAGAGGTTAATTCTAGTCTACCCAATAGGCCTTACAAAATTATCCCGACTCTAGGTTACAAATATTGACAATTCCTCTCTTACAAATATTACAGTACACTACAGTGTGTAACAGTACACTGTGACATCTCAACAGTTCACCAGAGTCAAATTAACACTCCCACATAAAACAAGATTCCCTGCAGAAACATTGCAAAACACTGCAACGAGACATGCGATTTCTTTAAGACATGTTATTATGCAGAATATCAGTGTAACATTTCTAAATGTACGGTGTATGTGCAGAAGAACAAGGACGAAGCAAGGAGAGCGTCTGGCGCATTATAAAATGCAAACGGGTTGACAGCTCAAGGAGCAGTACAAAACAGATGCATTTCCCAGCCATCATTAGATGATGAAACTCCACAAGTCAGTAGACGGAATCAAGAATCAATCCACTACAAGAAGACTCAGGCCAGAGAAGAGAGTCAAGGACACATGGTCATTATAGGAAGTAAAGAGGATTGTAGCGTTCTGGGAAGCTAGTGAGATGCCATACATGGTGTTTGTATGTGTCTGAAATGCCACCCAATTCCCTATATAGTGCACTACTTTTGTCCAGAGCACATCTGGTCTTAAGTAGTGCACTATGCAGGGAATAGGGTGCCATTTGGGCCACACTCCCAGAATGAATGTTGTGGAAGTGAGTGGGCTGTGATGTGACCTGTGCTTGAGCTTCAGTGTCTGCTTCTGCAAGGGAGGAGGGGGAGGAGAAGGGCTGCATTGTGCCAGCCTGGGCATGGAAATGTAGATTTTCTTGCCCTTTCCCATCTGTTTATGTCACTGTGTTTTCTCTCTCTGCCTCTACTCATCTCCACAACTTTCCCTTTTTCTATCTTTCTCTTTCTTTCTCTCCCCCTCTCCTTCTCTTTCTCTGCATGTCTCAACATGTGGCTTCCTTTCCTAGCTAGCTCTATCACGAATAAATGGCAAATTTAGATTTTATGCTTATTATTTTTCATATTTAATTCATACCTGAAGCAAGGAAGAAGCAGTTAATGTTTGCATGGTGGAATATTAGCTATTTATATTATATTATAATATTAGTCTCTGCCCCTGTTGGTGTTGCTTCTGATAATTAAGAATAATACCTGAAACTAGGAAGTAGCTGAATGTTTGCACAATAGAATATGAGCTGAAGACTCCTCTGCTCCTGTGTTGTTTCAGTTCAGCAGCAGTGTGTTGTGTTGTGTGTTGTGGTGTTGCAGACCGAGGGGAGGTGTGGGAGCTGGTGTTTAGTGTTTACGGAGGGGCAGCTGGCTCAGATCATGTGCCTGCAGGGCAGAGTACCGCTCTGCTGTGGTTCTGTGGCCTCAATCTCTACAGAGGCCTGAGTCTCAAATGGTACCCTGTTCCCTTTTACAATGACCAGAGCCCTGGTCAGAAACCTTCCACTATGTAGGGAAAAGGTTGCCATTTGGAACGCAGCCCTGGTTTCCACTTATAGCATCTGCCTGATGTTGGTTCAGATTAACTAACCTGCTCCACTGAGTCCCCACACCTGGGAGCTGCTGAATCAAACTCAGGTTGTGTCCCGAATGACATCCTATTCTCGTTATAGTGCTCGACTTATGACCAACAAAGCTCAAAAGTAATGCGCTGTATGGTGCCATTTGGGAATCACCCTGCCTCTCACCGCTGTTTATTATGGTCTGTTGATACACATGATGGAGTAGCTACATGCCTACGTCCCTGACGTAAAGGAACAGCAACTGACACATCAAATCGCATCACTGCTCAGTTCTGCTCACAGGCATCAAATTAAATGGAAATGTTGTTTCCGGAGCTTGTGTTCCCCGTGGTTGAGAGAAAGAAATAGAGGTAAGGCCGGGTAGCAATGCTGAGATATTGGCTGAAATGCAGAACCTCCCGAACACTGTTATGGATTGCCCCAAACTGTTTCGATTTTGTTTGGTGCTTGACAAATAACGTTTTTCACCTCTCTCTGTCCTTTTGTCTCCTCTCCCCTTTCTCCCACCCAGCTATCTGTCTTGCACACAATACACCCTTTCTCAACCGTGAATAATGTGTTTGTTCTCCTCCATCGCGCCTTCTCTTTTCATCCCTGTCTGCCCCTCCATTCCTTGTTTGGTGCTCTCTGTGACATCTCGGCCCAATGCAAGGACACGAGGGAGAGAGGGAGGGACAGGACCGTCCATTGTCTCCAGCTGAACCCACGGAATATCAATGGTGTTTTTCTTGAGCCACAGGACCACCGAGCGTTGGCCAGTAACCTTTGGATAATAGTTTTGATGATGTCATGCTAGCTTTATCACCCTGGTTGAGTAGCAAATGGCACCCTATTCCCTACATAGTTCACTACTTTTGACCAGAGCCCTACGGCTCTCAAAACACTCGCCAGATCCCTCCAACCCGGCAAGTGCACTATATAGCAAATAGAGTGCCATTTGGGATGCACTCAGCACCTGACATGTTTTTTACACAGTCTTCACTGGCACTTTTTCTGTAATTATACCGAGACCCTATTAAGCCACATCCTATTTCTATTCATATTCTACACCTATTCAAATAATTGGGAGACTTGCAGTCTCTTGTCTGGAGAACATTCTGGAATTGCCTGCTGTTTGTTCGTCATGGCAGGTTTGGCTGGTTACCCTCACCCTTTAGCTGCGGCTTGGGAGCAGAATCTGGGCCTCTTCATAAAGCGTATCAGTAGGAGAAAGGATCTACTAGCAGGTCCCCTCTGTCCATTTAATCTTAGTCATTATGATCTAAATGGCTAAACTGATCCTAGATCAGCACTCCTACTCTGAGAAGTTTTGTTAATATGGGCCCAGGGTGTTTATGGCTCTTGTGTTGTGATTGGTCCACATCGGTGGTCGTTTTCCCAAATGCTGGTTGGCTTAGGCCCACACTGCTGCTCCTCTCCTCTCCCTAAGGGATTGTCTGCTCTGCTGTGCTCCATTGGATCACTTCCCTGGCCATTAGCTTCATGACCTGATGAGTACTGTGTCCTCTGGCCTCTGTTTTCCCCCTCTGTCCTCATGGCCAGAGAATGTCGTCTACAGACCAAGTGGAACCCTATTCCCTATCTAGTGCACTACTTTTGACCAGGGCCCTGGTAATAGGATGCCATTTGGGATTCAGCCTCGGCCTCCCGCCCACCGCCACCCACCAGCCCCCTCAAGACGCTCCCCAGATCACTCCAACCCGGCCAGTCCAAGACATTCCACTGGTGCTCATTTGCCAACATGCCTGGTTATTAACCTTCTGTTACACACAGACACTGTAGATGGCGAGCCTATGGAGCTGATTTTATTCACACGGCAGTAGAACCCAGGAGGGTGCTGCTCCTGTAATCCACTCTTCTCTTCCATCTGGGCTAAGGCCTAAATATGCGTCCCAAATGGCAAACTAGGGCCCTGGTCAAATAAACAATAGGGTGCCATTTGGGATGCAGGATAAGAGTTAGCACTACCTCTTCTCTCCCTTGTGTTATTTAGAGGTTGATGGTCTCTCTCTCCTTACTGCAGGTGGTTTCATAACTGCTTCTCTTTCTTCTCTCTCTCTTTCTCTCTTAATACAGCAGTTGTGTGCCAAGGCAATCTCCGTCCACCTGCCTGCCAGGTTTATAAAATATATCCTGTTTCCTTTGCCTTGTGGCAGCCTTAATCATTTAGGAGATACACAGAGATAGTGTCTGCCACTGCAGGTTGGCAGATGGTCTGTTGTAGTTAATTGATCCGTCAGTATGGTGTTCGGGTTTTTAAGCTTAGCCTACAATGAGTAGCCTTGTAATATGTAACTGAGTTTAGTCTGCATGCTGCCAATCTTATACAGAGTCTGCATCCCCAATGGAACCCTTTTGACCAGAGCCCTCTATCTGCCCGCCGACTAGGTCACGCTCCTCTCCCTATGGGCCCTGGTCAAAAGTTGAGCACTAGATAGGGAATAGCGCTCCATTTGAGACGCCACCCTGGTCTGATGGGAAGACCAAATGTTCTGATGTGGAGAGGAGAGCTAGAGGCCCAGCGGATAAAAGCAATGTAACATTAAGCAATCATTTCAGCGTAGATTCAATCGACCCACCATAGATAAACAAATGCATATTTATATCATATGACAGGTTGATGGATTGTGGGTCCTGCTGGAGTGGAATGCCTGGTCTCGTACGTAGAAGCCACTTCTCTGGTGTTCTGTCTCACCCTCTTTCTCTGTCTCTCCCGCTCCCTGTATTGCCATTTGCGCTCGTGTCTGTGTCTTAGTGTCCTCATATCAATCAATCTGTATGTATGTGTTTACACTACCGTTCTAAAGTTTGGGGTCACTTAGAAATGTCCTTGTTTTTGAAAGAAAAGCACATTTTTTTGTCCATTCAAATAACATAAAATGATCAGAAATACAATGTAGACATTGTTAATGTTGTAAATGACTACTGTAGCTGGAAACGTCTGATTTTTTTAATGGAATATCTACATAGGCCGTACAGAGGCCCATTATCAGCAACCATCACTCCTGTGTTCCAATGGCATGTTGTGTTAGCTAATCCAAGTTTATAATTTTAAAAGGTTGTTTCTCAAACTGGACACTCTAATGTACTTGTCCTCTTGCTCAGTTGTGCACCGGGTCCTCCCACTCCTCTTTCCATTCTGGTTAGGGCCAGTATGCACTGTTCTGTGAAGGGAGTAGTACACAGTGTTGTACAAGATCTTCAGTTTCTTAGCAATGTCTCGCATGGAATATCCTTCATTTCTCAGAACAAGACCAGACTGAAGAGTTTCAGAAGAAAGTTCTTTGTTTCTGGCCATTTTGAGCCTGTAAATTGAACCCACAAATGCTATTTCATTGCTTCTTTAATCAGAACAACAGTTTTCAGCTGTGCTAACATAATTGCTAAAGGGTTCAACTTGGATTAGTTAACACAACGTGCCATTGGAACACAGGAGTGATGGTTGCTGATAATGGGCCTCTGTAATGGGCCTCTGTACACCTATGTAGATATTCCATAAAAAATCAGCTGTTTCCGGCTACAATAGTCATTTACACCATTAACAATGTCTACACTGTATTTCTGATTAATTTTATGTGACTTTAATGGACAAAAAATGTGCTTTTCTTTTTTAACGGTAGTGTATATATACTGTATATATAGCTGGTCTCTCCCTACTCTCTCTCTCTCTCTGTCAGTTTTACAGGATTAAGTGGAGTAGGCGCTCGGCAGAGGGAGGCGGGAGGAGAATACAGAGCTTTGTCTGGATGAAGAGAGAGAGAGAGAGAGAGGGAGGAGGTTGAAGAGGAAGAAAGCGCCATTGACAGACAGAGACACGCCAGTCACCCCCTGTGCCCCTCTCCCTCTCGCCCTCCATTGTTTGACTGCTAGACGTCAGCAAACAGGCAGGAATCCGTAGAGGGAGGGAAGACTTGGGGCTTTGTTCTCCATCCCTCTCTCCCTTTCTCTCTCCCTTTCTCTCTCCATCCCTCTCTCCATCCCTCTCTCCATCCCGGGGAAAGTGCAGGGAAAGGAGAAACGGGGATGGCGGGAGGAGTGGACAAGACAGGACCCCACACACACACATTTTTCCATCGATGTCATATTTACACACACTGTATGTATTCACACATCACATCTTACACATCACCACCAGCCCTTAGAAATACAGTCTGTATAATGTGCATACATCCTATGCTATCATACAAGTCATTTACATTTTGGTCATTCAGCAAACGCTGTTGTCCAGAGCGACTTACAGTCCATGCATTCAACTAAGGTAGGTAAGACAACCACATATCAGTCATTGCAAGGAAAACACGTTCCACAATTATGCAGCTATCCGCAAAAGCAGTGCCAGTAAGACAATAAAGTAATGACACTCAGGAATGTACATGATGCTGTCATATAGTCGTGCAGATTTGTGTACATTTGACTCGAGCTTTGACTGCTACTTCAGACTTCATTTGATCAGTATCTTTCTACAGTACGTTGTTTTTCACTGCATCTTAATATCACTCTTGAATGTAAAAAAGGGTTTTATTTTGGTCTTCAATGGGGTTGATTGTTTGATTTGTTTCAATGAGATTGGAGAGAAAGAGGTGGAGAGAGGGAGGAATGGGGCCGAGCAGTGGAGAGCGAGGGGTGTGGTTGGTTATAAAACCTGGGACACTGTTGTCCTGTTGTGAAGCCCTCTGTCCTGGAACCCTGCACCCCTCGGTCCTATCTCTCCATCACTTCATAGTGGGACTCTTCTGCAGCATCCAGTGAGGTCTGCAACATCACTTGAAGAACCCAAAGAGTCAGGAAACATGCTGACCATTTTGGCGCTAGCGTCGGTCATACTCCTGGGAATAGGTAAAAAGTATATTTCATTTTTCCTAATATATCCCTGACCTTAGTCCTAACCCTAAGTACAATGGTTCATTACAATAGTTGCTACACTGTAACTATAGGAATAACTACACAGTATAAGTCCACTGTAATGTAATTTGCTATCGCAAATATTTTGGGGGGATTTATGGTTCTAATATGGTAATTCAATGTTTAATCCTTCTGGTCTGCTTTAAAGTTGCACGTGAAAAGTGTTGTCTAAAATTGATCATCATCTTGAGTTGAAGGTTAAAGTTCACATAGTATCGGTGACACAATTTTAATGAATAACATTTATGATGAATGATCTCGTGTGCTTTCTTTTCATTTGATTATCAAAAGCCCTTTATCCATGCTTGGTATTTCATTCTCAGCTGTACATTAAACTAATCCCGGGGGTCACTGAATCTGGTTGACTCTGGGTTCTGCGTTATTGGTGCCTTTCTAAATGAACGAATTAAAGGGAAAGGAAGTCAAGGAAAACCTGAGCAGATGCTTTTTCTTGTAATACGTTGTTATACAGATGTTATATTGTTGTGACTATTATTGTCATAACTACAGCAGCATTTTGTTCTTCATCCGTGTTTCTCTCATACAGAGTTCATTCCGTAAGGCTCACAAAGTTAAGATGAGGGCATACATTTTGGGACTCACTCTGAGACTGTTTATTGACAGCATTTCTACACTTGAGTAGAGTACCTTCTTTGCAGCTTTGTCAAAATGCAATTAAAAACGCCAAGTCTCACTCGATTGACAACTTCTGTGCTGGCTGACATCGTTGAAGGACGCTGGAGTTCCGAGCTGCACGTGAAAGTATGAAATGTGCATCTTTAGAGTTCTGAATGTGATTTGTGTGTGAGTCAGTATCTTGGGTCCAAATCTTGAATCAAACGGAATTCCAAATACCCCAAAATACCAGTGAAAGTAGTTGATGATAGCAATGTTTTGTAGATGCCATTACATAATTGGTGGTGGTTGTTGTACTGCGGGTACTAATTGCATTCACAATGGAAGTGATATATTGATTTTATGGCAAATATAGAATTGACATGCATTTGTCAAGGACAACAACATAGATAAGCTGTTTATGATCTGTGGGTGGCGACGTTGTACTGTTTAGTTTATGTCAACGCCAATCCTTGCCGCATGCTATCATTGCACATGTTCCTACCTCATTGAGCCTTGCATAAATAGTGGTTGTGTGTGTATGTAAAAGGGATTGAATGAAAGACTGAAAAAAGGCTTTGCAACTGAAAGACATTGAAATGAACTTGTTATCCTCTTGACGGTCTTTTCCTAGAATACGAAATGGTAACATCGACAGGGGAATAGTTTTGAGGGTTGTGTTTGTTTAATACTCCACCAATAGTCTACTGGAACCATAGTCTGGAACAAACCCTTGCAACTAAACATTTAAAAAACCTTTCTCTGCCATACATCCCAAAACACATTTTGTAAGTGTGTATTGCGTATTCTTCTTATTGAACCATGTCTGCTCCAGTCCACTCTATCCTATTGTCTGTTTTCATAGTATGTATATCCTTTATATCCCCGGAATAGTTTTGAAGAATGCAGTGATGATCTTTCGCGTTTGTCTATTTATATTGAGACCACCATAAACATTTACAATGGTACAAGGGTATCTTGGAGGTAACAAATGGTCATGGTTCAAACCAGGAAGTGTGAAAAAGGTCATTATGGACCGCATGGGTGCTGATCTTTCCTATTTAACCCTGTGTCTTAACCCCTGCAGTGCCCCAGCAGTCTGAGGCCATCGTCATCTACACGGGCTGGGAGCGTCACGCCCTGGTGGGCTCCGACATCCGTCTTTCCTGCTCCTTCTTCTCCTGGCGCTGGACCTCTGATGATGTCACCTTCTCCTGGAGCTACCGGCCCGACGGTGCCAGGGACGCCATCTCTGTACATATATACTCTCCTCTATCATTATCCTCCTCTAGCCTCCTCTATGGATGCGTCCCTAATTGCACCCTATTCCTTCGATAGTGCATTGCTTTTAACCAGAGCCCTATGAGCCTATTCCTTAAATATAATGCACCCTTTGGGTCCTGGTCAAAAGTAATGCACTACATAGGGAATAGGGTGCCATTTGGGACACTGACCTATCACTTCTTTCCCATCCCCTTCTCATTCCCGTCATCTCACCTGGTGCCAGCTCTTTAATTTCAGTCCCTCGCACCTTATCTCCATCTTATTAGCTCTCTCTTCTCGCTGTGCCTTGCCCTCCTTGGCCCCCAATCTCACCCCCCCATATCCCCCTTGTCCCCCTCTCCTACTTTCATTATCTCACTCTTCTTCTCTCCTCTGCTTTCACCCACCTCTTGCCTCTCTCCCTCTGAAACAATATCACCCCCTTCCTACTCCTTCCTGTCCCTCTCTCTCTAGCACAGTTGTTTAGATCCAAATAATGGACTTGATTTACAAGCTTCTCCTTTTAGCACATTTCATCTGTACCGTATCTAACAATTCATGTCATCTTCAGCCAAGATGTAGTCTGGACTCAGATCTGTTTCTGCTCTCTTGCCAACAAAAATGTTGCCATGACAGTTCGATAAGGAGTTGGTAAGAGAGCAGAAACAGACTGGCCTCCAGGCTAGCCTAGATGTAAAAGCAGACAAGACACTGAATCCCTTTTACGGTCTTCCGGACTCCAGGTCTTCCACTACACCGGTGGAGCTCCCTACGTAGACAACAAGGGACCCTTCAGAGACAGGCTGGAGTTTGTGGGGAACCCTGGTCGCCGGGACGGATCCATCCTGCTCAAAAACCTAGACTACGGAGACAACGGCACCTTCACCTGCGATGCCAAGAATCCACCTGACATAGTGGGACGCGCCTCCAGTGTCAGACTGCTGGTCTTTGAGAAGGGTGAGAGCATAGAATTACTAGCCTGGGTTTCGATCTTGCCACTCGTTGTCATGCCTGTACTCCTTGCATGTTTGCCATGACAAGGAGTGGCATGAATGTACAAACTGATCAGGGACCAGGCTATATAATTACATGGAGAATCCCTAGAATGGCAAGTAGACAGTCCTTGTCTTGCCTTCTCTTTTATCTCTCAGTTCCCATCCAGGCCGGAGTGATCACAGGGTCCATCATCGGTGTAGTGCTGGGTCTGTTGTTGCTGATCGTTGTCATCTACTATCTCATGAGGTTCCTGGTGGCCCGCAGAGTCTTCAACCTCAGTGTCAGGTCAGTGCCCCTGTGCCTCGGTCTAGGGCCAAGGCCAGAGCCCATCCCCGGCCTGGACACCTGTATGGTTTAGCTGGCACTAGGTGGCACTCAGTTCTTTTGTTCGTAAAGGTCTTTTTCAAATTTGATTGAACAGATAGAGAGAGAGAGGATGAGAGTGGGGGAAAGTTTTGTCAAAAATGTTGCAGAGGCTATGGCAATACAGTCAGTCTATGATCATATAAATATGACGAATCGAACAGACTTGGAACCTCTGACCATGGCAATTTGACTGGTACTCACTACGGCTAACCTGGTACTGCAATGCATGATTTCCATGGTAATGTAGTTCCATTCCAGTTCTGTATATATGTTCTTGTCTCCTAACCTACCCGGAGAGTCAGTGCTGTTCTGTTCTTTGTGATAGCTACAAAGCAGGACTATACTGTAACAGCAACAGTGTATGTCTTTGACCACTGGAGGGAGAGGTGTGGCATCCACCTGACGTTGTTCTCTTTTGTTTCCTCCAGCAAACATGGAAAGAAAGGGAAGGGTAAAGAGGGATCACAGCAGAGACAGGCAAGTCCTCTCGTCGTCGGCTCACTCACAACCACACAACGACAACAACAGCAGCTCACAACTACAGCACACAAGTACCGTACAACACCTATATGACAGCGCGTACCATAACAACTTGGTTTTCACACAGCCACAGAACCACACTTTCAGCACGGTATTGTTAGTAAGAGCCCCACAGAGCAGGCATTATGGCACCACCAAAGCAACCGCGTGTAATAATCCTCTCCTGCTATTAAACGAAACAGTCATCGAGTGTTGGAGCGCTTTAAATCCAGTCAGTCGCCCAAAAGCTTAAGAGCTAAATGACCGCCCCTCCCCCACGCGTATATCCTTCCTCCGTCCGTTTGACCACCTCCTCAAGGGCCAACGAACACAGTACAATGGGTAATTAGTCGGGGGAAGTTCACCCATTTTTACGTGGCCTTCTTTTCACTCTTTCTGTGGTTGTAGTTGATCCCTCCCCCACATTTTAGCTGTCACCACTTGCTATATTGACTTATAATGCAATATGAAAATATGTCTAAAGCATATAATAAAACATTCTAAAGCACCAACTCGTATTACATCAGAATCCCATTCTGAATAATGTCTCTGCACAATTTTTTTGAAAAAAAAAAAATCTATTTGCCATAAATCCATGTTTTAATGAGGCTGTTTACAACAACGGAATATGCAAATATGGATTTATGGGAGAATTTTCATTTTTTTTTCTTGAGGGGGTCATTCAGAATGGATTCTGATGCAACATGCTTTGGACACATTTTCACAATGCATTGTAGTCAATAGCACATGATCTCAGCAAAATGTGTCTACTAATTTTCTCTGTAACAAAACAAAATATGAAACAGTTTAGGTAATCAACTACAAGACAGTGAAAAGGCCACATGTAAAAATGGGTGAACTTCCCATAACACCATTGTGAAATGGCTGAGGCAAGTTTGTGTAGTACAGTCATTTGATTCCCTGTGAATGGAACTGAGTTGCTCTCAGTGGGAGAGAAAGTAGAGAAAGAGGGAGACCTACTGATTCTGAGTCAAATGAAAATCACTGGCCCTATTATCGGCTCACAGTTATCTCAAATTACATTGAGTCACACAGTCACACTGGGGTATAAGTGCAAGGCTAGGGGGTGGATAGATCTAATGTGCCTCCCAAATGGCACCCTATTCCCTATATATCTATATTTATATATATATCTATATTTTTTTAACCTTTATTTAACTAGGCAAGTCCTCCCAAATGGCTCCCTATATATATATAAAAATATATATATTTTTTATTTATTTACCTTTATTTAACTAGGCAAGTCAGTTGAGAACAAATTCTTATTTTCAATGATGGTTAACTGCCTTGTTCAGGGACAGAACAACAGATTTTTACCTTGTCAGCTCGGGGATTTTGCAACCTTTCGGTTACTAGTCCAACGCTCTAACCACTAGGCTACCTGCCGCCCCAGGTAGCAGTGCATATAGTGCATTACTTTTGACCAGAGTAGTGCACTATATGGAATAGGGTTGCACTTGGGATGCGGCCTTAGTATTTCATCAATATAACACTCTTTTTTTCTTGTAAGCTTTTGGTATTACCGCTGGTTCCTCCCAGGTCGAATGAAATCAAATGATTTTCTATATTGTGAGAGAGATATTCCATGTCAAATAGAATGATGATGTATGCTGGTAAATGACATCCGAGGGTATTGATCAATTCACTAAGATGTCTTAATGGAAGTAGTCAAGGGTCTAGGGTTGCTAAATCCTGGTAACTTTCCCAGGTTTTCCAGAACCAGGATTTCTGGGAAACCTGAACATTTTGGGAAAGTTTAGGCAATTTTTCAACACTACAAGGGACAGTTTGGCGTGTAGTTAGTTTCCTCACAGTATTGTTTTAGGAATCAATCAGGTATGCAGCTGGCTGGGGTCTTTACAGTATCAGAGGTCAGGGGTTGGATTCAGGGTTTACTTCTGTCTACCTCAGCATTAGAGTGCACTGTCATTCTCATCTCCCCACAGCTCTCGCTGACTGTGTCCAAAATGGAATCCTATTCCCTATATAGTGCTCTACTACTTTTTTTTACCAGAGCCCTATGGCTCCTGGTCAAAAGAACTGAAATGGTTGCGTCCCAAATGGCAAGGGTCCTGGTCAAAAGTAGTGCACTATATAGGGTGCTATTTGGGATGCAGGCACTGTCACATGACGGATTGTCAGGTTGCACTTGAGTTGCAGTCAGTTGCACAAAATGCCTGGAGGTTGGGTGCATAAATTAATAATATATCTCACAGTCAAAAGGACACTTGCTGAAATTCTGACAGTATTGTTACATACACAGTTTCACCATGAGCAATTAATTTCATGGTGCGGGGACAAAAACAACCTTTGGAGAAAAATAAAATGTGCAAAACAGTCTTCTCCTCACTCTGGCTCCTCTCTTTTAAACTATGTATGTAAACACGTTTACGGGGTTTTCATATATTTGTCAAATGTGCTGTTTAATCAAACAGGCCTTATCTACTTCCCAAATTGCACCCTATTCCCGACATAGTGCACTACTTATGACCAGAGCCTTATGGGGAATAGGGTGCCACTTGGGATGCATCCAATGGCATTTTCGCAGCTTTGTTGTGCAAGCCCAGCAAATAGAAATAGCCCAGATACAGTGGCTGATACAGATTGTGTGGAGTCAGTATGGCGCTAAATAAGGCCTGTTCAATCAAATGGCATGTTTTACAAGTAAACCCTATAGATGAACACCCTGTTTATTTCCCAAATGGCACCCTATTCCCTATATGGTGCACTACGTTTGACCATGGCCCATAAGGCTCTTGTCAAAAGTAGTGAACTATATAGAGAATAGGGTGCCATTTAGAACGAGACCACCATCATGTGGCATCTTCGTCCACCATTACTCCATTAGGGGAGGGAGGCAGAATGGGAGAGAGAGTATTAGTAGCTGACTACCCTGGAGCCTGAAGCAGCACACTACAGGCTGTACTGCAATGATAATACAGTGCACTCAATATTGATCCCAGCAAACACACCGTCCCCACCCATTCTCTCCATTCCTCCCTCTCACTCACTCACTAGCTCATTCACATTCCCTCTCTCCCCTTTTCTTTTCCGTCTCATCCTCTTTCTTGTCCTCCCTCCTTCTCCTGTCTGTCTATCCTTCCTCTACTCCCTCCGTATGGCCGTGAGAAGCCCCTGTCTTTCTTTCTTTCTTTCTTTCTTTCTTTCTTTCTTTCTTTCTTTCTTTCTTTCTTTCTTTCTTTCTTTCTTTCTTTCTTTCTGTGTCTTCTTGTTCTGTCTCTCTCTCCACAGGTGAACAGCCAGTGCGTTTTTGGATCCGTATTCTGCTTAACTGATCCATCCTCTGATCAAACTCTACCTCTGCCTGTCTATATCTCTATTTAGTAAGGGACTTAGCTTTAGCTCCTAACCCCCTTCTCTGCCTGCGTCCCAAATGGCACCTTATTCGCTATGAAGTGCACTACTTTTGACTAAGTAGTGCACTATATAGGGAATAGGGTGCCATTTTGGACGTAGTATCTGTCTATAGGCACTGTAGCGATACCCATGCACTTGACCTTTTACCCTTTCCATAGCAGCCCAGTGTCTCTTTATGTTAGCGATTGCTTTTCAGTAAGGTAATTACATTAGATTGCTCTGACCTTTCCTTTTCACTAACTCAGAGGCGACTTTCCTCTTGCAGGTGGCCTCTGTACCGAGCCCTTACCTTCCCAGTCTACTCCCATGTCCTTAGCTCCAGTAAGATGAGCTTTTGCGGAAATACGTTATTTGTTGTCATTGTCCTGATCCATTTGGTAGATCGATGTGTTTGAGTGAACTGATGGCAATGCATGTGTTGATTGGTTAAAGTTGACTCAAAGCTGCATTTTAAGACACCTGCTATGTTGGAAATAGATGTGTAGCAGAACCTGTGTCAGACGTTAGATCTGACTGTAGCAGTCCTGTCACTCTGTCCCTAACTCATCGATGCCTGTTTTGTCACCCCTTGCAGCCCTGGAGACCGCCCCCCGTCACTTGCCTCCCCCTTACCTCCTAAATATGACTCTCTTTCTCTTTTTCTCCTAAATGTACCTCTCTCTCTGCTCTAATGTAAATACCTCCCTCTCTACTTCAATCCTAATCCATCTGTTTCCTCATTTTTAACATGCCCATCGATCTCACCCATCTCCCCCGTGCTAACACAACTTCTCTCCCCCTCCCTCTTCCCCTCTCTCCTTTCTCACACTCCTCCTTTCCTCCTGAAGTGACTCCTCTCCTCCCCTGTTCCCTCCTCCTCTCCACAGGGCCCAACTCTCTCCATCGGAGACCCGTCCAAGCTGAAGGCCGCCGCCTCAGAAAAGAAGAAGCAGGAGTCGCGCAAGGATAAGAAATAGGATACGGGGAGCAGAGAGCTAGAGCCCCAACACACAGCCCAGCCCAAAGCAATGAGACAGGCAGAGAGAGCAGGAACAGGGGGAGGGGACTCACCCAAGGGGGCAGGGCCTGGTAGGGTGCTGATGACCATCGAGCTGGAGCTCTCCAAGTGGGAAAAAGAGGGGGAGGGGAAGGGGGGTGAGTCCGCCTCGGCCAAATCATCCAGTTTCCTGTCCCTGTCCAAGCTCTCCAAAAAACTGACCCGTAAATAAGTGAATGAGAATCATACTGGAGAGGGAGGCAGCGGAGAACCGTAATTAAGGGGGCAGTCTTAAACAACTGTAAGGCTGTGTCCCAAATGGCTCCATATTCCCTACATAGTGCACTACTTCTGACCAGAGCCCTATGGGCCCTGGTCAAAAGTAGTGCAGTGCACTAAATAGGGAATAGGGTGCTATTTCGGAGGCAGCCTAAGTCTGTCTTCAACGGTATATTCTTTCCCACAAGATCTAATCCTTTACAACTCAAAGTAGATTCATCATGATCTCAATGCCACACTGGGGTGAACATAGACACAATAGTGATACAAAAAATATGATAGCTCAATCAATGGAAGTGAAACACTCCAACTACTACTGTCAGGTCATGAAACATACCATTTGAACCAAATCAAATGCCATCTGACTGCTAGTTTGATGACAAAATCTTAAAAGCTATTCCCAAGTTTGCCTTTCATTCTGACATTTTAGATGTGATGCAAGGCAGTATTCCTCAACTACGCCTGTCCGACACACATCAGAGAGTCCTGGCTACAGGGACCACCCGATTTGTTCTTTTGTGTCTGTGTCCCAAATGGCACCCTATTCTCCACTCAGTGCACTACTTTGACCTGAGCCCTATGGGCCTTGGGGAGAGGATCTGTCAAAGTTTGACTTGCCCTCACACTGACTGATGTTCTCTCTTCTTTCTCCTCTCGTCTTTCACTGGGAGCACTTTTATTCTGACTCCTCTTCGTTAAAACTGTAGAAGTTTCAAAAAAACGTTGAATGCTTACTCTTTCTCATCCTATCTTTTCTATCTCTCTTTCTCTCATAGATTTTCTGAATCTTATTTCTCAAAGACTCGACTTCCTCCCACTTGACTGCTTCAGCTTCCATACGCCACACCCTTTTAGACCACACCCCTTTCCTCCTGCCCCACCTTTTGATGCACTTGTCCTATCTCATTAACTCATTAAGTCCTGCCTATAAAAGAGCAGTCCTACTAAGTTAAGCAAGAGTAGTCCTACCGAGTTCAGCATTTGTATGATGAGGCAGAACATACAACTCATAACCCATTTAGCTAGCATCAAGGCAGAGCAGACCCGGTATAGACATGCAGTGTAACAAATGGACCCAGCAGGCTATTGAATAGAGATACAAATACCAACAGGGAGAGGTCAAATAGTTCCTGAAACTTCTGTTAATGCTTCCTGCTGCTCAGTGCTCAATCAGATCAGGTGTGAGCGGTGTGAAGAGTTTGAATGCACCCTGTGCTGGACGAGTCAGAGTGAGGGAGAGAAATATGATTCCTAGCTCTTACCTTGTGTAGATGGGTTCAAACTGAAGTTCATATCGCCGGGTGATTCACTCCCTTCACATTTGAGCTAATGGAGGCCGTAGTGCTGTGCTGTCTTTCTGTCACTGCAAGCTGGAGGTTATTCCTGTCTATAAGGGTGTAGTAGATACCGGCTTACTGTAACAGCTGCAATTTAAAGCAGAGTAGAAAAAGCCCTGTTTGTTTGTGTCTGAGAGTACATCCCAAATGGCCAGCTATTTCCTATATATTGCACTACATTTGACCAGGGCCCATAGGGCTCTGGTTAAACATAGTGCACTATATATTGTATAGGGTGCCATTTTGGACGCAGCCTGCTTTGAATTCTGTGACTGAGTCCTTGAAATGACGTCACGTTGACAGCCAGTGGACATTCTCAGGCCCTGACAACAAAGGGATACTCCTCCTTTCTACTCCTCCGTGTTATTCTGGTCCCGTTAATCCCTTCTGCACATTTCTCCCCCCTATTTTAGCACTTGCTGGTAACTGGATCTCTCTATCTCTCTCTCTCTCTTACACACACACACACACACACACACACACACACACACACACACACACACACACACACACACACACACACACACACACACACACACACACACACACACACACACACACACACACACACACACACACACACACACACACACACACACACACACACACACACACACACACACACACACACACACATACTGTCTTTCTCTAATTTTCTCTCTCTCTCTCTCTCTCTCTCTCTCTCTCTCTCTCTCTCTCTCTCTCTCTCTCTCTCTCTCTCTCTCTCTCTCTCTCTCTCTCCTCTCTCTCTCTCTCTCTCTGTGCCCTTTAGTGACGCTAAGCTATGTTCCCTCATAGACTACCCAATCCACTCTATACTTAAGCCTCTTCTATCTAACTTTATCAGACAAAGCCAGCCCCCATCTCAAAGAAACTCAGCAATTCTTTTTTTCTTTCCTTTCCTCCTCCTCCTCCTCCTCCTCCCTCTTTTTCAAACTCAGTGATGGACACCTCTCTCCTCCACCCCCCTGATCACCAACGTCCCTCTCACTCACCCACCAATGCCACCACACCCCTGCACGTTCGTTCACCGACCTTTTCTGCTGGTTGGAATGCCACGTCGCTCTCTTCTGCCCCCTATTGGCCAGGGATGGAAACTGGGCAGAATCATCCATGTTATTAGTTCTCATTGAAGACTTTAATCTAGCTATAGCTCTCTGCCGGTCGCAAAAAGGTGCGTGTTTTATGTGTGTCTGTGTGTCTAGTCAGACTGTCATGTCAAACAAAAGATGATAAAAACACTGTACATGCATGTCATTCTAAAGTAAAGCAAATCATGAAACATTTTACTGAACAAGTGCACAAAAAGGCTTGTTTTGTTTGAGGGAGGCGGATGTGTGATAGTTTCTTCTTATGACATTTTATCACATTGATGCCCTTGTTCGTGGAGGGGGATCTGTGTGGCTGTTTTTATTTTGGTGCATATTTTCCAGGAGCGGAAAATCAATATTGGTTATTTTAAGGTGAAGCTGCATGGGGCTACAGGAGGCACTCGCAAGGTGAGGGAGGTGATGATGAGGAGGAGGAGGAGGAGGATCAAGGAGGTTAACTTCAGATGTTGCTGGTGGTCATGTGATTGGGGAAAAAAAGAACAGGTTGTTGCTGGGATGAAGATACTTTGGAGAGAGAGAGAGCGAGACTTATCTTGTGTGTTAAGCCAAGCCAAAGCCCATATGTATCGCTGAAGATATGGTTCATCTCTCCCTAAAGCTCTCTCTTTCAAGGTCCTTACCCTGAGCTTCGGGTCTGAACGCTTGATAGGCTATGCGAGGTGGTTAGCGTAGGGTTTAGTGTTGAATGTGTTGAACTGTGGTCATAGGGAGTGTGTTGAAACCACACCATGGTTCATTAAGCCAATAGAAAATGCATAGTTCTGTTCACCCCTTCGCTGTTTAACCAACTGTCCATCATCAGATGTGATCCGTTTGAATGTTTCTTTCGTTTCTTTTTCAGTACAGCCACACGGACTCCTGACATAACACAAACTGCTTTAAAATGTCTTCACAATGTTTTGTAGTCTGGATTGTGTACCGTACGTATTATTTTGGTTGTTAGATAACATTCCTTTCTTAGAAATCTCAAGCTTCTTACATTTTTACGTTTATTTTAATGCTTATAATTCAAGTGCACTAATCATATACACTGGATTGTTATTTAAAACGTGTTGTAAAGGGTAAATAAAGGTAAATAAGGTAAATAAAAATGAAAAGCCTCAAACACATCTCGGTTGTAAAAGGAGAATAAAATAAACCCAAATGAAAATGACCAGTGTTCTCCATGTCTGTTCCATTCCAATTTATTTTGAAAAATGAGTTGGATTATCTACTTATTGATAGGGTTCTTCACGAAACACGTGAGGTTAATATTGTCGTTTGTTTGTTTGTTTGTTGTCACTGTTTCTTATTGTTTTCAGTGGCAATAGAGGGGCTAGCCTATGACAGCGCTCCTCTGGGTTGTGCCTGACAGAGGGGACAGCAGGTGCAGGTAACACCACAGAGCCCCCTCTGTGTACCCAGGGGGCCGGGGTGGGGGTGCTAGTGCTGGGGAGGTTCAGGTTACCCTTACAGGAGACAAGAGGGGAGGTGAAGGAGAGGGGAGAGTGGGTGTCAGTCCCAGCCACCCAAAAAGTCATCCGCTTCTTTTCCACGTGTTCGAGATCAGTGCCTGTCAGGACGAAAGGTCTGCCCTTCACATTTCAACTTACAGTTGGAACACAGCAAGCATGGGGAAAGGGGTAAGTCCTCTTCACTTATTTATTCATGCATATAGAAGGGTATTTTCCTGTCCTTTATACCAGGGTCGGGGTCAATAACATTTCAATTCAGAGAGTAAACTGAAATTGACAAAAATCTCACACACAGAAGCATTGAGGAAAATTGGAGTTTCAGTTCACTTCCTGAATTGACTGAATTGAAATGTAATTGACCCCAACTCTTTTTACACACATACACAGTCCGTCATATGAATGTATGTATGGTTGAGTTGGGGTCAATTTATTGTCTAACACCAACACTCTTGTCTGGTGTTGTAAAATGCCTGTAACTTTCCAAAAAATTCTGGTTGGAGGATTCTGGATTTCCTGCTTATTCTTGTATGATTACAGGAATCTTTCATCCAGGAAATCTAGAAAACCTGGGCATTTTGGGAAAGTTAACAGAATTTTACAACCCTAGACATGTCACATACAGCCACAGACATCATGGAAAATCTGAGCTGGTTTTCTAATCGTGTCTGCAGTGACGCCGGGCGCCGGCTCTATATGCCGTGGTGTTGAGGCATTTTGTGACCACATTGGATTGTAGGATTAGGGCCTAGATAACTAATACCATCAATATATTATCAAGATCTCTATTCACACATATTACAGAATTTCAGTTGTATAACCTGTTTCAATTCCAGCTGACTTTGTTTTCTAGCAGGTGTAGGAGATGATCTGTTATAACATACAGTAGAGGAAACCGGGGAAATTGCTAAATCAGGCACATTTCCTGCACTCCACCAACACTCTACTCTCAAACTCTTTTTGATTGCTTTTTCAATGTGTCGCTCTCTCACACACTCTTTTGCTCTCTCGCTGTCGCTTTCACTCGTCCACACGTTCTGCTGGGAAAGAAAGAGTGACAGCAGCAGATGATTTCCATGAAGCTGCATTCTTCATCAGCGACTGTTCCGATCTGAACAACACACTCACTAATGTCAACTCAGACTTTCCATCGCCACACTTTCACAAAGTAACCAACACACAAATTAACCAACAAGCAAAGCAACGATATCCTACTATACAGTAGTGAAATGTTTAAAAAATATATTTATGAACACGAATATATAATATAAACATGGATATACTTCCATAGGGATCCTATAACTCATTATATATATATGATTTCTACAGCATGCCATATGCAATGCCTATGTATACTTCTCCCTCTGTGTTTGGGAGGTTTGAGTTAAGGGCCTATGTTTGATGTGATAATCTCCTCATTCCTCAGAGTGGTGCCGAAAATGGAGGAGGAAAGAAGAAGAAGAAGGAGAGGGACTTGGATGAGCTCAAGAAGGAGGTGTCCATGGTAAGAGCAACTGGCTGTCTGGGGTTATGTCCCAAATGACACCCTATTATCTATGTAGTGTACAACTTTTGACCACGTCCCACAGGGCTCTGGTCAATAATAGTGCACCAAATTAGCCTGGGTACCAAGAGTGCCATTTGGGACGCAGACAGGCTGTCACGTGTAAAGAACTCAGCGCAGTGCGTTTCATATTGAATAATGACCTTCTGGCTGTGGTTTATTTGAGTAAATCAGATTATTCTGTTCTTTCACAGGATGATCACAAGATATCATTAGACGATCTGGAAAGGCGCTACACAGTCGACTTGGCTCGGGTAACACACACACACACACACACACACACACACACACACACACACACACACACACACACACACACACACACACACACACACACACACACACACACACACACACACACACACACACACACACACACACACACACACACACACACACACACACAGCTGCCCTCCCTTCTGCTCTGCCGAGTCATTTTAATCTCCTAGCCCTGATCTAATCTCTACAAAACTACTGCTTCTTGTCAGTGCTACACACACACAAACCCCCCAACTGTTACTTTGGTCCATGTTTGTCCATGTGGTCCAAGTTGAGTCCACAGGGTTCTCATCCCTGTCCCACATGGGAACCCTACATGGTATCTCCATTACTGGTGTTCAGTGGTATTACAGTGAATATCAGTGAAGTAATATAGGTCCCATATGGAGCGATGTCTATCTGTCTCATCTTTAATCCTACTGACTTTATCTCACACAGAACTAAAACGTTGTATAGTTGCCATATTACAAATGGCCACCAGGGGGTGATGGACAAAATCTGCAATGGTACTATACTGGCACTATAATACTTCTCTTACATTTGACATTTTAGTCATTTAGCAGACACTCTTACAGGAGCAATTAGGGTTAAGTGCTTGCTCAAGGGCACATTGACACATTTCTCACCTAGTCGGCTCGGGGATTCGCTCTTAACCGCTAGGCTATCTGCCACCCTTCTTCAGACAGGCCCTAGATGTGTGTGAAATGTGGTGCCTCTATCACAAAAGGCAGAATCCCTTTAGCTTTAGCTGTAGCACAACAACCAAAAGGGCCGTAGAAATGGAAAACATGATTTTGTTGTTGTGAGTGTGACTGTCTGATTTGCCTAGTTATAAATAACTAATAAACAGAGTCCCCGTAGTTAGGGTCTGTTTGCTGACGGACAGTGATTGTCTATTGACTGTGGTACATGGACAGTGATACATTGACTGTGGTACACGGACAGTGATTGACTGTGGTACATGTTGTGTAAAGTGTTGTATGTCTTGCAATGTAATATTTGTATGCCAGGAATGCCTGTAATATTGCCAAGCAAATTTCCCTATGGGACATTAAATGATTCATTCATTGTCTTCCAGGGTTTGACCAATGCCAAGGCTCTGGAGGTGCTGGCCAGGGATGGGCCCAACGTGCTTACCCCCCCTCCCACCACGCCAGAGTGGGTGAAGTTCTGCCGTCAGCTGTTCGGGGGCTTCTCCTTGCTCCTCTGGATCGGTGCCATCCTCTGCTTCCTGGCCTACAGTATCCAAGTGGCCACTGAAGACGAGCCAGCCAATGACAACGTGAGAACCGCCGCAAGGCTGGCCTGTATAACGTCTGTCATGTTCACTACACATTAACCAACCTGGTCCCAGATCTGTTTGTGCTGATTTCTTTTTCTTTGATCGGGATCTCGTTTAGCCCACCAAGGGCTCGTCTTCCAAGAGTCTTTAGGAAATGTTTAAAAAAAAAAAAACATAAAGAAAGGTAGAAAAATAACAAAAACAAAGTAAAAACACAAACACGGATACATACCTTTGCATATTACGAGTTACACCTGCCAAGCCCCCAACCCTCACCCACCCACATACCTCATGTGCACATATTCATTTGAATTTAAATACAAGATCACATGTTATAATAACCTCTTAGACCCATTCTAGTTGTTGATTAATGTGCTCAGTGAATTATTCTTCTAAAAAAACGATTTGACAAGATTTTCGAACTTTCTGGCAAAGAGTTCCAGAATTTCACTGCCCTGAAACTAAAAGCTATTTTAACTAGCTCTAAATTGGGTTTTGGTGGTCTATACATGGCCTTGGTTCTGCTTCGTGTGTTACGAGAGTGTTTGTCTATGAGTATATCCAGTTTATCATATATAGTGGTTGGTCTTTCAGAGTGGTGAATTTTATGAAAAAGGGTTAGTTAGTATATTATTTTCTATCATTTCCTTGACAGTCAGCCATTCGAGTGCAGTATGCAATTCTACGGAGGGCTTCTCCTAACCATATCGCAGAACCATTCTGGTTGTCTTATTTTGCACTACTTGCAGGCTCTTTAGGTCACCGACACTTGCAATTACCCCGGACGACAGAGCAGTAGTTCATTTGACTATGGATGAGAGCTTGTGAGAGTTATTTTAGAATTTGCTCTGGCATATATTTCGCAATCCTTCTGAGCATACAGGAGGTGCCAATGATTTTGTTGCAGAGGTGATGACCAAGAGAGACTGTCTAGCGGTACACCTAACAGCCTAGTCTCTGAAACCTCTTCGATGGTCGTCCCTCCTCAGCTGTGAGGAGGGTCGTATGTTACTTCTCTCCTTCGTACATCTTAGCATCGCCTTGGTTTCTTTGTTTTCAGCACTTCTTTTATGGTGGGTTATCCCATTTGACGTTTTGGTCATGTCAGCTTTTAAGAGCCTCTTTAAGCTGCCCTTCAAGAATTGCCTGATCCAAACACAGTTGTGTCTTCAGCAAACATGGTTGCATAGAGTTGCCCAGTTCTTAGCTAACGCTGTCTATCATTATCATCGTTGCCAACCTGGTTGCAAACACGCTACATACAGTAAATACAGTACACAAATAAAACAACCATCATCATCATCATCAACATCACTTTCACTCACAATTTTGGAGTGCAACACCAATAACCTTCATCTGGTCATCTTGTTATCTCTCTCTCTCTCTCTCTCTCTCTCTCTCTCTCTCTCTCTCTCTCTCTCTCTCTCTCTCTCTCTCTCTCTCTCTCTCTCTCTCTCTCTCTCTCTCTCTCTCTGTACAGCCCTCTTCCTCTCTCTTTCTCTACCCCATCACTCTCTCTCTCTCTATTTCTCTACCTCCCTCCCCCCTCTCTCTCTACCTCCCTCTCTCTATCTCACTCCCTCTCTCCTCCCTCCCTCTCCCATAACAGTTGTACCTGGGAGTGGTTCTGTCAGCTGTGGTCATCATCACTGGCTGTTTCTCTTACTACCAAGAGGCCAAGAGCTCCCGCATTATGGACTCATTCAAGAACATGGTTCCTCAGGTGAGCTGAGCTGAGACAGCACAGTATATTGCTTTGTCGGCGTCCCAAATGGCACCCTATGAGATGGCCCTATTCCCTTTATAGTACACAGTTGACCAGGGTCCTGTTCCCTTTAAAGTGCACTACTTATTTAGTTTGTATTTTGTATTGTACTTTTTACCCCTTTTTCTCTCTAATTTCATGATATCCAATTGGTAGTTACAGTCTTATCGCATCGCTGCAACTCTCGTACGGACTTGGGAGAGGCGAAGGTCGAGAGCCATGCGTCCTCCAAAACACGACCCCGCCAAGCCCCACTGCTTCTTGACACGCTGCCCGCTTAGCCTGGAAGCCAGACGCACCAATGTATTGGAGGAAACACTGTACAGCTGGCGACCGAAGTCAGTGTGCATGTGCCAGACCTCCACAAGGAGTCACTAGAGCGCAATGGGACAAGGTCATCCCAGCCGGCCAAACCCTCCCCTAACCCGGATGATGCTGGGCCAATTGTGCGCCGCCTCATGGGTCTGCAACACAGCCCAGGATCGAACCCAGATCTGTAGTAACGTCTCTAGCACTGCGATGCAGTCCCTTAGACCACTGCGCCACTCGAAAGGAAACTGCACTACCTTTGACCAAGCCCAGGGCCCTGGTAAAAGTAATGCACTGTATAGGGAATAGGGTGCCATTTGGTCATCTTAACAGTGTGTGAAGGCTATAATAGGCTTAAATCCCCTTGGAAATTCTTCCAATTCAAGTAATTTAATTTCCTTTGAGTGCCTCGAGTGGGCTTACACTGACTTGAGAAGCATAATAAGCTTATCCAACATAACACAACTAATAATTTGAGCCAACTTTGGATTTGCCAATGAACGTTTATCTAAAAACGTTTCATTCTCCCCTTTGTCTCTCTCTTTCATCTCTCCTATCCATCCCTGGCAGCAAGCCCTGGTGATCAGGGAGGGAGAGAAAATGACAATCAATGCAGAGCTATTGGTGAGGGGAGACCTGGTGGAGATCAAAGGAGGCGACCGGATCCCTGCCGACCTCCGAGTTGTCTCCGCTGCTGGCTGCAAGGTGAGGAGAGGTCAGGGAGTTCAAGGGTCACTTTCTTACTATCTGTCCAGGTGGATTACTTAGTTGCTGTCTCTCTCTTTATCTCTCTCTCTCTCTGTCTGTCTATGTCTGTCTGTCTGTATTTATTTCTGTCCAACTGAATAACTTTCCTCTGTCTGTGTGTGAAGGTGGATAACTCTTCTCTGACTGGGGAGTCAGAGCCTCAGACACGCACAACAGAGTTCACCCATGAAAACCCCCTGGAGACTCGAAACATCGCCTTCTTCTCCACCAACTGTGTGGAGGGTGAGTAGGACAAATCCTTTCCTATCTTTTTATTCATTTATTTTGATTTTACAAGGGAGACCTGACCTATTTCTCCTCCCTCTATCTACCCCATTCCATCCACTCATCCATCTTCAATGAATTAATTGCTTGTCCTTCCTTCCTTCCTTCCTTCCTCCCTCCCTCCCTCCCTCCCTCCCTCCCCCTCCCTCCCTCCCTCCCTCCCTCCCTCCCTCCCTCCCTCCCTCCCTCCCTCCCTCCCTCCCTCCCCCTCCCTCCCTCCCTCCTCCCTCCCTCCCTCCCTCCCTCCCTCAGGCACAGCCCATGGTGTAGTAGTAGGTACCGGTGACCATACAGTGATGGGCCGTATTGCCACCCTGGCCTCGGGGCTGGAGACAGGCCAGACTCCCATCAACATGGAGATTGAGCACTTCATCCACCTGATCACAGGCGTGGCTGTGTTCCTGGGGGTGTCCTTCTTCATCCTAGCCATCATCCTGGGGTACACCTGGCTGGAGGCTGTCATCTTCCTCATCGGCATCATCGTGGCCAATGTACCAGAGGGTCTGCTGGCCACCGTCACTGTGAGTATGCCTTGAATGTCCCAGTCAGTTTGGCCCATAGCCTAGGGGCAATAGCCTATCTTGCGTGAGGCAGGTTGATGTGCTTGATGTTGAAGTACACCCCCTGGACAAGACGCTAGTCTGTCGCAGGGACCATCACTGTGAGTCCGACTACTATTGTAGTTGGTGAGTGAAATATCAGTGGGCCAGATTCAATCCCGTACTGGCAGTGGTACATTTATGTGTGCTAGAGGCAGCGGCTTAGACCGCTAGGCACCCCAAGGCCACGGACTGGTATTGTGTATATGGGCCAAATTATAATTCTAAGTCTCCATGCAAATCTCTTGCTAAATCTCATGATTTAAACCAAAGTCTATGAGAGTGTGCTCTGTAGTAGGATTTCCCATCCATCTATTCATCTTTGACCATTACTCTGTCGTTACTCAAGTTTCAGGTTTTATTGTCACGTGTGCAATTACACTGAAATGCCTTTCTTAAAAACTCTTTCCCAACAATGCAATAATCAATGCCGGTAGTACTATAAAATAAGGTCAAGTAGAACAAGAATGAACGAGAAATAGAAATAATAAGAACATGAGAAAGTAATTGAGCTTTATACAGGGACAGTTCCAGGGTCAATACGCAGGGATACTGGAGTGGTAGGGGTAGATATGTATAGGGGTAATGTCCATTTCCTCTCCTCTACCCCCACACTCCCTCCCTCTGTCTCTCAGGTTTGTCTCACCCTCACTGCCAAGCGCATGGCCAAGAAGAACTGCCTGGTCAAGAATCTGGAAGCTGTGGAGACCCTGGGTTCCACCTCCACCATCTGTTCCGACAAGACAGGGACCCTGACCCAGAACCGCATGACCGTGGCCCACATGTGGTTTGACAACATGATCCATGAGGCCGACACTACGGAGGACCAGTCTGGTGAGACCACCCACAGACATCGTCTGTCCCTTCTACATTCAACCAGACCCCTTGAATTAGTTTGCTTCTCTGCTGTGTTAAATGAGCTTTGATGTAAGAATTTAGAACAGAGATACTATACTGTGTGCTATACAATATACTTCAAAAAGATACAAATTCAGCTCAGTCACATTGTCTATGGTTACATAATTCTGGTATTTTCCCAATATTCCCAGGTTTTCCAGAAATCACAGGTTTTCCAGAAATCGCGGTTGGAATATTCCCGGAATCAGGATGGAATATACAGGAAATCTGGGAATCTTCCAACTGGAATTTCTGGAAAATCTGTGAATTCTGGAAAAAAATGTATCATCCCTCTGCAAGTCTGAAGCATCTCCTGTGTTCCTTCAGGTGCCACCTTTGACAAGAGCTCAGCTACATGGCACTCTCTGTCTCACGTGGCTGGACTCTGCAACCGCGCTGAGTTCAAAGCTGGGCAGGATAACTTCCCCATCCTCAAGGTAGGGGATGGCCACTATACACCCACACCGGTGGGGGCTGATGAGGGGAGGAGGGCTTCTAGTAATGACTGGAATGGAATGGTTGAAACAGTCCTTTGTCCGATTTAAAGTGCCCCAATGACCCACACCAATGCGGCTAATGTCCACACACCTGGCCACGTTGAATCTAACAACACAAAACCCTTTCCTCCAAACTATTACAGTAGCAATACTACAGTTTACTATCTAATACTACAGTACTTACTATATAGTTCTATAGTATACTGCAGAATAGTATACTACATACTGTAGTATCCCTCGATTATGTGTAGTACTTCATATAAGGTGAATGCACCAATTTGTAAGTCGCTCTGGATAAGAGCGTCTGCTAAATGACTTAAATGTAAATGTAAATATAGAATGTTGTAGTATACTGTAGAATACAATAGTAAATATTAAAGTAATGTCCACAAAAACACTTCAGTCTGTAAAAACACTACACTTTTTAAACTATAGTAAATACTACAGTATTTAATTTGCATAAACCATGTCCATTGCCCTCCCCCATATCACA
Organism: Oncorhynchus gorbuscha; assembly: GCF_021184085.1. Taxonomy (NCBI): domain Eukaryota; kingdom Metazoa; phylum Chordata; class Actinopteri; order Salmoniformes; family Salmonidae; genus Oncorhynchus; species Oncorhynchus gorbuscha. Next base: position 38,966,295 of record NC_060180.1, on the reverse strand, counting down.
ATTTGTGCCACCCATAAGTGAGAAATCTACATGCCAAATATAACCATATATTGTGCTCCCTACATGTTAGCCCAGCCCGACCTACTTACAGGCTATGGAAAATGTGCCCTTTTAGTATTTCTACAGTAGGTGTTCTGAAGGAGAAGACGCAACTTCTATGTCAAAGAACACTACAGTAAATAATACAATATACTACAATCTGCAAAAACACTACTTTAATTACTATAGGATATGCTACAGTTTTCAGTTACTACAGTATTTATACTATAGTTAACAGTAAATACTACAGTATACTACAGTAAATACTGCATTAAAGTCCGCAAAAACACTACAGGGAACAGTATATTATTTATACCATTGTATGCTATAGTATTTTTTCATGTGGGTAGTCACATCCTAAACCAATTTTCAGTCAGAAACCCATTCTGACAATGTGAATAGACCGTCTCCTGCTGACTGCTTGATGTTGTGTTGTTTCGTAGAGGGACACTGCTGGCGACGCGTCAGAGTCTGCGCTGTTGAAATGTATCGAGCTCTCCTGTGGGTGTGTTCGCTCTATGAGAAACAGATACCCCAAGGTGGGAGAGATTCCCTTCAACTCAACCAACAAGTACCAGGTATACAATTACCCCTTCAACGTGGACATTCACAACACAAAACATACAGCATAGACCCAACTGCATAAACCAAAAAAACATCCCAATCCATAATTATTTTGAACCACCAGAACCACTAAGAACGCCACTGACACAAGAGTAAAACATGTATATACTTTTTGTCTTCTACCCACCTTCTGAAAGCTTTCCATTCATGAACATGAAGACAATGAAAATGGCCACCTACTCGTTATGAAGGGAGCACCTGAGAGAATACTGGACAGGTATTTATTTACATCAAAACGGTGTCTCCCTCAACAGGTAAATACGATGGAGTCACATAAGCCATTATGTAAAAAGATACATAGACGTGCCCTCTAAATACATCTCTCACTGATTGACCGCGAAAGGTGAATAAATCCTACGTGTTTGTGCATCTCTTAGGTGCAGCACCATCATGATCCACGGTCAGGAGGTTCCGATGGATGCCAACTGGAACGAAGCTTTCCAGAGTGCCTACATGGAGCTGGGAGGGCTGGGAGAGAGAGTTCTAGGTACGTACAGTACCGTATAAAGAGTGCCATCTGAGACTGAACTATCTCCAGACCACACTGGCCGTTGTCTGTGCCCTTCCTTGATGTGTCCCCTCTCAATCTGCATCTCCCTATCTGTTCCCTACATCTTTCCTGTCATAGACACCCCAAAAAATACAGTACAAAAGCAGATTTCTTTTTTTACAAATTTTAAAATTTCACCTTTATTTAACCAGGTAGGCTAGTTGAGAACAAGTTCTCATTTACAACTGCGACCTGGCCAAGATAAAGCATAGCAGTGTGAACAGACAACAACACAGAGTTAGACATGGAGTAAACAATAAACAAGTCAATAGCACAGAAGAAAAAAAATAGGAAAAAAAGAGTCTATGAGGCATAAGGAGGCATGAGGAGGTAGGCGAATAATTACAATTTAGCAGATTAACACTGGAGTGATAAAAGATCAGATGGCCATGGGTGGACTATGTACAGCTGCAGCGATCGGTTAGCTGCTCAGATAGCAGATGTTTAAAGTTGGTGAGGGAGATAAAAGTTTCCAACTTCAACGATTTTTGCAATTCGTTCCAGTCACAGGCAGCAGAGAACTGGATGGAAAGGCGGCCAAATGAGGTGTTGGCTTTAGGGATGATCAGTGAGATACACCTGCTGGAGCGCGTGCTACGGGTGGGTGTTGCCATCGTGACCAGTGAACTGAGATAAGGCGGAGCTTTACCTAGCATGGACTTGTAGATGACCTGGAACCAGTGGGTCTTGAGACGAATATGTAGCGAGGGCTAGCCGACTACAGCATACAGGTCGCAGTAGTGGGGGGTATAAGGGGCTTTAGTAACAAAACGGATGGCACTGTGATAAACTGCATTTGTTTTTACTAGCGTTTAAGAGCAGTTGGAGGCCACGGAAGGAGTGTTGTATGGCATTGAAGCTTGTTTGGAGGTTAGATAGCACAGTTTCCAAGGAAGGGCCAGAAGTATACAGAATGGTGTCTTCTGCGTAGAGGTGGATCAGGGAATCGCCCGCAGCAAGAGCAACATCATTGATATATACAGAGAAAAGAGTCTGCCCGAGAATTGAACTATGTGGCACCCCCATAGAGACTGCCAGAGGACCGGACAACATGCCCTTCGATTTGACACACTGAACTCTGTCTGGAAAGTAGTTGATGAACCAGGAAAGGCAGTCATTAGAAAAACCGAGGCTACTGAGTCTGCCGATAAGAATATGGTGATTGACAGAGTCGAAAGCCTTGGCCAGGTCGATGAAGATGGCTGCACAGTACTTTCTTTTATAGATGGTGGTTATGATATCGTTTAGTACCTTGAACGTGGCTGAGGTGCACCCGTGACCGGCTCGGAAACCAGATTGCACAGCGGAGAAGGTACGGTGGCCGAGGTTGGAGTAGCCAGGAGGTAGGCATGGCCAGCCGTTGAGAAATGCTTGTTGAAGTTTTCGATTATCATGGATTTATCGGAGGTGACCGTGTTACCTAGCCTCAATGCAGTGGGCAGCTGGGAGGAGGTGCTCTTGTTCTCCATGGACTTTACAGTGTCCCAGAACTTTTTGGAGTTAGTGCTACAGGATGCAAATTTCTGCTTGAAAAAGCTGGCCTTTGCTTTCCTGACTCACTGCGTGTATTGGTTCCTGACTTCCCTGAACAGTTGCATATCGCGGGGACTATTCGATGCTATTGCTGGTCGAGGGCAGTCAGGTCTGGAGTAAACCAAGGGCTATATCTGTTCTTAGTTCTACATTTTTTGAAAGGAACATGCTTATCTAAGATGGTGAGGAAGTGACCATGCATCCTCAACTGACGGGATGAGGTAAATATCCTTCCAGGATACCCGGGCCAGGTCGATTAGAAAGGCCTGCTCGCAGAAGTGTTTTAGGGAGCATTTGACAGTGATTAGGGGTGGTCGTTTGACTGCGGACCCGTAGTGGAGACAGGCAATGAGGCAGTGATCACTGAGATCCTGATTTAAGACAGCGGAGGAGTATTTGGAGGGCCAGTTGGTCAGGATAACATCTGTGAGGGTGCCCTTGTATACAGATTTAGGGTTGTACCTGGTGGGTTCCTTGATGATTTGTGTGAGATTGAGGTTGAGATTGTAGGACTGCCAGGGTGTTAAGCATATCCCAGTTTAGGTCACCTAACAGAACAAACTCTGAAGCTAGATGGGGGGTGATCAATTCACAAATGGTGTCCAGGGCACAGCTGTGAGCTGAGGGGGGTCGGTAAGCAGGCAGCAACAGCGAGAGACTTATTTCTGGAGAGATTAATTTTTTAAATTATAAGTTCGAACTGTTTGGGTATGGACCTGGAAAGTATGACATTACTTTGCAGGCTATCTCTGCAGTAGACTGCAACTCCTCCCCCTTTGGCAGTTCTATATTGACAGAAAATGTTATAGTTGGGTATGGAAATCTCAGAATTTTTGGTGGCCTTCCTAAGCCAGGATTCAGACACGACAAGGACATCAGGGTTGGTAGAGTGTGCTAAAGCAGTGAGTAAAACAAACTTAGGGAGGAGGCTTCTGATGTTGACATGCATGAAACCAAGGCTTTTTTGATCACAGAAGTCAACGAATTAGGGTGCCTGGGGACATACAGGGCCTGGGTTTACCTCCACATCACCCGCGGAACAGAGGAGGAGTAGAATGAGGGTGCGGCTAAAGGCTATCAAAAATGGTCGCCTAGAGCGATGGGGACAAAGAATAAAATGAGCAGATTTCTGGGCGTGGTAGAATATAGTCAGGGCATAATGCGCGGACAGGGGTATGGTGGGGTGCGGGTACAGCGGAGGTAAGCCCAGGTAATGGGTGATGATAAGAGAGGTTGTATCTCTGGACATGCTGGTTGTAATGTGTGAGATCACCACATGTGTGGAAGGTGGGACAAAGGAGGTATCAGAGGTATGAAGAGTGGAACTAGGGGCTCCATTGTAAACTAAAACAATGATAACTAACCTGAACAACAGTATACAAGGCATATTGACATTTGAGAGAATCATACAGCAAGGCATAAAGTAATCGCAGGTGTTGATTGGGAGAGATAGCTAAAACAACAGGTGAGACAACAACAGCTAATCAGCTAACACAACAACAGCAGGTAAAATGGCGATGACTGGGCAGAGAGGGTCAGATTAACTACACACAGAGCCTGAGTTCGCGGCTGGGGCCGACAGATGCTGGACTGTCCATGATTAATGGACAGTCCAGCAGGCATCAGCTATGTAGCCAAATGATCATAGTGTCCAGGGGCAGCAGTAGATGGAACAGGGAAGCCACCACTACGCTAGCGACACGGCTTTTAAAGTTAGTAGCAAGGGGCTAGTAGGAGCGTCTGCTCCGACGGAGTCCAGTTGAAGGCACAGAGGAGGGAGTATTCGTCGGCAGACCAGTCGTGGTGCTGCGGCGGGGCACCGTGTCGACAGAGAATCCAAGCCAGATGGCGAAAGAGGTATTGTAGAATTTAGTTTGCTAGCCGGGAGATGCGCCTGGCTCACGGCTAACTGGTGCTAGCTTCGTGGCAGTGGCGTTAGCCACTATAGCCAATCGGTAGCAGCGGTGAACCGGTGCCAAGGTCCAGAGTTTACAGCAAGGATCCGGTGGAGTATTGGGCTCTAGCCGTGTATGAGTGGGGTTCGGGTGAACAGCTGAGTAGGCCGGGAGGTCGGCCTCAGGGATAGCTTCGGTACTGGGTGCCACGGTGAGTGCAAGCTAACTGTGAGCTAGATAGCTGCAGGCTGTGAGCTAGATAGCTGCAGGCTGTGAGCTAGCTAGCTTGCTGCAAGCTATCTGTGAAGATCAGAAGTAGTGGTCCAGGGATTACGGCAGGAATCCGGGAAATTGTTGTAGAGAGACAATCCGATATTTGAACATTGATATCTAAAAGAAAGTCTCTGTCTGTTGTCTCTCTCCCCCTCAGGGTTCTGTCACTTGCCACTGTCTCCGGCCCAGTTCCCTCGGGGGTTCACCTTCGACTGTGAAGATGTCAACTTCCCTACAGAAGGACTGTGTTTCGTGGGCCTCATGTCCATGATTGACCCTCCCCGCGCTGCCGTGCCCGACGCTGTGGGGAAGTGCCGCTCTGCTGGGATTAAGGTGAGTGGCATCATCAACCAAGAAACGTCGCAAAATTCCAGTAACTTTCCCCAAATTCCCAGGTTTTCCATAAATCCCGGTACATTCCCGGAATAATCAGGAAATCTGGGAATCTTTTTACCGTGATTTCTGGAAAACCTGGGAATTTTGGGGAAGTTACTGGAATTTTGCAACCCTACAACCAATTAACCAATCAGCCAACACATCCAAACTTATCTCATTGGGCCCAATCAGAATGATAGGTTGACACATACATGGACATGATAAATGAGAAAAACAGAAAGAAAAAAAGATGGCAAATTGTACAGGTACGAATGTCATAAATGAGGAAAACAGAGCAAAAAACAACAACAGGTTGTTGTATGTGGTGACAGGTAACGATGACATATGGTGTGCTTATAGTTGTGATGATGTGCTATTAGGTTATCATGGTGACAGGCGACCATCCAATCACTGCTAAAGCCATCGCTAAAGGTGTGGGCATCATCTCCGAGGGCAACGAGACTGTGGAGGACATCGCTGAAAGGCTGAATATTCCACTGAGCCAAGTCAACCCCAGGTGTGTGTGTGTGTGCGCATGCGTCTGCGTGCCTGTGTGTGTGCATCTGTGTGTGAACGCTCACGTGTGACTTTGTCGGCTTGTACCTGTGTCTCGCTCCCAGGGATGCCAAGGCCTGTGTGGTGCACGGGGGGGACCTGAAGGACATGAGCGCAGAATACTTGGATGACCTGCTCAGGAACCACACTGAGATAGTGTTCGCCCGCACCTCACCTCAGCAGAAACTCATCATCGTAGAGGGCTGCCAGAGAACGGTGAAAGGACGCCTGTGTGCGTGTGTGCATGTGTTTGAATGCGTGAATGCGAGCGTGTGTATTTGTGTGTGTGCATGTGTGTGTGTGTTTGAGTCACTCTATAATTAAAGCATGGTTTGGAGTTAGAAATACTGAATCTATTATTTTGTTCAGAGTTTGATATTGGGGGGCTATTATTCTATAGAAAAGTTTTTGATGGGAAAATGGCTCCAAAATTGACAGAGGCAAAAAACATGGAAACGCTGCATTTATCTCCAATTCACAGCTGTTATTCAACTAAAATGTTTCTTATTTCATGATCCTTTGTTCTCTTGTTCTAGGGGGCAATTGTTGCGGTTACTGGGGACGGAGTGAACGACTCACCTGCCCTGAAGAAGGCTGATATCGGGGTTGCCATGGGGATCGCTGGGTCTGACGTCTCCAAGCAGGCTGCTGACATGATCCTCCTGGACGACAACTTCGCCTCTATCGTCACAGGAGTGGAGGAAGGTAAGGAAGGAAGGAAGGAAGGAAGAAAGAGGAAGAGAGAAAAAAAAGTGGAAAAAATTGAAATACTGTGAGTCAATCAATTTATCTGTTCTTCTTCAATCCCAAACAGGCCGTCTGATCTTTGATAATTTGAAAAAGTCCATTGCCTACACTCTGACCAGTAACATTCCAGAGATCAGCCCCTTCCTCCTCTTCATCATTGCCAGTATTCCCCTGCCCCTGGGCACTGTCACCATCCTCTGTATCGACCTGGGAACTGACATGGTGAGGACCTACCATGCTGACTGGAAAAGGAAAACCCGCACTGAAACAGCCTTAGGGGTGGTTGCCCGGACACAGATGAATCCTTAGTCCTGGACTAAAAAGCAATGTAGAATCTCAATTGAAAGTGCTTTTTTAGTCCAGGATCAGTTTTACTGCTGGTTGTGACTGTGAGTGTCAAGGAGGATAGACATGATGAGTCAACATGGCCAGTCATAGAATTAAGAATTGACATGCTGGACTCAATAGTTCATCATCAAAAGTCTTTGTGTGCAGGGTTTAAAAGGCATCGAAACTGTGAAAGTAAAACCCACACTCACTGAAGTAGTTGTAGTGTTATTTCACAGCAGCAGAAGAGATCAAACAAACTGACTGCTGAAGAACATTACAACTATTTCAGCAAATTCTCTGTTCTATGACTGGCCATGTTGACTCATCATATCTCTACTCCTTGACAGTCACAACCAGCTCTTAGCTTGATCATACACTACCTTACAATCTATTACTCATCACTGCCCTGCCCTGGGTCAGGATGAAAGCTACTAAATCCACCAAACCAAACTGGATTTGTATCCACTCTGCTGTGTGGATTCTGGTCTCACAATAGTCCATTTCCCACCTTAACTCACTCACATTGCCCTGTTGTTGCCTTGCTGGCAGGATTGGGTAGGTTACTTTCTAAATGTAATCCATTACAGTTACTAGTTACATGTCCAAAATTGTAATCGGCAATGTAACTTTTGGATTACCCAAACTCAGTAACGGAATCTGATTACATTCAGTTACTTTTAGATTACTTTCTCCATAAGAGACATCAGAAAATGACAAAAATGTATGTTACCAATTGAACGACATCTATTGCAGGATGAATCAATGTTAAAGTTTACATAGCTGGCCATTACTTTATGGGTTGATTATGTAGGCTTCTTCTAACCCATCGCGCTCTACTACATATAGAGTAGTAGCTTACAATTACATTTTCTCTTTACATTAAAAACCAGAGTCTATCAGAATTCCAGTCATTCCAATAAATGTTATAGCCCTTGATCTTCAAGAATAGGACTTGGAAATATGGAAGTATAGATTAGCCATATTGTTTCACCTGAGCGTGACCCCAAAATTAAGGACTTATTAGCCAGCCCTACTCTGTTGTTTAGGATTTTTCTGTCATGGAGGACTGATTGGACTCATTGATTCGAGTTGAAAAATAAATGCTGTGCTCATGGAATGGCATGCTTTGAGCACTACTGAAAGTGCTATTTACATGTGAAAAAATGAATGCCATATGCTGCATTTGCTATAGGCCTATTGTTGACCTTTTAGTTGGTGACACTTTGACTTCTTGGTTACGTTAGTGAGTGTGGGTAATCCAATTTTTCAACTCGAATCAATGGGTCCAATCAGTCCTCCATGACAGAAAAATCCTAAACAACAGAGTAGGGCTGGCTAATAAGTTACGCAGCTGTTTAAAGGGCAAATCCACAGATGAAACAAAAACAAAACGGACACCCCGGCTCTGTTTTGGTAAAAGGCTGCGTGTGATGGGCCTGGAGAAATGTAACCACTCTTAGATTAATAGACAGAGTTTTAACCATGTTATGAGTCTATACAGTGTTTGTTTACATTTCAATTGTTCACAAACCTCGGAGTAAAACAAGCTTATATTTTGGGTTCTCATGGAGTGTGACAGTTGAACTAAGCTCATGAGGCATTTATAAGTTATATTCTTCAAGAATCAATGGAGATATATATATATATAAGTCCAAAAATGGATGTATTAACTACAGATTGACCCTTTACCCCTAAAAGTGTGTGAGTTTGAGCATGCTTCCATTAGGCCCATGGATTATTATTATATTGAGCAATAAAAGCCCCACCTTTACTCCATAGGCTGGGATCCGCACTATGCAGCTGTTGCAAGAGCACATTTTTCACTGGCTGTCCACTGGTTTCAAAAACAATGATTGATAGATTGATTGATAGGCAGCTTAAAATTCTTGAATTCAACCATTATTGGGTTCAAATACACATTTAGATTTGTGAACAGCCATCCACAACAACCACGATCTGTAAGGTGCAAATAGTGAAATGAGAGAGCAGCAGTGTGATTCACATCAATGCGCTATGTAGATATTAATAATAAGTGAAATCCGTATTGCCGTAGACTACAACCACTGCTGTCATCCTTACCTCCAAGCGTTCATTCACCATTGGAAGACATAGCTTGGACTATAGTTTACAAAAGCCTATTCCTGCGATCCATCAAACACATTTGGTGTGTCATCATAATGGTCTCTGACTTGTGGTCAGACTCACTCAGGTGGAACAAATTTAAATTTGTGCCTTTTTTTCAATGCTGATTTGAATGTCACTGAGAAAACAGAGAAGTGTCAATATTTATTTTTCTCACAAACATCCTTTCTCAATTTAAAAGTAATCTTTGAAGTAATCATCTAGTTCTTCAAAAGTAGCTGTAATCTGATTACGATATTTATGCTGGTAACTCTTACATGTAATCCATTACTCCACAACCCTGTTTACTGGTAAAACCTTCAACCAATAGTCAGGGCTTTTTTATTATGGAACCTACCCAGCAAACATGACCCCATTGGACTCATGTGAATATTCAGTGGGCAAGGTGGGCACGGGCTAGCCTACACCAAGCCCACACCAGCCCAACACGGGCTAGCCTACACCAAGCCCACACCAGCCCAACACGGGCTAGCCTACACCAAGCCCACACCAGCCCAACACAGGCTAGCCTACACCAAGCCCACACCAGCCCAACACGGGCTAGCCCACACCAAGCCCACACCAAGCCCAACATGGGCTAGCCTACACCAAGCCCACACCAGCCCAACACGGGCTAGCCCATACCAAGTCCAACACGGGCTAGCCCACACCAAGCCCACACCAGCCCAACACGGGCTAGCCCATACCAAGTCCAACACAGGCTAGCCCACACCAAGCCCACACCAGCCCAACACGGGCTAGCCCATACCAAGTCCAACACGGGCTAGCCCACACCAAGCCCACACCAGCCCAACACGGGCTAGCCCATACCAAGTCCAACACGGGCTAGCCCATACCAAGCCCACACCAGCCCAACACGGGCTAGCCTACACCAAGCCCACACCAGCCCAACACGGGCTAGCCTACACCAAGCCCACACTAGCCCAACACGGGCTAGCCTACACCAAGCCCACACCAGCCCAACACGGGCTAGCCCACACCAGCCCAACACGGGCTAGCCTACACCAAGCCCACACCAGCCCAACACGGGCTAGCCCACACCAAGCCCACACCAGCCCAACATGGGCTAGCCCACACCAAGCCCACACCAGCCCAACACAGGCTAGCCCAAACCAGCCCAACACGGGCTAGCCCACACCAGCCCAACATGGGCTAGCCCACACCAGCCCAACACAGGCTAGCCCACACCAAGCCCACACCAGCCCAACACGGGCTAGCCCACACCAAGCCCACACCAGCCCAACACGGGCTAGCCTACACCAAGCCCACACCAGCCCAACATGGGCTAGCCCACACCAAGCCCACACCAGCCCAACATGGGCTAGCCCATACCAAGTCCAACAGCAGCTAGCCCACACCAAGCCCACACCAGCCCAACACGGGCTAGCCTACACCAAGCCCACACCAGCCCAACACTGGCTATCCCACACCAAGTCCAGCACGGGCTAGCCCATACCAAGTCCAACAGCAGCTAGCCCACACCAAGTCCAGCACGGGCTAGCCCACACAAAGTCCAGCACGGGCTAGCCCACACCAAGTACAGCACAGGCTAGCCCACACGAAGTCCAGCACGGGCTAGCCCCCGCCAAGTACAGCACAGGCTAGCCCACACGAAGTCCAGCACGGGCTAGCCCACACCAAGTGCAGCACGGGCTAGCCCACACCAAGTCCAGCACAGGCTAGCCCACACCAAGTCCAGCACAGGATAGCCCACACTCCAGCTAGAGGCGGCGCTCATTCAAATATTTGGGGGTGTGGTTTGCACATAGTTATTTTGGTGCAACCGTTACTGAGTGTCACTACAGTTTAAGGGTTCTGTTGTGTGATGCCCAAATATTGGTGATCTTGTACAATGCCAATGATGACATCTGTAAAAATACTTAAATATGTGATATATGAGAAACTTGTCTTTCTGATGCAATGTATCACATTTCTTAAATACCTGTAAGGCTTGTAAATTATGCACTTCATGCATTGAATTGAAAGTGTCACAAATAAATAATAAATAAATAAAATGTGCATCGACCCATTATGGGCAGCCTACACAGGGCCAATATTTTAGCCCGCATTGGGCTAAAATCGTGTAAATGTGGGCTTGTTTACTGGGTATAGCTTTATCACATTGTTCTGTCTGTCATGCACTCTCTCACACTCCTCTCTGTCTCTTTCTCTCCCTCTCTCCTTCTCTCCTCTCCCGTCTGCGTCCAGGTTCCTGCGATCTCATTGGCCTACGAGACGGCTGAGAGTGACATCATGAAGCGTCAGCCCCGGTGCCCAAAGACAGACAAGCTGGTGAACGACAGACTGATCAGCATGGCCTACGGACAGATAGGTCAGAATACCTCCTCTACTTGCAAGCTCATCCATGGGTCTGTGTCCCAAATGGCACCCTATCACAGGTCCTGGTCAAAAGTAGTGCACTATATAGGGAATTGTGTCTGTCCACAATATGATAAAATGACATAAAACACACACATCAATGGTGGTACTCAAATCTACACAAATACTATGATGTAGACCAGGGCTGCCCAACCCTCGTCCTGGAGATCTACCTTCCTGTGGGTGTTCAGTCTAACCCTAATTTAACACACCTGATTCTACTTATTAGCTTCTCAACAAGACCTTAACTAGCGACAGTAGGATCAGATACGTTAAATTAGGGTTGGAACGGGCAGTCCTTCCCGGGAGGAAGAGCAGCTACAGGACAGTAGATCTCCAGGAAGAAGGGGGAAAGGAGAAGATTAATTGTGTGTCGCATAGCAATGATAGGAGAGACCATGTGAGGTTATGACAGAGCCAAGTGACTTGGTGTAGTGTAACAAAGGATTTTGCATTTGTCCCAAATGGCACCCTTGAGGTGGTGATCCGTCAGATATGTCTGCCAGAGCAGAGATGCGGCCACCTGGTCAGAAGGGGGAAAGGAGAAGATTAATTGTGTGTCGTCTGCATATTCCCTATATGGGACCTGGTCGAAAATAATGCACTAGATAGTGAATAGGGTGCCATTTGAGACGTGCAGATTGCCTTTTTAACCTCTGTTATTCATTGCAGTTATTGAAAGTTACACTGGGTGTACAAAACATTAGGAACACCTTCCTAATATCGAGTTGCTCCCCTTTTTTGCCCTGAGAACAGCCTCAATTCGTCAGGACATGGACTCTACAAGATGTCGAAAGCGATACACAGGAATGCTGACCCTTGTTGACTCCAATGCTTCCCACAGTTGTGTCAAGTTGACTGGATGTCCTTTGGGTGGTGCACCATTCTTGATACACACAGGAAACTGTTGAGTGTGAAAATCCCAGCAGCGTTGCAGTTATTGATACACTCAAACCGGTGCGCCTGGCACATACTACCATACCCTGTTCAAAGGCACTTAAACCTTTTGTCTTACCCATTCACAAGGCTTAAAAATCCTTCTTTAACATTTCTAGGGCAGGCGTTCCACTAGTGGAACCCCTGCACAACATTCCGCTGAAAAGGCAGCGCGCGAAATTCAAAAATATTTTTTAGAAATATGTAACTTTCACACATTAACAAGTCCAATACAGCAAATGAAAGATAAACATCTTGTTAATCTACCCATCGTGTCCGATTTAAAAAATGCTTTACAGCGAAAGCACAACATATGATTATGTTAGGTCATGGCCAAGTCAAAAAAACACAGCCATTTTTCCAGCCAAAGAGGAGTCACAAAAAGCAGAAATATAGATAAAATGAATCACTAACCGTTGTTGATTTTCATCAGATAACACTCATAGGACATCATGTTACACAATACATTTATGTTTTGTTCGATAATGTGTATATTTATATCCAAAAAATCTCAGTTTAAACAGACTCAGTTGTTCACAGAATTAAACATAGACTTCTCCTTAATGCAACCGCTGTGTCAGATTTTTAAAAAACTTTACGGAAAAAGCATAATCTGAGAACGGCGCTCAGAACCCAAAACAGCCAGAGGAATATGTGCCGTTTTGGAGTCAACAGAAGTTAGAAACAACACCATAAATATGAACTTACCTTTGATGATCTTCATCTGAAGGCACTCCCAGGAATCCCAGTTCGACAATAAATTACTAATTTGTTCCATAAAGTTTCATAAAGTCCATCATTTATGTCCAAATAGCCACTTGTTGTTAGCGTGTTCAGCCCAGTAATCCATCTTCATGAGGCGCAGGCACTTCATCCAAACAAAAACTATAAAAGTTCCATTACAGTCCTTTAGAAACATGAATCAATCTTTAGGGTGTTTTGTTAACATAAAACATCAATAATATTCCAACCGGAGAATTCCTTTGTCTGTCGGGAGCGTGCATCATGAGACCAATACACTCTGCCAGACCACTGACTCAAAGAGGTCTCATGAGCCCCTCTTTTATAGTAGAATCCTCATTCAAGTTTCTAAAGACAGTTGACATCTAGTGGAAGCCGTAGGAAGTGCAACTTTATCCATATCTCAATGTGTATTTGGTAGGCCAAGCTTTGAAAAACTATAAATCTCAGATGTTCACTTCCTGGTTGGATTTTTCTCAGGTTTCTGCCTGCCATATGAGTTCTGTTATACTCACAGACATCATTGAAACAGATTTAGAAACTTCTGAGTGTTTTCTATCCAATACTACTAATAATATGCATATATTAGCATCTGGGACAGAGTAGGAGGCAGTTCACTCTGGGCACGCTATTCATCCAAAAGTGAAAATGCTGCCCCCTATCCCAAAATAGTTTTAACCTGTCTCCTCTCCTTCATCTACGCTGATTGAGGTGGATTTAACAAGCGACATCAATAAAGGATCATAGCTTTCACTTGATTCACCTGGTCAGTCTATGTCATGTTTTGTACACTCAGTGTATATTGTGCTGATGCACTTGTCTGTCTCTCTCCAGGTATGATCCAGGCCATAGCAGGTTTCTTCACCTACTTTGTGATCCTGGCTGAGAATGGTTTCTGGCCAGCGACCCTCCTTGGCATCCGTCTGAACTGGGATGACCGTGCTAACAACGAGGTGGAAGACAGCTATGGACAGCAGTGGGTGAGAATGAGAGGTTTTAACACACATAACACATACAGATTGGAGCAAATGGTAAAAGGTCCATGCAGTCAGTAGCTATATTTTAAGCAGAGCCACCACAAGTTACTACAACAGTTTATTTTTTAAGTAAACTTGCACACCTTGTTGTACTACCAGGTGCATGGAGAAAATTTGTGGTGATGGTGGAAAAAGAAAAATTCCAGCACACCAGTCATTTGGATGCTACCAACAATTGAAAGGATCTAAATTGTTGGAAGCATCCAAATGACCTGTGTGCTGGAGTTTTTCCTTTTCTTGACTACGGCAGGTTTAAGACGTGTAAGACGTGTTTCCTTCTGCAGACCTATGAGCAGCGAAAGGTAATTGAGTTCACCTGTCATACCTCGTTCTTTGCGAGCATCGTGGTGGTGCAATGGGCTGATCTGGTTATCTGCAAGACCAGGAGGAACTCTGTCTTCCAACAGGGCATGAAGTAAGTGGAAAAGGATGCGTCTCAAATGACACCCTAATCCCCCATATAATGCACTACTCTTGACCAGGGCCCATATGACTCTGGTCAAAAGTAGTGCACTATATAGGGAATAGGGTGCCATTTGGGAGACACCCAATGAAAGAAGAGGATGTTTTACTTTGTATAAGTAGAAGGCCTATGTATATGGTCTTTTTTTTAAAGTGGTCCCCTTTTCTTGTCGTACTCTTTCCTGTATTCACATGTGCCATCCCCATTCCCTTAACAGGAATCGTATCCTGATCTTTGGCCTGTTTGCTGAGACTGCTCTGGCTGCCTTCCTGTCCTACTGCCCAGGAATGGACATCGCCCTCCGCATGTACCCCTTGAAGTCAGTACTAGACAACATATTCTCCAACCTACCCTAAAAACAATGACATCATATCCCCAACACCCCCGTTTTCATTCTACCCCAAAACTACTAAGTCCCTCATGTGCCTTTCTCATATCACACTTTCTCACAGACATGGATTTTACAATGTACCACACACGTCTCCACTCTATAATCCCCAGCCTCAACACCTCCAAAACATGTCCCTCAAATGTTCTAGTCACACCCTTATCACATCCTCGTATCACCCCAATGATTCGGAGGGTGCATCTGCATGGATTTTCAACCTGGACTTCTTACAATATGTTATGAATTGCAATTTGTACAATATGTTACCAATTTCTTGTGGCTAATGTTAACTAGGTGGCTAACGTTAGCTAGGAATTATGGTAAGTGGTTAAGGTTAGTTTTAAGGTTAGGAGATAGGTTAAAGGGTTAAGGTTAGGGTTATGGGAAGGGTTAGCTAACATGCTAAGTAATTGCAAAGTATCTAAAAAGTAGTAAGTAGTTGCAAACTTTCTAAAATGCTAATGTTGTCCTGGATTTGCGTTCACTATGTTACGTCTAGTCTATGAGGCCGGGCTGGATTTTTAAATGAGCTACACCAACTACCCTTCCCTTGTTTCGCTTACTCTCTCTCTCTCTCTCTCTCTCTCTCTCTCTCTCTCTCTCTCTCTCTCTCTCTCTCTCTCTCTCTCTCTCTCTCTCTCTCTTCTTTCTCTCCTTCAGGGTCTCCTGGTGGTTCTGTGCCCTCCCATACAGTGTGCTCATCTTCATCTATGATGAGATCCGCAAGCTCATCATCAGGAGGTGTCCTGGAGGTGGGTGACATAGAGTAACAGAGTGACACATAGGTGATACAAAAGCAGTGGTGTAAAGTATTTAAGTAAAAATACTATAAAGTACTACATTTTGGGGGGTGGTATCTGTACTTTTCTTTACTACATTTCCCTGGCACCTAAAGTACTCGTTACATTTTGAATGCTTAGCAGGACAGGAAAATGGTCCAATTCATGCACTTATCAAGAGAACCTCCCTGGTCATCCCTACTGCCACTGATCTGGCAGACTTTGTAAATGAGGTCTGAGTGTGCCTTTGGCTCTCCGTAAATACATAAAAAAAGAAAATGGTGCCGTCTGGTTTGCTTAATATAAGGAATTTGAAATTATTTATCCTTTATCTTTTGATATTTAAGTACATTTTACCAATTGCTTTTTCTTTTTATACTTCAGTATACTTAAAACCAAATACCTTGAGACTCTTACTCAAGTTGTATTTTACTGGTTGATTTTCACTTTTGCTTGAATCATTTTTTATCAAGGTATCTTTTACTCAAGTATGACAATTGGGTACTTTTTCCACCACAGATAAAAAAAGACTTAGGGTGACATAGAGTACAGTGGGGCAAAAAAGTGTTTAGTCAGTCACCAATTGTGCAAGTTCTTCCACTTAAAAAGAAGAGAGAGGTCTGTAATTTTCATCATAGGTACACTTCAACTATGACAGACAAAATTTTCCAGACTTATTTTCCACCATATGTTGCAAATCAATTCATTAAAAATCCTACAATGTGATTTTCTGGATTTTTTTCTCATTTTGTCTGTCATAGTTGAAGTGTACCTATGATGAAAATTACAGGCCTCTCTCGTCTTTTTAAGTGGGAGAACTTGCACAATTGGTGATTAACTAAATACTTTTTTGCCCCACTGTATGTGACACAGAAGATGCTGGTTGTCTGTCACTGAGACAAAAATATTCAAAAAAGTGAATTTATCGTGACAGTTAATCGCTCATGTTAATTAGTCATGTTAATAATCAGATTGATGTGCTGGGGATCAGCGAGTAACTGAGTTAAAAGGGCCTTTTCATATTGAATCACAGATGAAGAGATAATGGGACATAATGACGTTGTCTAATATAGTCATAATCGTGTCTGACTGTTCTCTTTCTTTCTGTTTTATAGGTTGGGTGGAACAGGAGACTTATTATTAACATTCAGAAAATTATTATTGTGAGTTTGAATTTTTGTCCGTCTGTGTTAATGAAAGGGGAAAGGGGAGATATCTAATCAGTTGTGCAACTGAATGCATTCAACTGAAATGTGTCTTCTGCATTTAACCCAACCCCTCTGAATGAGTGAGTATATTTGTGTATGCGAGGTCTAGCTTAGCAAAGAACATAGCTTTTGTGTGCACAACAAAAATACCGTACAAATTGAATTTTGTCTTTGAAAGTGATTAACAATGGGTGGTCATCTGCCATTTTTAAAATAAGCCTAAATCACCACGGTTAGTGTGTGTTTGTTTGTCTACCCGGCAATTGGCGTATTATTGCATGGATCAGTTTATCAGTACACAATGCTGGTTCTCATAGAGAATTCTGCTGCAAATAAACTTGTAATTGTGATTTGACATTTCTGAGTTTTCCAGATGACAATTATTGTACTAGAAGGATTTTCCAAACCCAAATGTCAACCTAACAAGATGTTGCAACATGCCTGTACCATACCAATGCACCCTGAATATCTTTTCCTACACCGATTAAATACAAAAATCAGTGCTGAAGGCTATTCATCCCTAATGGGACCCTATTCTCTACATAGTACAGTTCATGTGACCAGAGCCATATGGGCCCTGGTCAAAAGTAGTGCAGTATGGAATAGGGCGCCATTTGGGTTATCATAGTCTGGTTGTGTAAAAAAAATGCTCTGAAAATCTCGATATGAAATAAAGTGAATCTGCACAAAGCAGTTGTTGTTTGCTCTGGTATTACCCCATCACGCATGCACTTCTAATGTGATGTTGGCAGCACCCAAGGGGCTTGAATTTTTGTATTTTCTTTGCTGAACAGGTGGGGCTCAGAACACCTGCCATGATTGATGGGTCGCCACTGAGCCCACATCGCATATCAAACAAGCACGACACAAACAGGCAGTCAATTTATTTTAATTTTATTTATTTTATTTCACCTTTATTTAACCAGGTAGGCTAGTTGAGAACAAGTTCTCATTTACAACTGCAACCTGGCCAAGATAAAGCGTAGCAATTCGACACATACAACAACACAGAGTTACACATGGAATAAACAAAACATACAGTCAATAATACAGTAGAACAAAAGAAAACAAAAAGTCTATATACAGTGAGTGCAAATGAGGTAAGTTAATAAGGAAATAAATAGGCCATGGTGGCGAAGTAATTACAATATAGCTATTAAACACTGGAATGGTAGATCGGCAGAAGATGAATGTGCAGGTAGAGATACTGGGGTGCAAAGGAGCAAAATAAATAAATACCAGTATGGGGATGAGGTAGGTAGATGGGCTGTTTACAGATAGGCTAAGTACAGGTGCAGTGATCTGTAAACTGCTCTGACAGCTGGTGCTTAAAGCTAGTGAGGGAGATGTGAGTCTCCAGCTTCAGAGATTTTTGCAATTCGTTCCAGTCATGCGCAGCAGAGAACTGGAAGGAAATACGACCAAAGGAGGAATTGGCTTTGGGGGTGACCAGTGAGATATACCTGCTGGAGCACGTGCTACGAGTGGGTGCTGCTATGGTGGCCAGTGAGCTGAGATGAGGTGGGGCTTTACCTAGCAGAGACTTGTAGATAACCTGTAGCCAGTGGGTTTGGCGACGAGTATGAAGCGAGGGCCAACCAATGAGAGCATACAGGTCGCAATGGTGGGTAGTGTATGGGGCTTTGGTGACGAAACGGATGGCACTGTGATAGACTGCATCCAGTTTGTTGAGTAGAGTGTTGGAGGCTATTTTATAGATGACATCACCGAAGTCGAGGATCGATAGGATGGTCAGTTTTACGAGGGTATGTTTGGCAGCATGAGTGAAGGATGCTTTGTTGAGATAGAGGAAGCCGATTCTAGATTTAACTTTGGATTGGAAATGCTTAATGTGAGTCTGGAAGGAGAGTTTACAGTCTAACCAGACACCCAGGTATTTGTAGTTGTCCACGTATTCTAAGTCAGAGCCGTCCAGAGTAGTGATGCTGGACGGGCGAGCAGGTGCGGGCAGCGATCGATTAAAAATCATGCATTTAGTTTTACTTGCATTTAAGAGCAGTTGGAGGCCACGGAAGGAGAGTTGTATCGCATTGAAGCTCGTCTGGAGGTTAGTTAACACAGTGTCCAAGGAGGGGCCAGAAGTATACAGAATGGTGTCGTCTGCGTAGAGGTGGATCTGAGAATCACCAGCAGCAAGAGCGACATCATTGATGTATACAGAAAAGAGAGTCAGCCCGAGAATTGAACCCTGTGGCACACCCATAGAGACTGTCAGAGGTCCAGACAACAGGCCCTCCGATTTGACACACTGAACTCAATCAGAGAAGTAGTTGGTAAACCAGGCGAGGCAATCATTTGAGAAACCAAGGCTGTCGAGTCTGCCAACAAGAATGTTGTTTTGACAGAGTCGAAAGCCTTGGCCAGGTCGACAAATACGGCTGCACAGTAATGTCTCTTATCGATGGCGGTTATGATGTCGTTTAGAACCTTGAGCGTGGCTGAGGTGCACCCATGACCAGCTCTGAAACCAGATTGCATAGCGGAGAAGGTTTGGTGGGATTCGAAATGGTCCGTAATCTGTTTGTTAACTTGGCTTTCGAAGACCTTAGAAAGACAGGGTAGGATAGATATAGGTGTGTAGCAGTTTGGGCCTAGAGTGTCACCCCGTTGAAGAGGGGGATGACCGCGGCAGCTTTCCAATCTTTGGGAATCTCAGACGATATGAAAGAGAGGTTTAACAGGCTAGTAATAGGGGTTGCAACAATTTCGGCAGATAATTTTAGAAAGAGAGGGTCCAGATTGTCTAGCCCGGCTGATTTGTAGGGGTCCAGATTTTGCAGCTCTTTCAGAACATCGGCTATCTGGATTTGGGTAAAGGAGAAATGGTGGGGGCTTTGGCAGGTTGCTGTGGAGGGTGCCGGGCAGTTGACCGGGGTAGGGGTAGCCATGTGGAAAGCAAGGCCAGCCGTAGAGAAATGGTTTTTGAAATTCTCAATTATAGTGGATTTATCGGTGTTGACAATGTTTCCTAGCCTCAGAGCAGTGGGCAGCTGGGAGGAGGTGCTCTTATTCTCCATGGACTTTACAGTGTCCCATAACTTTTTTTAGTTAGTACTACAGGATGCAAATTTCTGTTTGAAAAAGCTTGCCTTGGCTTTTCTAACTGCCTGTGTATATTTGTTCCTAACTTCCCTGAAAAGTTGCATATCACGGGGGCTATTCGATAATAATGCAGAATGCCACAGGATGTTTTTGTGCTGGTCAAGGGCAGACAGGTCTGGCAGACAGGTCAATAGCGAGTTAATGTTATTTTTTTATCATCATTGCAAACACTGGATAAACGGGAGCGACGACTGCTGGCTAAATGGCTACATAACTATAATGATTACATCATCACACAAAACGCTAACTGTTTTTGCCCCAATGCAATGCTTGTGCTACGGCAATATCTGTTACAACAGATAGAAAAGGTTGTAGCATTCAAATGTATTTTTTGGAACGTTTGTTCAAATCGCAGATGTTCAGAAATACGAGACCGAGAGCTCTAAATCATCATATCGATAAGATTGGTTGAGGGTTCGGAAGAGGGTGAGTGACGAGATAAACGTAGGCCTACATGTATGTGCAGAAGGGATTCGGATCTGATTGGAGAAATATGTGTCCAGCGAGGAGGGGTGGGGGCGAGATAAACGTAGGCCTACATGTATGTGCAGAAGGGATTCGGATCTGATTGGAGAAATATGTGTCCAGCGAGGAGGGGTGGGGGCGAGATAAACGTAGGCCTACATGTATGTGCAGAAGGGATTCGGATCTGATTGGAGAAATATGTGTCCAGCGAGGAGGGGTGGGGGCGAGAACTCCGTATTCGTAGCCTCTTCCTTTCAATTTATAGCCGTTGATTCTTGAAGTATATAACTTAGAAATTCCACATGAGCTCAATTCAACTGTCGTACCCCATCAGAACCCAAAATATAAGATTGTTTCACTCCAATGGTTGTGCACAATGTCAATGTAAACACACTGTATAGCCTCAAAACATGGTTAAAACGATCATTTTGATATCATGGATGGTCAGTCCTTGCAGCGGTCTATGAGAGTGGTTACATTTCAACACGCACATTCCTCAGCTTTTTTTCTCCAAAACTCAGGTGGGCTGACAGCTTTGTTATTGTGTAAATGATAGATTCTAGCTTTTAAACAGATTTACTGTAAATAGTTGTTACATTAGGCCTACCCTTCAAAATGACCTTCTCAAAATGGCAGTACAGACCCGCCCAGGGGACACACTTTTCAGCTACTTCGATACATCTACGACTTGAAGTAATTTTCGTAGCAGGTTATGAGAGCATTTTCCCTAACACTAACCATTTTCCAAACCTTAACTTCAGTCTACTAACCTGCTACATGAACTCTCCTAACCTGCTACATGAACTCTCCTAATCACTGCGTAAAATTCACCTAACCTGCTACGAAAAAGTAACTTCCAGACATAGCATACCACCCTGCATTCCACTGTTGATTTGCCACTGAAGCTAAGCAGGGTTGGTCCTGGATGGGAGACCAGATGCTGCAGGAAGTTGTGGTGGGAGGCCAATAGGAGGCACTATTTCCTCTGGTTAAAAGAAATAAATCAATGCCCCAGGGCAGTGATTGGGGACATTTCCTTGTGTAAAGTGCTGTCTTTTGGATGGGATGTTAAAATGGGTATCCTGGCTCTCTGTGGTCACTAATGTTAATCCCAGCTAAATTCCCAATCTGGCTCTCATACCATTATGGCCACCTAATCATACCCAACTTCCAATTGTCTCATTCATCCCAACCTCTCCGCTGTAACTATTCCCCAGGTCATTGATGTAAATGAGAACGTGTTCTCAGTCATTTTACCTGGTAAAATAAGGGATAAATAAAAAGTATCCAAGTGGAGTGAAAATAGTGCATGGGTTTCCACTAGTTACCAAAGTCAAAATTGCCTATATTGTAAAAACGGATTCATTTTTTTGTGATGCTTTTGGTCTTAATTTAAGATTTAGGGTTAGGCATAAGGTTAGCAGTGTAGTTAAGGTTAGGTTTAGGTTTCAAATCACATTTTAAGAAGATACATTGTAGAAATAGGCGGGGATTATGACGTTGTGGCTGACCGTCGTGTCAGGAAAAATATAATAATGCTGCGTTTAAAACCCCTGGGAACTCGGAACTGGTGCCTCGTTCAAAACAACTGGTAACGCGGAAAATACAAGGTCAAATCATGACGTCAGTGAACTTCAGGTAGGAAAGTTGTAGATCCAGATAGAGGCCCGAATTCCCGAATAGTAGTTCCGAATTGCATGATTGTTAAAAACGTTCTTCCTCCCGAGTTGTCAGTTAGAGATTTCCCGAGTTCCTAGTTGTTACGAACGCGGCATAACATCTAGATACGCCATATCCTGTTCCAGCTGTCAAATAAAAAATGGCGTTGCTTCTAAGGTCAGTAGTTAGCTAACTGTACCGTACCTAACTTTGATACATTTTATTTGGGGGGGGTTAGACGTGTACTACTCATTAAGAATAATTTGATGTTCAAGTAGATTGTTTAACTTACCTAGAAAGCTTGCGTAACCCCGTTGCTTGTTGCATACAAGTTAAATAGTTAACTCCTACTGTGACGACAGGTTTGAGATGTACATGTTATTTTGATAGCTTATAAACGCTACAATGAGCTCTACATTCGTATGGAAGCCATCCGTCCAAATTCCATGGACGTGACGGCCAATCTAGATAACTAACTTTAGCCTGCTTGTGAAGAATCGTAACTAACTAGCTTGTCCCAACCTTGGATGTGAGGTTAGCTTGGGACTCCTCTCATCACGTGTGACCCAAATAGAAGTTGAACCCTTTTACTACTAGCTACTTTGCTAGCTAGCGTACTAGTATTTCTTCCTCATACAGAACGGCCCAGTAACCTCCGCTCATCTAGGATATTTGAACATTAACACCCTCGAAATGTTGAACTTTGACCACACAGTTTATGATTGCTTGTGCGTTATTAATTGAGCCATTGCGCAACCTTTTCACCAATATCAAACAAGCTGTAATGAATTAAGAAGGAAGCTGCTCACGAATCTTGTCCTTAAACCTTGTTATTACTAACATTACTAAATGTGGTTTGCTTCATCTCTCTCAGGACCTTTACCCGACAGGGCACTTGCTTGTTCCGCCCTCAGTTTGGCATTCTATGCAGACAGTGAGTAGATGTGTCAATTGTGTGTCTGTGTACACTTGTCTCTGTTATTTTTCTATGTAGATAAAAGTGTCCTATAGCCTTGTGTTCTAAATTATTTTTTTCTCTCTGCCTCTAAGTGCTGTTCCAATGGGAACCACAGCAAATGAGGAAATGAACACGTTTTGGGCCAAAAACAACAAATTGAACCGACCAATGTCGCCACATCTGACCATCTATAAGTAAGTTAACTACATGTGTGATAATAAAGAAGCTCACACTGCACCTCAGTAATAGCTGTCCTTGTTGAATTTGGTGCTGCGTTGCTTGATTCTGTTTGTACAGTCCATTGAGTCTCCAGGCCATCAGCGATTCATTTCATGGGAAGACTATAGGCACAGCTTTGATTCAGTGTATTGTGACATGGTTTATGGATCAGGGGAGCACAAGTACCTTTTTTAAAGCACAAAACAACCATTCCTCACAAGATATTTCACTCTATGTATGTAATGATCCTTTATCACTTTTGCTGGACCAGCTAGGCCACAGTGTATTAGACTAAACGTCAGATGACATGGCCGGGAATAACTCAGGCCCCCAACTTGAACTTGATAGGGTTTATATCCAGTGTGAACTACAAATGCTGTGTTTTATATACTGTATGTGTGATGGCCATGGTACCCTGTGTATTGCAGGTGGTCAATGCCTATGATGATGTCCATCACACACAGAGGCACAGGAGTGGGACTCAGTGGAGGTAATGTAACAACCCTGTACAGTATGTGGAAAGGCCCACATGATCAGACCTCAACATATATTTATTTTATTTTCTCTCTCTCTCAGGTATCTCAGCATTTGCTCTATTAGCACTGGTTTTGCCAGGTAACTATCCATACTACCTTGACCTGATCCACTCCCTGTCCGTTGGTCCTGCTCTGCTCAGCCTTGCCAAGTTTGGCATTGCCTTTCCTGTGTCCTACCACACCTTGAACGGAATCCGCCATCTGGTAAGTACTGTGTCCACAGCGCACAACAACACAAGTCAACACTGTCTGCCGGTCCTTGTTTTTCCTTAATATATTCTCCTTTTCTTTCTCTCTCCCTCTCTCTCTTTGTTAGTTCTGGGATAGCGGTAAGGGATTTAAGATTCCTGAGGTGTATCGCTCGGGCTACGTGGTCATTGTGCTGTCAATACTGACCTCCATTGCTGCCATTGCATACATGTGAGCAGCATGACGAGAGCAGAGAAAAGGAGTGCAGGAAGAGGGAGCGAGAGAAGGGACACGAGGGATGCTTTTAAAAAAAATGTTCTTGTCTTTGTCCCCAACACAGTAATTGAATGAATAAATAAATGTCTAACCTATTTTTCTTTCCCTTTTGTTTCTGTTTCTATCATGGAAAGGCATAGCCTGGTCTCAGACTAATGTTTTGTTTCACTTAGCTCACATTCTGTTTTACTTACCTATGGCGAGTTCAGTCCGGTTTCACAAGGCTAGAAAAGGATACTGTTGTGTGATGGGGGAAATTAAACTGAAATAATGGAAATGGGACCATTAATATCACCCTGTTTGTTATCTAACTGAACACTAATGTCACCTTCTCAAATGTCTCCCTATGAAGTCCATTACTTTTGAAAAGGCCCCATATGGCTCTGGTCAAAAATAGTGATATATATATAACAGGTTGCCTCTTCACATGGTAATGTCCTACATTTGTCTCCATTGGCATCTTCCATTTATCTGCAATAGATCCACATTTACATCACTCAGAGATTCAAATCAGCATTAATGCCACTTTCAAGTCAGAGCTTAAGCTTGTGGTGTTTCAACTCGAATCTCTAAGTCTCGATCTGAGTCCATATCTGTATCTCCGCCACAGCGGGAGTGGAGCGTGTGGATCATCCTCAGCCTAGTGAAAGAGAGTCCCATTACTTTGTTTTATGTGTCCACATCCCACCTCACCATTAATAGCATTTTGTAGCCAGGGCAGAAGGTTGATATGAAAGCTGACTGAGTTATCGTTTTCTGAAACGTGTATATATATATATATATGGATCCATGGCGATTTCAGCATGTAAATCTTGGTGGGGCAAACAAAAATGTGGGATGTATGCCAGCAAAGCCACTACACAACACTAAACAATACATTAATTGTTCTAGAACGGTGGCAAACAGTGCCTGCAAACTGTTAACCTAACAGCACTCCCAACAGCTGGCTTTCAGCAGAGCCTTGTCTGACAGCGAAACAGTTCATTCAGCCTCATTTACTGCCTTTAAAAAAACATGGCTGATATGGCTCACTTGCTTAAACAAATGTGTTTTCTACTGACAATTGAGATGTACAAACTATGGCATAAGGGGATGATGAGTGGATAAGAGGCCATCTGTAATTAATTAGCGAGCAACGACGGACGTAGTCATAACTATTTGTTCATCACTTTTGAGATGTACATTGACAGAATTCAGAACATGGGCAGTTATTACAGTGTACTTCCTGTACAAGTCAGAATCGTAGGATAAATAGAGGGGGCATATAAACAATGAACGCTTACAATATTCAATAACATTTCTCTAAAACAGGTTATAGGCTACATGTGCGCTACCAAGTTAGAACAGTAGGTGAAATTAAGAGGTGAAAATAGACATTGAGGCACATTGAACACCGTTTGGGGTTTTGCATGTCAAAAAACATCCGTCATATAACACTATTTGACGTGTTAAATAAGCTTTTAACTTGACACGTCAAATAACACAATTCTATTATAGAATGTTGTTTGTGCTGAATTTGCATTGGTGAAAATAGACCACATTATTACGGTGAGTCACATTGGCTACTAATACCTTACTACACAACATACACTTAGTATTACTTTCTTAGCTACAGTATACAGTATATAGCTACAGTATATCTCCTTTTCATATTATATAATTTATGCAGCAGCATACAATACATTTTTGGACTCACCTTGTGAAGGTGGAGCGATGGTCCTTTGGGGGCAGATTTTGTCATCATACTCTCATCATTCTCTGTCATCATTCTCTGTCATCATACTCTGTCATCATTCTCTGTCATCATACTCTGTCATCATTCTCTGGATTTATGGTGGGAACTCAACAAAAAAACAAACACAGCCACTCCATTGAATAGCAGGCTAATGTTAGTGATTGCTTTGCAATGCTTGCAGGTAGCCAATTCCTTATAAACCACTCATTGTTGAATTTGTGATTTCCAACTTGTTGTGTAATCTTTATGTCCAATGTCCGATGAGCACCGATACGTTTTATCTATAGTTTCTCTAAATTATTCATCTTCATATGACAGGGATTAAAAATGATTTGCCAGTAGATTTGTCGACTTGATTCATGATGATGATTGCTAGCTTAGAATTATGTAGTAAGATGTTGACATGATCAGTCCACTCAAAGCTACTGTACATATAACGTGGTTTGAAGTAATTTTATCTGCGGCCAATGACCTTGAGCCTTCTTGGAAGGGAACTTGTAATATAACTCTGGCAGGACCCAAAGGGCTGAAATTTTGGATGTCTACCCTTACTAAGGACTTAAACTTGATGACGTAGTGTCCCCATGAGTGACAGAACACTGAGCCAATCACGGTGCAATGCTCCTATTTTCTGCTTGCCTGCCCCGCCACCACATAAGGCACTGAGCTAAGCTGAAACACCTGCATTTTTGATGGTGACTGGGAATATGATTGAATACAAAGAGTGCAGTTATTCCCGGCGTAAGGCAATCAAACAGGCTAAACGTCAGTACAGAGACAAAGTGGAGTCGCAATTCACCAGCTCAGGCACGAGACGTATGTAGCATCATATTACCTCCACCTTACCTGACACCCTAGACCCACTTCAGTTTGCATACCGACCCAATAGATCCACAAACGATGCTATCGCCATCGCACTGCACACTGCCCTATCCCATCTGGACAAGAGGAATACCTTTGTAAGAATGCTGTTCATTGACTACCACTCAGCCTTCAACACCATAGTACCCTCCAAGCTCATCATTAAGCCCTGGGCCCTGGGCTTTAACTCTGCCCTGTGCAGCTGGGTCCTGGTCATCCTGACAGGCTGCCCGCAGGTGGTGAAGGTAGGAAACAACACCACTACGCTGATCCTCAACTCAGGGGCCTCACAAAGTGTGCGTGCTCAGGCCCCTCATTTACTCCCTATTTACCCATGAATGCATGGCCACGCATGCTTCCAACTCAATCATCAAGTTTGTAGATGACACAACCGTATTAGGCTTGATTACCGTCAACGACGAGACAGCCTAAAGGGGGGTATGGCTTCCGTCTGGCCACTCTACTATAAAGGCCTAATTGGTGGAGTGCTGCAGAGATGGTTGCCCTTCTGGATGGTCCTCCCATCTCCACAGAGGAACTCTGTCAGAGTGACCATTGGGTTCTTGGTCACCTCCCTGATCAAGGTTCTTCTCCCTCGGTTGCTCAGTTTGGCCGGGTGGACAGCTCTGGGAAGAGTCTTGGTGGTTCCAACCTGATTCCAATTAAGAATGATGCACGGCCGGGCTCTAAAATACAAATTGGTTCTATATGTGATGCTCAACATGTTGCCTCTCCCATCATTGTATTATTTAACTAGACAAGTCAGTTAAGGACAAATTCTTATTCACAATGAAGGCAGAACAACAGATTTGTACCTTGTCAGCTCAGGGATTCAATCTAGCAACCTTTTAGTTACTGGCCCAACGCTCTAACCACTAGGATACCTGCCGCCTCCTGTTTCTAGGAGCATATACCCACGTGCCATCTCCTCATTGATGAGGTCCACACTCCTGTCAGTTGTAAAGTTGTTTGACAACTGCCATATATAGTCCAAAGAAGAAAAAGAAGGAAGGAGGAGATGACGAGTAGCAACCCAATGTTTATTCATTGACAAATTAGCTAGCAACAGCAAGCTAGCTAGATAAATTGCCATAAATGTTTAATGCTTTTTGACCTGTCCCAAATTAATATAATTGGTTCAGAGTTTGTTTTGATATTTCAACCTGCATGTCCTAACCGCTTCTGGTGGTGTTTGACAAAATCAACTTGCACGTGCTGGCGCACGGTTTGGTCAGCATTTAAGCTACCTTACTGCCCTTTAGATCTCAGAGAGCGCATGGTCTAAAGAAAAAGTGGTGACATAAGGAAGGAGTAATAGATTCTATTCACCAAGAGAGAAGGGGGGACATGTCCATGATGAGAGCATCATTTTATCGGATGCTTGTATCTGATATTTACAAGTTACTTGAGTTGTTACAAATGCACTTAATATTGTATTTTTTCAAATAATTACTCAGCGTAATTATGCATGAAATCAAAGATGTTTGCCTATCCCTCAGATGAAACGCAAAGAAACTGATATCGCCATCTTGGCGCTGCATAGTGATGCTGTTAGTGCGACCTCTACCGGTCTGTCGGTGAACAGCAGCCAAGTGGTCCTGATGCTGCGTGATGAGGATGCTGTATACGGTAGGGGGAAATATAAACTCTCTTATCATCATTTGGTGAGACTCAGTCTCTGTGGCGCAATGGAATAGCGCGCTGGACTTCTAATCCAGAGGCTCCGGGTTCGAGTCCCGGCAGAGATGAGTTGTATCAGGAGCCAAGTGGCTTTTTAGAAAACATAAACCAAGCAAATGTGTAGATGTACCTAAAGCATACCTTTTATTTCACTACAATATTGTGTCTATACGAATGTGTATGTTGTCTCTCAATGTGGAGATAATCTATTGGAGATTCTGTGGCAAAATAATATATTTTTTCTATAAAACGAAGTATGCCATTTCCAGAACAGATGCGTTTTGGTTTCTCTAAGCCATGCATTTTATTATCAGTTCTCATCGCAGTACCGCGATATCCTTTAGCAGTAGTCGGGAATGTGTGCGCAGTGCATGCGCCGCTTGGTACGGAGTGATTTACCTCGTCAGACACTTTCCCTTGGAAGACTACAGCTCTAGCTTGACATCTTAACTCAGACACCCATCTGCCTTTTTCTCCCCCCCCACACTTATCCTTTCTTTCATGTGATCTGAATTCATTCACTCATCTATCCATAAGTCATTCATGAGGAATATAGAATAGTCTATACCCGCCCTGACTGCCAGTTTGTGGGAAATGATGATAATAATTGTAATTATAGGCAATAATGAGTGTCACATTATGTAACTACTTTTAATTATATATTAGGCCTAAACCATATAAAAAAACTCATTGCTCGTGCATGTGTGCACATTTGTTTCAATTACACAAATTAAGTATTCTAGGTATTCACCATCATTACAAATAGATCAAATTACATGTTGATATTGTATGTTGATTATGCAACTGCCGCTCGTATAGGAATGCGCGCAATGACAACTCTTTGCCTCGTGCTTCTGTTTTCAGCACCTGGAGCTGTCCTGCACTCACATGCCCTGTCAGGGACTTTTTTAAAGACACTATAATTTCAGTCCTCTCCAACAACTAATTAAAACACCGCGTTTGAATTAAACGGATGCATTAAATGCTGCAACGAGTAGGCATATGTGCCTCTATGTGTTGAATTTTAAGAGACATTATATTTGTAAAAACAATCCTGCTGCTACTACAGCTGTCAGTTTGGTGATCGCTTGTCTATCCCCCAGTTTGACATTGATTTCCTCCTGCCTCCTGTTTGTTGCCTATGGTAGTGATTGGGCTTTTCGTGCCATGTTTTAACCCCATGCCTCCCCACACACACGAACTAATCCGCGTGCAAAACTAATCCTTAATCCCCTCGCGAGTTGAACCTCCCCCCTCCACTGAACACCCACCTGGCGGGCCTGGCGCGTGTTGATTCCACTCAGACAGACCACGCCTCGCGCTGACAGCCAAAAAGGCCCCAACTACAGTTCAGAAAGCAGAGCAAAACATGTCAGGTCTAGGCCTACATCAGTTATCTATGGGGACTATGCCTACTACCACTTCTACCTATAGACTATTACGACTAAATATATAATAATACAAAATCAATTCAGAAAGAACTATTCTAATTTGTCTATAAGAGGCTAAGAACAATACTATGAGATGACTGGGCATACAATCTATATGAATAGCCCATGAAATCTCAGTTTCTCTCTTTCTTTCCAAATATATCTCAATCTGTCTCTTAGCTCTCTCTCTCTCTCTCTCTCTCTCTCTTTCTGCGTGCGTGTCTCTCCCTCTTCTAGGCAGTATGCGCTGGCTCTGTTATCCGAATGGTACGGGCCAAATCGTATTAAAATCCCCTCCCCCTCCCTCACTCCTCCGCCCCACACGCCACCCCTCCTCCCTCCTGTCTTTCAGACAGACTGTTTTTGCTGCATTGAACGGTAGCCGTGGAGAGAGGGAAAACGCAAGAAAAACAAGAAGCCGAAGAAGGAAGATAAAAAAAGTCAATATAGACATATCCAGAGAGACCTCAGATCCAGCGCCAGCTATCCTGCATCACAAGGACCACTTCCAGACCAGAACCAACGGCGACAAATAGTGCAGGACCCGGACTCCAGAGGCGTATATCGGTGTGTATGCTGCTATGTCTGTCCTTAGGAATATTATTGTTGTTGGCTGTGTCCGGGCTGTAAGCGAACGTGAGACACCTGTCACTGTTGTAAATACGATGCGTTCTTGTCCTGGAATGTTTCTGCGTGCGCCTCGCTCAGTAGCCTAGGTTACTGGCAGGTGGTGGAGGTAAACCGTTATATTGACCCGGGAATAAAACGCTAAACGCGTTGTATAATTTAGTGCGAATATGCTTTTTGTTGTTGGACTGTAGCTACGTTATGCCCCGCCGCCTCTTCCCTCACGGCTTTTAACACTGGTCGTGTGGCTGCAACAGCGCGCCGTTTGCACTGTTATTTCCACGTTTATAGGCTACTAGGTGTCTCCGATTTCCTCCACACGTAGGCTAATTTCGTTTATTGGGAGAAAGGTGTATGAAAGGTGGTTCCTACCGGGGCTCCATTCTAGATTCTACGCCGCATCCAGCAGCATTGCAGGTGCCTTGTAGGCTATACCTATCTTTAGGTTGGACTTATCCAATCCTTTGTAGAGGGGCTATTATTAGTGGTGATCCGCAATAATGTTATTATAGCCTACCAATCAGTTCTGTGTTTTTCTTGACACACTCCTCGAATGGTTCCAACAAGAATAAACACCCCCCTGCCCTATCCTATCCCCGCCCTATATTCGCCCGCCCGTCCCGCAGGCAACCTCTCTCTCGCCATGGCTCGCGCTGCCGTTGAACCGAACGGTGACAATGAAGGAGCATTTCGAGGGTAGATCCTAGCCTTTGCCTCGGCTTCCATGTAAAGCTATGTGCTTGTGAGAGCCCGAGGGTATGTATTATAGTGACACAATGTGCGTTACATCTGTGTCATGTGAAGCACAGAGAGGGAATTCTCAACGGGCGACCGGTGCAAGCATCTTGCTGTTTGTTCACTCCTGCGTTTTGCTTGGCCAATAGGGGGATTTGATTTGTGTTATTTGTAGTTAACAGGAGTTGTTTTGGTCCCAGAAAACATCCCACCTATACATGGCAGCTTGTAGCATTCTCAGGACCATATCAAGATTTGTTGTAAAGCTAATTTCCTGCAATTCTACACATTTTGCCATGGGATTGAGAGAAGAAATAGCCGTTTTAAAGCAAAATTATCCCAATGTTACACATTTTGTCACGACTAATGCCATGTTCATATGATATCTGAGTGAGAGTGACTAACAAAATCAATGAGGGCCCCCTGGAGGTTGGGGACCCTGGGCATGTTCCTCATGTGCCCGGTCAGTAATTCAGCCATGATACGTACCTAGAAATCTATAAAATGTTAGCTGACATGGGCTAATTGAGTGACTGTCAGTGACTGACACAACAAGAGAACAACTGCTGATGCACAACCAATTTGAGAAATTGCAGTTTGTGTGCTTTTACTATCCTAACTAACAGTAAGTTGAGACACCGACTGACTTCAGAAAAAAAATTGCTTATAATTGGCACTGCACCTTTACATTTAGAGGTGGACTGAATACATTCAGGGGAGGGCTTCTCAAACTCTTTGGGTCCGGGGAACCCATTTGGAATAACAAATTCATCCGGGACCCCCTCATAATCAGAACAACAACTTAAAAATAGAACAATGTATTGTGTTGCACACTTTAAACGTATTCCACAGATCCATGGCCAAAAGTTGTTTAAACAGTTGTTAGTAATATTCATTGAAAAAAATGAAATGTAAAAAAAATGACACATAAATATTTTGAGATCTGGCCGTGGACCCCGCTTTGAAAACCTCTGATAACAATGATAACAGACACTGATTTTCCGCCTTTAGTGATTTACAGTTGCCTTTTATGGCAATAGGCTATAGAGTTGGTCACTGCGTCACCACCCGATACTTTATGACACAGGCAGATTGATAAAACCCATGGAGCAGTTACGTGAGTAGCGATGTCCAAACGTACATTCAGCACCGGCCAACCAATCAGAAAGCAAGCAATTCATCAATAATGGTCTGGTTCTATCTCCACTGCTGTAGGTAATACTCTGGTAACACTCCGGTGCTCCTCTGCCTATCCTCGTGAGGATTCATCGAGACGAACAAACAGATCTGTGTGTCCAACCGACCATGGCATTCCCTTCTTACCCGGTCCCTGGTCTATGGACTCTGAGCTTATTGACACTACTGGCAGCCTCTGTTCAAAGCAACTTCATCGTTTTTGGTAAGCATCTCTCTCGCCCCTCCTCCCACACTCCCCCCTCTTCCCCTCCACTATCTGACGCTCTATCCTGTTGACGTTTTATTTGTTACCGTGTGATTACAAGGGAGTCACGGAGCCGTTAATAATAAGCTCATGGGGCATGTCCCCCTTCCCCCTGAACTCCAACTGGATTTCTGCTCTTGTTTTTAAAGAATGTGTGTGACTTACATGTGCACAAACAGGCCTGTGCTATGCCTCTCTCGGTGTCACACACATATGTGCGTATAAATAGGCTACCCCTGCACATTATTATGTGGGGCCAATGTGCTCATGATCATTAGTGACATTGAAAATTGATCATTGGGAGAGCCCTCACTGGATACAGTAGGCCACACACGCAGGCACGCACGCACGCACGCACGCACACACACACACACACACACGCACACGCACACGCACACACACACACTGCTCTCAGTGGACACACACACACACACACACACACACACACACACACACACACACACACACACACACACACACACACACACACACACACACACACACACACACACACACACACACACACACACACACACACACACACACACACACACACTCTTGCAGATGTGCACTCACACAGAACCCCACCAATTTGAACACATGCGAACACTTACTTTAACTATGTCAGCTGTTTTTACTGTCTTTTGAATTATGCATAACTGTATTTTATGTGCTTCTGCGTATGAAATATGTGTTGAGAGCAGTGTGGAGGGGTTGTCAATGTGAGTCAATGGTCAGTGAGAAGCTGTAACCTACTGCTGGGGGTAGGGATGATAAACAATCTTCTGCTGCTACTGAGATAAGGGGCCAGTCCCAAATGGCACCCTATTCCCTATTATAGTACACCGCTTTTGACTAGGCCCCATAGGGAGGCAACAGAGGTCAGTGTTGAGCACATGCTAATGAAATCCTATCATGGCCCGGTAAATAGAAATAATGATTGCAATTATTGAAAATATTCATCAAATTCAAGCATGTATAAGATGAGATAAAGTCCTGATTTCTGAAATTGAGAGGGCATAGGCCTGATAGTGATTTTGGTTCTTCATGCGGAGCTTATTTTGTCAATCCAATGCCAAGATTGAAATTTGCACCTGCAGTGCAACGAGGACTTCTCGCATTCAGAAATATGTCACATTTGATTAGGGTTTGTATTGGTGGAGAATTGACCATGCAAGAACAACCAATGGATTCCCTGAGCTTTTTGGTTGTAGCTTAAAGCTGTTTTACACTATTGTTGATCAACTGGGAGC
This sequence comes from Oncorhynchus gorbuscha, assembly GCF_021184085.1. Classification (NCBI taxonomy): domain Eukaryota; kingdom Metazoa; phylum Chordata; class Actinopteri; order Salmoniformes; family Salmonidae; genus Oncorhynchus; species Oncorhynchus gorbuscha. Next base: position 38,932,114 of record NC_060180.1, on the reverse strand, counting down.
CATTCAATCTAGGTTATCTGATCAGGTTGTTAAAGGAGCAATCGGCGATTGTTACATACATTTTTGGGACTTAAATTATTGATATACAGCAACACATGGCTTAATGTCGTGTGTCCGACCTAGTGGTAGTCTGCGTTCCACATTGCCCATAGAGCCCTCGTCAAAAGTAGTGCACTATATAGGGGATAGGGTGCCATTTGGAACAGAGTCCTAGATAGATGGATGGAGGGGGAGATGAAGGGGAGGGGGGGGGTCAAATAATGGTGATAATGGCCGGTGAATGGGGAGTTCATTTTAAAAGGCACTGAACAGAAGGGCCTACTTAGCGTAAATAATGCAATGTCATGTATCAGAGAGGAAAAGCGATTAGCTAGACAGATACATGCACTGCAGATAAACCATCAGATGCACCAAGCCTGTCTGTCACTACAACACACCTCAAAATCTATACTGTTGCTTTCAACCTGTCAAAGCCTCCATGTTATGGGTGTCTCTTACTTTCTTCTGCCCAGAAACAAAATGCACATGAATGATATGTATTAGCGAAACAATACAGGAGAGGGCATATTGTTATTATGAGCAGTGTGTCAAAGCCAGGGAAAGGACAGCGCTTAACGGTTTGTCTGTGCTGTGGCCCCCATACAGGGAGCTTCTAATTGCACACCATTTGACAAATCCATTTTCCACAGCTGGATGTGCAGTGGAGCAGTTCAGATGGAGTATATCGCTGAAGGATACATATTAGATCACTGTGATTGGGCAAGAATAAGTACCAAATGGCATCCCCTATGTCGTGCAGTACTTTTGACCAGAACCCTATGGGTTTCCTTAAGGGCTCTGGTCAAAAGAAGAGCAAACATATAGGGAATAGGGTGTCATTTGGGTTGCAGCCCCTGTTTCTGTATCGCTAACCCAGTTACCTTAGGCCTGTGTGTTGTGTCCACACACACACACACACACACACACACACACACACACACACACACACACACACACACACACACACACACACACACACACACACACACACACACACACACACACACACACACACACACACACACACACACACACACACACATGGTGGCCGCTAGCCTCTCGTCACTGACGGTGCCCCTTCTCTGCAGAGGCCATATTACAGATCTCGGGGAATAATGTCTGCGTCCCAAATGGCACCCTATTCCTTATGTAGTGCACTACATTTGTCCCTTAGAGCCATCTGGGATCAGAGCCCATAGAGCAATATGTAGGGAACAGGGTTCCATTTGGGATGCATCCATTGTGTGGTCTCATAGAGAAGACCACAACACGACGTGGTTAATAGTTTATTTACCTCAGTGCATTCTGTCTCGTGCGGCTCAGCAGTGGACTGCTGGATTGAGTGAGGCAGAGAGAGGCTGTTCTTTCAGCTGTGACCAATAATGAATAAATATTAAAGGACGGCATGCGGGCGTAGACCAATCATTAATTTGGTTGAGATTTACAGACGGGAGAGAGGGATGGCCTCTGTTCTGTGCCAGCAGTTCACTTTAGTCTGCTCAGGGAATGGGGCTCTGGCAGCATAGAGGCCTCCTGAAAGAACCACTCACACCACCGATTTCCTGTGGGCTGTTTATTGTTGACTGACTGACTGATTCATGTCCCAAATGGCACCCTATTACCTATATAGTGCACTATTTTTTAACCAGGACAGATACAGGAAATAGGCTGCCATTTGAGACGCAGAACCTGGCTGACAGGCGTCCTGTATGCTGTTTGTTTTTGACTGACGGACTGGTTGCACCCCAATTGGCAGCATATTCCTTATATAGTGGGCCTTTGTCAAAAGTAGTGTACTATAAAGGGAATAGGGTGCTAGTTGGGATTGTTACCTCGACAATCATGAGTGGCTCAAGGGAGGATGGGAGGGAGGCTCTAGCCTGTTAACAATGCTGAATGATAAGCACTGACTCATTAACAAGCTGGAGTACAAGAAGCCTGAGGGAATTACTGGCTAGTGACTGTGACATTAATAAAGAGGCCTAAGCTTCTACCATCGCCCTCTAACTCTCTCTCTACTCTGGATGGCCCCGCCCAGGCCACTGGTTTTCAAACCTGGGGCCGTATGTATCAAGTGACTCAGAGTAGGAGTGCTGATCTAGGATCAGTTTTGCCCTTTTAGATCACAATAAATATGGGTACAGTGCCTTGCAAAAGTATTCATCCCTCTTGGCGTTTTTCCTGTTTGGTTGCATTACAACCTGTAATTTAAATATATTTTTATTTGGATTTCATGTGATGGACATACAGAAAATAGACCAAATTGGTGAAGTGAAATGAAAAAAAGAACAAAATGGTAAAGTGGTGTGTGCGTATGTATTAACCCCCTTTGCTATGAAGCCCCTAAATAAGATCTGGTGCAACCAATTACCTCCAGAAGTCACACAGTTAGTTAAATAAAGTCCACTTGTGTGTAATCTAAGTGTCACATGATCTGTCACATGATCTCAGTATATATACACCTGTTCTGAAAGGCCCCAGAGTCTGCAACACCACTAAGCAAGGGGCACCTCCAAGCAAGTGACTACACCAAGCAAGCGGGACCATGAACACCAAGGAGCTCTCCAAACAGGTCAGGGACAAAGTTGTGGAGAAGTACAGATTAGGGTTGGGTTATAAAAAAATATCCGAAACTTTGAACATCCCACAGATTACCATTAAATCCATTATTAAAAATGGAAAGAATATGACACGACAGCAAACCTACCAAGAGAGGGCCGCCCACCAAAACTCACAGACCAGGCAAGGAGGGCATTAATCAGAGAGTTAACAAAGAGACCAAAGATAACCCTGAAGGAGTTGCAAAGCTCCACAGTGGAGATTGGAGTATCTGTCCATAGGACCACTCTAAGCCATACACTCCACAGAGCTGGGCTTTATGGAAGAGTGGCCAGAAAAAAGCCAGAAGCCAGAAGGTACTCTCGTCAGATGAGACTAAAATTGAGCTTTTTGGCCATCAAGGAAAATGCTGTGTTTTGAGATTACCATCCCCAAAGTGAAGCATGGTGGTGGCAGCATCATGCTGTGGGGATGTTTTACATCGCCAGGGAAACTGGTCAGAATTGAAGGAATGATGGATGGCGCTAAATAAAGGGAAATTCTTGAGGGAAACCTGTTTCAGTTTGCAGAGATTGTAGACTGGGACGGAGGTTCACCTTCCAGTAGGACAATGACCCTAAGCATACTGCTAAAGCAACACTCGAGTGGTTTAAGGGGAAACATTTAAATGTCTTGGAATGGCCTAGTCAAAGCCCAGACCTCAGTCCAATTGAGAATCTTTGGTATGACTTAAAGATTTCTGTACACCAGCGGAGCCCATCCAACTTGAAGGAGCTGGAGCAGTTTCTCCTTGAAGAATGGGCAGAAATCCCAGTGGCTAGATGTGCCAAGCTTATAGAGACATACCCCAAGAGGCTTGCAGCTGTAATTGCTGCGAAAGGTGTCTCTAAGTAAAGTATTGACTTTGGGGGCGATAGTTATGCACGCTCAAGTTTTCAGTTTTTTGTTGTTGTCTTATTTCTTGTTTGCTTCACAATAAAAAATATTTTGCATCTTCAAAGTGGTAGGCATGTCGTGTAAATCAAATGATACAAACCCCCAAAACATTGTTTTTTATTCCACATTGGCAACAAGGCAACAAAATCGGAAGAAATTTCAAGGGGGGTGAATACATTTGCAAGCCCATGTATATAGGCAGGAATGATCCAAAGTTGTTCTGCGTCCCGATTCTCCACCCGTTTCCCACCCGTTTCCCAAGGCACACTATGTGTCATGGATTTAAAACTATTGGATTGGCGTAATCATTGGCTAGAGGCAGTTTTCACCATTGTTGAATCCATGACGTGAAGTAGTGTGCAAGTGCACACTTTCAGAGAAGGGTGGAGAAAAGGGATGCAGCTGCTGAGAGACAGAAAGGGAGAGAGGAATGCGAGAGAGGGAGACAAACAGACAGAGAGGGAGGGAGAGAGTGACGAACAAACAGAAAGAGAAAGAGAGGGAGGGAGAGACAAACAAAGAGGAGAGAGGGGACAGAGTGGGAGAGATGAAAAAAGAGAGAGAGAGCTGGATAGCGACAAAGAGAATGAGCGCGGCTGGCTGGGCCAATTTTTGTTTCACCAGCTGATTAACTGACCTGTTCCAGTATTTAATGTTTTATTTATTTAACTAGGCAAGTCAGTTAAGAACAAATTCTTATTTTCAATGACAGCCAAGGAACAATGGGTTAACTGCTTTGTTCGGGGGCAGAACAACACATTTTTACCTTGTCAGCTCGGGGATTCAATCTTGCAACCTATCGGTTATTAGTCCAATGCTCGAACCACTAGGCTCCCTGCCGCCCAGTAACAACACCTGTCTGTCTGTCCCCTGATCAAATGTCACCCTCTATCCTATATAGTGCACTACCTTTGGCAAAAGTAGTGCACTATATAGACAATAGGGTGCCATTATGGATGAATACTTTAATTAGCACTGCTCTCTATTTGCACCAGATTCTTAGGCAACAGTGGTCTCCCCTCACCCTAATTATTACTTCTATCTCATTATCATGATGGTTGATTAATTACATGATGATGATTGATTAAGCTCCCACGGAACAAAACGATAATCAACAGACAGACGTATAGATAGTGAATCATTTCGATTGAGCTATAAGCAGTGTTATAATCTCTATGTCTGCATCCCTATTCCCTGTACAGTGCATTCTGAAAGTATTCAGACCCCTTCCCCTTTTCCACATTTCATTACGTTACAGCCTTATTCTAAAATTGATTAAGTACAATTTTTTTCCTCATCAATCTACACACAATACCCCATAATGACAAAGCAAAAACTATTTTTTATGTTAGCAAATTTATAAAATAACAAAAACAGAAATACCTTTTTCACAAAAGTATTCAGACCCTTTGCTATGAGACTTGAAATTGAGCTCAGATGCAACCTGTTTCCATTGATCATCCTTCAGATATTTATATGACTTTATTGGAGTCCACCTGTGGTAAATTCAAATGATTGGACATGATTTGGAAAGGCACAAAACTGTTCATATAAGGTCCCACAGTTGACAGTGCATGTCAGAGCAAAAACCAAGCCATGAGGTCGAAGGAATTGTCCGTAGAGCTCCGAGACAGGATTGTATCAAGGCACAGATCTGGGGAAGGGTACCAAAAAATGTCTGCAGCATTAAAGGTCCCCATGAACACAGCGGTCTCCATCATTCTTAAACGGAAGAAGTTTGGAATCACTGAGACTCTTCCTAGAGCTGGCCGCCCGGCCAAACTGAGCAATCAAGGGAGAAGGGCCTTGGTCAGGACGGTGACCAAGATCCCGATGGTCACTCTGACAGAACGGGAGAACCTTCCAGAAGGACAACCATCTCTGCAGCACTCCACCAATCAGGCCTTTATGGTAGAGTGGCCAGACGGAAGCCACTCCTCAGTAAAAGGCACATGACAGCCCACTTGGAGTTTGCCAAAAGGAACCTAAAGGACTCTCATGAGAAAAAAAGATTCTCTGTTCTGATGAAACGGGGAAGCATGATGGTGGCAGCAACAGAACAGCAACCCTAAGCACACAGCCAAGACAACGCTTCGGAACAGGTCTCTGAGTGGCCCAGCCAGAGCCTGGACTTGAACCCGATCATCTCTGGAGACCTGAAAAGAGCTGTGCAGCGATGCTCCCCATACAACATGACAGAGCTTGAGAGGATCAGCAGAGAAGAATGGGAGTCTCCAAATACAGGTGTGCCAAGCTTGTATCGTCATACCCAAGAAGACTTGAGACTGTAATCGCTGCCAAATGTGCTTCAACAAAGTACTAACTAAAGGGTCTGAATACATATGTAAAACCTGTTTTTGCTTTGTCATTATGGGTTATTGTGTGTGGATTGATAAGTAAAAAAAAGAATTGAATCCATTTTAGAATTAGGCTGTAACGCAGCAAAATGTTTTTAAAAAGTCAAGGGGTCTGAATACTTTCAGAATGCACTGTATAGTGGAGTATTATAGGTCTCAGAGTGCACTGTATAGGGAATAGGATGCCATTTGGGATGCAGACAACAATGTGTAGAAGAGAATTTCCATTGAGCGTTAAGCAGATTGTGCATCTCAAATGGCATCCTATTTCTATAATGGCGCTGGAGGGGATGGCTCCTAACCAACTGTGCTATTTTGTTTGTTTTTTCGCATTGTTTGTAACTAATTTCATACATAATGTTGCTGCTACCGTCACTTATGACCGAAAAGAGCTTCTGGACATCAAAAGAGCGATGACTAGCTCGAACTGGACAAAGATTTTTTCTTTCATGAGTCCAACACGAAGGATATACGGCTTTGTCGAGACAAGGCCCAAATCCCTGTCGTCACCGTGAAGAAAATACGGAGAAAAAGGGGGAGGAGGGCGTGGTGCCTTGTAAGAATTTGCCGATGAGTAGGTAAACCACCACTAGCCTCCGTATTATTGGCCAACGTGCAATCATTGAAAAACAAACTGGGCTATCTATGATTAAGGCTATCCTACCAACGGGACATTAAAAAATGTAATATCTTATGTTTCACCGAAACATGGCTAAGCGACAACACAAATAATATAGAGCTGGCTGGCTTCTCCATGCATCGGCAGGACAGAGCAGCTATGGCTGTTAAGACGAGGGGTGGGGGTGTGTGTCTATTTGTCAATAACTGCTGGTGCGTGATGTCTAATATTAAAGAAGTATTGATATATTGCTCACCTGAGGTAGAATACCTCATGATAAGCTATAGACCACACTATCTACCAAGAGAGTTCTCATCTATGTTATTCATAGCCGTCTATTTACCTCCACAACCAATGCTGGCACTAAGACCCCACTCAACGAGCTGTATAAGGCCATAAGGAAACAAGAAAATGCTCATCCAGAAGTGGCGCTCCTAGTGTCCGTGGACTTTAAGGCAGGCAAACTTAAATCGGTTTTACCTAATTTCTACCAGCATGTCACATGTGCAACCAGAGGAAAATAAACTCTAGACCACTTTTACCCCGCACACAGAGATGCATATAAAGCTCTCCCTTGCCCTCCATTTTGAAAATCTGATCATAATTATATCTTCTTGATTCCTGCTTACAAGCAAAAATCAAAACAGGAAGTACCAGTGATTCGCTCAATACAGAAGTGGTCAAATGACACGGATGCTACGCTACAGGACTGTTTTGTTAACACAGACTAGAATATGTTCCGGCATTCATCCAATGGCATTGAGGAGTATTCCACCTCAGTCCCTGGCTTCATCAATAAGTGCATCGACAACGTCGTCCACACAGTCACCGTACGTACATTTCCCAACCAGAAGCAATGGATTACAGGCAACATCCGCACAGAGTTAAAGGCTAGAGCTGCCGCTTTCAAGGTGCGGGACACTAATCCAGACTCTTATAAGAAATCCAGGACTAAGATTGAATCCTACTACACCGGCTCGGATGTCGTCGGATGTGGCAGGCCTGAAGTAGATCCTGTCGAGAAAACTATTACGGACTACATAGGGAAACCCAGGCGTGAGCTGCCCAGAGACACGAGCCTACCAGATCTTATACTCGCTTCGAGGCAAGCAACACTGAAGCATGCATGAGAGCACCAGCATTTCTGGACGACTGTGATCACGCTCTCCATACCTGATGTGAGCAAGACCTTTAAACAGGTCAACATTCACAAAGCCACAGGGCCAGACAGATTACCAGGATGTGTACTCAAAGCATGCGTGGACCAACTGGCAAGTGTCTTCACTGACATTTTCAACCCCTCCATGACCGAGTCTGTAAAACCTACGTGTTTCTAACAGACCAGCATGTCCCTATGCCCAAGGAAGCAAAGGTAACCTGCCTAAATGATTACCGCCCCATAGCACTCATGTCGGTAGCCATGAAGTGCTTTGAAAGGCTGGTCATGGCTCACATCAACAGCATCCTCCTGGACACCCTAGACCCACTCCAATTCACATACCGTCCCAACAGATCCACAGATGATGCAATCTCTATAGCACCCCACACTGCCCTTTCCCACCTGGACAAAAGGAACAGCTATGTGAGAATGCTGTTCATTGACTACAAGTCAGTGTTCAACACCATAGTGCTCTCAAAGCTCATCACTAAGCTAAGGACGCTGGGCCTAAACACCTCCCTCTGCAACTGGACCCTGGGACTAAACACCTCCCTCTGAAACTGGATCCTGGACTTCCTGACGGGCCACCCCCATGTGGTAAGGGTAGGCAACAACAAAAAGTACACACTCAGGGGTGTGTACTTAGTCCCCTACTGTACTCACTGTTCCCCCACGACTGTGTGGCCAAACACGACTCCAACACCATCATTAAGTTTGCTGATGACACAACATTGGTAAGCCTGATCACTAACAACGATGAGACAGACTATAGGGAGGAGGTCAGAGACCTGGCAGTGTGGTGCCAGGACAACAACCTCTCCCTCAATGTGAGCAAGACAAAGGAGCTGATTATGGACTATAGGAAAAGGAGAGCCGAACAGACCCTCATTAACATTGACACGCCTGAAGTAGATCCTGTCGAGAGTTTCAAGTTCCTTGGTGTCAAATCAAATCAAATTGATTTCTATAGCCCTTCTTACATCAGCTGATATCTCAAAGTGTTGTACAGAAACCCAGCCTAAAACCCCAATCAGCAAGTAATGTAGGTGTAGAAACACTGTGGCTCGGAAAAACTCCATAGAAAGGCCAAAACCTAGGAAGAAACCTAGAGAGGAATCAGGCTATGAGGCGTGGTCAGTCCTCTTATGAGGGGTGTCCACATCACCAACAAACTATCATGGTCCAAACACACCAAGACAGTTGTGAAGAGGACACGACAACACCTTTTCCCCTCAGGAGACTGAAAAGATTTGTCATGGGTCCCCAGATCCTCAAAAAGTTATACAGCTGCACCTTCGAGAGCATCCTGACCGGTTACATGGTATGGCACCTGCTCGGCATCTGACCATAAGGCGGGTAGTGCGTACGGCCCAGTACATCACTGGGGCCAAGCTTCCTGACATCCAGGACCTATATACTAGGCGGTGTCAGAGGAAGGCCCAAAAAATGTTCAAAGACTCCAGTCACCTGTCATAGACTGTTCTCTCTGCTACCGCACGGCAAGCAGTACCGGAGCGCCAAGTCTAGGATCAAAAGACTCCTTAACATCTTCTACCCCCAAGCCATAAGACTGTTGAACAATTAATCAAATGGCCACCCGGACTATTTACATTGATTTCCCCCCTTTGTTTTTACACTGCTGCTACTTGCTGTTTATTATGTGTGCATAGTCACTTTACAAATGACCTTGACTAACCTGTACCCATTGAGTCGGTACCGGTACCCCCTGTATATAGCCTCCACATTGACTCTGTACCGGCACCCCCTGTATATAGCCTCCACATTGACTCTGTACCGGCACCCCCTGTATATAGCCTCCACATTGACTCTGTACCGGCACCCCCTGTATATAGCCTCCACATTGACTCTGTACCGGCACCCCTGTATATAGCCTCCACATTGACTCTGTACCGGCACCCCTGTATATAGCCTCCACATTGACTCTGTACCGGTACCCCTGTATATAGCCTCCATATTGACTCTGTACCGGCACCCCCTGTATATAGCCTCCACATTGACTCTGTACTGGCACCCCCTGTATATAGCCTCCACATTGACTCTGTACCGGTACCCCCTGTATATAGCCTCCACATTGACTCTGTACCATAACACCCTGTATATAGCCTCCACATTGACTCTGTACCGGTACCCCCTGTATATAGCCTCCACATTGACTCTGTACCGACACCCCCTGTATATAGCCTCCACATTGATTCTGTACCGGCACCCCCTGTATATAGCCTCCACATTGACTCTGTACCGGCACCCCCTGTATATAGCCTCCACATTGACTCTGTACCGGCACCCCCTGTATATAGCCTCCACATTGACTCTGTACCGGCACCCCCTGTATATAGCCTCCACATTGACTCTGTACCGGCACCCCCTGTATATAGCCTCCACATTGAGTCTGTACCGGTACCCCTGTATATAGCCTCCGCATTGACTCTGTACCAGTACCCCCTGTATATAGCCTCCACATTGAGTCGGTACCGGTACCCCCTGTATATAGCCTCGTTATTCTTATGTCATATCTTGTTACTTTTTGATTTCATTTTCTTACTTTAGTTTATTTAGTAAATATTTTCTTAACTCTATTTCTTGAACTGCATTGTTGGTTAAGGGCTTGTAAGCATTTCAAAAGTAAGGATTACTCTTGCTGTATTCGGCAAATGTGACAAATACAATTTGATTTGATTATACACTGCTCAAAAAAATTAAGGGAACACTAAAATAACACATCCTAGATCTGAATGAATCTTATTAAATACGTTTTTCTTTACATAGTTGAATATGTTGACAAAAAAATCACACAAGAATTATCAATGGAAATCAAATGTATCAACCCATGGAGGTCTGGATTTGGAGTCACACTCAAAATTAAAGTGGAAAACCACACTACAGGCTGATCCAACTTTGATGTAATGTCCATAAAACAAGTCAAAATGAGGCTCAGTCGTGTGTGTGGCCTCCATGTGCCTGTATGACCTCCCTACAACGCCTGGGCATGCTCCTGATGAGGTGGCGGATGGTCTCCTGAGGGATCTCCTCCCAGGCCTGGACTAAAGCATCCGCCAACTCCTGGACAGTCTGTGGTGCAATGTGGTGTTGGTGGATGGAGCGAGACATGATGTCCCAGATGTGCTCAATTGGATTCAGGTCTGGGGAACGGGCGGGCCAGTCCATAGCATCAATGCCTTCCTCTTGCAGGAACTGCTGACACACTCCAGCCACATGAGGTCTTGCATTGTCTTGCATTAGGAGGAACCCAGGGCCAACCGCACCAGCAAGGGGTCTGAGGATCTCATCTCGGTACCTAATGGCAGTCAGGCTACCTCTGGCGAGCACATGGAGGGCTGTGCGGCCCCCCAAAGAAATGCCACCCCACACCATGACTGACCCACCGCCAAACCGGTCACGCTGGAGGATGGTGCAGGCAGCAGAATGTTCTCCATGGCGTCTCCAGACTGTCACGTCTGTCACGTGCTCAGTGTGGACCTGCTTTCATCTGTGAAGAGCACAGGGCGCCAGTGGCGAATTTGCCAATCTTGGTGTTGCCAAACGTCCTGCACGGTGTTGGGCTGTAAGCACAACCCCCACCTGTGGACATCGGGCCCTCATACCACCCTCATGGAGTCTGTTTCTGACCGTTTGAGCAGACACATGCACATTTGTGGCCTGCTGGATGTCATTTTGCAGGTCTCTGGCAGTGCTCCTCCTTGCACAAAGGCGGAGGTAGCGGTCCTGCTGCTGTTGCCCTCCTACGGCCTCCTCCACATCTCCTGATGTACTGGCCTGTCTCCTGGTAGCGCCTCCATGCTCTGGACACTACACTGACAGACACAGCATACCTTCTTGCCACAGCTCGCATTGATGTGCCATCCTGGATGAGCTGCACTACCTGAGCCACTTGTGTGGGTTGTAGACTCCGTCTCATGCTACCACTAGAGTGAAAGCACCGCCAGCATTCAAAAGTGACCAAAACATCAGTCAGGAAGCATAGGAACTGAGAAGTGGTCTGTTGTCACCACCTGCAGAACTGCTCCTTTATTGGGGATGTCTTGCTAATTGCCTATAATTTCCACCTGTTGTCTATTCCATTTGCACAACAGCATGTGAAATGTATTGTCAATCAGTGTTGCTTCCTAAGTTGACAGTTTGATTTCACAGAAGTGTGATTGACTTGGAGTTACATTGTGTTGTTTAAGTGTTCCCTTTATTTTTTTGAGCAGTGTATAGTGCCCATAAGGCCCTGGAGAAACATAGTGCACTATGTAGGGAATCGAGTGCCATTTGCGACGCATCTAGAGTGTTAGCATCCCAAATTGCACCCCTTTCCCTATACTAGCGCACTACTTTTCACCAGATCCCTATTGGCCCTGATCAAAAGTAGTGCAATATGTAGGGAATCGGGTGTCATTTGGGAAGCAACCAGAGTATTATCATCATCTCCATATTTCCAGCTCAGTCTCTGACTTGTTAGGATCTGACACATACGCAAGACAACCTGGTAGGTGAGACTCACAACAAGCACAGCACTAAGGCCTGGTGTGATAGTAGTTAAACAGTGATAAAATGAACCCAAATTACATGCACTCTCTTCAATAACATCTGATCTGAGCGGCAGTAGTTCTCAGTAGTTCTCAGTTCTAAACAAGAAGAAGATTAGACCTTATCAATCCAAGTCAAATCCCATCAATCCAGACCAACTCAGTCTATCCCTGATTACATAACAATAAATCAATCTTACTACAACATCACAATAACAAGAACGAGCAATAACGTTGAGCACTCAGGTGTGAGGGAGGCAAGGCCTTTTCTCAATTAGATTTGCTCAACTCATGCGTCCTCTGTCCTCTGTCGCCTCCTTTTGAAAAAGGTCAAAGGGAATCGAGGAGAGGGAACGTGGACGAAAATGTGCTTGTATGAAATGAGAAGCTCCTTCTCCACTCGTGCGTTGGTTCAAGGGGTGGATCCCCTTTGTGGATCCCCTTTGTGGATCCCCTTTGTGCTTCCTCGCCAAAAGGAGGCTATCGTGGAAGGGAGTACCGTCTTCCGCTTGCCTACTAACAAATTGACACACCTCTCAACCACTTATCGGTTGCTGGGTTACGGAGGAGAGAAGACAGAGGATGGACTTTTGCCCAAATGAGAAAAGGCCCATTCCAATCTATGGGAATGAGAAAATCGAGCCGATAGCAGAACTGTCAGCTGTGAGCTGGCCGACCGTTCAGAAAGGCGTTTTGATGAAGGAAACACTAGGGCTGGAAATGAATCAGTAGCTCTTTTGAAACACCAGCGTCATTGTGCAGCAGGCAGAGTCTGGAGGCTACGCTGCAATGTTTCCTTTGATTGTGCCATTGCGGTGCAGAGGAATTCTCCTATGGCTCTTTTAATTGATTGCCCTGGGGCATAAATCACCAAAGTGTACTGTTGTTGAAGCATGGCTTGAAGGACCAGGAAAGAACTCCAGAGATGTGTCTTTTAAACCCGTCACTGTAGGTGCGGCTGACTCTGAAATGGCACCCTATTCCCTATACAGCACAAGGCTTTTGACCAGTGCCCTGGTCAAAAGTAGAGCACTATATAGGGAATAGGGTGCCATATGGGACACATCCTTCATCTGAACCAATCATGGTGTGTGGTTCCGTGTCTTTAGATGGCTGTATTATGGACCACAGCACAGTGATTATATTGATTAAAGCATTTCTCTGTTAGTGCAGGGTTCCCCTGAGTGTGTCCTCTGTCCAATGAATGCATGGCTGTGTTGTTGTTTACCACGGTTCGTTGTGCCTTTCTGATGAAGGCATCATTGTGTAGGGTAACTCACTCATCAATGTGCTTTTCTGATGAGGATGTCAATGTGTGGTTTAACTCATAAACATGCCTTTTTAAACTCTAAAGGTCTGGGGCATGGGGGGGGGGATTGTTTTAGATTGTTTTTTTTTACCATGGATCATTAAGCTATTTGATTGTGAATTTTAGGATCCCTGTATGTGTATAAAAGAAATGACATACAGCGACAAGAAAATGTGTGTGAACCCTTTGGAACCTGGATTTCTGTATAAATTGGGCATCAAATTTGATCTGATCATCATCTAAGTCCCAACAATAGACAAACGCAGTCTGCTTAAACTAATAACACACAAATTCTTGTATTTTTCTTTTTTTTATATTGAATACATCATTTAAGGTTGGAAAAAGTATGTGAACCCCTCGGCTAATGACTTCTCCAAAAGCTAATTGGAGTCAGGAATCAGCTAACCTGGAGTCCAATCAATGAGGCGAGATTGGAGATGTTGGTTAGAGTTGCCTTGCCCTATAAAAAACACTCACAAAATTTGAGTTTGATATTCACAAGAAGCATTGCATTGCCTGATGTGAACCATGCCTCGAACAGAAGAGATCTCAGAAGATCTAAGATTACGAAATGTTGACCTGCATAAAGCTGGAAAGGGTTACAAAGTATCTCTAAAAGCCTTGATGTTCATCAGTACACGGTAAGACAAATTGTCTATAAATGGAGAAAGTTCAGTACTGTTGCTACTCTCCCTAGGAGTGGTCGTCCTGCGAAGACTGCAAGAGCACAGCACCGAATGCTCAATGAGGTTAAGAAGAATCCCAGAGTGTCAGCTAAAGACTGACAGAAAACTCTGGAACATGCTAAACAAGAATGGTGTTCATGGGAGCCACTGCTGTCCAAAAAAAACATTGTTGCCCGTCTGAAGTTTGCAAAAGTGCACCTGGATGTTCCACAGCGCTACCGGCAAAATATTCTGTGGACAGATGAAACTACAGTTGAGTTGTTTGGAAGGAACACACAACACTATACTGTAAAGTATGGTGGAGGGAGCATCATGGTCTGGGGCTGCTTAGCTGCCTAAGGGCCTGGACAGCTTGCTAACATCGACTGAAAAATGAATTCCCACATTTATCAAGACATTTTGCAGGAGAACGTAAGGCTATCTGTCCGCCAATGGAAGCTCAACAGAAGTTGGGTGATGCAACAGGACAACGACCCAAAAGCCAGAAATAAATCAACAACAGAATGGCTTCAACAGAAGAAAATACGCCTCCTGGAGTGGCCCAGTCAGAGTCCTGGCCTCAACCCGATTGAGATGCTGTGGCATGACCTCAAGAGAGCGGTTCACACCAGACATCCCAATAATATTGCTGAACTGAAACAGTGTTGTAAAGAGGAATGGTATAAAATTCCTCCTGACTGCTGTGCAGGTCTGATCCGCAGCTACAGAAAACGTTTGGTTGACGTTATTGCTGCCAAAGGAGGGTCAACCAGTTATTAAATCCAAGGGTTCACATACCTTTTCCACCCTGCACTGTGAATGTTTACACAGTGTGTTCAATAAAGACAAGAAAACATGTAATTGTTTGTGTGTTATTAGTTTAAGCAGACTGTGTTTGTCTATTGTTGTGACCTAGATGAAGATCAGATCAAATGTTATGACCAATTTGTGCAGAAATCCAAGTATATCCAAAGGGTTCACATACTTTTTCTTGCCACTGTATATTGAATTTGGCCTCTACTACTGCAGCTCATAAAAACGCTTTGAATAACACATTAATAAAAGGCAAAGAATACAGTAAACATGTTTTATCCTAACGAACAAGGTTTTGAAGTGTCCTTTATCTAGGAAATATAAGAAAGCTCAGGAAATATATATATATAAAATTGGACACATATTTAACCCCTTTTTTTGTTGGCACAAAACAACCTCCATACTTGCATTCATTTGTGCAGGTTACCTTCAGACGAGTCTCGTGACACTTGTGAGAGTCTAATCTTTCCATAGAGTGGTCATATTGTTTAGTAGGCCAAACCGTTTGGACGCGACACACGTTTTCAGAGCTGTAGCTCTGCCAAACAGAGCTGTAGCTCTGCCAAACAGAGCTGTAGTCTTGACAAACAGAGCTGTAGCTCTGCCAAACAGAGCTGTAGTCTTGACAAACAGAGCTGTAGTCCTGACAAACAGAGCTGTAGCCCTGACAAACAGAGCTGTAGTCCTGACAAACAGAGCTGTAGTCCTGACAAACAGAGCTGTAGTCCTGACAAACAGAGCTGTAGCTCTGACAAACAGAGCTGTAGTCCTGACAAACAGAGCTGTAGCCCTGACAAACAGAGCTGTAGCCCTGACAAACAGAGCTGTAGTCCTGACAAACAGAGCTGTAGTCCTGACAAACAGAGCTGTAGCCCTGACAAACAGAGCTGTAGTCCTGACAAACAGAGCTGTAGCCCTGACAAACAGAGCTGTAGCCCTGACAAACAGAGCTGTAGCCCTGACAAACAGAGCTGTAGCTCTGACAAACAGAGCTGTAGCCCTGACAAACAGAGCTGTAGCCCTGACAAACAGAGCTGTAGCTCTGACAAACAGAGCTGTAGCTCTGACAAACAGAGCTGTAGCCCTGACAAACAGAGCTGTAGCCCTGACAAACAGAGCTGTAGTCCTGACAAACAGAGCTGTAGCTCTGACAAACAGAGCTGTAGTCCTGACAAACAGAGCTGTAGCCCTGACAAACAGAGCTGTAGCCCTGACAAACAGAGCTGTAGTCCTGACAAACAGAGCTGTAGCTCTGACAAACAGAGCTGTAGTCCTGACAAACAGAGCTGTAGCTCTGACAAACAGAGCTGTAGTCCTGACAAACAGAGCTGTAGTCCTGACAAACAGAGCTGTAGCCCTGACAAACAGAGCTGTAGCCCTGACAAACAGAGCTGTAGTCCTGACAAACAGAGCTGTAGCCCTGACAAACAGAGCTGTAGTCCTGACAAACAGAGCTGTAGCCCTGACAAACAGAGCTGTAGCCCTGACAAACAGAGCTGTAGCTCTGACAAACAGAGCTGTAGCTCTGCCAAACAGAGCTGTAGTCTTGACAAACAGAGCTGTAGTCCTGACAAACAGAGCTGTAGCCCTGACAAACAGAGCTGTAGTCCTGACAAACAGAGCTGTAGTCCTGACAAACAGAGCTGTAGTCCTGACAAACAGAGCTGTAGTCCTGACAAACAGAGCTGTAGCCCTGACAAACAGAGCTGTAGCCCTGACAAACAGAGCTGTAGTCCTGACAAACAGAGCTGTAGTCCTGACAAACAGAGCTGTAGCCCTGACAAACAGAGCTGTAGCCCTGACAAACAGAGCTGTAGTCCTGACAAACAGAGCTGTAGCCCTGACAAACAGAGCTGTAGCCCTGACAAACAGAGCTGTAGCCCTGACAAACAGAGCTGTAGCCCTGACAAACAGAGCTGTAGCTCTGACAAACAGAGCTGTAGCTCTGACAAACAGAGCTGTAGCCCTGACAAACAGAGCTGTAGCCCTGACAAACAGAGCTGTAGCCCTGACAAACAGAGCTGTAGTCCTGACAAACAGAGCTGTAGCTCTGACAAACAGAGCTGTAGCCCTGACAAACAGAGCTGTAGCCCTGACAAACAGAGCTGTAGCTCTGACAAACAGAGCTGTAGCCCTGACAAACAGAGCTGTAGCCCTGACAAACAGAGCTGTAGTCCTGACAAACAGAGCTGTAGCTCTGACAAACAGAGCTGTAGCTCTGACAAACAGAGCTGTAGCCCTGACAAACAGAGCTGTAGTCCTGACAAACAGAGCTGTAGCCCTGACAAACAGAGCTGTAGTCCTGACAAACAGAGCTGTAGCCCTGACAAACAGAGCTGTAGCCCTGACAAACAGAGCTGTAGTCCTGACAAACAGAGCTGTAGCTCTGACAAACAGAGCTGTAGCCCTGACAAACAGAGCTGTAGCCCTGACAAACAGAGCTGTAGCCCTGACAAACAGAGCTGTAGTCCTGACAAACAGAGCTGTAGCTCTGACAAACAGAGCTGTAGCCCTGACAAACAGAGCTGTAGCCATGACAAACAGAGCTGTAGTCCTGACAAACAGAGCTGTAGCTCTGACAAACAGAGCTGTAGTCCTGACAAACAGAGCTGTAG
Source organism: Oncorhynchus gorbuscha (assembly GCF_021184085.1). Lineage (NCBI taxonomy): Eukaryota > Metazoa > Chordata > Actinopteri > Salmoniformes > Salmonidae > Oncorhynchus > Oncorhynchus gorbuscha. The sequence continues at coordinate 38,914,493 of NC_060180.1, read as the reverse complement.
TCCTGACAAACAGAGCTGTAGCCCTGACAAACAGAGCTGTAGCCCTGACAAACAGAGCTGTAGTCCTGACAAACAGAGCTGTAGTCCTGACAAACAGAGCTGTAGCCCTGACAAACAGAGCTGTAGCCCTGACAAACAGAGCTGTAGTCCTGACAAACAGAGCTGTAGCCCTGACAAACAGAGCTGTAGACCTGACAAACAGAGCTGTAGCCCTGACAAACAGAGCTGTAGCCCTGACAAACAGAGCTGTAGTCCTGACAAACAGAGCTGTAGCTCTGACAAACAGAGCTGTAGCTCTGACAAACAGAGCTGTAGCCCTGACAAACAGAGCTGTAGCCCTGACAAACAGAGCTGTAGTCCTGACAAACAGAGCTGTAGCTCTGACAAACAGAGCTGTAGCCCTGACAAACAGAGCTGTAGCCCTGACAAACAGAGCTGTAGTCCTGACAAACAGAGCTGTAGTCCTGACAAACAGAGCTGTAGCCCTGACAAACAGAGCTGTAGTCCTGACAAACAGAGCTGTAGTCCTGACAAACAGAGCTGTAGCCCTGACAAACAGAGCTGTAGTCCTGACAAACAGAGCTGTAGCCCTGACAAACAGAGCTGTAGCCCTGACAAACAGAGCTGTAGTCCTGACAAACACAGCTGTAGCTCTGCCACTTTCCACTGCAGATACGGAAGACTGACATAGGCGGATGCGGTGGATAGACACACATCCCATGCAAAAAAATATTATAGGAACAGAGGAATTTTGATGGGCATTTTTTTAATTACGTTAATTAGATTGACGCACGGATGTGGTGTAAACTCATCAATGAGTACATCGATGTGTAGTGTACATCTCTAACGTACATCTCTGATGAGAGTCTTGATGACTGAGTTGAACACTATGTTGTAACCCAGTAAGATGCATGTTGATGAATACAGCAGTACAGACAGCGCTGTGTGGTGTAACTCAGCGTTGTCTCTCAGCTGCTAAAGACAAAAGAGCCAAATAGGCGTTTCTAATCTCTGTGCTGAATGAACCTGAAACAAAGAGGAGGAACACAGACACAGAGGCCTGGACACACAGAGGATAAGCTGATTACCCAGACAGAGGGAGAGGGGAGGGGAGGGGAAGAGAGAGGGAGAGAGAGAGAGAGAGAGAGAGAGAGAGAGAGAGAGAGAGAGAGAGAGAGAGAGAGAGAGAGAGAGAGAGAGAGAGAGAGAGAGAGAGGGGGAGGGGAAGAGAGAGAGCGAGGGAGAGAGAGAGAGGGGAGGGGAGGGGAAGAGAGAGGGGGAGAGAGAGAGAGAGAGGGAGAGAGAGAGGGAGAGAGAGAGAGAGAGAGAGAGAGAGAGAGAGAGAGAGAGAGAGAGAGAGAGAGAGAGAGAGAGAGAGAGAGAGAGAGAGAGAGAGATAGGAGGGAAAGAGAGAGAGAGAGGGAGAGAGAGAGGGGAGGGGAGGGGAAGAGAGAGGGGGAGAGAGAGAGAGGGGGAGAGAGAGAGAGGGAGAGAGAGAGAGAGAGAGAGAGAGAGAGAGGGAGAGAGAGAGAGAGAGAGGGGAGAGAGAGAGAGAGAGGGGGAGAGACAGAGGGAGAGGGGAGGGGAAGAGAGGGGAGGAGAGAGAGAGAGAGAGAGAGAGAGAGAGAGAGAGAGAGAGAGAGAGAGAGAGAGAGAGAGAGAGAGAGAGAGAGAGAGAGACAGAGAGGGGAGGGGAGGGGAAGAGAGAGGGGGAGGGAGAGAGGGAGAGAGAGAGAGAGAGAGAGGGGGGAGAGAGAGGGGGAGAGACAGAGGGAGAGGGGAGGGGAAGAGAGAGAGAGGGGAAGAGAGAGAGAGAGGGGGAGAGAGAGGGGAGGGGAAGAGAGAGAGAGAGAGAGAGAGAGAGAGAGAGAGAGGGAGAGGGGAGGGGGGGAAGAGAGAGGGGGAGAGAGAGGGGGAGAGACAGAGGGAGAGGGGAGGGGAAGAGAGAGAGAGGGGGAGAGAGAGAGGGAGGGGAAGAGAGAGAGAGAGAGAGGGAGAGGGGAGGGGAAGAGAGAGAGGGGGAGAGGGGAGGGGAAGAGAGAGAGAGGGGGAGGGAAGGGGAAGAGAGAGAGAGAGAGAGAGGGGGAGAGAGAGAGGGGAGGGGAAGAGAGAGAGAGAGAGAGAGAGAGGGGGAGAGAGAGAGGGGGAGAGGGAGGGGAAGAGAGAGAGAGAGAGAGGGGGAGAGAGAGAGGGGGAGAGGGGAGGGGAAGAGAGAGAGAGAGGGAGAGAGAGAGAGAGGGGGAGGGGAAGAGAGAGAGAGGGATACAGATGAAAGAAGAAACAATAGCGTGCATTTGGAAAGTATTCAGACCCCTTCACTTTTTCCACATTTTGTTATGTTACAGCCTTTTTCTTAAATTGATTAAATTAATGTTTTTCCTCATCAATCTACACACCCTACAATGACACAGCTACAACAGGTTTTTAGATTTTTGGGGGAATTTATAAAAAAAAAAAAACAGAAATACCTTATTTACATAAGTATTCAGACCTTTTGCTATGAGACTCAAAATTGAGCTCAGGTGCATCCTGTTTCCATTGATCATCCTTTAGACTTGATTGGAGTTCAATAAATTGGACATGAATTGTAAAGGCACACAAATCAAATCAAATAAAATAAAAATTTATTTGTCACATACACATGGTTAGCAGATGTTAATGCGAGTGTAGCGAAATGCTTGTGCTTCTAGTTCCGACAATGCAGTGATAACCAACAAGTAATCTAACTAACAATTCCAAAACTACTGTCTTATACACAGTGTAAGGGGATAAAGAATATGTACATAAGGATATATGAATGAGTGATGGTACAGGGCAGCATACAGTAGATGGTATCGAGTACAGTATGTACATATGAGATGAGTATGTAGACAAAGTAAACAAAGTGGCATAGTTAAAGTGGCTAGTGATACATGTATTACATAAGGATGCAGTCGATGATATAGAGTACAGTATATACGTATGCATATGAGATGAATAATGTAGGGTAAGTAACATTATATAAGGTAGCATTGTTTAAAGTGGCTAGTGATATATTTACATCATTTCCCATCAATTCCCATTATTACAGTGGCTGGAGTTGGGTCAGTGTCAATGTCAGTGTGTTGGCAGCAGCCACTCAATGTTAGTGGTGGCTGTTTAACAGTCTGATGGCCTTGAGATAGAAGCTGTTTTTCAGTCTCTCGGCCCCAGCTTTGATGCACCTGTACTGACCTCGCCTTCTGGATGATAGCGGGGTGAACAGGCAGTGGCTCGGGTGGTTGATGTCCTTGATGATCTTTATGGCCTTCCTGTAACATCGGGTGGTGTAGGTGTCCTGGAGGGCAGGTAGTTTGCCCCCGGTGATGCATTGTGCAGACCTCACTACCCTCTGGAGAGCCTTACGGTTGAGGGCGGAGCAGTTGCCGTACCAGGCGGTGATACAGCCCGCCAGGATGCTCTCGATTGTGCATCTGTAGAAGTTTGTGAGTGCTTTTGGTGACAAGCCGAATTTCTTCAGCCTCCTGAGGTTGAAGAGGCGCTGCTGCGCCTTCTTCACGACGCTGTCAGTGTGAGTGGACCAATTCAGTTTGTCTGTGATGTGTATGCCGAGGAACTTAAAACTTGCTACCCTCTCCACTACTGTTCCATCGATGTGGATAGGGGGGTGTTCCCTCTGCGGTTTCCTGAAGTCCACAATCATCTCCTTAGTTTTGTTGACGTTGAGTGTGAGGTTATTTTCCTGACACCACACTCCGAGGGCCCTCACCTCCTCCCTGTAGGCCGTCTCGTCGTTGTTGGTAATCAAGCCTACCACTGTTGTGTCGTCCGCAAACTTGATGATTGAGTTGGAGGCGTGCGTGGCCACGCAGTCGTGGGTGAACAGGGAGTACAGGAGAGGGCTCAGAACACACCCTTGTGGGGCCCCCGTGTCGAGGATCAGCGGGGAGGAGATGTTGTTGCCTACCCTCACCACCTGGGGGCGGCCCGTCAGGAAGTCCAGTACCCAGTTGCACAGGGTGGGGTCGAGACCCAGGGTCTTGATGACGAGCTTGGAGGGTACTATGGTGTTGAATGCCGAGCTGTAGTCGATGAGAACAGCATTCTCACATAGGTATTCCTCTTGTCCAGGTGGGTTAGGGCAGTGTGCAGTGTGGTTGAGATTGCATCGTCTGTGGACCTATTTGGGCGGTAAGCAAATTGGAGTGGGTCTAGGGCAGACATGGGCAAACTACGGCCCGCGGGCCACATACGGCCCGTTAGGCTTTTTAATCCGGCCCGCCGAACTTGTCCAAATTATAGTAAAAACCTCCTTTTTTCCCCTTTCCCTGCAATGCCCACGTTTCCCCAATAGATGGCGGACTCAAAACACATTGACCGTTGTTGGAGTGGCGCGTATTTCTCTTTATTTCACTTTAATTTTCACTTCGTTTCATGTCACCATTAAGCCCTTCTGTGAAAATGAGCGGACCAAAGAGAAGGAAAGTGGACAGCGAATGCCGAGTGTTTAATAAGGAGTGGACAACAAAATACTTCTTCACTGAAGTCCGATCAAAGGCTGTATGTCTGATATGCCAAGAAGCTGTTGCGGTTTTCAAAGAGTACAATATCAGCCGTCACTTTGCCACGAAGCATGTGAACTATGCTAGCAAGCAGTCAACAGAAGAACGGGCGGCTACTGCTCAGAGGTTGGCAGCTAATTTACAGAGTCAACAGAACTTTTTTCACCGACAAACTGCAATTCAAGAGTCAAGTACCAAGGCAAGTTTTTTAAAATTAATTAAGAGCAATGCGCATTTACGCACAGCAGCGGTACAGTAGCTTAATTAACACGCCGCACATCGCTCTTAATTTAAATTTAAATTTTCAGCTGCAGGTAGGATATTTAATACAGCCTATGTCTGTGTGCTTGGCAACGATACACGTGTACTGTTTGCGCGTGAAGGCGAGGGCGTCCGTGGAGAGTTTGTAGAGCGCGCGGTCAGGACAATCCATCCATGATTTTGCGGAGTTTAACACAAGTAGATATTATTGAGCTTGAGTATTTCGTTGTGTAATAATATGTTTTGAATGTTGAAAGTGATTCCATTTTTCAATAAATGTTGATTTCTTTAACTTTGCACCTTCGATTGAAACTTATTAAAAACAGACGCAATCTTGATAAATCGCAGTGCGTATGTTATTTTAATCTATTTACATTTCCTCCTCCCAGTATCTGCGAAATAGTATGTAAATGCCATGTCTTGCATATTCCTTGAGACAAATTTATTAACTGATAAGGGCTATTTTTCACATTTGAAAGACAGTTAATAAATTGGGTTGTAGTGTTCTTACTGTGCTATGAGGTTTGCACACACTACATTTAATGCTTTAGTATATCCGGCCCAAACACTCCCTCCAAATGCTCCTGGCCCGGCCCCTCTGTCAAATTTTAGAACCCATTGTGGCCCGCGAGTCAAAACGTTTGCCCACCTCTGGTCTAGGGTGTCAGGTAGGGTGGAGGTGATATGGTCCTTGACTAGTCTCTCAAAGCACTTCATGATGATGGAAGTGAGTGCTACGGGGCGGTAGTCGTTTAGCTCAGTTACCTTAGCTTTCTTGGGAACAGGAACAATGGTGGCCCTCTTGAAGCATGTGGGAACAGCAGACTGGTATAGGGATTGATTGAATATGTCCGTAAACACACCGGCCAGCTGGTCTGCGCATGCTCTGAGGGTGCGGCTGGGGATGCCGTCTGGGCCTGCAGCCTTGCGAGGGTTAACACGTTTAAATGTCTTACTCACCTCGGCTGCAGTGAAGGAGAGACCGCATGTTTTCGTTGCAGGCCGTGTCAGTGGCACTGTATTGTCCTCAAAGCGGGCAAAAAAGTTATTTAGTCTGCCTGGGAGCAAGACATCCTGGTCCGTGACTGGGCTGGGTTTCTTCTTGGAGTCCGTGATTGACTGTAGACCCTGCCACATGCCTCTTGTGTCTGAGCCGTTGAATTGAGATTCTACTTGTCTCTGTACTGACGCTTAGCTTGTTTAATAGTCTTGCGGAGGGAATAGCTGCACTGTTTGTATTCGGTCATGTTACCAGACACCTTGCCCTGATTTAAAGCAGTGGTTCGCGCTTTCAGTTTCACGCGAATGCTGCCATCAATCCACGGTTTCTGGTTAGGGAATGTTTTTATCGTTGCTCTGGGAACGACATCTTCAACGCACGTTCTAATGAACTCGCACACCGAATCAGCGTATTCGTCAATATTTTTATCTGACGCAATACGAAACATGTCCCTGTCCACGTGATGGAAGCAGTCTTGGAGTGTGGAGTCAGCTTGGTCGGACCAGCGTTGGACAGACCTCAGCGTGGGAGCCTCTTGTTTAAGTTTCTGTCTGTAGGCAGGGATCAACAAAATGGAGTCATGGTCAGCTTTTCCGAAAGGGGGGCGGGGCAGGGCCTTATATGCGTCGCGGAAGTTAGAGTAACAATGATCCAAGGTTTTACCACCCCTGGTTGCGCAATCGATATGCTGATAAAATTTAGGTCTTGTTTTCATATTAGCTTTGTTAAAATCCCCAGCTACAATGAATGCAGCCTCCGGATAAATGGTTTCCAGTTTGCAAAGAGTTAAATAAAGTTCGTTCAGAGCCATCGATGTGTCTGCTTGGGGGGGGGATATATACGGCTGTGATTATAATCAAAGAGAATTCTCTTGGTAGATAATGCGGTCTACATTTGATTGTGAGGAATTCTAAATCAGGTGAACAGAAGGATTTGAGTTCCTGTATGTTTCTTTCATCACACCATGTCTCGTTAGTCATGAGGCATACGCCCCCGCCATTCTTCTTACCAGAAAGATGTTTGTTTCTGTCGGCGCGATGCGTGGAGAAACCCGTTGGCTGCACCGCCCCGGATAGCGTCTCTCCAGTGAGCCATGTTTCCGTGAAGCAGAGAACGTTACAGTCTCTGATGTCCCTCTGGAATGCTACCCTTGCTCGGATTTCATCAACCTTGTTGTCAAGAGACTGGACATTGGCAAGAAGAATGCTAGGGAGTGGTGCACGATGTGCCTGTGTCCGGAATCTGACCAGAAGACCGCTACGTTTCCCTCTTTTACGAAGTCGTTTTTTGGGGTCACTGCATGGAATCAATTCCGTTGACCTGTTTGTAAGGCAGAACACAGGATCCGCGTCGCGGAAAACATATTCTTGGTCGTACTGATGGTGAGTTGACGCTGATCTTATATTCAGTAGTTCTTCTCGACTGTATGTAATGAAACCTAAGATGACCTGGGGTACTAATGTAAGAAATAACACGTAAAAAAAACAAAAAACTGTATAGTTTCCTAGGAACGCGAAGCGAGGCGGTCATCTCTGTCGACACCTGTCTATATAAGGTCCCACAGTTGACAGTGCATCTCAGAGCAAAAACCAAGCCATGAGGTCGAAGGAGACGGGATTGTGTCAAGGAACAGATCTGGGGAAGGGTACCAAACATTTTTGGCAGCATTGAAGGTCCCAAGAACACAGTGGCCTCCATCATTCTTAAATGGAAGAAGTTTGGAACCACCAAGACTCTTCCTAGAGCTGGCCGCCCAGCAAAACTGAGCAATCAGTGGAGAAGGGCCTTGGTCAGAGAGGTGACCAAGAACCCGATGGTCACTCTGACAGAGCTCCAAAATTCCTCTGTGGAGATGGGAAGACCTTCCAGAAGGACAACTATCTCTGCAGCACTCCACTAATCAGGCCTTGATAGTAGAGTGGCCAGACGGAATTAACTCCTCAGTAAAAGGCACAGGACAGCCCACTTGGAGTTTGCCAAACGGCACCTAAAGGACTCTGGTCTGATGAAACCAATATTGAACTCTTTGGCCTTTATGCCAAGCGTCACATCTGGATGAAACCTGTCACCATCCCTATAGTGAAGCATGGTGGTGGCAGCATCATGCTGTGGGGATGTTTTTCAGCTGCAGGGACTGGGAGACTAGTCAGGATTGAGGGAAAGATGACTGGAGCAAAGTATAGATAGATCCTTGATGGAAACCTGCTCCAGAGCACTCAGGACCTCAGACTGGGGAGAAGGTTCACCTTCCAACAGGACAACAACCCTAAGCACACAGCCAAGACAACACAGGAGTGGCTTTGGGACAAGTCTCTGAGTGTCCTGGAGTGGGCCGGACTTGAACCCGATCGATCATCTCTGGAAAGACCTGAAAATAGCTTTGCATTGACGCTCCTTATCCAACCTGACAGGGCTTGAGAGGATCTGCAGAGAATAATGGGAGAATCTCCCCAAATACAGGTGTGCCAAGCTTGTAGCATCATAACCAAGGAGACTTGAGGTTGTAATCGCTGCCAAATGTGTTTCAACTAAGTACTAAGTAAAGGGTCAGCATACTTATTTACATTTTTTATTTTGAATAGATTTGCAAACCTAAAAAAAACAAATGTTTTTGCTTTGTATTTATGGGGTATTGTGTGTAGATTGATGAGTGAAACAAACTATTTAATCCATTCTAGAAAAAGGCTGTAATGTAAAAACTGTAAACGGGTCTGAATACGTTCCACTGTGTGTATTGTTCCAATGGTCTTCCTCTGGACGCCATCTTCAAAGGGACATTGTGTGAATATCACCCTCCAGTAGTCTTACCTGATCTACCTACTATATACACACAGTACAAGGCATTACATCCATTCCAGGTGTACACACTAAAGATGCAGCTAATGAAAAGGAGATGAACTTAGAACAGAATATGCTCCTTCCGTAAGCCTCTTATCCGTGCATGAGAATCTACTTCATTACTCACTTACACGCGGGCACGCACACACGCGGGCGGGCACGCACACACACACGCTCATCTCTTTTTTTTATCCACTCTCACAGTCTACTAGGCACACTATTATAAATCCTCTCGTCGCTTGCACACACAAAGACAAGCACTGAGTCTCTCTATCTTGCTCTCCCCTCCCTCTCTCTTGCTCGCCCTCCCTCCCTCCCTCTCCCTCCCTTTCATTCTCTATCCCTCTTTGCTGTATCTATGGCTTAAACATGCTCGTTGTTCCGTACGTTTGTGTGCCTTATAGAGACACAAACGGAGACTCTCAGACACACGCGCACGCGCACACTTGTTCTCGCACACTTGTTCTCCTATTTGAAGCGGGGCCCTCTAGTTTTTCTGTTGTTGTTGTTCAAACAGAAATCTTCATGTGATTCCAGCTGCTTTTCTGTTGGCTGGAAGGCGTAAGCACGGCAGCCATCTCTCTCTCTCTCTGTGTGCATAACACTGGAACAGTTGATATGTAACATTTACTGAAGCGCGTGCCTGCCTGTTTCCTTTTATTAACTGATGTCCTAGGACGTTCCGTTCCCTACAGACTGAGGCGTTGTCATAAATGGCACCCTATTCCGTATAGAGTGCATGGGCCCTAGTTAAAAGTAGTGCACTTATTTTAATAGGAAATCAGGTGCCATTTGGGATGCAGTGCAAAGTGCATTGTAATTAAAAAGCTCTTCAGACTCTCTCTCTGTCGGATGAGGAAAACCCGGTCAGAGAAAATGACACAGTGAGAATGAATCAAAGACTTTATTAACAGCCGTGCAGGACGTGTCCTCCTTGGAATGTGACCAACTTTTCTTCCCATATTTTCATTTTTTCAACTCAGACGCACTCCTTGAATAGACGAGTCAATATGACATTTCTTCTCCCATAAGATTGACTAGCGCGAGATGAGGTGCAGCCTCCAATCACTGAGAGGACCAGTTGAGCATATCAAGTGTACTTTGATTGTTCTTCTTAATAACAGGAGAGCTTCAAAACAATGGATACTAAAAGCATCCAAATCGTAACCCTTAATTACAGTGTCCATTGGTCTCTGTGTAGTTAGTATCTCTCTTTGTGAGTAACAAAATATTCCAAATGGTACCCTATTCCCTGGGGAGTGCACTACTGTTGACTCTCACTCACTCACTTACTCACTCATTCACTCTACGTCTGTAATTTGATCCTAATGAACTGGCTTGAGTATCCTTAGCCAGTTTCAGTATTATATACAGTATTGTATGTTATCTAAATAACTGAAAGGCAACCATTCTTCCTTTAGGCAGATGTGTTTGGTGAAAGGAAGGCAGACAGTATATCTGCTATGGCAATTTTTTCCCCCTATTTTTAAAATGGTGATTTATTCGTGTTTCACTTTTCAATTTCCAGAGCTATTTCCATGTTTGCTATCATCAGTCTGCGGGTGCTTGGTTGTTCTACAGTCGAGCCCGTGTGATGTTGTCTTCTGTCTGCTCAGGGCCTAGCTAGCTGACAGGCCTAACTCTGGCGATGTTGTTGTGGAATGTTTTGACATTTCAGTCTGTATTACCTGACTTCTCTCTGGATTCGCAGAGAGCTGTGATAGCTTTGTCAATTTAACTCAGGATCTACATTTTGGAGTTTGACGTTTACGGTTTTGCTTCGCTTTACTGGGTTGTGGCCACCGGTTGTGGGCTGACCTAGGATCAGTTTAGACTTTTAGATCATAATGAACACGATGGCATGTATAGGGGAAAGCTGATCCTAGATTAGCACTCCTGGGTTGCTTTATATCAATACGGGCTCTTTTCTTACTCTTTTCTTACACCACTGGTATGGGTTTTATGTACTAGGCAAGTAATCCTGCTGTAATCTATGTTTGATGCTGTGGACTGGAAATGATGTGTATAGAGCTGATTCTCGACTGGGTGAACAGTATTGTCTTGTAGTGTGCAGCGTGCTCTGTTCTGGGTGCGCTGTGCTGTGTTGGACTGGTTTGTTCTGGTTGTGGTTTGCTGATTGTCGTGGCCAGGGTCAGCTCTTTCTGTTGGTTTGCTTCTGTTTTAGCATACTCTGCAGGGAGCGCTCCTGCGATGCCAATTATATTGACTGGAGAAAGGAGGGGAGGAGGGGGTTAGAAGACTTAGTGAAAGGGAGAGAAAAGGGAGGCAGCGAAAAGAAGAAGGGGGGGGGTAATGAATGAGAGGAGAGACAATGAAAAGGGGGAAAAGAGAGAGGGAGGAACAGAGAAGGAGAGAAGGAGACCGTTGAGGGTGAGTGGATGAAAGGAGGGAAGACGAGAACAGAAAGCAGGGAGAGAGAGAGAGGGAAATTGGAGGAGAGAGATTCTGTCTGTGAGTGTAATAGTCTCATGCTGTCAGACTCTGGGGAATGCTCTCACTGCAGAGGAAAGAGAGGGAGTGAGACAGAGAGAGCAGCGAGAGCGGAGAAAGAGATAGACGAGGGAGAGAGAGAGTGCGAAAGAAAGATGACTTCAGCCTTTTTCCCGAGGAAGCGACGGTTCAGCCCCCCTCCTTTCCTCTTAAGCAGTTGTGGTTCCCAATATAAAATGTGATTCTGTGGTGAGATGAATACGTGTGTGAATGAATGGGAGTGTGTCACAGTATCTACATGTGTACAGAGCAGCGGCTATGTGTTTTTCATCCCAACTGGGTCACCAGATGGCACATGTAAAGTTAACCCTGTTATTCAGGCCGTAGCCATGATGTCGGTTCAGAACATGTGGACTGACACACTAATTAGGGACTCAGCCGAGGAGGAGGTTGTTCGCTAACGATGCAACGATGACCCACGTCCCGACCGAGGCAGTTACTTAGATTTGGCTCGAATGTGTATGATAAAAACACAGAAAGGGAGAACACTGTCCATCTTCTATTGTTCTACTGTCCCTGTTCATTTCCATTGTTGTGCTGGGTGCCCCTGCTGTTACACCAATTGATCTCCACTCAGTTGATTGGCTTTGACAGGCAGTGGGGAACATAAAGGTTGGGTTTGTTAGAGGTACATCTCTGTGAAACATGGAGGTCATCACACACACACACACACACACACACACACACACACACACACACACACACACACACACACACACACACACACACACACACACACACACACACACACACACACACACACACACACACACACACACACACACACACACACACACACACACACACACACACACACACACACACATACACACACACACACACACACACACACACACACACGGTTTGTGTGAACATGGATTCACATACACACAGCTACATGTAGTCTGATAACAAACACAGACACACTCACCCATTGACGCGTACGCACACATTCCGATACACACATTCAGAGCCTTTTTGGTCTCTCTGGTCGCTTTGTGTGTCATGTATCTGAATAGGCGGACCCAGGGAGCCTCCGAGGACTCCAGCCGGAGAACACCAACCTGCATTGTCACTGGAACATTAACAACACAATTCAACAAACGTGTACAAAGCACATGACATGGCTTACGTGCAATGTACCTATTGTGTTTATTTGTGTAGAGCAGTAGTGTGTCCAAGAACATTGTCCTCTGGGGACATCACAGTTTGTCCTATGCTACAAAGGCATCGGAAAAAGGCATTCTTTCAGTTTTTATTTATTTATACGAGTGCAGTAACTCATGGGCCATGGTAAGGCATTCTTCCTGTGGTCTCCTCCCTATAATCTGCATGCTAATGTTTGTGACGTGTTGCGCGTCTGTCTACGTGCGTCTATTCAAGCTGTAAATGAGGAGAATTCTCCTCAGAAATAATGACCTTAATTGCCTCCAGATATCTACTGTGTTACACATTCGTTCGTAACACATGTTGCTCTTCGTTGAACCATGTTAACGAGCAAACAACACCGTGATTAAGCCTACAACATGTAACTCTTTATAGGATCTCGATGAATGTAACAATGAGATTTTAACCATGCTGTTTTTGACCATGTATGTTTCGGAAGTTACAGACTAGTCGAGCCGGACCCAGGTTATATTGTTGTGAATTGGTCTAAATGACAGGGAAGGGTCAAGCTTTAGGTCACTGTGGTTGCCCTGGTAACCCTGTTCTGGCTGGTTGCCTGGCAACAATTCCCTTTTGTTCCAAATTATTTTATTTGCAGCATATATTCCCCTTTACCCTTGCCTCTTCTGCTCACTTCTATCCATCATCCCCTCTCTCTGTCTTACTCCATCTCTCCCCTTCACTATATATATATATATATATATATATATATATATATATATATATATATATATATATATATATATATATATATATATATATATATATATATATATATATATGCTATTTTTCCCATCTCTCCTTCACTATGGATATAGGGTCTGTTTCTCTCTGTAGTCTGCATCTATCCTTCCTCAGACGTCTATAGGGCCATCCCGCTTGTCCTTGGTGCATCCTCAGACCAGTCGGATGTTTCTGAGAATACCACGTATTTGAGGGTGTGTTGAACAGAGAGATAGATAAGAGACATAGGAATAGTTAAGAGAGAGAGAGAGAGAACTATAGTTTTGTGATTGGGTCTTTTGAGGAGCCCTATAGACTTTGACTGATATAGTGATCTCATAACTCCAGCCTCACGGTAATTGACTTCTTATTTCTGTAAGTGGTTTATTGGCAGGAGCAGTAAGTATATTTGCCAAGGCATTAAGATCTCTCTCTCTCTCTCCCTCTCTCGTTTTCTCTCTTCCCCTCTCTCTCTCGCCTCCATAACGACCTCCTCTCCTATGTTTTGCCGCCTTTCTCACAGTTGGGCTAGTTGCTGGGTGGGGTGGCTTGGCACCATACAGCTTGAGACTCGGGGGTCTGGGCTGTGAGCTAATGATGTTTGACAAGCACAGAGAGGGCGAGGGGTGGCGGTGGGGGGGGTTACAGAAACAGCCAACCACAGGGGTTGGAGGATTGGAAAGGGCGGGATTGAGAGATATACAGAGAATCAGTGTGTTTGTGATAGGAGTCAAGGTGGGGCCCACAAACAGGACAGCAGTGTTTTCCAATCCTGGTCCTGGGGACCCCAAGGGGTGCATATTTAGGGTTTTTGCCCTAGTACCAACATGTAATTCAGTCCCCAGGATAAGGATTGGGGAAAACTGCAGTACAGTATTTTGGTCCAAACCAAATTGAATGAAAAACTCTTAAAGGGGCAATCTGTTCCATTTTGGAACATCCAAATAAATGATATATAGTCATTGACTCTTGACGAATATCACTTCTTAACCTCTAGCGTCGAGCAATCCCGTATCCGGGAGCGTAATCATAGCCTCAAGCTCATTACCATAACGCAACGTTAACTATTCATGAAAATCGCAAATGAAATGAAATAAATATATTGGCTCACAAGCTTAGCCTTTTGTTAACAACACTGTCATCTCAGATTTTCAAAATATGCTTTTCAACCATAGCTACACAAGCATTTGTGTAAGAGTATTGATAGCTATCATAGCATTAAGCCTAGCATTCAGCAAGCAACATTTTCGCAAAAACAAGAAAAGCATTCAAATAAAATAATTTACCTTTGAAGAACTTCGGATGTTTTCAATGAGGAGACTCTCAGTTAGATAGCAAATGTTCAGTTTTTCCAAAAATATTACTTGTGTAGGAGAAATCTCTCCGTTTTCTTCATCACGTTTGGCTGATAAAAAAAATAAAAAAATGCATCTCTACAACGCCGAACTTTTTACCAAATTAACTTCATAATATCGACAGAAACATGGCAAACGTTGTTTAGAATCAATCCTCAAGGTGTTTTTCACATATCTATTCGATGATAAATCATTCGTGGCAGCTGTGTTTCTCCTCGAAGCAAACGAAAAATACACGCAGCTGGAGATTATGCAATAATTGCAACGGAGGACACCAAGCGGCCACCTGGTAGATGTAGTCTCTTAAAGTCAATCTTCCAATGATTTGCCTACAAATACGTCACAATGCTGTCGACACCTTGGGGAAACGACAGAAAGTCTAAGCTCATTCGTGACCCATACACAGCCATATAAGGAGACATTGGAACACAGCACATTCAGAATCTGGGGCACTTCCTGTATGAAATTTCATCTTGGTTTCGCCTGTAGCATTAGTTCTGTGGCACTCACAGACAATATCTTTGCAGTTTTGGAAACGTCAGAGTGTTTTCTTCCCAAAGCTGTAAATTATATATATAGTCTAGCATCGTTTCGTGACAAAATATCGGGAAAGTTTTTTTATCCATAAATTAAAAGAGTGCCCCCTATATCCAAAAAGTTAATACCAGGGTCAAATAGAGTATCCAAATGGACTGACTTCGAGGATCATAATGTTTTATTTCAAACCCTAAATCTCTTTTATACAGTAAATCAACAAGTTGAATCAAGTCCATTTTATACTACAGATGGACCTTGTCTTGATTAAAAAAAGATGACAGAGCAGCAGAGAAATAAAGGGGAAGTATGGAAGGAATGGAAGAGTGAGCGGACGCAGGAGAAAAAGGGTTGTAAAGGGTAGAGGGTGGACAGAAGGGCATATCGGCACCCAGGGGATGGGGGGAGGGTGTGGACAGAGGAGGACAGCTGGACAGGGAGGGTAGAGAAGGGGGGCTGCTATTGTTTCTATATCCTGGATCAAATATGAAGAGGTTGTCACAGCCACACTGTTTAGCTGTATTTCCGACCCAAATCCTAAGCATCAGCACAAGCATGACAGACCACTTTGTCATGGATGGTATCATTTAGACAGTGGCAGGTCTACTGTGTCTTATCATAGTCTTCCCCG